>NC_140213.1:46037681-46678181 GCF_951802725.1 Rutilus rutilus
TCCCTCTCCCTCTCCCCCCCCTCCCTCTCCCTCTCCCCCCCCCCCCCCCTCCCTCTCCCTCTCCCCCCCCCCCCCCTCCCTCTCCCTCTCCCCCCCTCCCTCTCCCTCTCCCTCTCTCTCTCTCTCTCTCTCTCTCCCTCTCTCATATATTAGTGTGAGATCAGGCTCACCTGTGTCCAGCTCTGTGTCTGTGAAGAGTGACTGTTCGAAAGGTGAGGGACCAAGCTTCAGGGAAGAAACACCATCAGCAACTAAAAGGTATTACACATGTTTTACATGACAAGGTTATTTTTGCTAATTTCTCACATGTGGTTTATGTGCAAAAAAAACATTTTGATTTTATTGTTTATAATCACAGAAGACAATGTCTGAAAGAGGACAATCGTGGGGCTATTCTGTATTTAATTACACTAAATCATCCTCAAATGATGCTCTCCCTCTCCCTCTCTCCCTCTCCCTCTCCCTCTCCCTCTCCCTCTCCCTCTCTCTCTCTCTCTCTCTCTCTCCCTCTCCCTCTCCCTCTCCCTCTCCCTCTCTCTCTCTCTCTCCCTCTCCCTGTGGTTCAGCATTTAGTTGAGTTTGGTTTATCCGTTAGAGATACTTTTTTATCAGTTTTGCCTTTGTCGAATCCTTCAAAAAAGGTTATCCTTTCGAATGTGCCCCCGTTCATTACCAAAGATTCACTCGAGCGTTTGTTAGGACGCTATGGTAAACTAGTTGGGCCAATAAAAATGATTCCTTTAGGATTAAAAAATCCAGAACTTAAACATGTGATGTCATTTAGACGTCAGACTTTCATGATCCTTAACGCCGAATTTCAATCTTTGAATACGTCAGCGAAAACCACTGTGCTGGGTAAAGATTATACCATTTACATCAGTACTGAATCAATGAGGTGTTTTACTTGTGGGAAGTACGGTCATACAAAACTGGTATGTTCAAGGAATGAGGAGGATAACATTAATGTGAATGAGCTTAATTCTTCTGTGGAACAATTACCTTCTGCTCCGGTAAATGATGAAGGTGGAAAAACTGACAGTGACAGAATTGATCAGGTAATTGATGCGGTTTCTTTATCTAAAGATGGAGTAAGTGCGAATGAGCCTATAATGAATGAGCACGTTGATGATGTGGAACACTTTTTGAATACAGTTGTAAGTGTAGATGACAGCACAGTGAGTGCCGAATTTGAGCGCGCTGACGCAGATCTCGCCGGCGCGACCGGTGAACCGGAGCGACCAGTAGAGCGGGCTGAGCTCGTGATGCCTGACGGCGAGTTGGTCGATTCGCAGGCATCAGGATTTAGCCTGTCTCAGAGCGATGCTGGTATGTTGATGGAAGGAAGTGAAGTTCAGGTAATGGATTCTGATAGTGACACTTCTGATATAGCAGAATATATTGCTATGGAAAATTCTCAGGGAAGTTCTGAAGGGAATGGCCAGAATCTTAAATTAAAACATCCCTATTATACAGTTCGTCAAATTAATGATTTTTTAGACTATACCTTTAACCAGCGAGGACCAAAAATTGAAAAATACTTCCCAGATTTACAACTCTTTGTTGATTCATGTACAATGGCGTTAAGAAAGGCAACAATGGAGGAGCTTGCTCAGCCTAAACGCTACAGGCTCAAAAAATACCTGAGCACTGTTAAAAAAAAGATTAAAAATTCGTTATAAATATTATATATGGAGTCATGATTGTCAGTTTATTTTTGGTTTTTTTTGGATATCTTAGTATTATCTTTTCCATGGCATTCATAAAAATTGGATCCTTTAACATCAATGGATGTCGGGATACAACAAAGAGATTTGCTCTTTTTAATTATTTACAATTAAAAAAGGCAGACATTATTATGCTCCAAGAGACTCATTCTGATTTGAGGAATCAGACACAGTGGAATTGTGATTGGAAGGGAAATATGTTAATGAGCCACGGGACTAATTTTAGTGCTGGTGTTGCTATACTCTTTTCTCCATGTGTCTGTAATCAACCAGTTATGTTTGAGATTAGATTAGATTAGATTAGATTAGATTCAATTTATTGTCATTACACAAGTACAGGTACAAGGCAACGAAATGCAATTTAGGACCGACCTGAAGTTAGTAAGAATACAGCATAACATGAGGAGAGTTGAGGAGAAAAAAAGGCAACCCCCAGACTATGCTCCAATAGGGAGTACAGTTTGGGGACAGTAAAACACCTCAGCAATTTGCACATAATCAGTACACAACATAAACACACAAGACTTGCAACAGGGGAGGGGGGGAGGGGGGAGGGGTTGGAGGTAATCCAGCAAAGGCAGGCAGCCATCCGGTCCTGCAGCCATTTCGGCGCTGGTCACAGACCCGCCTGACAAACTGGTGGTAAAAAGCGTCGAAGGCGAGGGATTAGGGGTGGGGGGGTGATTGCATATCTGTATATATGTAAGAGTTCGTGTATGTGTAGGCCTGAAGAGTCGCTACGCCTGGCATCCCAATCTAGGTGCCTCAGTCCGCAGGATGTCATAGCGAAACACAGCAGTTGCCATGGAGACAACCTTGATCAGGTCCCAGACAGAGTCAACAATCAGCAGGTGTCAGTGTGGAGTCGGGGAAGGAAGGCAAGAGCGTCTCGCTGCAGTGCTCTCTCCAGAGGGAGTTGTTGTTCCAGCAGCGGCCTCGGCCAAGGCCAGTGCTGATAGAGGGGGGCCAAAAGCAGATAAGATTGTGGTTGTTTGGTCTTGGGACGAGTAGCCGCATTCCAATTTACACAGCTCCAGGTCCGTTTGGGTCTCCGAAACGATCCATTTGCCTTTGCACAGCTGTGAGCTTCTCCATGATGTTATCCATATAGTGGTTCATAGTCACAGTCTGAGTGCCAACAGCTCTGCCCACTGCTTCAATCATAACGGGCAGCCTTGTGGGGCTTTGGACAGCTGTCACCGTCTTCTTAATTCCTCGATAAACCAGGGCAATGCCTAATCCAAACAGCAGAAAACCTGTTATCATGGTTCCGAATAGGTAGATATCTTCAACGTCCTCCACGGAAAGAGCCGCCAGACACACGACCCGCCACCTCTCCCATGCGTCCATCGTGTAGCCAGCTGCGAACGTTCCGGCAGGGCAGTCAGGTTCCCCCGAACCCAAGCTTCTCGTCGAGAAGATGGTGTCAATTGCGTTGAGAGACCAGTTGATCAATCCATAATTTCTTAATTTGTAGAGCAGTGCGGAGAGAGTCTCTCAAAGTACAAGACAGTAGACGAGACGAGAGGAGCAAAGCAGGGAAGATAAGGGAGAGGAGGGCAGGAAAATGCGACCGCCTTCGTTGAGAGCCAAAGCAAGAACTTTGAAGAGATAATACCTGGTCGCCTTTTAAGAGCAGATATTATAGTTGGACAAGTAAGTTTTTCTTTTTTTAATATATATGCTCCTAATGTTGGACAAGAGCGTAAGATATTTTTAAAAAAATTGTCAGATGCTTTGTCACAGTGCCCACAGGATAATGTTGTGGTAGTAGGAGGTGACTTTAACTGCACAATAAATCCTGATTTAGACAGAAATCATGTTGAACCCCACTCAGGTTCTGCAGAAGTTTTAAAAAATGTTATTAGATGTCATGATTTTGTTGATTTATGGAGAGATAGTTTTCCTGGGGTTAAACAGTATACCTGGTTAAAAGCTAACTCAAATTCCTTGTCTGGAGCGAGACTTGACCGATTTTATGTTGCTAAGAGTAATAGTGGTAGGTTTTACAATAGCCTAATAGCACCATCTTTTTTATCTGACCACCATTATATCTCCGTAGCTGTTTCTGTCCTGTCTTCTAAAACTCAAAAATCACACTGGCACTTTAACAACAGATTATTGCAGGATCACTCTTTTATTCACTCTTTTGGCCTTTTTTGGCAATCTTGGAGAGAGGAGAGATGTAGTTTTCCTTTATTGAGTCAGTGGTGGGACATAGGCAAAGTGCATATCAAGTTGTTTTGCCAACAATATACTGCCCATAACACCAGAACTCTCAAAGAAAAAATGAGATCACTTGAAGAAGACATTCTGAGACAAAGTAACCACGGTGACTCTGCTGATTCCATTGAGAGGAATAAATTCCTTCTAAAGACTTTGTTGGAGGAGCAAGGAAAAGCAGCCCTCTTAAGGACTAGATATTCTCAATTAAATGAAATGGACGCTCCTTCTGCATTCTTCTTTGGTCTTGAAAAAAAAACAAGAGAACATAAGTATTTCCATAAACTGTATTTACCACAGGGTGGTGTGACAACTGACCAGCAGGAAATCCGTACTCATGCACTTTCCTTTTATGAGGACCTCTATTGTGCTGAACCATGTGATCGATCAGCAGCAGAACAAATTTTATGTGATCTACCACAGTTATCAGAGGAAGATCAACTTATCCTTGAGAACCCTATATCCTTTGCTGAACTTTCTCTTGCCGTCCAGGAGCTGAGCCCTGGGAAGTCGCCTGGTCTTGACGGTCTTTCAGCGGAATTTTATCGTGCCTGCTGGAATGTGATTGGAGAGGACTTGTATGCAGTCTTTCTGGAAAGTTTTAACCGAGGGAAACTTCCAACGAGTTGTCGGAGGGCAATCATAACGTTGATTCCAAAAAAAGGGGATCTTGGGTTCCTTAAAAACTGGCGACCTCATCAGTGATGATCTGTGTTGATTTTAAGATTTTATCTAAAACATTGACTAATAGACCTAAAAAATATATGACAAATGTAATCCATGAAGATCAGTCATTTTGTGTACCTAAACGTACAATTTTTGATAATTTGTTTCTTGTAAGAGACATTATCACAGTTGCACAAAGACACAAATTGGACATTGGATTCCTCTCCTTGGATCAGGAAAAAGCTTTCGACAGGGTGGACCATCAATATTTGTTTAAGACCCTTGAAGCTTTTGGTTTTGGTATACAATTTATTTCTCTTGTCAAGCTACTGTACAGTGACATTTACAGTATGATACGAATTAATGGGTCTTTAACTAGGCCTTTCTCTGTGACCAGGGGAATAAGACAAGGATGTCCTCTGTCTGGTCTTCTGTACTCTATTTCCATTGAACCTCTGTTAGTTATGCTGAGGAAACAGCTGTGTGGTATTGGTGTCCCAGGTTTTCCAGAAATAGTCCCGGTGAAATTAACAGCTTACGCAGATGATGTGACAGTAATAATTAAGAGCACTGATGATGTCACTAAACTTATTTATTGTTTGAACAAGTATCAGAAAGCTACATCTGCTCGTATTAACTGGGATAAATGTGCATCTTTGTTGTTGGGAGACTGGCTGGATATAGGACCTCCTCGATTACCACAACAGTGTAGATGGGTTAAAGATGGATTTAAAGTACTTGGTGTGTTTTTTGGGACTGCTCAATACACTGAAAAGAACTGGGAGGGATTAGCAAATCGGGTGATCGGCAGATTACAAAAATGGAGATGGCTTCTCCCACAGCTCTCCTTCAGAGGGAGGTGCTTGATTATCAATAATCTGGCTGCCTCAATGCTATGGCATAGAGTAACTGTTTTAAATCCTCCTAAGGAAGTGCTTACTATCATCCAAAAAGCTTTTGTGGATTTTTTTTGGAACGGTCACCATTGGCTTATTCCTGGTATACTTTACCTTCCTGTGGCTGAGGGAGGTCAAGGACTAATACATATAGAGTCAAAAATATTAGGAATGAGATTACAAACATTACAGAGGATTATGTATTGTTCTGCTCCTTTACGATGGGTTTCATTTGGGTTGTCTATATTAACAGATTTAGGTGGGATAGGCCTTGATAAACAGTTGTTTTTAATGGAAAAGCCCTTTGAGGAAAAGGCACGTTGTTTCTTTCCTAACTTTTACATGTCAGTAATTAAATCATGGAAATATTTAAACTTTACAAGAACAGAAGATGTGCACTATGGGGCTTCAGAACCCTTGTTTTTTAATCCCCTTATAAAACTACCATCTAATTTGTCTTGTTTTGTTCCACAGTTTTTAAATGCTGGGGTCAGTAAAGTTATGGATTTAATTGATTTGACACAATGTCAGTGGCGAACTGTGTTATCACTTGCTGCACAGGTTGGAATTAAATCTCTGAGAACTGTGGATAGGATAATCAAGTGTATTAGGATGCCCCTGCATTAATGTCTTTTATAAATTCAGCCCTGGTAGATGGTTTTACACCTCAGACATTTCCTGAGCTGAAGGTGACCCCTAGAGATGGGAGAGTTGGGGGTAATATAAACCAGAATACATTGTTGAAGGGATATGGGGATATGTTTTTTCATGATGTGGCAAAGAAAAATCTTTATTATATTTGTGTCAAATCTGTGCATGTTGGGCATTTGCAAGGAAAAACAGATACTAAATGGAGGGCTAAGATCTCTATTTGTGAAGAAGTACATCCATCATGGAGAGTATTGTATAAACCTCCTATCTCAAAGCGATGTGGAGATCTTCAATGGAGAGCACTTCATTGTGCTATAGCCTCAAATAGCTTGGTTTCAAAATTTAATAAGATTGTTTTATTATGTCCCTTCTGTAATGCTCATGATACTGTTTTTCATATGTTTTTTGAATGTCCAAGACTTGGTCCGGTATTTGTAATACTAGAAAAGTTGATCACAAAATTAGGTTTTTCATATAGCAATACCTTGTTTATACTGGGATATAAATATAGAAGGTCATGGCAACAACAATGTTTTCTTGCCAATTTTTTAATTGGCCAGGCTAAGTTAGACATTCTGAAATCCCACCAGTGTAAAAATGCAGGAACAGAGGTTGATATGGTTGCTATGTTCAGGTCTTTAATAGAATCTCGAGTGACCATTGAGTATACATATTACAAATACACTGATAATGTTGCTTTGTTTGAATGGAGATGGAGTGTGAGAGAGGCACTGGTGACAGTGAGTGAGAATAGAAGTTTAGTTTTTAATTGGTAAAATGTTGGTGTTTTTGTTAAATTGTTTTGGAAATGTATTTTTGTAAGTTGTTTTAAAACCCTTAAAGGTAGGGTAGGTAATCCTTTTTCTAAAAAAAAAACATTCCAAATTTGTTTAAACTGTCTTTATATACCAATACATAATTAAAATGTAAGTACTCTGAAAAAGAAAATATAAAAATCGAGTGACTGTAGACCTTTTAATCTGCAATAAACACAGCTCATTATTTCCATTCACTCCCACCCCCTCCCTTCTGAGCTCCTTCCAAAGCCACGCCCCCAAAACACATGAACGCGCGACGCCAAACGCTCAGGCTCAGCTGGAAGACGCATTTATAACCTGAGACGAGTGGAGAGGAAGGAGCGCAGTACATACAGTGACATCATGTCAGAATCACATGTAATAAAATACCTAACTTTATCACTATGAATATAAACAAATAAGATTTCTTTTAGTACTCACTCACTATCAAGCTAGCATATCGATACTGGTAAAGTTTCATTCGGTAACGAGCTATATTTATAAGGCAAAACTATAAACAGGTTGCATTGATACTCGTTTTTCCATTACCATCAGTTACACTGTGATGAAGGTGAATTTCGTGTAAGATTCATAACATATACGGTGTTTTGCATGTAAGAGTTTCCATGATGAAAACATTGTTGACTCTAATGAAGACTAACGTACACTCCGAGTCCGGAGACAAGTACCGCATCGTCGGTTCGAGGACAGGTCCGGGGTTGAGGGCGAAGCAGAGGAGGTCGTTCAAGAGTGCGGGCAGGGTCCGAGGAAGTAGTTTTTGCCTTGTTTGCCTTCGCTGACTGCATATGCAGGTGCTTTGAGCTGAATATTTCCGGGAACGGTGACATGTGATGAGTGCACGCAGGGCAGCGCGCGCAGTGGGGCTCGGGCACGAGACATGAAGGCATCTGATTGGTTCTTTACACTCGGACCGAGTTGCAGTGATTGGTCAGAGTTTTTACTGTCCTGCAGCTGCTACAGAGGTCTGATTTTTTTCATTCCTTTTTCTGAACACATAATGTATTGACTACTATCAGGATGGAAGGACCATTTCACCCAGTATAAAAAAAAGTGTTTCTGAACAGGATTACCTACCCTACCTTTAATTGTTATAAATAAAAAGGGGTTAAAAGTCTCTCTCTCTCTCTCCCTCTCTCATATATTAGTGTGAGATCAGGCTCACCTGTGTCCAGCTCTGTGTCTGTGAAGAGTGACTGTTCGAAAGGTGAGGGACCAAGCTTCAGGGAAGAAACACCATCAGCAACTAAAAGGTATTACACATGTTTTACATGACAAGGTTATTTTTGCTAATTTCTCACATGTTGTTTATGGGCAAAAAAACATTTTGATTTTATTGTTTATAATCACAGAAGACAATGTCTGAAAGAGGACAATCGTGGGGCTATTCTGTATTTAATTACACTAAATCATCCTCAAATGATGCTCTCCCTCTCTCCCTCTCTCCCTCTCCTCTCCCTCTCCCTCTCCCTCTCCCTCTCCCTCTCCCTCTCCCTCTCCCTCTCCCTCTCCCTCTCCTCCCTCTCCCTCTCCCTCTTCCTCTCCCTCTCCTCTCCCTCTCTCCCTCTCTCTCTCTCTCTCTCTCTCCCTCCCTCTCCCTCTCTCCCTCCCTCTCCCTCTCCCTCTCCCTCTCCCCCTCCCCCTCCCTCTCCCTCTCCCTCTCCCTCTCCCTCTCCCTCTCTCTCTCTCTCTCTCTCTCTCTCTCTCTCTGAGCGGAAGTTGCGTGAGTGGATGCGAGATTGGGAGCGTGGTTTTTGCATGAGTGTTTTTTCTATCTTTTCTATCCTTTTTTTATGTTGTTTTAGTTTTTTATTTAGTTTATCGTTAGTGGTGTAGTTTAAGTGGGTTAGTTGTCTTGGTTGCGGCAACGACCGGTGTTGGAGGCGCGGGGCTTGAAACGCTCACGCGTCGACATGCTTTTAAACTTTGTCCAACTATAGACTGTTCTGTGGAGGATTGCGCTTTGGCAGTCGGAGGGATTTTCGGATATGATAGCGTTAAATCCGCGTCAAGGATGATCTGTGATCTTTGTAGATAGTTTTGATAAAGTTGCAACAATTGTTGAACAAGGAGTAACGATCAAAGATATCTTGGTTCAAGCGGTGCCGCTCGTTAATCCGGCAAAAAAGATCATTTTGTCGCAAGTCCCTCCATTTATTAGCAACGAAATGTTAGAGAGGGAACTTTCGAGACATGGACAGCTAATGTCTCCGATTAGAACAATTGGCCTTGGCTGTAAATCTCCGCATTTGAGACATGTTGTTTCTTTTAGAAGGCAGGTTTTCATGATTCTTAAAAACAATAATGAGGAATTAAATTTAGTGTTCAAGTTCAGAGTGGATGATTATGATTACAACATTTATGTAACGTCTGAGAAAATGAAATGTTTTGGTTGTGGAATGGAGGGTCACCTTATACGATCATGCCCAGAAAAATTCCCTGCTGGAATTAATAATAAGACCATAGAACAGGGTGAGACAAAAACAAAATGAATCAAATGAATTTCAGGGACAAAAATTTGACAAAACAAATAAATTACAAGGACAAAAACAGAATGTATTAAAGGAGTCTCAGGGACTTAAACAAAGTAAGCTCAATGAAACTCAGGGTCAAAAACAGAATGAATCAATTGAAACTCAGGGACAAAAACAAAGTGAATCAAATGAAATTCTGGGACTAAAACAGAGTGAATCAGATAAAACTCAGGGACAAAAACAGAATGAACCAAAACATTTTCAGGGACAAAAACGGAATGAATCAGACGGTTTAAAAACGAAAAAATAGTACAAAGCTCAGAAGCTTGAACAAAATAAAAGATCATCACAGAAGAATGAAGAGCTTTCTCAGGCTCCCGCTCCAGTTCAGAACAGTCGACAGCATGATATGGAAGAGGCCAGTAGTAGCACTCAGAAAGAAGTAGAGGAGGTAGAATGTCCTTTGACTGAAGAAAGTGGGATGTTAGTAGATGTCAAATCTGATGAAGATAATGTTAAGAAAAGAAAAACAAGAGATGGTTTTGAAACTTTTTCTCTTCGTGATTGCTCCCAAACTTCTTATAGTGACGTTGAGGTAGATTCTGATGCAGAATCTATAGTTTCATCGCAATCTTTGCCCCTGGAAAGAGGTGGCTACTCTATGTTGAGTATTAAGAAGTTTCTCAAGAGTACTAAAGGAGCTAGGAATGTTAAACTTGAGAGTGCTTTTCCTGATCTACAACTTTTTATTGATTCAGTTAAGAATTTTCAAAAAAGTTCTGAAAGTGCAGGGGAGAAAATCTTTACTGATCAAGAAAGGTATCGCTTAAAGAAACTTGTTTTGAAAGTTAAAAGACAGTTAGAAGATGGCGAATATGTTTAGTTTTTCATATTTGTTTATTTCTTGTTTCTCTTTTGGTTTTCTTTTTTTCTTTTGTTTTATGAGTGAGCTAAAAATAGGCAGTCTGAATTTGAATGGAGCCAGAGATGAAAGGAAAAGAGCTTTATTTTTCAGACTGTGCTCCCTTAAAAAATTAGACGTTATCTTTGTACAAGAGACACACAGTACTGTTGATAACGAAGTTGACTGGAAGAGAGAATGGGAGGGTGATGTTTTTTTAAGTCACAAAACTAGTACCAGTTGTGGAGTGGGTGTTCTTTTTTCCAAAAGTTTCAATCCTCAATCTGTTGAATGTGAAGAGATTATTGAAGGTCGACTGTTAAAAGTCAGAGTAATGTATGAAAATGTACAACTTGTATTTATCACTGTATATGCTCCGGCTGTTGGTAAAGAGAGATTGACTTTTTTGTAAAATGTAAATTATGCTATTAGAGATTGCAATGATAAAGAGTTTTTATTTATAGGTGGAGACTGGAATTGCACAGAGAGTAGACTTGATAGAAATCATGTGGAGCCTCATTCTGCCTCTCGCACTCGTCTGATTCAACTGTTAGAGACTCATGAGTTACATGATGTGTGGAGAGGGTTACATGATAATCAAAGTCAGTACACCTGGACTCATTGTAAAGACAATTTATTGTCTATGGCCAGACTTGACCGTTTTTATTGTTTTAAGCATCATTCTAATGTTGTTAAAAACTGCTTTATTAGCCCAGTTGGGATTTCTGATCACTCACTTGTGATTTGTGTCTTTTTGAAGTGTGTAAAGCCCAGTAGCGCCTACTGGCATTTTAATACAGCTTTACTCGAAGATTCAAATTTGAAAGAAATTTTTGTATCCTTTTGGGAAAACCATCAAAGTACAAAAAATTATTTTATATCTTTACAACAATGGTGGGACTTTGGAAAAGTTCAAACAAAACAGTTGTGTCAGCAATATAATTGTAATGTTACCAAAGTCTTATTGAAGTCGGTGAAAGCTCTGGAGTCTGAAGTAGAAGAACTCCAGGTTTTGGCTGAGGCCACCAAGGATCAGTGTTATCTCGAAGCTCTTGAGGTCAAAAAGTCTGTGTTAACGACCCTGCTTGGGGTATCAGCACAAGGGGCTCTTATTAGGTCCCGCTTTAAGAATGTGGTAGAAATGGATGTTCCATCACGCTTTTTTTTTGGTTTGGAGCAAAAAAATGGTCAGAAGAGGTATATTCACAGTTTAAAGTCTGACTCTGGACATGTGTTGTCTGATCATGCTGCTATTCGTAAGCATGCTGTCAGTTTTTACTGTGATTTGTATAAATGTGAACACCAAGAAGAGCAGATGTTAGCTCAGAGTTTTTATTCTGGTCTTCCCCAGGTTGAACAAGAAAGTAATGTAGTGCTGGAAGCAGATATTTCCCTGGGTGAACTGTATGTAGCTTTGCAGAGTATGCAGAGCAGGAAAACTCCTGGACTAGATGGTCTACCTGTTGAAGTTTTTTTGGTTCATACTTGGAGAAGATCTTCTGGCGGTGTTGAAGGATAGCCTAGCCAATGGACGTCTGCCTTTAAGTTGCAGAAGGGCAGTTCTTACCTTGCTGCCAAAAAAAGGTGACCTGCAGCTCATAAAAAACTGGAGACCCGTGTCTCTGCTTTGTACTGTTTATAAGATACTCTCCAAGTATTGGCAAATAGACTTAGTAAAGTGATGGAACAAGTTGTTTTGCCTGATCAGACCTACTGCATCCCTGGTAGGCTGATTTCCGATAACATTGTTCTCATTCGGGACTTGTTAGAAATCGCTAAGCTTTTTGGTCTTAAAATGGGAATTGTTTCTATTTATCAGGAAAAAGCTTTTGATCGTGTTGAACACAAATATTTATGACCGGTCATATAAACAATGACCGCTTTTGGGTTTACCTCTGGTTTTATCAACAATATTAAAGGAACACTCCACCGTTTTTTGAATTAGGGCTTATTCACCTTCTTTCCTACATTTAGATAGGTGGGCAAATGCATTTTTGTCTCAGTGCATGCGTTGTTTTAGTTTGACAGGGTCGGCGCTAGCTTAGCTTAGCACAATGAATGGAATCCTTTGTTGCCAGCTAGCATGGCCTGAGTAAAAGTGGTCTAAAAAAATAAATAAACCCCACCTTATTACTTCTTGTGGCCTGCGTATTCACAACGAGTACAAATAGCGATGCTGATTAACACTAGGCGATTTCCTAGGCAGATATTAACTTGGGACTATATTAGGGGGAAGCACAGGCGAAGCACTGCTGCTTAGGCGAAGCACTGCTACTTGGGCGCAGAGATATCACGCAACACATGAAATGTGAATATGTGGTATAATATGTGAATGTGAATACAGGTATAATATGGGTCGATCTATACATCTAGAGAGGCCGCACTATGCTTAAATATATTTTTATTTTTATTTGCACAGACGCGTTTCGCCGCGTGCCTTCTTCAGAAACGCGTCTGTGCAAATAAAAATAAAAATATATTTAAGCATAGTGCGGCCTCTCTCCCACTTCATGTATTATAATTATCTAGGCCAGCACTCTTGAAATTGACAAGTGTACACATTGAGTGAAGCCTGCTCATATCCACATTTACTTTTCGATCTATACATGCGTCATGTTTAAAATAATCACTTACTCTGTGGACAGTTGTCCATTTGGTCCATTCGGCGTGGGGCTTTTTTTCCAGTTCACTTTATCACACCGGGAAAAAAAATAGAGTAAAAGTTACTGCAGAATGGATCAACGCCGTGAAATCCTCTGCAACGTTAGCTGTGACACAACTGCCGGCACGCTCATCTTGATCTGACGCGCTGAGCCTGGTCATCGATGGATGGCAGAAACTTGTCCCACTCTCTACAGCACAGACACTATTTCAGTCGGGATAGATTGGCATATTCCCCCAGATTCACACCACCAGTTCGTGTTGGCTCTCATCCTCACGTCCTCAGGCTGTTGAGCGATCGCAACCTCCTCCTCCTGTCATTCTATTTCCAAAGCACGCAGCTCGTCTTCTGAAAACTCAGGTATGGTTCTGGCTCTGGCTCTTGACTGTCTGAGAAGTCATCCTCTTCGTCTCTCACAAAATTAGCCATGTTCATTGCCATTCATGTACTGTAGGAAAAATAGCCAGCTACTATTCACGCCGGTATGTTGACATTTCATGTGTTGCGTGATATCTCTGCGCCCAAGTAGCAGTTCTTCGCCTAAGCAGCAGTGATTCGCCTGTGCTTCCCCCTAATATAGTCCCAAGTCAATATCTGCTTAGGAAATCGCCTAGTGTTAATCAGCATCGCTATTTGTACTCGTTGTGAATACGCAGGCCACAAGAAGTATTTAGGTGGGGTTTATTTATTTTTTTAGATCACTTTTACTCAGGCCATGCTAGCTGGCAACAAAGGATTCCATTCATTGTGCTAAGCTAAGCTAGCGCCGACCCTGTCAAACTAAAACAACGCATGCACTGAGACAAAAATGCATTTGCCCACCTATCTAAATGTAGGAAAGAAGATGAATAACAGGCATGAAAACTCCTCACCTTTCGGCGAAAATCGCCGTTTTAAAACCTAAAAGGGTCACCTACGTGATTTGTGCAGATCCGATGAGAAAATATTTATTGGGGGGGGGGGGGGGTCGGTGGTCGAGGCCGAGGCCAGCATTTATCCTATAAAGTTACCATAAACTTAGCAGCTTTAAAAAACAATCATCATTCCTAATGCCGAAACACGACAGCCAATATGAGTCAGAGTAACGTTAGGGCAGAAATGTTTTCAAAGTCTTTTACACCGTGAGTCTGACAACTGCCGATCAAAGAACCGCACGTCGGAAAGCAAGCCTGAGGTAAGTTAGTTTACAATGTTAACTGTCCTGTCAGATACAGACAGCAATGTTGCAAATGGCATTATTTTTACATTTTGACATAGTGGGCGAGATGATATCGCGAGCGGGCGCGGGCGCCGTGATCGCTGAGCGAGCAGGAACAAGTAACAGTTAAGCAGTATTATTCATTGCGCGGCTCGCGAGCCTCATGTGGCCAGCCAAGCTTTAATTTGTGGCTCGCATGGCGGTAAATAATACGGTGATATGATAATGCATTCACTAGAGATATTTCATAAAAACATTAATAACAAGTACATAACCCGTTAAAAACTTAAAGTGTCAGCTCTATTACAAATAATTTCGATCGGATTGAAAGGGGTGGTTTACAGAGAGAACGTGAAAAAACTTGATCGATTGAAAACCGAAACTGAAAGGACGACGTATGACGCGCGGAACGAGCTGTTCTCCTGATGAATAAAGTGTCATATAAATGAGTATCCTTTCATTCTATAATTCTCCTTTCACTCAGCATCTGTGAAGTGAGGCAGGACAACGGCTCACCAGTCCTTGTTTCAGATTATCATACAGACGACTGGTTTGGGGCATTTTTAATAAGTGATAAATAGTAGTAAATAGTTTTTTTTTTTTCTCTGACACCCGATGAAACACGTAGATCAGCGGCCCATTGGTTCTTTTCTTGATTTACACTGGGCTAGCCCAATCACATCTTTAATGTGAAGTATAGAAATATACTCTTTCCAGTATAGAAATTAGTACAAAACTAATTATGAAAGTTTCCTCTATTTTTTAATGCATTTGTTTTACAATATATGGCTATTACTATCATGGGATTAATATTATAACTATTATTGTAGCAGTAATATAGACAGACACTGTAACTAAAATTTCTTTGTTTAATTTGCACCAGATTGATGAATTTAACATTAAAAAGCACAAATTTCTTACGGGGGAGCATGCCCCCGAACCCCCCTAGAGTGCCAGAGGTCCACTCATCACAGTGATCCAAAAGTCCTGTGACAAACACTGGTAATACTATGCCAATGCAGCTTACAGGTTTTTGGGGGGCATTTATCACTATGGAGTATAATTCAATTCTATTAATAAGTCAGAATTTCATCTGTTCGAGTTAACTCTTACGCGTTACTCACTCATTACATTTTTGGGGGGTGGGGGGTATATATGCCGCATGCCCGCATCCTTCTCACCTTTTTTTACCCCTGACCTGTTTTCATGCCTGGAATAAGCCCTATTTCAAAAAACGGTGGAGTGTTCCTTTAAGACTTTGTATTGTGATGTTCAGAGTGTTTTAAAAGTCAATGGTGTTTTGAGCGCTCCTCTTCAGATCCAGCGGGGAATTAGACAGGGCTGTGCCCTTTCTGGGATGTTATATTCTCTGGCTTTTGAACCTTCATTACATAGACTTAGCTCTGTTTTACAAGGTGTGATTTTACCTGGGTGCAATATACCTTTAAAGTTATCTGCATATGCAGATGATTTAGTCATCATGGTGGATAATCAACAAGATATTGATATGCTAGCAAATGTTATTGTCCAATATAACATACTTTCTTCAGCCAGAGTAAACTGGAGCAAAAGTAAAGCTCTCTGTATAGGAGTGATGGAAAACAAGTTTCAATTGCCGTTGGGATTAAATTGGAAGACAGACGGGGGGTTAAAATACTTAGGTATGTTTTGGGCGATGAAACTTTTGTCCTTAAAAACTGGAATAATGTTCTTGAAAGGACTAAAGGTTGTTTTGCCAGATGGAAGTGTATTTTACCGAAAATGTCTTATAGAGGTTGAGTTCTTGTCATTAACAACCTGATTTCATTCACTTTATGGCATCGTCTGTCATGTGTAGATCCTCCCCTAGATTTGCTGTCAAAGATTCAGGCACTTCTTGTCGACTTCTTTTGGGATCGTCTGCATTGGATGCCTCAAAGTGTGTTATTTTTGCTGAAAGATGGAGGACAAGGCTTAATTCATCTGAACAGTAGAGAGGCAACTTTCCGTTTTCAGTTCGTGCAGAGGTTTCTGTGTGGTCCGGCAGACCTTGTGTGGAGACCGTTGGCATGTACTATCTTGAACCAGCTAGGTGGACTCGGCCTAAACAGAACACTGTTTCTGATGGACTTAAAGCAGCTCAACACCAGTGGATTGCCAAGTTTCTACCGTGGACTGTTCAAAGTCTGGAATCTGTTTAAAACGGAGAGGACAGAGAATCACAGGTCACTCTATTGGCTTCTTCAAGAGCCAGTTGTGTATGGGACCCGTTTGAGTGCGGCCTGTCAAATAGGTCCCAGTTTACTCAAACAATTCTGTTTGTCCAATGTAGTGACTTTGGGACATGTAACTGAACAAAGCTACCATCCTTCTCCATCAAGTCACTAGATGGAATTTGTATCCAGTCTGTAGATAATTACAAATATCTGGGATTTTGGATGGATAAAAACCTAAATTTTAAATATCATGTTGATTTTCTTGCAAAGAAATTAAAATTCACATTGGGTTTTCTGTATAGACTAAAGTCCTGTTTTTCCTTGGCTTCAAGAAAACGTTTAGTTGTTAGCCTTTTTCTGTCACAGATTGATTATGGGGATACTATTTACAGATTTGCCTCTCTGTCCACCTTGTCCAAACTTGACCCCCTTTATCACTCTGCTCTCAGATATATCACAAATTCTAGTTTTAGGACACATCATTGTTTACTTTACAGTTTGGTAGGATGGTCATCTCTGCATTTGCGCAGGCTTGAACATTGGTATATTTTAATTTATAAAGTTATTTTAGGAAAACTTCCAAAATATTTATATAGGAAATTTTTATCATTTCAAAGTTCCTACAATCTCAGGTCACATTACTGGTTACAGTTTAAAGTGCCGGCTATTAGAACAGAGGCTGGAAAGCTAAGCCTGTTCTATTATGGCCCCTGGTCCTGGAATGATGTGCAGACTAAACTTAAACTACAATCCCTCATCTCTTTAAATGATTTTAAACATAGAATAAAAGAATTGGTCATTGCTAAGTGCAGATGTTTTGATAATTCCACTTCCACTTAAATTCATTATCAATATGATTTTATTAATGTCGTTTCTGTGAACAGTTTTATATAGGGTATTAGGTAATACCTAAATGTTTATGCTGCTGTATTCTTTGTTGTATTTATTGATGATGTTGGTTTTGTCTGTGGTTTGTTATCTGTTTAATCCTGCTATCTGACCCTGTCTTGACTAGGTCTCACTTGTAAAAGAGGTTTTAACCTCAATGTGACTTTCCTAGTTAAATAAAGGTAAAAAAAAAAATAAAAAAAAATATTCACTTTACAGGAGCAAACATGGACAATGCTCAACTCCTTGCTTCTCATTTGAAGGTGCATTCTATTCGCATGATAGAATTGTTGCTCAAAAAGTGGAAAGAGGCTTTAACAGATGCACATTGTTGCATTTTTATTGTGATGGTTCTGTTCAACATAGTGTTGATGATATTTTTCCTTTGGTGAAGGTTCTCCCAGACTTTAAGGACTGTACAGGTTTTTTTTTTTTAGAAACCAATAATCACTGTCTGTCTATTCATGATGCCGATAAGAAATTGTTATACAGATTGATTGTAAAAATTCTGAACAAAGATAAATTAAATGGTAAAATTGACACTCCACGGAGAGCTCGCTTAGGTCTGATAGATGGTGTTGGACCTGAATGGAGATCGCTGTATAAAACCGCCATTGTTGAAGAAGGTTGCTGATTTGCAGTGGAGAGTTTTACATACAGCCGTGGCTGTTAATTATTTTATCTCTGTTTTAAACCCTGATGTTAATCATGACTGTCCTTTTAGCACTCTTCGTGACACAGTTTTTCACTGTTTTATGGACTGTTGTCGTCTTGTGCCACTGTTCTCTATGCTGGAAGATCTTTTTAAATTGTTTGGTGTAGTTTTTTTTCCAAACAGTTGTTTATCTTAGGGTACAAGTATTCCTAAAAAAAGAGGGAGCAGTGTCAACTCTTTAATTTCATTTTGGGAAGAGCAAAGATGGCTGTGTATATGAGTAGACGAAATAGGATCTACAGATGATGATTCAAATGAGCTTTATTGGCATGACTTGTACAGTATTGCCAAAGCATTGGCCATTACATAAATGGACATTACATACACAAATAATCAATAAATTCAATAAATCAATCAGTAAACAAAAGTATGAGTACATTTATATAAAAAAAATAATATTTCGTTTCTACAACCAGTGTAGGTTCACACCCCTACTCCCCGCCTCAAAGTGTTAGTCTGCCACGTTCATAACTAAAGCGCTTAAAGGGTTATTTCCCCCAAAAATGAAAATTCTGTCTTTAATTACTCACCCTCATGTTCCAAACCCATAAGACCTTTTACCTTAACACAAATTAAGATCTTTTTTTTTATGAAATCTGAAAGGTTTCTGATAGGGATGTCCCGATACCACTTTTTGCAGAACGAGTCCGATACCGATACTTTCATTTTTGGTACTCACCGATACCGATACTGTAACGATACTTGAATTTTCACTGCATTTGTAATTTTTAAATGTATTAGTAGATAAACCAAAATAATATAAATCATATTAGTTGGCTTAATTTGTTCATCAAATATATATTTCTTTCAGTTATTTTCATGCTTAATTAAGCTTGCTAAAATGCTTTGTATGAGCGTTTGTTACTGTCACTGTTCATTCTATTGCTATCTTTCATTTAATAGCACAGCACATATTTAGAGCTGCTTCAGCAGGGCTCAGTGCTGAGGATCGGGTCAGCGGTTCAAATGTTTGTCAAAACCAGTGAAATATAAATTATTTAATCCAATTTTGATACTACAACAAAAATTACCAGCCTAATTAATGTGAATTTAAAACAAGTAAGCAGTCAGTAACAAAATAAGAACAAACAATCGAATTACAAATAGGACAAATAAATACAATAGAACAAAGAAAGACTACAAATAAAATAAACAGTGTTTATAGAGTTTTTCAGGTAGATCTAACAGGTACAGACATTTGAATAAAGTAATCAAATGTGAAAAAAGCATATTCATTACTGTATAGATTATATATAGATGGATATTTTTGTAAAGTTGAAAAGGGTAGTCAAGAGCAGTGAGTATTTCTTTGTCCTTTGTTTGATTAACATTAAAACACAGAAGCAGGATTATTAGACTGCTGCCCCTTTAAGACCGAACGCACGGACCCCATTTGAACATGCTACGTTCATTTGAGATATAACCGACTTTGTTTACTATAGGATACTCGCCAAGACGGGCGTTTTTACATAATTTTGTGTGAATTCGTCCGTACAAGCGCAAGACATGAAAGACAATAATTCAGTATTAGCGCGCTGAGACGCTGGTTTGCGGGGCGCGCTCTTTGGATGTTAGCGTTCATAGAACTTCTTGACCTGCACACGTCCTGTAATAATGTAGTGAACCACTCGTTATACTTAAATCAGGTAACAGTTCATGTTTTACTTTACTTACATATACGATTTAGTTTTCATCCAAATAACATGTGCTGAGTGAACGATCAGCAATCAAGAGCATTCAACATGAGTGCGCTCGCTCGCTCTCTCTCTCTCTCTCTCTCTCTCTCTCTCTCGTCAGTTAACGTTAATATTAAGCTTCACGCCTCGTTTAATTTTCTTTGCCATTGACATCCGACTGAACAAATTGTACTGTTGTCTGTTTAAAGGGATGTGCTCAACCAGCTTGTGCATCTATGCCTCAGTTCACCTAGACAAAGCACTCGCGGCGGCCAGTTTCGTTTCGCAAAATGTACGTGGTATCGGTGCGTGGTATCGGTGCGTGGTATCAGCGAATTTTTATGAGTACGAGTATATGAGGACAGTATCGGCCCGATACCCCATGCCAGTATCGGTATCGGGCCATCCCTAGTTTCTGACCCCTCCATAGACTGCGATGTAATTGCAACTTTCAAAGCCCAGAATGGAATTAAAGACATCGTTAAAATAGTTCATGTGACTACAGTACCTTAATTTCATGAAGCAACTAGAATATTTTTTTGTGCACAAACAAAATAAAAATAATGACTTTATTGAACAATTTCTTTACGTCTGTGTCATTCTCCTACGCGGTTTTAAATGTCCGAGTTCCAGTCCCATTGCTAGGGTGACCAGCATCAAACAAACTAAATATATGTATATACAGTATGTGTGTTATATAATGTTAAGAATAATGTAACTTAAGAAAAACATTTTATTCTGCATTTCAGCTGATAAAAATACTTTGTTCTTTAGTCCCTTCCAGAAAACACCATTACATCAGTGTAACATAACATGTCTTTATTTTACATGTCATTTAAATTCAACATCACTGAGCCCAAAGGCAGCAGGCATCATGCAGATAACTATTTCTGAAACAGTTCTGACCAAGTCCAACTAAAATCCAACAAAATAAGTAATGAACAGATAAAATATAAAACAACATGAAATTTGCTCATTGACAGTCTTATATATTAAGAATATATTAAACCAAAAACGTTCATATTTTTAGAAAGGATGTGAATTAAAACAACCACAGCAGGCAACAAGTTGATAAATTTTGTTAAATAAAAATTTAAATTTACGAATTATCCATTTGTTTTCTGACAGGGAATGGAACGAATCACCGCTCCACATTTTGATTGACACCCGTCACAACCAGCTAGTGACCGTGTTTACTCCTTTCTTTTCAACCATTGGATAGGATTTAAAAAACAGCTGTTGTATTTGTACTTCTGACAAAGCGCTGTTAAATAAAAACTACGCGAAAAAATAAAATGCAAAAGAACGCATGCACGTTTTCTTAATATGATAATTAAAACCAACAGGCTGATAAAAATACGGGACATTGTCTCAATATGCGACGTGTGGGACAAGGGGTGAAAATGCTGTGCGGTACAACGCAAATCGGGACGGGTGGTCACCCTACATTTTCACTCTACAGTGCAACTGATACTCAACTGGCATTGGCTCATCTGCGTTCAAGGGGAGGGGCTTACCGATAGGTCAAATTGATCGAAAGATTGATTAAATGGTGCCAAGCTCTCCATCAAGCCTTGATTATACTCCAGTTCGGACACATTTACATTACATTTACATTTAGTCATTTAGCAGACGCTTTTGTCCAAAGCGACTTACAAATTAGGACTCCATTAAGCGAGTCATCGTGAAGAGGCTAAAACAACGCAAGAAGTGCTCAGAATACGAAGTTCATGTATTGATCAGAGTAGCATAAGGCCAATAAGCGAGGAGGACACGGACGCGGACTACTTGTGTTTATACTACTTGAAAGTGTTTGGTGGACGGACTTGTTCCACACATGCGCAGTAGATCGGCTTGAACAGTAAACGTCCATGCAGGAAGAAGAGCTGCTTTGTCTGCTGTACTTTGCTAATTATTGCACATGTGGCTGTCTTTATATTGTTTTAACGACGGATTGCAGAGATGCAGGTAGCGATGGACTTCTTCACACAGCCTCTCTTCAAATTCAACGTCTATGTTGTTTTTCCAGTGCATGTGCAGTTGGTGCTTTTGCATATATCATGCAGTGTATCACACATGCACACAATATATTCATATCATGTTGAATCTTCTTATTCTGGACAACTTTGCCTCAAGAAGCCCAGCTGTCAATTAAATTGTTTGTAAAACATTTGCGATTATTTGAAAAATCTACTTTTTCTAACTCCTCATAGGCCATTAGTGCAATTTGTTTAAAACTTGACATGCATCATCTATAGAAACGCTCATGGCAAAAAGTTATCAAAAGTCAAATTTTCGATTGGTGATTTGGTGATTCGGGTTCGCAACAGGATGCCAAAACCTTCGAAGTGGGCAGTTGACTTTTACTAAAATTATTGTATCTCTTAATTGCAATGAGATAGGCTATTTTCACCAAACCTGGTACAAGTGTGTACAAGCTCAGTCTGAGGTCACAGGAAAAAAAAATGCAGCATTTTGCCACTTGGTGGCACTATAACAGGGAAAAATAAAATAAATAAAAATTGTTATAACCAAGCAACCATTATTCCATTTGACTTTGAAATTGGCATGCAGTGTCTAAGTTGCCATGCTGGTAATGGCGATTGGCCACTTGGTGGCGCTACAGCGTGAAAATGGTAATAACTATGCAACCTTTAGCCCAATTGACTTGAAAACTGGCATGCATTGTTTTGGTCCATGGTGTCATGGATGTCTATGAGGACCTTCACGTCTCATAAAACATGGTTGCAATTGATCTATGAAATATGAGCACCTGTTAGACCAGGTTAACTGTTAGACTAGGCGGCTGATTAAAACGAAACTCGGTGGGCCTGTTTGACTCATGACCCTAGAGGTCTGTGTGTGTGCATAAAGTGTGTCAAACGTGATAGCGCCACCCGGTGGCTGTTTTCTTTCATTCTTCACACAGTATATACAGTAGACTGTATATTACACAATGTATAACACATACACACAATATTCATATCATATATTAAATCTCCTCATTCTTGACAACTTCACCCTAAGAACCACTGCTGTAAATCAAATTGATCTTTAAATGTTTGCGATTATTGAGTAATACTACTTTTGCCAACTAGGTCCTAGGTATTTAGCTCAACCTCAAAACCCCTGCAGTACAATTCTCCAGACTCTTTAAGTCAATAATTATCAAAAAATGTTGAACTTTACTCTTTGGATAGCCTTAACAGTGTAATGAAGAAAATGGCCATGGACAAATGTGGCCAAATGTTCCCAAAAGCCTATAAATCCTAAATGCTTTTGTGTCAGTCTACAGCATAGATGGTATTTAGCTCTTAAAACACTTGAATCCCGGTAATCGCTGCTTGACGTTTTATTTATTATTAAAATTATTCATAAATAAGTGAAAACTCAATCCTGTCACAAAATTTCAAAACCCAAAAAAATGAGAAATATGAGCGGTTAAGTGTGATGGATTTTTTTTGCTCAAAATGGCCACTGCTCCTCCTATTCATTTCCCTGAGGCACTTCACTGAATTTGTACTCAGAAAATACTTAATAAAATATGCACAATGTCTATAATTTTTGGTAATATTGAAAGTATTTGGGTTAGGGTGAAGGAGCTCAATGATTTACTACAGGATCAAAAGTGTGCACTGAAAACACTGAGGTGAGTGCTATTAAAATATCGTTCAATAGTCCTAAAAGCATTTTAGGTAGTCGAGAATTCTACTGTCAAGATCAAGAACAATTATAAAAGCTTTGAAATTACTGAAAGCTTTGAAAGTCCTTTTCATAACATTGCGAGCAATACTATAGCAGGTTAGTTAGGGATGTGCGCTTTGACTAATTTGACAGTCATTTAAAAGGAAGTTGTGTAACCGACTCGACTAGTCTAAAGTAAGAAACCCCCTAAAGACTTGTGCGTACATATGATCCATTTGAAACAATGAATCAAAGAGTCGAATCCCATAATTAATGCTGCTAAAAAGGTCATAAATATGCAGTACGCTTGCCTTGTGTTATGACTTTTCGGAAGCCCTCTCCCTCAACAAAACTGAGTGGGAACATGTCTGTTGCTGTCGTCTTAGAGATAAGATATTTTTTTCAGAGTTGAAGTAAATGACACGATGGGCATTTGATTGCTTTGGCTATCTATGTGCATGTGTTGAATATGTTTATGCATGGCTCCAAAGGAATTATGCCAGTTTGACGTGTCACAGCCTTCATAAAACTTTTTTTTTCCCCATAAAACTTTTTTTTTAATTCAAAATTCTCCCGCGCCTTGCTTGTCTTTCGAGCCGTCATTTCTGAGCTCACACATAGAAAACACATGGGAGATCTGAGGTAAATTAGAAGAGTACATCTTAAGGTATTATATTCCCTAGTGTTTTATTTTAATGTCTTATTTTAAATGCCTTTAAATATAAATGTAACAAAGTTCAGGGCTCAGGGAAGAAGGGGGAACCGGCGAACTGTAAACGTAAGTTTTATTGACAAAATAAATGAAACAAAAGTAAACGGTAGGTGCCCCATGGCCGACTTGCTGCACATACATAAAACAACATGCAACTTAAATGTCCCATGACATGAAAATTTCACTTTATGAAGTTTTTTAACATTACAATGAGTTTCCTTAGGCTGCCTATGGTCCCCCAGTGGCTAGACATTTTGATGGGTGTAAACTAAGCCCTGGCTATTTTTGAGAAAATGAAAGCTCAGACGGGCGAATCTAGAAATCTTCCCTTTATGTTGTCATAAGGGGAAAGGTCACCTCCCCTTTCTCTTCTTTGCCCGCAAAGAGAATTTGGCCACCCATGAGAAAATGAGCTGCACGAGTGCGATATTGGTTTTTCCTATAGAGACATCATGGCTCGCAAACGAGCAAAGCATGGCAGTTGCTCAGTGTTTGGATGTACAAATTAACACAAAAGTATTTTTTTAGTTCCTTCATCCGAGCCTCTGAAGAACCAGTGGGTTATGTGAATTTCTGATGTGTAATTGTTCAAGTTCAGACAGAGAATCTTTCTCTCAGAATCATTCAATACTGTTTTGGCATCAGTAAATCAAGCCAGTGACTAAAATATCAACTTCACATAGTTTCTCTTAGAGAAACTTCTTTTTTTTTATTTAAACTGATTCAAATATATACACAAAGCGATCAAAGAACAATCCCTTTCCAATCTCCCAAGCTGTCAATCACACAGCACAAGTTCATCTGGACACTTGCCAAAACTCGTAATGAAATCAATGACGCTGTTACACTGCACAACAAAGCCCTTACTGTACGTACATCAAGTTTACATTGGTGAAATCATTAGTGAGAGTGCAGGAACTGCGTTGCAATGATAAGATCTTCATTCATGCGATCAACAGGCTGTCATCTGCTCAATGCTCATCACTGCAACCTTTTATGTGATGGGAATAGATCTAAATACTTCTCACGATTTGTTCATCTCGATAGCTGTAATAGTAAAAACGTATAATAGCTGAAGTGTTTGAGACAAGTTTTCGAGAGAGTTCCACATGTAATGCTAGAAATTTCATATGCAAGCATGTCAGCCAATCACAGCCGTGGGCGTTTACACTGAAGTCTCACAGCAGCCAATCACAGCAGTGGGCGTTTACACTGAAGTCTCACAGCAGCCAATCACAGCAGTGGGCGTTTACACTGAAGTCTCACAGCAGCCAATCACAGCAGTGGGCGTTTACACTGAAGTCTCACAGCAGACACGCCCCTTCAAACAGAGCGTTCAAATCGGAGGCTAAAATCAGGCAAGGAAATATGTCTTTTATTTCTAAATTATAAAAAAGAATTATCTAAAAAAAACTTACTAAGATTATAAGGGCACCCCAGGAAACATTATAAAATAATCCATGTCATAGGACCCTTAAATGTCCCAGGCCTGGTCCTCTCTTGTCCTACACTGTCGTTACTCCTTTTATCCTTCCAGAGCTCCTGTTTTCACGGCTCTGGGCCATGCTCTGCTTGTCACAGAAACATTAAAACGACTGTAATTTGAACCTTTAAAATATTTTTCTTTGTGTAATTGACTGTTTAAAGTGTCGACAAGTAGCAGCTGTACCGTTTAGTCGACTAGTCTTGCACATCATTAGTAGCAGGTAATGTCAGCGTACTTCTCCTTTGTCCAGGTTGTTACAGAGTCCTGATGCAGATGAAGCCTGTAAATATCTGACTAAAATTCATCGCAATAAAAACCTGTTACTCCTGAGAAAACTGAATCTGAGCGGACATGATCTAAGAGACACACGAGTGAATCAGATCGCTGCTCTACTGCAGGACAAACACTGTGAAATCAACACACTGAAGTGAGTATTGTGTTCATATGTTATTGTAGATTTAAAGCATTTTAAAGACATTCAATGAAAAAAATGTTGGGGTCAAGTACTTTGTGTTTGTAAAATCTCCCTCTTCTCTTCATCATTTTAGGCTGCGTAAGTGTGGTCTAACAGAGGAAAGCTGTTCAGCTCTCGCTACAGTCCTGAGATCAAACTCCAGTCTGAAAGAGCTTGACATCAGCAACAATAATCTGCAGGATTCAGGAGTGAAGAAACTCCAGAACGGATTAGAAAATACAAACTGCAAACTGGAGAAACTCAGGTGAGATTGTTTGTTTAAATAACATTTATTTTGTTCAAAGTTAAAGGGGCTGTGAACTGAGAAATACTTTTTTTTTTCTTCTTGATCTTTTGAGAATAAGTGTGAAAAACAATGTTTGTGTCACTATTGCTTTGTCTGTTACAGAAGGTTTAATATGTTATGAGTATTTTTGTAGCACTGCAGTCAAACATTATACAATTAAAAAAAATGCTGTAAAATAATACTGTAGTAAAGTCTTTTTTGTAGTGATATTAATTGTAAAATAAATTCTATTATAAATAAATGTCCTTTCTGTAGACTTTCAGACTGCAGTATCAGTGAAGAAGGTTATAAAGCTCTGGCTTCAGCTCTGAGATCAAACCCTTCACACCTGATAGAGCTGGATCTCAGAGGAAATTATCCTGGACAATCAGGAGTGAAGGAGCTCAGTGATTTACTAAAGGATCAGAAGTGTCAACTCAAGACACTGAGGTGAGACGTGATGAAATAATATGAACATAAATTATATGCGGGTGAATTATTCATAAGAAACATTATTTCACAAACTTTTATGCAACACCTAATTGTGCAGGTTATTATATTAAAATAATTAAAAGGTAAATGAAACAAACTGATTACATTAAGTTTAGTTGATTTTTAAACCTTTTACATCTTCCCTTCTGCAGGTTTTTGAGTCCTGCTGCAGATAAAGCCTGTGAGTATGTGAGAGGAATTGTGGGTAAAAACCCATTACTCCTGAGAGAACTGAATCTGAGTGAACGTAAACTAAGAGACACAGGAGTGAATCAGATCGCTGCTCTACTGCAGGATAAACACTGTAAACTCAACAGACTGATGTGAGTATTTTACACAAGTTTCAAAGTTATCCTTTGCATTGAAGTATCCCACATTATATTAAGTGTCATCAGCAAATATATTCTGAAATTTAAATTCATCAGTTGATACAGTGCTCTTATTGCAGGAGTGGAGCTTGGCCACCCCGCTCACAATTGATGTTTCTGTCTCTTCTGACAAGAATATTGTTTATATAGAAGTAGAACTGTCTCTACTGGTCTCAAACTCAGTTCCTAGAGGGCCACAGCTCTGCACAGTTTTGCTCCAACCCTAATCAAACACACCTGATCCAGCTAATCAAGCTCTTCAGCATTACTAGAAGCTTCCAAGCAGATGTCAGTTGGAGCTGGTTGTAGCTAAACTGTGCAAGGCTGTGGCCCTCCAGGAACTGAGTTTGAGACCATGACAACAACACATGGAAGAGATTTCAGAAGTGCCTCAGCAAAGTTCGGTTAGGACAGAAGTGTTAAGTGCGATTTGGTTAGGACAGAAGTGTTAAGTGCGATTTGGTTAGGACAGAAGTGTTAAATTCGGTTTGTTTAGGACAGAAGTGTTAAGTGCGGTTCGGTTAGTACAGAAGTGTTAAAGGGTTAGTTCACCCAAAAATGAAAATTCTGTCAGTAATTACTCACCCTCATGTCGTTCCAACCCCGTAAAATCCTTCGTTCATCTTCGGAACACAAATTAAGATATTTTTGATTAAATCTGAGAGCTGCTGTTCTTCTGAGACTCCGAGAGATCTCTCAATCTACTCCAGAAAGATGGTACGCATAAAATAATATATTTTACTGTAATCTCCTGTATATGTTTAGCTCAGTCAGACGGAGACGGTTAACGAGATACCAATAACAGCATGTAAAGGAAGGTGGAAATACAGAGTTACATTCGTATGCAGGAATAGGAGCGCTTAGAGTTCACTCCTACAAACTAGAAAATCATAAACTAAGCTAATATGAACTGGGAAACACACAGGAGTATATCGTATACATTTGACAGGCTTATATTCTAAGTTGAATGTTCAAAGTTTGTGTATGTGTGTGTGTGAATGTGCGGAGAGTTGTTTCCAGTTGGCGCCTCAAAACTGATAGGAATCTCTTTGAAGCTCACAGAGGGAGGTTGGACGTGTTTCTGTTAAATTTCACCAAACTCCAAAGGAGTCAAAAAGTGCAATCCGATTCAAACTCATTGGCGCTAAGCTGTGATTTACATAACAAGGGTCAAATGTTAAAAGGTTCTCTAAATCATAAAAATGAGTAATTCACGTGACATTAAACATATGCTACAGCTGTATGAAATATTAATAATCAATTATAACTGCTTATAATTGATTATGAATATTTGTATCAGTTAATATAATTAACTTAATGCCGTAAATTAATATTACCATCAATAAACCTGTTTGTCCCGTGAACACTCAGGATTAATTGTTTATTAACTCTAAGAAATATACATTTCCGGGGCATGGGAAAGGTCTTTCTTAATTTACAGTACTACGAAGAGCAGTAGCCAAAATCTATAAGGATTAGTGACTCCAGTTATGAGCTTGAGACACAGACAACTTTACGTGTGACATGAACAAGATTTTATAACTAGTCTAAACACTTAAACTACTCTAAAATACACACACATACATGCATACAGTTTACCAAGGGAAAGAGAGCTGAAGCAGAATACAGGAAAGCAAGAAGTTATAGCATTGTTTGAAATTCAGCAGATCAACAACCTTGAGCAGTTTAGTTTTAACACGCGTTTCTTTACAAAGGGGTAAGGGTGTATCACATAACGAGACTAAGTTTGATATTTGCATGTCTCGCCCATTTGAACTAAACTGTCCTGATGCAATTTGTTGAGGCTCCAGTTGATCTTTGCTGATGTGGTCAAACTTGGAGGGTCCTTAGAAACTTCTAATTCAGCATCATCTTCACGTCAGGATTCCAGTACGAGAGTAAGAGAGCTTACGGTACGCTTTTCCATTGCATGGTACGGTACGGCTCGCTTCGACTCGCTTTAAATGGTACCACCTCTGTTGAGGCTCCAAGCGTACTGTACCGATACTAAAATGTGACTTGAAAACACTGCAGATCACTGATTGGTCAGACAGAATCGTCACTACCAGTGTCATTGTATTTGCGACACAATACACTAAACCTGCTAGATTTAAATAGCCAGTAGACAACAGCCAACGTAGTTTCTTGCAGTTAAAAAGTTTCTTGCAAACTGTTTCTTGCAGTTAAAAACATCCACATGCCGAGAATCAAGATCACCATTGGCACAAGATAGGCTCCATTGTTCCTGTGTTGTGCGTTTGAAATGTGCGCGTTTACGATGATGTCATGACAGTAGAGGTGGCAACTATAACTATCAGTCCCACCCAGTTTGAAGCGGTACTAACTGCAGTTGGAAAGCAACCGAGCTAAAGCGAACCATGCCGTGCCAAGTCGAGGCGTACCACGCAGTTGAAAAGGGAAGCGAGCCGAACCGTTCCACGCCGAGTCGAACCGTACCGAGCCGAACTGAGCCGTTCCATGCAGTGGAAAAGCGCCATAAGAGCTGATCTTTAAATCGTGAAGATGTCACACCCTCTGGAGGTGTAAGAGCCAATCAGACGTGTTTTCTTTTCAAAAATCAAAAATTTCTTTTTTACAACCTTTTGTTCAAGCAGGCCTTTGAACATGTAATTTGATGTGATGTTTAAACACAATAATCTTTAAGATGCTTATAATACTAATGCGTCACAAAGTTAGCCAGATGTAATGTAAATTAGGGGGCTTTCACACTAGCACTTTTGGTGCGCACCCGGGTTCGAATGACGTCAGAGTTCGGTTCGTTTGGATGATGTGAACGCTGTTTTCCGAACTCGGGTGCGCACCCGCGAACCGTACTCGAGTCCGCTTAAAAAGGTGGTCTGGGGTACGGTTCATGTGAACTCGGGTACGGTTCGCTGCTGATATGAACGCAATCGTACCAAATCGCGGAAGTGAACCACTATTGATGCCATATAATGTGGCGTGTGTGTTTAACAACTGTAAAAGGGTCTATACACTTACCTTGACGAAAAGCGGGATTGACGCACTGCAAGCAGAGATGATTTCTGCTTGCCTCCACAAAAATTGTCTTCGGCGGACATCCCGCTGTCTTTGGAACGGTTTTAATATTTTTGCGGCAGACAGACGTAAGTGTGTTTCTGTATCTTTTCTTTGAAAACAAAACCAAAGGTTAAAAAAAGAAGAACAAATGTGAAGCGAGCAATTCTATCCATTTTGACGCTTTTTCATAGCGGTTACCAAGCAACGCGAGCACGCGCCAGCTGCAGCTTGATGACGCAAGCGTACCGCAGTTCAGATACAAATAATATAATGTGAACACAGTCCATCGGGGGCGGGGGGAGGGGGGAGCAATCGATCTCGGGTTCGGAACAGGCAATCGAACCAAGTGTGAAAGCACCCTTAACAAATGGGGGACGAAGATTGGAGTTTATAGAGACTAAACGTGCCACACATATGATTTTGGTAAACCATAGTATGCAACAAAGTCTGAAACATTAATCCCAAAAGTTTACAAGAATACAAAAGCCAAACCACATTGAAGGAAAATCATTAGATGAGAAAATTAGATACATGTTTATATATATTTCTCAAGTGGTTACATATAGAATATATAGGATTAACATGGTGTATTTAAAATCCTCAGCAAGAATTTGAGAGTCACAGCTCTCTATAGAAATTCCTTTGTGTCATAAAACTCTTTTATCAGTCTCAATGTGTCCTGTAACAAGACACTGTGTTCTGCCAGTGTGTTAGCTTCATTTGGGATGTTAGTTTTTGGGGGAAGTTTCACAGGCCTTTGTTGGGAGAGTGAGTTTGCTGGATTATTCATTAAATAAATTAATAATCTGTGTCTGTCTGATTGGTCCAGACGTTACACATGAAATAATGCATTGTCTTACAAAAGGCATGAAAACTATAATTTGGCGAAAATGAAATAGAGATTGTCAAATTACATACATACTACATTACATACATAGTCTCCAATGCCATCTCTCTCATGTTCGTCCATCCTCGGGATGCTGCTGTTCTTCTTCGTGCAAATTTTTTTTTTTTTTTTATCCCCCAAACTACTTCTGCGGAGCCTACACCAAACACTGATCCCTAAACCTACCCGTCATAGTAACCTTAACCAATGAAATAAGCTGCAGGGCGGGATTTCCGCTTAACTGGTTTGCGCTCAGTGGTATTTTTTTCGTATTTTTTTAGAAAGATTAAAAATACGGGGAATATATTTAAACGGGATGATAGTGGGATAGCAAGGTAAAATACGGGAGAATCCTGGGAAAAACGGGACAGTTGACAGGTATGAATATGTATTGAATGTAAACTGTGACTGAACCCTAGTATACTGCTGTTCTTGAATTCATACAAGGTATTACTTAGCTTCAACACTAGTTTGTTTTTTTCCCTCCGGTCTTGACTTGGTCTGTCTTGGTCTTGGTCTCGATACCCTCTAGTCTTGGTAGTGTCTTGGTCTCGGTTTAGGCGGTCTTGACTACAAGTCTACTGAATAATAACAGTATTACAGCAGAAGGTTGTGCTGCTCTGATTTCAGTGTTTAATTCAAACCCTTCAAACCTGATAGAGCTGGATCTGAGTGAGAATAAACTCGGAAACTCTGGAATAAAGAACATCTATGTTTTGTTGGAAAATACTGAATGCATATTGGAGAAAATTAAGTGTGTTTTTCATTTATCTCCATTTCTGCATGATAATGTACTTTTCTGTGTACGTCCATTTACTGAATTGAAATTAGCATTTTTGTACATTGCTATGTTTTGATGAAATAGCGTGCCGAGTAAACACTGCTGCTATGGAACTTGCGATGTTTTTTGGGGGAGAAATTCTGTCGATAACAATCTACCTCTGGATCAGGTCGGCTCTTTTTCCCGTCTTATTCAGCCCTCTACACTCAAGCCATCTCTTCAATTGAATATTTGTATGTTCTTCTACTTCTATACCAGTGAATTTGGCACCGGGGACATCATTCTCGGACAGAGTTAGCAGGTTTAGCTCAGTAGACATCTCGTCCGTAAACTGTTTACATGCGTCTAGCATGAGTGACACGCGCGAGTTTGACCCCCCTAGCAACCGTCGCTAGCTTAATGAATATTAATGAGAAAAGGTGACGTATATCGTGCGGTACGCTATTGAAATATTCAAATTAGGCAGTAATTCTAAAAATAAAAATATTGCTAAATTTTCACACCTAATTTTCTAATTGCCAAGCATTTGGCAATGCTTTTTGTAATAATTATTAAAATTATTAGGTTTTTTTATGATTAAAAAAAATAATTTTATGATATTTATTAAATAGTCATCTCTATTTATACATGTGTTTTGCTTATGTAGTGTAGATCATTAACAGCTTCTTTCATACACAGACTTTCAGACTGCAGTATCACAGAAGAAGGTTATAAAGCTCTGGCTTCAGCTCTGAGATCTTCACACCTGATAGAGCTGGATCTCAGAGGAAATGATCCTGGACAATCAGGAGTGAAGGAGCTCAGTGATTTACTACAGGATGAACGCTGTACATTAAAGACCATCAGGTGATAAACGAGACAATTATCATAACTATGATTTTAACCAGATATTACACAACACTATACATTAATACTACACTGGACTAGAGGTGCAAAATATATCAGTGCCCGAGATATTATTGGCTGATCACTGGGACAATAGAATTTCCACAATTATTTCCATTAATAAGTAGTTTTGTTATATTTGTTTTCAGCATATCATTTCTGATAATGATTCAGTGTATTTGTGTGGCGGTGTCATGTGTGTTTGGACAAATTATCATATCACATTATCATTTTCTATTAGTATTAGTTTTGGGCATGTTTTAGTTTTGATCAGCTACTGTAATTATAGATATTCTGTTTAATGTGTTCTGTTTATGTGTAAAGAAGTAATAAGTGAAAACAATGAAAATACATTTCTGTATTTTCTCTCACTGGTGTTTGCTCATACATGAAAATGGCATATTGTTTGTTTGCGTTCTGTATGTTTATGTATATTTTATGGTTATTACATCCTGTAAATTTCATTTTGGTTTAATTCATTGATACAAATTCTTGTAGTAAATCATTCTACTCTGTTTAGTGACTCATTCAGGATGAAGCTGCAAAAGGCATAAAATTGGATTATTATCTGATTTGTAATTCTACTTCCTGTAGGTTTTTGAAAAGTGATGCTGCACAGAAAGCGTGTGACTATCTCACTAAAGTTCTGGGTAAAAGTCCATTATTGCTGACAGAACTGGATCTGAGTGAAGATAAATTAGGAGATCTGGATTGGGAGAAGCTCTCTGCTCTTTTGATGGACTCTCATAGCAAAGTGGAGAAAATCAAGTGAGTCAACATGATTTATATATTATAATTTCTCTGAGATCTGTTGATCTGATGTGTGTGTTAAATATGTACTGAATAATAAATGATGGTGTTTCTGTGTTCAGGCTGAATAAGTGTGAGCTGACAGAGAAAAGCTGTTCAGTTCTAGCTACTGTTCTCTCCTCTAAAACCATCCTGAAAGAGCTGAACCTGAACAACAGCCGTCTGCTGAACTCAGGAGTCAAAGAGATCTGTGAGGGACTGAAGAATCCTGTGTGTGAGCTGAAGATACTCAAGTGAGTACATTTCACCATCAGCTACACTCAACACCACAACACTTGCTTATCAGTTATATATATTTGAGTCCACTCGCCTTCAGAAGTGAGGATAATCTAAGAATAGTTTTTTAATTTTGTTTTGTAATTATAAAATAGGAACAAATAAATAGCAAACGGTGGCACAATACAATAGAATGAAAAGACAAATTAAACAAACACAGCTTTATGTTTTTCAGGTGCTAATGATTACAACTAAAGTTACAAAAGTTATTGAGTCAAGAGCAGTGAGGGGTTTTTCTCTTTGTCTTTTGTTTGATTAAAATGATAGCAGCAGGTTTATTAGGCTGCTGTCACTTAAGACTGAATACTAATCCAATATACTGTTACACAACATGCCTTCTTATCTCAACTATTTACAGTTCAAAACTGACTGTATTTACAGCAGTGTTCATTTTAGTTCTAGTGTTCATTCTAAGTTTTCATGTTTTCTAGACTTTCAGACTGCAGTATCACAGAAGAAGGTTGTAAAGCTCTGGCTTCAGCTCTGAAATCAAACCCTTCACACCTGATAGAGCTGGATCTCACAGGAAATGATCCTGGACAATTGGGAGTGGAACACCTCCTTAATGTACAAAAGATGTTTTGCCGTTCACTGAAAACACTGAAGTGAGTGTTTTCTACAAATTAAGATTTTATCTGAAAGTTAATTAAACCATCAAACTATATTTCTGCACTTACTTGCATCAATATTCTTTTACCATATCTGTGCCGTGCACACTTGTGAAATATTAATGTACTGTCTTTGTTTCTAGGATATTACAAAGTCCTGCTGCAGATAAAGCCTGTCAGTATGTGAGAGACATTTTGGGTAAAAATCCTTTATTCCAGAGTGAGCTGAATCTGAGCGGACGTAAACTAGGAGACACACGAGTGAATCAGATCGCTGCTCTACTGCAGGACAAACACTGTGAAATCAACACACTGATGCGAGTATTGTGTTCATTTGTTATAGTACATTTAAAGTGTCTCAAAGAAATCAGGTGACCAAAACACTGTAATGCAGAGGTGTCAAACATACGGCCGTCGGCTGAATACAGCCTACAGATTTGTCTAATCCTAAACTGTCCTGATGCAATTTGTTGAGGCTCCAGTTGATCTTTGCTGATGTGGTCTTGATGAGAGAGAACCAGTGGTAGTCAGAGTATCTTTGGTGAATGGAAAGACAAGGCCGCAGCCTGGCACAAACTTGGAGGGTCCTTAGAAACTTCTAATTCAGCATCATCTTCACGTCAGGATTCCAGTACGAGAGTAAGAGAGCTTACGGTACGCTTTTCCATTGCATGGTACGGTACGGCTCGCTTTAAATGGTACCACCTCTGTTGAGGTTCCAAGCGTACTGTACCGATACTAAAATGTGACGTGAAAACACTGCAGATCACTGATTGGTCAGACAGAATCGTCACTACCAGTGTCATTGTATTTGCGACACGATACACTAAACCTGCTAGATTTAAATAGCCAGTAGACAACAGCCAACGTAGTTTCTTGCAGTTAAAAAGTTTCTTGCAAACTGTTTCTTGCAGTTAAAAACATCCAAATGCCGAGAATCAAGATCACCATTGGCACAAGATAGGCTCCATTGTTCCTGTGTTGTGCGTTTGAAATGTGCGCGTTTACGATGATGTCATGACAGTAGAGGTGGCAACTATAACTATCAGTCCCACCCAGTTTGAAGCGGTACTAACTGCAGTTGGAAAGCAACCGAGCTAAAGCGAACCATGCCGTGCCAAGTTGAGGCGTACCACGCAGTTGAAAAGGGAAGCGAGCCGAACCGTTCCACGCCGAGTCGAACCGTACCGAGCCGAACTGAGCCGTTCCATGCAGTGGAAAAGCGCCATAAGAGCTGATCTTTAAATCGTGAAGATGTCACACCCTCTGGAGGTGTAAGAGCCAGTCAGACGTGTTTTCTTTTGGAGGGAAAAATTTCTTTTTTACAACCTTTTGTTCAAGCAGGCCTTTGAACATGTAATTTGATGTGATGTTTAAACACAATAATCTTTAAGATGCTTATAATACTAATGCATCACAAAGTTAGCCAGAAGTAATGTAAATTAACAAATGGGGGACGAAGATTGGAGTTTATAGAGACTAAACGTGCCACACATATGATTTTGGTAAACCATAGTATGCAACAAAGTCTGAAACATTAATCCCAAAAGTTTACAAGAATACAAAAGCCAAACCACATAGAAGGAAAATCATTAGATGAGAAAATTAGATACATGTTTATATATATTTCTCAAGTGGTTACATATAGAATATATAGGATTAACATGGTGTATTTAAAATCCTCAGCAAGAATTTGAGAGTCACAGCTCTCTATAGAAATTCCTTTGTGTCATAAAACTCTTTTATCAGTCTCAATGTGTCCTGTAACAAGACACTGTGTTCTGCCAGTGTGTTAGCTTCATTTGGGATGTTAGTTTTTGGGGGAAGTTTCACAGGCCTTTGTTGGGAGAGTGAGTTTGCTGGATTATTCATTAAATGATGTTTTATTAACAAAGTTCGGGAGGAGCAGGTTCAGATAATTAACCAAATTATGCACAGCTGGAGATTAATCAGTAATCAACTCAATGACAGAGTATAAATTCACAGCAGACCTATCTCTGTTCATTGAAAGTTTGTCAGCATTTGGCTGCGCCCTATCTTCCCAACATGTCCGAATCAAGCTCTCCCATCCGATGAAGGAATTTTCCGTCCTTTTGGAATATTTGCCAGAATCCTCGGGTGTTATATTGCGGGCGTCAAGCCAAATAAACGGGTCCTTGCCACCACGGGCGAAATACCAACGATCTTCTTCCGCATTTTTTTTTTTTCTAAACCAGATCATTCAAGTAACGTTTTTTCCTGCCATGGAGAATGGTCATAAGGCCTGCAAAGCACCACGCTCGCGTTCCGGGCAATGCTGCCCTCTTAACGTGAAAGAACGGGCTTCTCCAGCAGCTCTAGGCCGAAGCCGCAGTCCCTCAAAGAGCAGCGCCGCAGATTCAGTACCGGTCGGCCAGCCTATGCTCTCAACCCCGTTGGCTGAACTCGGCGAGCGCTCCGCTCCGTGGTTAAATTTCGCATCGCATTCAGTTGTTCAGTTATAACGAGGGGAACACGTTTTAAATGGTGTCGGTCCAAATTATTTTCTGTCATTAACGCGCTGCTTTCTTGTGGCTAAAACTCACAAGTAGGCCTACAGTAGCTCGCGGCCTCGTGCATTACGTGCTGAACGCATACGCTCAGAATCTTTAACCTAACTTATATCGTTAACTATGTCCCGCAATTTATCTGCATAAACCGCGTAGAAACTTAGTTATAGCATAAATGTTTTTATACATGGTTACAAGCAATGTGCTTCACACCAATAGTTTAGTGATCCTTAAATGAAACAAATTAAACAAACACAAGTGCCTAAACTAAATTCATGCAAAGCGTTGTCTTTTACGTAAGCTGTCTCCTTAGAAACCAGCAACAGATAAACGAACAATCGTTATCTAAATCAGAGTGTACTTTGACGTTAATCATCAAACGTTGAATAATTGATCTTTCAGCCCTGCACAGTTTGGCTAAGCTCTGGATTCCAAACGCAGATTAAAACCATGGGTTCAGCCTCATCGAATTCTGGCCATTAATATGAACAGTTGATCTCCAGTCCTCATGGCAAAGAATAAATAAATAAATAGGACTTTCGGATCTCGTCCACCTCTCAGACAGTCAATATCGTTCTAAGCAAACTGATATCTGTGCTCGGCCACTTAAACAACAGAAATGCATAATCCTGCAAGGATTTCATCTTTAACCTCCTCTTCATCACGTCTTAGATTAACGCACAAAAAGATGACCATCGGCTCTCCAAGCCCCACTCTCCTCCTCCCTTTGCTCATCCTCACACTGCAGGAGCTCATTTCCTGGTTTCATGTTGCTCTGGCTATTTGCTCCATTGCCGCAACAGTGATGTCTCCTCTGCTCCCGCAGGAGCTCTGTTCCCTTAGCTAATCTTGTTTACTGCCACTGCAGTGTCTCCCCTGCTCCCACAGGATTTCCGTTTCTCTCTGTATTTCTGCCACAGCTGTGATGTCTCCTCTGCTCCTGCAGGTTTTCTGCTACTCCGGCTATTTTCTCCACTGCCACAGCAGTGATGTCTCCTCTGCTCCCACAGGAACTGTTTCTCCGGCTAATTGTCCACTGCTTCAGCAGTGATGTCAGCAGTAAGGTTTTCCTTCGCTCTCATGGGTTTTCTGTTACTGGCTATTTTCTCCCCTGCCGCAGCAGCAATGTCTCCTCTGCTCCTGCAGGAACTGTTTCTCCGGCTAATTCTCTACTGCCACAGCAACGAGGTTCCTTTGCTCCCTCAGGATTTGTTACTCTAGCTACTTTCTCCCCTGCCGCAGTAGTGATGTCTCCTATGCCCCCGCAAGCTCTGTTTCTCTGGCTAATTCTCTACTGTCACAGCAGTGAGGTTTCCTTTGCTCCCACAGGATTTGTTACTCCAGTTCATTTTTTCTACTGCTAGCAGGGATGTGTCTGCTCCAGCAGGAGAACTGTTTCTCCGGCTAATCTCATCTTCTGCTTTCTCCGTCCAGCGAGCTTCGGTCTCCCAGAGGATGTGCTGTAGCATGCATCTAAGTTTTCTCTTCTGTCCAGCGAGCATTGGTCTCCCAGCGGACACTGCATGCATCTGTTTTCTCTTCTCTGCAAGCATCGGTCTCACAGCGGAGGCAGTCCTTCCGTCCAACCTCATATGGCGCTTTTCCACTGCATGGTACGGTACGGCTCGGCTCGGTTCGGTACGGCATGCTTTGGCGCTTTTCCACTGCATGGTACGGTACGGCTCGGTTCGGTACGGCTCACTTATGGCGCATTTCCACTGCATGGTACGGTACGGTACGGCTCGCTTCGGCTCGCTTTAAATGGTACCACCTCTGTTGAGGTTCCAAGCGTACCGTACCGATACTAAAATGTGACGTGAAAACACTGAAGATCACTGATTGGTCAGACAGAATCGTCACTACCAGTGTCATTGTATTTGAGACACGAGACCATGCACGAGACAAACCCGCTAGATTTAAATAGCCAGTAGACAACAGCCAACGCTGTAGTGTCTTGCAGTTAAAAAGTTTCTTGCAAACTGTTAATAAATGAGAAAAACTTGGCCACAAAATATTTAATATTCAATTATTTTAATGATCACAATTAAAGTTTTAATTTTATTAAATTGAACAAGCGCAAAATTCAGCATTCAATCAAATATTCAAAAAGACTTAATAATAATGTTATTTCTCTCTATAGGCGCGTTTACTACGAATATGGCGATCGTCAACTTCATCTTTGCCAGACACTGACAGAAAACACTATTTTATAAATAAAAATCAGTGCACGCGTCCCCGGATTTACAAACGCACATCTTGCTTGTTGCATGCACATTATGTCGAAATAACGAGATATTATGTTGAAATAACATTATTATTATTAAGTCTTTTTGAATATTTGATTGAATGCTGAATTTTGCGCTTGTTCAATTTAATAAAATTAGGCCTATATATAGCCTATATATATATATACTATTAATAAATGAGCAAAACTTGGCCACAAAATATTTAATATTCAATTATTTTAATGATCACAATTAAAGTTTTAATTTTATTAAAACGTGTGCACTGATTTTTATTTATAAAATAGTGTTTTCTGTCAGTGTCTGTGCATGGCAAAGATGAAGTTGACGATCGCCATATTCGTAGTAAACGCGCCTATAGAGAAAAATGCACATAATAGATTACATAAGAGAGTAGCCTATTTATTTTTGTTTTGAATTATTTAGTTTAAAGACATTTCAAGCTTTGTGTATTTGAGGATGAGATGCGCTCCAGTTAACGTACAATGCAAGTGCCGCTCGGGCGCCTCAATGGTTAAATTGTCTATTTTGCATCTTATTTATTCAATCCAGGCAATTGTTTGATGAAAAAATTATTAAAATTAAGATACAATTTATACAAAACAAAATTCACTTTAAAGAAAGGCTTTCTACAAAACAAAACTTAATGAAGTGGTCGAAATTATGTCTGACTCGCTTCATGTCTCTCTACTCGTGCTGTTCACTTTTCATAATCAACATAGGCAGATGGAAAAAAATAACATAACATTAACTAAATGTGCTTTTTTAATGGCAGTAGGCTATAGTTTAAAACAGTACATTAGGCCTAGACTCTCTATTTGTAAAGATTGCTGCACATTCATTTAATTCTGAATTTTGCACACACAAGTTGAAAGGCATTTGTTCAAATCAAGTTCACGGATAATTGTGCGTGCATTTATTAATCATTATGATACTAAAATCATAACAAAGTAGGCTATGCTATGTACAAAAAATCAGATGAGCCCAGATTATGAACGCAACGTTTAATTACACGTTAAGAATTTTCCTTCCATATAGTAAACCATTATAAGAACGTTTAATTTAATTTAAAAACATCCACATGCCGAGAATCAAGAGCACCATCCCCTGTGTTGTGCGTTTGAAATGTGGCGCTTTTACGATGATGTCATGGCAGTAGAGGCGGCAACTATAACGATCAGTCCCACCCAATTTGAAGCGGTACTAACTGCAATGGAAAAGCAACCGAGCTAAAGCGAACCGAACCGTGCCGTACCGAGTCGAGTCGTACCACGCAGTGGAAAAGCAAAGCGAGCCGAACCGTTCCGCGCCGAGTCGAACCGTACCGAGCCGTACCGTGCCGTACCATGCAGTGGAAAAGCGCCAATAGACTGCCCAAATAATTCCAAGCGCGAATTCTTCTCGCCGCTCTGCCACCTAAACCATGCTATACACATAATTCCGCAAGGCCGCCCTTTCATCACGCACCTCCTCGCCCTAAGTTTATGGATAACTTACTCTAATCAGTGGAATGGCTTAACCTTTTTCTTCGATTACATCTCTCTCCCCCTCGATTTAAGCCGTTGACAGCTCCTTCCAATCGTCGTCACGGCTTTCTCAGGGGGGAAAGTGGTCAACTAACAGAATCCTGGTCCTTCGCGACAAACTAAACGATGCACTGCATCAACAAAGGTCGTTCTTACTCACCCGCGTTAATTGCCACTCAGATGCCTCATCTGGAACTCCGCTTGATTAGTTTGTATAACTGCCAAACACGTTCCAGGAGCACAAAATCAAATCGCTGACTCTCTCCCATTACTCTTTCCAGAAATTCAGGACGTTGGTGCCAGAAGCATAAAAAGCTTAATAGAGCTATCTAACCAGCATTCAGTTTTCAATAAATTAGTCTACGGTAAGCCTGCCCCCGCCATAAATAAATCTCAAACATCCCTGCTCATTAAAGGATTCAAGAACTTATCCCACTCGTCCGGATACCAGTCAATCTATTGCAATTGACATACTCACCAAACGTATTCCAACACTCTGTCTCGCATACCATTCCACCAATTCCGTCTGCACACTGGAAGCACGTCTGTCCTAGCTGTCTTCGGTTTTCTCCACCGCTCCGAATTGACTATCACATCTTACGTCGACTCAAATACCCATCCTTCAATCTCAGATTTACAGATCGTAGATATCAAAACCATATTTAAACAAGCAGTAAACTGATCGAGCAAAAAGGTCACTTCGTTTATATTTTCAGTCTGCCAACCCCCATCCAACTGCACCACTCTCGTTTGATTTACTGCAGTATAAACGTTCAATGTTCAAATCCCTACTCGGCCCACATCAGAAGCGTTCAAAACCTACATCAGATCCAGCCGCTTCCACATCAAAACGCTCACCAAGCCATAATTAAATTCATTTCCATCACCTGCTGCGCTCCATCCATTGTCACTCTCAGTACCAGTACCAAGTTCCAACCCACTTCCAGTATCATTTGGTTCGCTGCGTTCTAGCTCGATACAATAAACATCTACAATACAGCGTATTTTTTACAAACAATGGCAGGCTCCCCCGTTCGCACACGTAACGGCTCCTCGTTCAAGGGCCGGGCTCTGCCCCCCTTCCGAAGCGCTGATCGAGCCCTCCCGTTCGAATCGCAGTGAGAGTCTGCCCGACTTAGTCGTCGTGGGACGGCCGCGCTCGTGTCGCTGTGTGGGCTCCCCATTCGTCGGGCCGCGAGGGTTCTGTTCCCGTGTCCCAGTGCCCTTCGAAGCACCGGTCGAGCCCCCCGACAGAGTCCAGCGGGCGCCCTCCCTTCCGCTGGCGAGGCCTACCCATCCGATGCCGTGAGCATCCAAGTTTCCGTCGGACACTGCGAGGGCCCTCCCAGTTGAATGGCTAAACTCTTTATCAAATCACGCTCGTAAAAATCTTGCGTCATCGAGTTGACAGTTTAACTGCCGAATGGGCTTATCCGTCCGATGCCGTGAGCATCCAAGTTCCCGTCGGATGTCGCGAGAGCCCTCCCGGTCGAACAGTCAAGCTCGTTTTTAGTAAATACCTTCTCATGCCCTGCACTTTTGGGGGGATTAATTCCACATCATTTTACGATTGCTGTCCTGCGCTTACCTGGCTTTTATGGGGGGAGTACTCTGGGTTCGGGCCTAACTCCAAGCTCGGAGCCCTCCCCCCGGACAGCACGCCAAATACGCATAAACTTATTGTACTAATTATATGTAGATGTGAACTCGTGAAATGATGTTTTATTAACAAAGGGGCAGGTTCAGATAATTAACCAAATTATGCACAGCTGGAGATTAATCAGTAATCAACTCAATGACAGAGTATAAATTCACAGCAGACCTATCTCTGTTCATTGAAAGTTTGTCAGCATCCCTCCTCCACCCCATCTCCTCACTTACAGTTCCATCTACACTTACCAACTGGGGGGAGTACTCTGGGTTCGGGCCTAACTCCGAGCTCGGAGCCCTCCCCCCGGACAGCACGCCAAATACGCATAAACTTATTGTACTAATTATATGTAGATGTGAACTCGTGAAATAAATGAATAATTTGTGTGTGTCTGATTGGTCCAGACGTTACACATGAAATAATGCATTGTCTTACAAAAGGCATGAAAACTATAATTTGGCGAAAATGAAATAGAGATTGTCAAACTGTCAAAAGATTTGTGAATTTGTGATTACAGAAGAACTCGGTCAGACAAAGGCTTATTAAGGAATAAAACAAATTAATTCTATTAAAAGGCCAGCTATAAAAAAATCCACTGTTGAGCAGCAAACAGGTGTTTGAAGCTTCTGGAGTCTCTGGAGTCTACTCACCCTGCAGGCTGGCCGTTGTGCATAAAGCTGCATTTATGCCATTTATAACTTACAAATGACAATAATACAAGAAGAAGCAATTAAGGGCACATTTACACAACAATTATGTGCTTAACATGAAGAAGTTTTTCCTTTTGATTTTTGCGCTCACAGACAACACCATTGTCAAAATGATCCCCATATTTTGGCCGTTCGTTTACACGACAACAGCGTTTTGGGTGCCCTGAAAACGCAAAGTTTTGAAAACGGGTTTCAAAGACAAAGTGCAAGTTTTTGAAATGGTCTCCGTGTAACAACAAAAACGTGTATCTGTGAAGACGATGACGTCATGCACATGCCCATTGTGTTTAGTCTATAGTGTTTCGTCGCCATCTAGTGGCTTGGCAGCAGAATACAGCATTTTCAGTCATTTTCGCGGATCTGTGTGAAAGGGGATCGTTTTGATAATGGTGTCGTCTGTACGTGGAAAACTCAAAGGAAAAACTTTTCAGCATATCGTTTTAAGCATATTGGTGTAAGCGTACCCCGACATTTAACGCCTCGTGACTAAACAAAGGGCGCCAATGTGAGTGTGCACACCGACACGGAAAACGCCACGCGTAAAAGCGTAATTTAAAAAAAAATGCCTCGGGTTCGTTTTTTTGGTTTGATGCGCCGCGTCATCCATCCATATAACATTATGCCTCAGTAGATAAGTTAATGTAAGAATTAGTCTACTATATTTCTGTATGTCTAAAGGGGGTTGCACACCAGACGAGAAGCGCAGCACCACGTCTTTAAAATTCCAACACATTATTCTAAGTGTACATTGTCTCAAATCGTCTCTGCGCACTACACGTTAATTGCACAGATATTGACATAAATAAATACATAATCTCTGTATTACATACATGTACATTACATACATACCTGTAGTCTCCAATGCCATCTCTCTCATGTTCGTCCATCCTCGGGATGCTGCTGTTCTTCTTCGTGCCAATTTTTTATTTATTTTTTATCCCCCAAACTACTTCTGCGGAGCCTACACCAAACACTGATCCCTAAACCTACCCGTCATAGTAACCTTAACCAATGAAATAAGCTGCAGGGCGGGATTTTCCGCTTAACTGGTTTGCGCCCAGTGGGATTTTTTAAATATTTTTATAGAAAGATTAAAAATACGGGAGAAATATGGGAAAATATTTAAACGGGATGATAGCGGGATAGCAAGGTAAAATATGGGAGAATCCCGGAAAAAACGGGAGGGTTGACGGGTATGAATATGTATTGAATGTAAACTGCGGCTGAACCCTAGTATACTGCTGTTCTTGAATTCATACAAGGTATTGCTTAGCTTCAACACTAGGTTTTTTTTTCTTTTTTTTTTCTCCGGTCTCGACTTGGTCTCAGTCTTGGACTCGATACCGTCTGGTCTTGGTCTCGATACCCTCTGGTCTTGGTAGTGTCTCGGTTTAGGCGGTCCTGACTACAAGTCTACTGAATAATAATAGTATTACAGCAGAAGGTTGTGCTGCTCTGACTTCAGCGTTTAATTTAAACCCTTCAAACATCTGTGTTCTGTTGGAAAATCCTGAATGCATATTGGAGAAAATTAAGAGTGTATTTTCATTTATCTCGATTTCTGCATGATAATTTACTTTTCTGTGTACGTCCATTTAATTGAAATTAGCATTTTTGTACATTGCTATTGAAGGATTCCAAATTTAAGAATCTATTTCAAATATGCTTCCTTACATAACATCACGGTAAAGAATATTGTATTTAGTGTTTAAGGGGAAAACAATGATTCGGCTCAGCAAAGTTGCCTTTTCTGTTTTCTCCTTTTTGTCTTTAATGGCTCTTGGAGTCCCAGTATCACTCAGACTGATGGGATTAGCACACGAATGATTCGTCTATGCAATTTGCAATGCAATAGACTATTATGCTGATTGAATTAGGATTGGCCAGACGTTCTAGGGTGTTTTTACCTAAACCTGAATACCTAATTTGCACGCTTTGTTCAACCTCAATGTAAATCCCTCCCCCTAAATGTCTATAAATTTGCAAGGCAACTGCATTGAGTTAGTCTTGATGATGATGATGAACTACAGACTACTTGGAAGAATAAATATCTTCTGCTTATAAGATCCATCTCAAGTCTCCTGGTTTTTGCTTCGATGCAAAATAATAATACGTAATAAGAATAATAAGTTCCCAACACTATGTTTTGATGAAATTGAAATATTCAAATTAGGCAGATGTTGTATTAAGACATCTGTTGCTTATCGGTGTGGTCAGATTTTTGCTAATATTAAAATAAAAATATTTCCAAATTTTCTAATTGCCAAGCATTTAGCAATGCTTTTTATAATAATTATTAAAATTATTAGTTTTTTTTTATGATTTAAATAGTCATCTCTATTTATACATGTGTTTTGCTTATGTAGTGTAGATCATTAACAGCTTCTTTCATACACAGACTTTCAGACTGCAGTATCACAGAAGAAGGTTATAAAGCTCTGGCTTCAGCTCTGAGATCAAACCCTTCACACCTGATAGAGCTGGATCTCAGAGGAAATGATCCTGGACAATCAGGAGTGAAGGAGCTCAGTGATTTACTAAAGGATGAACGCTGTACATTAAAGACCATCAGGTGATAAACGAGACAATTATCATAACTATGATTTTAACCAGATATTACACAACACTATACATTAATACTACACTGGACTAGAGGTGCAAAATATATCAGTGCCCGAGATATTATTGGCTGATCACTGGGACAATAGAATTTCCACTATTATTTCCATTAACAAGTTTTGTTACAAAATTTGTGTTCAGCATATCATTTCTGATAAGATTCAGTGTATTTGTCTGGCGGTGTCATGTGTGTTTGGACAAATTATCATATCACATTATCATTTTCTGTTAGTATTAGTTTTGGGCATGTTTTAGTTTTGATCAGCTACTGTAATTATAGATATTCTGTTTTATGTGTAAAGAAGTAATAAGTGAAAACAATGAAAATACATTTCTGTATTTTCTCTCACTGGTGTTTGCTTATACATGAAAATGGCATATTGTTTGTTTGTGTTTGCATGTTTATGTATATTTTATGGTTATTACATCCTGTAAATTTCATTTTGGTTTAATTCATTGATACAAATTCTTGTAGTAAATCATTCTACTCTGTTTAGAGACTCATTCAGGATGAAGCTGCAAAAGGCATAAAATTGGAATATTATCTGATTTGTAATTCTACTTCCTGTAGGTTTTTGAAAAGTGATGCTGCACAGGAAGCGTGTGACTATCTCACTAAAGTTCTGGGTAAAAGTCCATTATTGCTGACAGAACTGGATCTGAGTGAAGATAAATTAGGAGATCTGGATGGAGAGAAACTCTCTGCTCTTTTGATGGACTCTCATAGCAAAGTGGAGAAAATCAAGTGAGTCAACATGATTTATACATTATAATTTCTCTGAGATCTGTTGATCTGATGTGTGTTAAATATGTACTGAATAATAAATGATGGTGTTTCTGTGTTCAGGCTGAATAATTGTGAGCTGACAGAGAAAAGCTGTTCAGTTCTAGCTACTGTTCTCTCCTCTAAAACCATCCTGAAAGAGCTGAACCTGAACAACAGCCGTCTGCTGGACTCTGGAGTCAAAGAGATCTGTGAGGGACTGAAGAAGCCTGTGTGTGAGCTGAAGATACTCAAGTGAGTACATTTCACCATCAGCTTTCAACACCACAACACTTGCTTAACAGTTATATATATTTGAGTCCACTCGCCTTCAGAAGTGAGGAAAAATCTAAGAATAGTTTTTAATTTTGTTTTGTAATTATAAAATGGGAACAAATAATTAGCAAACGGTGGCACAATACAATAGAATGAAAAGACAAATTAAACACAGCTTTATGTTTTTCAGGTGCTAATGATTACAACTAAAGTTACAAAAGTTATTGAGTCAAGAGCAGTGAGGGGGTTTTCTCTTTGTCTTTTGTTCTTTGATTAAAATGATAGTAGCACGTTTATTAGGCTGCTGTCACTTAAGACTGAATACTAATCCAATATACTGTTACACAACATGCCTTCTTATCTCAACTATTTACAGTTCAAAACTGACTGTATTTACAGCAGTGTTCATTTTAGTTCTAGTGTTCATTCTAAGTTTTCATGTTTTCTAGACTTTCAGACTGCAGTATCACAGAAGAAGGTTATAAAGCTCTGGCTTCAGCTCTGAAATCAAAACCTTCACACCTGATAGAGCTGGATCTCACAGGAAATGATCCTGGAAAATTGGGAGTGAAACACCTCATTAATGTACAAAATAATTTTTGCCATTCACTGAAGACACTGAAGTGAGTGTTTTCTACAAATTAAGATTTTATCTGAAAGTTAATTAAACCATCAAACTTTATTTCTGCACTTACTTGCATCAATTTTCTTTTACCATATCTGTGCCGTGCACACTTGTGAAATATTAATGTACTGTCTTTGTTTCTAGGATATTACAAAGTCCTGCTGCAGATAAAGCCTGTCAGTATGTGAGAGACATTTTGGGTAAAAATCCTTTATTCCAGAGTGAGCTGAATCTGAGCGGACGTAAACTAGGAGACACACGAGTGAATCAGATCGCTGCTCTACTGCAGGATAAACTCTGTGAAATCAACACACTGATGTGAGTATTGTGTTCACTTGTTATAGTACATTTAAAGTGTCTCAAAGAAATCAGGTGACCAAAACACTGTAATGCAGGGGTGTGAAACATACGGCCGTCGGCTGAATACGGCCTACAGGTTTGTCTAATCCGGCCAGCGGGATGATTTGAACAATAGAGATGCACTGCTCCAGTCCCTATTGCGGACCTGCAAAAAACAGCTTGTGTAAAACACAACATTTTTATACGTTAACACAGGTAGACGCTGAATACAGACGGATAGAAATTTTAGTTTGTGTGGTTAATATTAATGTAATTGTCAGTGCACTAAGGTTTTAAAAAAAAAGTAATTCTGCCCATCTGGCCCTTAACTTAAAATTAGTTTGAAACCCTTCTTTAAGGGCTTTTGCACCCGGGTAGTTATAGGAACTCAGTTATAGGAACTAGTCACCAGGGCGGTCCCCTGAGAATAAATATTCCCCTAGGGTAATTTTCCTGTTTGCATGCACACCACCAGGTGGAGCTCAGTGATGTAAGCTTGCCGTAAGTATATGTAAACTGTGTTAACACATTTTTAAAAATATTCAATGTCTGTGTTTCTCATGTATTCTGCCAGTCAGTGTACACTTACGTCACTATAGTACCTATAGTGCTGGTTTAGACCCTACTCTGAAGTAGCAGCTCATTTAGTTTCCCTTAAAAGGAGTACCTATAAGTAAAATCATTCCTAGTTCCTGCAATGCAAACACACCAAAAAGCAAGTAATGCCAATCCACCTTTTTCCTGAATTGTAACTTTAAAAAAAAAAAAATTCTAGTCAAATTAGTGTACTTTCCAAGCTGATAATGTAACATTAAACCCTATTAAATTTGTTTAAAAAAAGCACATGGCTGCATGGCGCCATCATTTTACAATATCGTAATGACCTTCTTTGTCAGCACCTCACCCGTCTAAGTTTAATGAGTGTATAAATGATACCAAGCTGCCGAAGTTAGCTTAATTGAAAACAGATGGGCACTCATAGAATAGGAAAATGAAATTAGAAAATGCCGGGCAGTCTGTTTGAGGAACAACCACTCCCTGAGAAGACAAAGGACCTTTCTGGAAATTAACATTTGAACTCTCTCTATTGAAATTAGCAGCACCCTTCGAGACGCATCATCCTAATCTACATCTTTTTCCCTTGACCCCCCATTCCCCCGTTCCTTTTCTCTCTCATGCTGAGATCACCTGAAATTCACCCAAAAATCTATATGGTTTAATGTGAACAATTATCATTAATTGTTCATAACAGTCACATAACAGTCTTGGACATAAGTCAAAATTTACTCCCGTTGTTACTCGAGGATGAATCAGTACCAACTGTTCATGATCCAGCTTACAGTCTCCGGAGTGATAGGCCTAATGTACTGATCACGGCAGTAATGGAAGGGAGAGGGTGCACTTTATGACAGCTCATCGAGTCGTTTTACAGATATAAAGTTTACCAGTTTATTGAACCCACTGAAAAGGTGAATATATTTGTTTACTGTTAGTTGTAACAAGTGTTTTGTGTACTTTGCTGTGTTTCTTGATGATGATGAAATGGAGAGAGAGAGAGTTTATGGATAAGACTTTAATACGCACTTCTTATACTGTGTTCATTCAGCTCTTACAGTGATTTTCTGGAGTAAAACTGTGGTTCGCTACAACAGGCTTGTATTAATAGTGGATAAAAGCAGAAGACAAATACATTATAACTGTTATTAAACTAAACTAGTGCTGCACGATTAATCGTATCGCAATCGCAATCGCGATGTCAAGTCTACGCGATTATATGACGCAAAATGCTGCGATTTTATATTAAATAAACAAATTAGCGCTGTTAACGCACTTATTAATGCAAATGCTTTTAAACCATTCATGCGCGATAAGACATAAAAGAACGAGCCGCCTGTGAATGTCCTCCTGACACACACACGTACACACACACACACACACACAGATAGACGGGCGCCAGTATCAAGTTCTCTTTCGCGGTAGAACGAACAACACACATGTATGCCAAAATGAACGCGCTGCCTGTGAATGTCCTGACCCGACTGTGACAGACAGAAAGACTCGCGCTAATATCGTGCATGCGCACAAAACAGCATGACAGAATACAGTTCTCTTTCGAGCTTGAACGAACAATAACACACACAATTATTACAAAATGTCTTTTTGTCGAGTGTCTTCATAACATAAGAGTAGTCTTATGATGAACATGAAGAGTTGTGATAACTCGTGAAAGAATGAGGCGCGTGTGAGATCCGCGTCTCTGACAGCGGCTGGTCTTAAAGGGACAGTACAGTAGCCACTGTAATTATATCTGTCGCTAAAGTTATTATTATTTATTATTTTATTTTTTTTCAATTTCTTTTTTATTATTATTACTTTTTCTTTAACCTGACATCTATGGTTATATGTACTCTTGTATGTAAATTATGTTTTGTTCTTGTTAAAATGCAAAAAATGCAAAAAAAATAAAAAATAAATAAATCTGTCGCTAAAGTTAATCAAAGAACAAAGGGAACAGAGAAAAACACTCACTGCTCTTGACTAAAGAACTTTTTTCTTTAGGCTGATTATCACTAATCTGTGTGTGCATTTATTTTCCTTGAGAACCAAGCAAGTTGACTCATGAAACCATTTGTTTATTATATCGCATATCGCAATCGTAATCGCAATATTGACCTCAATTATCGCAATATGACATTTTCCCCAAATCGTGCAGCCCTAAACTAAACTATACCTGTTCTATATCTATACAGCATATATTCTCTGGCTGTGTGGGCATTATTGTCCGACTCCGGGTCGAAATAAGAGTTTCTGTTTTTGATATTATATCATGATATTGTCTTGACTGAGCATGAGCTCTTGAAGCTCCGCCCTCTTTGCAGGCAGCAGAAGGTCATTTGCATTTAAAGGGACACACACAAAAACGGCGTGTGTTTCTGTGCCCCATAGAGTGACAATTTAAACATGCTGTAAAAATGATCTGTGGGGTATTTTGAGCTATTACTTCACATACACACTCTGGGGACATCAGAGACTTATTTTACATCTTGTGAAAAGGGGCATAATAAGTGCCCTTTAAGATGTTTTGTGAATCCGGCCCCAGATCTCTCTTATTGAAAATGTATGGCTCATCATGAAAAGGAGAATCAGAGAACAACAACCATGGACTGTTTAGTAGCTGAAGTCTCGTATCAAGCGAGATTAGGCAAAAATTCCACTTTGCAAAACTGTAATTCCCAAACAGTTAAAAAGTTTATTTAAAAGAAAAGATGATGTTACACAGTGGTAAACATGCCTCAGACCCAACTCTTTTAGCGTGTGATGCAGCCGTCACATTTTTTATTTCAAAACACAATTAAGTTGGTCAGTGAAAACATTGGAAATCTTTTCTGTGTACTTAAAGGTCAGTTAAATAAAGGTTAAAGTCCCTGTAAAGTCAAAATTAAGTATGTGTTCTGAGTTTGTCACACCACAGAAAAAGGTGTTATTAGCCACCCAGCCAAATTTGAATGATAAAAAAAGCCGGCAAGTACATAAAATAAGCTATCAAAATCTTGATAAAATGAGCATTAGTCTCTGCTCTCAAACGTTGGGGGCCACGCCCACTCGCGGGAAAGCTGCCGTCGCCACACTCAACTGTCACCGCTACAGACGGAATGGATGCTCCTAGCAGCTTACAAAGCCATACATGTTCGAGCCTGGACTACCTACTATAATTATAACATAAGCACACAAGACAACTTACACTCATTGGTGGTCGACGGGAGGATGAAGGCCGAGACGGGAGATAGTCGGTTCGGCCCCATTCACCAGTAACAGCGGATTATCAGTGAATCCCAGTTGTCTCCGACGGAAGTTTATAAAACTATCCCGTGTAAAATGATCACTACAGAAGCGGGTTTTGGCGGTGATCCTCAGCTGTCCATCAAGGTGGCTCTTCACAAAATGAATCCGCCTCTTCTTGATGTGATTGTTTTTCGGGAATTTAAATAAGGACACCGATCTGTTTTGTACGTGATCGCATCCAGGTAGTACGCATTTCCGTGACGAAGGCATAGCTAGCTAGCAAACTGTAGGCTGTAGTAACTAATAGTACTGACAGTATCGCGATTGGCAAACTGATGTGAATGTGCTATATTGTTAGGGGAGGGGCCAGCGTCAGGGGGTCCAGTGCGTCATCGAGTAGGGGCGTGTCCAGGAGCTCAGGGGCTTCAGTGCGTCATCGAGCCCCCGTTTTAGCCCCGCCCAAAAAATCCGGAACACAGCAATGGTGAAAAACTGTTTAACGGTCTAACTCCACAATTCAGTACTTCACAGTTCACAGTCTTTGTAATATGTTTTAGCAATACATTTCTAACATTTATAATGTGTTTAGAATTTTTTTTTAGAATTGCCTTTACAGGGACTTTAAAGAAAAGTAACAAATCACAGACTGTTGATTTTATTGCATTTTCCAAAATGTACAGTACCAACTTCTCTGGAAATGTGTTTGTAAATTCTCCCTCTTCTGTTCTTCATTTTAGGCTGCGTAAGTGTGGTCTAACAGAGGAAAGCTGTTCATCTCTCGCTACAGTCCTGAGATCAAACTCCAGTCTGAAAGAGCTTGACATCAGCAACAATAATCTGCAGGATTCAGGAGTGAAGAAACTCCAGAACGGATTAGAAAATACAAACTGTACACTAGAGAAACTCAGGTGAGATTGTTTGTTTAAATAAAATGTATTTTGTTTAAAGTTAAAGGGGCTGTGAACTGAGAAATAATTTTTTTCTTGATCTTTTGAGAATAATGTCAAAACATACAAGTGTGAAAAACAATGTTTGTCACTATTGCTTTGTCTGTTACAGAAGGTTTAATATGTTATGAGTATTTTTGTAGCACTGCAGTCAAACATTATACAATAAAAAAAATGCTTTAAAATAATACTGTAGTAAAGTCTTTTTTGTAGTGATATTAATTGTAAAATAAATTCTATTATAAATAAATGTCCTTTCTGTAGACTTTCAGACTGCAGTATCACAGAAGAAGGTTATAAAGCTCTGGCTTCAGCTCTGAGATCAAACCCTTTACACCTGATAGAGCTGGATCTCAGAGGAAATGATCCTGGAGAATCAGGAGTGAAGGAGCTCAGTGATTTACTACAGGATCAGAAGTGTCAACTCAAGACACTGAGGTGAGATGTGATGAAATAATATAACAAATTATGTGCGGGTGAATTATTCATAGAAACATTATTTCACTAACTTGTATGCAACAACAAATTGTGAAGGTTATTATATTAAAATAATTTCAAGGTAAATTAATCAAACTGATTACATTAAGTTTAGTTGATTTTTAAACCTGTTTCATCTTCCCTTCTGCAGGTTTTTGAGTCCTGCTGCAGATAAAGCCTGTCAGTATGTGAAAAGAATTGTGGGTAAAAACCCATTACTCCTGAGAAAACTGAATCTGAGTGAACGTAAACTAAGAAACAAACGAGTGAATCAGATCGCTGCTCTACTGCAGGATAAACACTGTAAACTCAACACACTGATGTGAGTAATTTACACAAGTTTCAAAGTTATACTTAGCATTGAAGTATCCCACATTATATTAAGTGTCATCAGCAAATATATTCTGAAATTTAAATTCATCAGTTGATACAGTGCTCTTATTGCAGGAGTGGAGCTTGGCCACCCCGCTCACAATTGATGTTTCTGTCTCATTTTTCTTGACAAGAATATTGTTTATATAGAAGTAGATCTGTCTCTACTGGTCTCAAACTCAGTTCCTAGAGGGCCACAGCTCTGCACAGTTTTACTCCAACCCTAATCAAACACACCTGATCCAGCTAATCAAGCTCTTCAGCATTACTAGAAGCTTCCAAGCACATGTCAGTTGGAGCTAAACTGTGCAAGGCTGTGGCCCTCCAGGAACTGAGTTTGAAACCATGACAACAACACATGGAAGACATTAATGTTAAGTGCAGTTCGGTTAGGACAGAAGTGTTAAGTGATCATCGGTTCGGTTAGGACAGAAGTGTTAAGTGATCATCGGTTCGGTTAGGACAGAAGTGTTAAGTGATCATCGGTTCGGTTAGGACAGAAGTGTTAAGTGCGGTTCGGTTAGGACAGAAGGGGTTACATCAGCAATTCATTGATGGTGAAGTTGCAATTCTATAAATCAAATGGAGAGAAGTACTTTTTATGGTCTTTATCTATCTATCTTTCCTTCCTGCACCTGGATTGTCTCTGAAGTCCATTAGACTGGCTAATGTCGGCAGGAGAAGAAAAGTAGATATCAGTGCTAGAGCAGACATCTTGGAGCCTGCTTGGACCTTTGTTGGTTATAGTCTTGAGGGTACTGTGGATTTTTAAATAAATTTACTATAAAGTTAAAAATGCTATAAAGTTGTATAGTAGTTTGCCACGTCGTCTTAGGTAAATGGTAACATTTCTTAAAGAGGTTGTTCCACATTATTAAGCAGTCCTAACAGTTTAACACGCCTTTCTTTAAAATGGGGTAAGGATTCTTAATGTATCAAATAATGAGACTAAGTTTGATACTTGCATGTGTCGCCCATTTGAACTAAACTGTCCTGATGCAATTTGTTGAGGCTCCAGTTGATCTTTGCTGATGAGGTCTTGATGAGAGAGAACCAGTGGTAGTCAGAGTATCTCTGGTGAATGGAAAGACAAGGCCGCAGCCTGGCACAAACTTGGAGGGTCCTTAGAAACTTCTAATTCAGTATCATCTTCACGTCAGGATTTCAGTACGAGAGCTAAGAGAGCTTACGGTATGCTTTTCCATTGCATGGTACGGGACGGCTCGATTCGGTACGGCTCAATTATGGCGCATTTCCACTGCATGGTACGGTACGGCTCGCTTTAAATGGTACCACCTCTGTTGAGGTTCCAAGTGTACTGTACCGATACTAAAATGTGACATGAAAACACTGCAGATCACTGATTGGTCAGACAGAATCGTCACTACCAGTGTCATTGTATTTGCGACACGATACACTAAACCTGCTAGATTTAACCCTCTGGGGTCTAAGGTGTTTTTATAATAATAATAATAATAATAATTATTATTATTGTTTTTGGGGTCCTTGAGATGTTCTGACATGCCCTGACATTCATGTTTTTTTCAGTTGCTTATAAACATATTAATGGCAAAGGTGTAATTACACTCTATTTAGCACAAACAGGGCTACCATAATATGCGATCGACATGTATGTACATGTTTGTATTTTTAAGAGAATAATGCTTATGCATGGTTATTGAAAAAACAAAAAATGAAAGTTTCTGAAATAAGGCCACATACAACATGTGTCCACAAGACTTTTGACTAATGGATGTCGTCGCATAGAGTTGTTTTCTTCAAAATGATCTGAAAATAATTCTGCCTAATCATTCACATAAAACAATACATTGATTTAAATTTTGTAAGACACTTTCTGTTTGGAAAGGCAATATGCGAAGGGGCGACAACGATCCAACACCATCATGCATATTGAGTGGTTCACACCTGAAGAGACAATGCCCCTGCATAATGGGCGGCATACATAATGAGCCATTCATTCAGGTGTGTCACTGAGCCACAAGAAAGAATGCAAGAGCAAAAAAAAAAAAATTTATATAAATATGTTCTACCAAATTGGTTCACAGTTGGAAGCATCTAATTTTTTTTTTTCACAAATTGTGCTTGCAAATTGTATTTTTTTTTATTAAAAAGGTTACAATTACAACAACAATTCAAGTGTAATCTTTCTTTGTAAAAACTAAAGTATACATTTCATCATACATATTTCAAAGTTAAGGATGCATTGCTTTGAATATAGCCTACATTGGAACAAACACTATAATAACATATTATTTGATTATTTTTGACAAAACATACTATATTTAACATATGAGCAAAAATTGGCAAACAAAAGCTTATTTGATGTGGCAGTCTATAGAAATTTATAATCTATCTAAAACTAGTCAACGAAATGTTGTCTTTCATATGCCTGTAACATATGTCTATCGTTTTTATTATAGGGAATATAAATGTTAATTTGCAGTTTAACCCCCTGAGGTCGGCAATCGCGCCGGCGCGATAGCAGTCAAAAGAGATTCATTTTGTTCTGTTGACTTTGATATTACAAACAAGTTTCATACATCAATTGATTCTGTTAAATGTGTATTATTTTTGTGTATACTCACAATAAAAACAAAGTGTTGTGCTTTTTGCCAAGTAAAGAAAAATAAACATGATGTGAGTTATGCTTTCTCTCTGTCAGTGAAGTCCATTCTGAAACACGTCCGAAAATGAACAATAACTCAGCGAATACTCAGTCAAACAGACATACAGACACACAGGCATGAAGCTTGAATTCTCTTCTTTTAAATGAAGTAATTTATATAAAAAACAAATATTCTCAGTTCATGTAATCTGTAAGAAAAGAGCGAGATATCAGTCGTTCTCATCTCATCTAATTATTTTTTATGTGACCATGCCCACGGAGAGCGCACGCTATTCAAACGCAAATGACTGAGGCACTCCACGCAAACCTGTGAACGCCCCCATATCAGCTCGAGAAAACACAAGTTTATTCAGATCATTACTTGTTTACACCGTCTCGCAGCGCTGTGAGGAATAAAAATAATGGAAAATGTACAGAAGTGCGGGTATTTCGAGGAGCAAGGATCCGACTGAGCTGAGGAATACTGTAGTAAGTTTTTTTTCTTCTCAAGTGAATCGCGTTTCTGTGAACGGCAGAGATGCACTGTTTACCACAGCTCGCAAAAAGACAGTTTAAATTTCAATCGCGTTTCTGGTTGAATCAATGATGATGTTTTAGCAAACTGTATTGCTATACTGAGATGAGTAAAAATCGACTGAAATATGTTTAAATAAAATGTAGGCTATTTGTATAAGCAACGTATTAAACTGCAAATTAACATTTATATGCCTAATATTTCATAAAAACAACGTTACAGTCAGGTGAAATATGAAAGACAACATTTTGTTGACTAGAAAATTTGGGTACAGTTTTTACTGTAGAATATACTGCCACATCAAATAAGCTTTTGTTTAGCAATTTCTGCTCATATATTCTATATATATATACTATATAATACTATTTTTGTCAAAAATAAAGTCATAAACTAAGATGTTAGCTGTTCCAATGTTGGCTATATTCAAACTAATGAATACATATGATAAAATGTAGGCCTATAATAATTTTTTTACAAAGAAAGAGTACACTTGAAATATTGTTGAAATTGTAATTATTGTTGTAATTGTAACCTTTTTAATAAAATAGCAAAACATATTTACAAGATAGATGTAAGCAAAATCTTAAATGGTCAATATAAGTTTTCTTCTAAATATATCTTTTGTCCTTGCATTCATTCTTGTGGCTGAAGTGTCACACCTGAATGAATGGCTCATTATGCAGAGTCATTACGCATACTGAGTGGGACATTGTATTCTCAGGTGTAAACCACTCCTCGTTCACGCCCCCCTCGCATATTGGCTTTCCAAGCAAAACCTGTCTTATAAAACAATACATTGATTTAAATTGTGTGTGAATGATTAGGCAGGATGATTTTCACATCATTTTGAAGCCAGAACTCGAAGCGAAAACATTCATTAGTCAAAAGTCTTGTGGACACATATTTAGTATGTTTTGTGGTCTTATTTCAGGAACTTTATTTTTTCTTTTTTTCAATAACCGTGCATAAACATTATTCTCTTAAAAATTCAAACATATACATGCATGTTGCTTGCATATTATGGTAGCCCTGTTTGTGCTATATAGAGTGAATTTGCACCTTTGCCATTAAAGGAGTCATAACCTGCAAATTTCACTTTTCCACGAGAATCAATGTATGTTATGATTGCATAATGATTATACACTGGCCGGGAAGCCGATATTTAAAAGTGAAGCGTTTGTTTACCTCAGGGTTTGTAAAATAGCCCACGTGCACGCGCACTAAAAAACGAGATTTTGATTTCAGCCCCGTCTTGACGTCAAGACGGGGCAGGATATACCATATATGGACACCGCAGCAGGAAGCCCGCCCTTCCCCTCTCCCCCTCATATTCAGTTCAGTCGCGAAAGATGGAGAAACCGAGTGCACACGTGAGTTGCTCTGTGGTTGACTGCCAGAAACAACATGCAAATGTGTTTTCTATACCTAAAACGGACCAAACTATCAGGGACTAGTGGATAAAATTCATTTTTAATGACGCTGTCCCAGCAACACTTTCAACTGGCTTATTGTTCGGTGTCTGCGCTAAACATTTTACGCCGGAATCATTCACAAATTTGGGCCAATATCAGGCGAAGTTGGCCACGAAGCTCCGTTTGAAAAAAGGTGCCATTCCAACCATCCGCGACTTGCCTGAAATTGAAACGGTAAGACTGTTTTTATTGCTCTACTTTGTGTAACAAACAGCAGCTAACTACTAATGCGGCTATTGTATGTAACGTTAGCTTCGAGGTAAACACGGGGAATGGACTCTACGAATGCTAGCCATATCTTTCCACTTTGTTTTACACTACAGTAGTGACGGTACAGGAGTCCATGCTCAGTGTCTAAAACTGTAACTGAAAATGATACAGCTATATTTTCATCGAATTGTATATTATATAACTGACAACATATCATTGTATTGATTTTTTTTATAGAATAGATAAGGATAGATAAATAAAACAAACAGTCAAGTAATAAGAAACTTATAGAAAAACATCACGTTACATGTCTGTAGAAGAAAAATATTAAATGTCTAAAAAAAACAGAACGTGAAACAAGGCAAAAACACCACATGATAGCAAACGTTGATCTCAATAACCACTGTAAGCTGATAAAAAAATTCGACTACATCTCCGTTAATGTAATCTACATTAAATAAAAGGTAAACCTATTTGGGAGAAATTAGCAACAAATGTTTTAGCTCGTTAGTCAAAATGATTGTCTTTACCATTCAGAGACATCTTGATGTAGACGTCCTTCCATCGACTCCACATCTTCCCTTTCCAGCTCAGGTTCAGAGTCTGGCTCAAACATATACGGTTGAATTCCGTAGGTCGCGGCCAGGTCGGGTTCATTGACAACTTGCGCCATGATGTCAGTTTGTAATGATGCTGAAGTTACCTGCGGTGTCAACCCCCCTCCTTCCTGCAACCAATCAACGCGCCCCTCATTTGCATTATTAAAATGACCGTCCACGACAGCCAAAACATCGCATCAGATCTCGCGAGACAATAATGCCTTCAGAAATAAAGGTTTTAGGAGCTCTGTTTTTATTTTTTTTCCACTTTTATTTTTTAGAAGGGCATGAAAGACTATAATACAGCAGTAGGTATCCAAATTAAGACTAGGTTATGACTCCTTTAACATGTTTATAAATAACTGAAAAAAGCTGAAATGTCAGAGCATGTCAGAACACCTCCAGGGCCCAGAAAAACCCTCAGACCCCAGAGGGTTAATACTTTGCTTATACAAATACATTTTATTTCAACATATCAGTCGATTTTTACTCATCTCAGTATAGCAATATAGTTTGCTAAAAGCAGATCATTCATTCACACACAGAAACGTGATTCAAATTTAAACCGTGTTTTTGCGAGCTGTGGTAAACAGCGCGCATCTCTGCCGTTCATTCACACAAAGAAACGTGATTCACTTGAGAATGAAAAAACTTACTACAGTATTCCTCAGCTCAGCTGGATCCGTTTCTCCTCGAAATACCAGCACTTCTGAGGTACATTTTCCATTATTACTATTACGATAGTATTATTCCGCACAGTGCTGCAAGACGGTGTAAACAAGTACAATGATCTGATTAAACTTGATTTGTTTTCTCGAGCTAAAATGGGGGCGTTCACAGTTTGCGTGTATTGCCTCAGATTACTTGCGTATGAATAGTGCGCGCTCTCCGTGAGTGGGGTCACATTAAAAATAATGAGCTGAGATGAGAACGACTGACATCTCTCTCTTTTCGTACAGATTACATAAACAGAAAATATTTGTTTTTTATATAAATTACTTAATTTAAAAGAAGAGAATTCAAGCTTCATGCCTGTGTGTCTGTATGTCTGTTTGACTGAGTATTCGCTGAGTTATAGTTCATTTTTGGACGCGTTTCAGATTGGACTTCACTGACAGAGAGAACGCAGAACTCGCATCATGTTTATTTTTCTTTATTTGGCGAAAAGCACAACACTTTGTTTTTATTTTGAGTATACACAAAAATAATACACACTTAACAGGATCGAATGATTTATAGCACAAGTATGTAAAATCAAAATAAACAGAGTATTTTAAATCTCTTTTGCACTGATAAGAAAAAAACGAGCCTATCGCGCCGGCGTGATTGCCGACCCCAGGGGGTTAAATAGGCAGTAGACAACAGCCAGCGTAGTTTCTTTCAGTTAAAAAGTTTCTTGCAAACTGTTTCTTGCAGTTAAAAACATCCAAATGCCGAGAATCAAGAACACCATCCCCTCGATAGGCTCCATTGTTCCTGTGTTGTGCGTTTGAAATGTGCGCGTTTACGATGATGTCATGGCAACTATAACTATCAGTCCCACCCAGTTTGAAGCGGTACTAACTGCAGTGGAAAAGGAACCGAGCTAAAGCAAACCGCACCGTGCCGTACCGAGTCGCGTCGTACCACGCAGTTGAAAAGCGAAGCGAACTGAACCATTCCGAGTCGAACCATACCGAGCCGAACTGAGCCGTTCGATGCAGTGGAAAAGCGCCATAAGAGCTGATCTTTAAATCGTGAAGATGTCACACCCTCTGGAGGTGTAAGAGCCAGTCAGACGTGTTCTCCTTTGGAGGGAAAAATGACTTTTTTACGACCTTTTGTTCAAGCAGGCCTTTGAACATGTAATTTGATGGGATGTTTAAACAAAATAATCTTTAAGGTGCTTATAATACTAATGCATCACAAAGTTAGCCAGAAGTAATGTAAATTAACAAATGGGGGACGAAGATTGGAGTTTATAGAGACTAAACGTGCCACACATGTTTTTGGTAAACCATAGTATGCAACAAAGTCTGAAACATTAATCCCAAAAGTTTACAAGAATACAAAAGCCAAACCACATAGAAGGAAAATCATTAGATGAGAAAATTAGATACATGTTTATATATATTTCTCAAGTAGTTACATATAGAAATATATAGGATTAACATGGTGTATTTAAAATCCTCAGCAAGAATTTGAGAGTCACAGCTCTCTATAGAAATTCCTTTGTGTCATAAAACTCTTTTATCAGTCTCAATGTGTCCTGTAACAAGACACTGTGTTCTGCCAGTGTGTTAGCTTCATTTGGGATGTTAGTTTTTGGGGGAAGTTTCACAGGCCTTTGTTGGAAGAGTGAGTTTGCTGGATTATTCATTAAATAAATTAATAATTTGTGTGTCTGATTATTTTATTTTATTTCTCTCCCGTGATTCCATAGTCCTGACGTGGCCGTAGGTTATATGGAACCGTGGGTGCTGAACGGAAATTGCCTCCACGATCTTTCTCCACCGTTTTCTGTCCTGGACCACATTCTTGTTGGCAAAATCGGGTGAAATACCATACGCTGCTATGTCCATCTCCACTTGTTTGATCCATGTCTTTTTAGGTGCATTTCTTAATACTTTCCAGCCATCGGGCCTGGTTCGCCATAGGGTGCAGTATGGGAGACGGTGATATTTGAATATCTCGACTTGTTTTAGCTGGATCCCATTGAGGTATACAACTGCCGGAGAGTTGTCTGAGGTCATCATAACTGTTTTGGCAGCATTGATTTTAAGCCCAAATCTTGTAGCTTCTTCGACGATATCCTGGATAATCGTGGAGGCTTCGGCATCATCATCGGTAAGAAAATCACTGTCATCAGCATACATCAGTTCGGTAGCCTATTCGGCGAACCAGGCTCCAAATCTCACTCCGCGTAGTCCAAAGAAGACCCGACTCATGATGCAGTCCACGACAATGTTGAACAGGCTGGGGGAGAGAATGCAGCCCTGTCTAACTCCCGAATTCACTTGAAAGTCGCTTGTCACTCCTCCTTGAACTCGTACATGGCTAGTAGACCCCTCATAGATGTTCTGGAGGAGGTGTATGATCTTTGGAGGGTACCCTTCCGTTCGTACTGTGTTCCATAGGGCTGGGCGGTGCATGCTGTCGAAAGCTGCAGAGAAAGCAATGAAAACCATCACTGTTCTTTTCCCACATCGGATCCTCTCTTCTAGGAGTTGGCGAACGGAGAAGATCTGATCGCAACAGCTGCGATCTGGCCGGAATCACGCTTGTTCTTCTCTAGCCGCTTCCTCACGGCGTTTGAGCATCCGACGATGAATGATCTTCATGAACACCTTACCAATGATCGACAGGAGACTGATGCCACGATAGTTTTTGCACTCAGACTTGTCCCCTTTCTTGAAAGTCGGGATGATGGTCGCTCGTTTCCAAGCAGTAGGAATAATTTCAGTCCTCCATAATCAGTCCTAGCAGCACGTGTAGGCGGCCTTCCAGAACTTTTCTTCCATGTTTCAGGGCCACTACGCTATCCACTCCAGGAGCCTTGTTGTTCTTCAACGATTTAATGGCGACTCGTAGTTCAGGTAAAGAGGGTTCTAGGTCGTCCACATAGGTGCTCAGGTCCTCAAATGGGTCTGGATCTGCCGTCGGACCTTGAGGGAGCTGGATGGTTGATAGGGTTTGGAAGTACTCCTTCCATTGGTTTAGGCGTTCCTCGTTTGATCTTAGAAATGTCCCCGTCGATTCCTTGATATTGTTGACTAGTGGCTTGTTCTTCCCTGCTAAATGTCGGGTGGTTGAAATATAAGGTACAGAATTCTTTGCGGTTACATGGTTTCCGCGGGGTTGTAAAAGGTAGTAAAAGGTAGCAAATTAAAATAATGCCAAATTAAGGCCAGTAAAAAGTAGTAAACGTCATCTGACGAGGTAGTAAATTTTCGAAGCCCCATCTAACTGGGTCTATATCATGGGTGTCCAAACTACGGCCCGCGGGCAGTCCAGTTTTTATTGGCCCGCAGCCAGGGTCCGAAATTAACACCCGCCAAGCGCCAAGTGCGGTTAGATTTTCCGTTTGGCGAGTAAATCTCAAAAGGCTATCCGCCACACTGGCGGGTGAATGTTCATCATACCAAAATAGTAATAAAAAAATATTACAATTGCCTTTTGTAATGTTATGATGCCTGGAAATTAGTTCAAATCTCCTGCGAATCTAGAGCGAGCAAAAGCACGCATGCAAACTGTGTAGCGAGCGCACGGCAGAGAGGGAGAGACTTTGCGTGTGTGTGTGTCTCTCTCTCTCTCTCTCTCTCTCGCTCTCTCTCTCTCTCATGCAGTGGTGACGCATTCATATAAACGGCACCTAAACGCTGTAAAAAAAAAATATTATGACATTTTAATTGTTTATTAATAAACAAGTGTTTCTGTGTCAGCTGCAAAGATGAAGTTGACACTGACTCGCGATCTTCGCAGTAGTGAACGCGCCGGAGAAAAATGCATTTCTTACGGATTAGCCTATAGCCTACTTTTATTTAGTTTTGAATGGTTCTGTTTAAAAGTAAAAATTGCAAGCTTTCTGTAGATAATAGATATAGGATATTTCTAATTTGTTTAGGTCTGTGAGGCGAGTAGCCTAGGCTACCTATACGCTGAGTTTCGGTTCATGTCTGAACGTGTTGTGATTATACAAAATAATGAAACATGGATTAAAATTAAGATAAAATTAATACAAAACGAAATTCGTTTCAAAGAGAGGCTTTGTTTATCTGTTTGATGTCTCTGTGAAAGTTGTCACGAAATAAAAGACAAAATACTTTTAAAAAAGACAAACCATCAATTTTTGGGGGAAAAATATGGATTTATAGCTTTTGAAAAAAAAATATGGATGGATTAATAGCGTTTTGAAAAAAAAAATCTGGATGGATTAATAGCATTTGGAGAAAAATATGGATGGATTTATAGCGTTTTGGAAAAAAATATGGATGATTTATAGCGATTTGAAAAACAATATGGATGGATTTATAGCGTTTTGAAAAAAAATCTGGATGGATTAATAGCGTTTTGGAAAAAAATATGGATGGATTTCTCTCTCTCTCTCTCTCTCTCTCTCTCTCTCTCTCTCTCTCTCTCTCTCTCTCTCTCTCTCTCTATTATTACACATTGTGTAGCTGTTCATTCTAAAGGTCCAGTCTGTCTTCTAATTTTTATGTAATTGACCTTTCGCCGGCCCCTCCCCCAAAACGGCCATTGTCCAATCACACATCATAGCAACCGTTACTATGTGAGCAGGTCCGACAAACATTAGCAAGATGGTGAAGCGTGCGCCCACGCGTTTGTAAATCGGACACTAGATACCCCGAGAGATTGTCTGGAGGAGTTGTGTTCTTTCCATTCCCAAAGCCGAAAACACAACGTGAGCGATGCCTACAATGGATAAAACAGTGTGGACGGCCCCACTCCCAGTTAAATGTGTCGAACATTACGAAGCATAAATACGTCTGCTGGCTGTGGTGTCGATGGATACTTAAAGTTTTTTTTGTTTTGTTTTTCTGATCTGAAAAACTATCCTATCTGTTACTCAAAAAACATAATATTGTCTGAACCGCGAGTTTTATGATCCGTTGCCCCACTAATAAATATTATGGTCTCAACCGCGAGTTTTGTGATCTGTTGTCCCCACTAATAAATATTATGGTAAGTGCATTATGAAAGACTAGCAATAAAAGTTATTTAGATGCAAATTAAGGCTATGTCTGGTTAAACAGTTATTGCGTGATTTCGTTTATTGTGCGTTGTCAACTTGAAGCATGAATTTTTGGAAGAAAATGCACCACGTACTTTTGTCAATGATATAAGTTATAGCTAAAAGATTGTAAAAGCTTTCAGTTCACCCTGCCTAATTGTAGTTGAAAGTCAAATTAAGCTTGATTAATGATATACTGTGACTGATCAGATAAACTACAGCATCGAGAATATAACTCCCATGTGTTTTGCAGCATTTCAAATTTTAGTCATAGTGTGTTATGCGAAAAAACACATAAGAAATTATTGCTGACAGCACTTTTATTTTCATAGAGTTTTTTCTTTCACACAAAAACACAACAGTGAGTGTCTTTCAATGCTTTTAAACACTTGTTTTCTTGTTCTTTGTCATATCACAAATTATGTGTATGAACACCGGTAAGCATTAGCCTCGATAGAGACGTAGATAGTAGTCGTGTCTCCTTCATTGCGTATTTTTATATTTTGGATATATCCCTCCACTGCATACTGTAACCCCTTTTGCCTCGATCTGGAGGATATCGCGGAGGTATTGCTCCAAAAATGGTCACTGACACGCACGGGTAGCGATATTTTTTTTCACAGGATGGTAGAGGAAGACTCATGAATATTCATTAGGGAAGTCATCCCTGATTGGTCTGATGACCTACCCCTAACCCCACCCCTAAACCTACCCGCCACTGGGGGTCTGATGACCTACCCCTAACCCCGCCCTAAACCTACCCGTCACTGGGGTTAAGACCAATCAGGGATGACTTCCCTAATGAATATTCATGAGTCTTCCCCTACCATCCTGTGAAAAAAAATATCGCGCACGTCATGGCAATCTGTCGCGCTGGTCGTGTTTGACCATTTGTTTGTCGGACGTAGCAACAGTAACTAAGGGGGGCGGTGCTCGGCGAAAGGACAATTGTTACTCTTTGACATATTGAGTAAATCCTATGGACCAAGGCCTGTTGTGATATCTTGATTAATCCAAGTCCTATGGTAGAGTTCCCTCTTACTTGAACGTAGCTCACTCACTTGCCCTAACACACATGCACACTCACATACACCTACAGAACCTCTCCTGACTTTCTCTTTCTTGCTCTCTCTGGTTTTCTATCTCTCCCTCCCAGTGTTGAATTAAGTTATAATTGCCTCATTAAATTGTGATTAAATATGTTATTAATTCATTTTGGAAAGATATTTCATGTCTTTACTTGTCACTTTACTTAACACTGCTACAGTTGAAGTTTGAAGCCGTGTTCGTAGTAAAAATATTGTGATGGTAGTAAAAAAGGTGGTAAAAAGGTAGTAAATTCAATTTAAGAATCTCTGTATAAACCCTGGGTTAGCTGCTGTTTCCATTTCCTCAGCAAGTTTCTTCCAATAGGCCGCGGCACGTTCCTTCTTTAGCCTCTTTCGTATGATCTTATGAAGGCGACGATATTCATCCTTGTTAGCCAGCTTATTCTTCTTTCGTTGTTCAATGAGGGCCAATGTTTCCCCAGTGATCCAAGGTGTCTGATTGGTCGAGACGTTACACATGAAATAATGCATTGTCTTACAAAAGGCATGAAAACTGTAATTTGGCGAAAATTAAATAGAGATTGTCAAACCGTCAAAAGATTTGTGAATTTGTGAGCACATTAGAACTCAGTCAGACAAAGGCTTATCAAGGAATATTTCCGTAAAACAAATTAATTTTATTAAATGGCCAGCTATAAAAAAAATCCACTGTTGAGCAGCAAACAGGTGTTTGAAGCTTCTGGAGTCTCTGGAGTCTACTCACCCTGCAGGCTGGCAGTTGTGCATAAAGCTGCATTTATGCCCCTTATAACTTACAAATGACAATAATACAAGAAGAAGCAATTAAGGGCACATTTACACAACAATTATGTGCTTAAAATGAAGAAGTTTTTCCTTTTGATTTTTGCGCTCACAGACAACACCATTGTCAAAATGATCCCCATATTGTGCATTTTGGCCGTTCGTTTACACGACAACAGCGTTTTGGGTGCCCTGAAAACGCAAAGTTTTGAAAACGGGTTTCAAAGACAAAGTGCAAGTTTTTGAAATGGTCTCCGTGTAACAACAAAAACGTGTATCTGTGAAGACGATGACGTCATGCACATGCCCATTGTGTTTAGTCTATAGTGTTTCGTCGCCATCTAGTGGCTTGGCAGCAGAATACAGCATTTTCAGACCATTCGCGGATCTGTGTGAAAGGGGATCGTTTCGATAATGGTGTCGTCTGTACGTGGAAAACTGAAAGGAAAAACTTTTCAGCATATTGTTTTAAGCATATTGGTGTAAGTGTACCCTAAGAGTGTCATTGCTGTTCATTAAAAAAGGTTTGGAATTGGAAATAAACTGAAGAATGGTTCCTGTCTTTGTTTTCTTTCTCTTCAGGCTGAATAAAAATAGTATTACAGCAAAAGGTTGTGCTGCTCTGACTTCAGCGTTTAATTCAAACCCTTCAAACCTGATAGAGCTGGATCTGAGTGAGAATAATCTCGGAAACTCTGGAATAAAGAACATCTGTCCTCTGTTGGAAAATACACAATGCATATTGGAGAAAATTAAGTGTGTATTTTCATTTATCTACATTTCTGCGTGATAATGTACTTTTTTGTGTGTAAATGTCCATTTAATTGAAATGACCATTTTTGTACATTGCTATGTTTCTTTGAAATTGAAATATTCAAATTAGGCAGATGTTATATTAAGACATCTGTTGCTTATCGGTGGGGTCAGATTTCTGCTAATATTAAAATAAAAATATTGCTAAATTTTCACACCAAATTTTCTAATTGCCAAGCATTTGGCAATGCTTTTTATAATAATTATTAAAATTATTGTTGTTTTTTATGATTTAAATAGTCATCTCTATTTATACATGTGTTTTGCTTATGTAGTGTAGATCATTAACAGCTTCTTTCATACACAGACTTTCAGACTGCAGTATCACAGAAGAAGGTTATAAAGCTCTGGCTTCAGCTCTGAGATCAAACCCTTCACACCTGATAGAGCTGGATCTCAGTGGAAATGATCCTGGACAATCAGGAGTGAAGGAGCTCAGTGATTTACTAAAGGATGAACGCTGTACATTAAAGACCATCAGGTGATAAACGAGACAATTATCATAACTATGATTTTAGCCAGATATTACACAACACTGTACATTAATACTACACTGGACTAGAAGTGCAAAATATATCAGTGCCCGAGATATTATTGGCTGATCACTGGGACAATAGAATTTCCACTATCATTTCCATTAAGTTTTGTTATATTTGTGTTCAGCATATCATTTCTGATAATGATTCAGTGTATTTGTGTGGCGGTGTCATGTGTGTTTGGACAAATTATCATATCACATTATCATTTTCTGTTGGTATTAGTTTTGGGCATGTTTTAGTTTTGATCAGCTGCTGTAATTATAGATATTGTGTTTAATGTGTTCTGTTTATGTGTAAAGAAGTAATAAGTGAAAACAATGAAAATACATTTCTGTATTTTCTCTCACTGGTGTTTGCTCATACATGAAAATGGCATATTGTTTGTTTGCGTTCTGTATGTTTATGTATATGTTATGGTTATTACATCCTGTAAATTTCATTTTGGTTTAATTCATTGATACACAAATGCTTGTAGTAAATCATTCTACTCTGTTTAGTGACTCATTCAGGATGAAGCTGCAAAAGGCATACAATTGGAATATTATCTGATTTGTAATTCTACTTCCTGTAGGTTTTTGAAAAGTGCTGCTGCACAGGAAGCGTGTGACTATCTCACTAAAGTTCTGTGTAAAAGTCCATTATTGCTGACAGAACTGGATCTGAGTGAAGATAAATTAGGAGATCTGGATGGAGAGAAGCTCTCTGCTCTTTTGATGGACTCTCATAGCAAAGTGGAGAAAATCAAGTGAGTCAACATGATTTATTTATTATAATTTATCTGAGATCTGTTGATCTGATGTGTGTTAAATATGTACTGAATAATAAATTATGGTGTTTCTGTGTTCAGGCTGAATAAGTGTGAGCTGACAGAGAAAAGCTGTTCAGTTCTAGCTACTGTTCTCTCCTCTAAAACCATCCTGAAAGAGCTGAACCTGAACAACAGCCGTCTGCTGGACTCTGGAGTCAAAGAGATCTGTGAGGGACTGAAGAAGCCTGTGTGTGAGCTGAAGATACTCAAGTGAGTACATTTCACCATCAGCTACACTCAACACCACAACACTTGCTTATCAGTTATATATATATGTAGCACCCGTACAGCCACTCTGAGCGTTACTTACATGAGAATGGGGGGTGCTTGGGTTCGGTGTAGTTCAGGTGGATACCACGAAGGTGCACCTAATAAGTTTCTAATAAGTTGTAAAACCTTTTGACAATAAAATATTTAAAATAATGAGACCCAGAGATAGTTTTTAATTTAGCAAACAAAGGGTTAATGCCCTGGTTTATTTACATAAACGAATTTGGCAACTAGAATATAAAAGTTTTCCCCAAAACAAAATATCAACAAATATACAAAATGAATAACCAAAAAATTCCCCAAACACTCAACTGATAGCCTCGTTAAATTTAGCTAGAAACCTCAATAGTTTCAATCACACTTGTTACACCAGAATAACTGATCTAAAAGTTATTATCTCTTTCCTAACAATTGAAATTACACAGAAATCTTTACAATAAACAAAAAACGTTGCCACGTGTCCTGAAACAAGTCTTAGCAAATGCAGTGGTGGGCCCACTCACACATACACACACGTTTCAGTTTACTCACAGTACTGCTTTGAACGAAGGAAAAACACGCTGCAGGCCTGTGTTGGTCGTGCAAAACATTGAGTGCGCTGAACAAACACTTGCAACACATTGAGAGCGTGGAAATTCGGTCCGGATGCTCACGTGCAGCGCGATTCACCAACATGTCCGCCAACATGAGCGCACACCATGGCTAACTATAGCTATCTCGGCTACCCCCGATCACGCTTCCGCTGCTTCTCTCCCGCTCCGTCCGACGGGTCTCCAGCTTCGTTTCTCGCAAAAAAAACCACCCAGAGTCTGCGATCCTCGTATCTGAACACCCAGTTCAGTTTCAACAGCTTTACTCACTCTTGCTAGCGTTAGGCTAATTTTTTCTCAAACGCGCCAGCGACCTGTGCTCATCCCCAGTCCGACGAGAAGAGAGAGAAAAACTTCCCGCACCCTCTCTCATGGTTCCTCCTCCGGTCACGTGTATCCCTTCTCAAACACTGACTATACAGCGTTAATACCCAAATGACCAATAAAAAATAACAACATGAAAACAATAAAAATAGAGTAATAAAACGCTTACTGCATAAAACCTCTGATAATATTATTTAGCTAAATAATATAAACTTTAAACTTTGATTTTAATCACTGTCATGAAATAAAAATCACAAATATTGATCTTTATGTGCTTCCTATTATTTATTTAAAGTAAATAAACGTTTACTTTTTTTTTTTTAATAGTCATGGGACTCATTTTTGAGTAAGAGATTAATCATAACCTACCCTGTTTCCACTACTCTGTAATACCCCAAATTTACCACTGGGCTACATCCTCCCCCTTCTAGACAGTTTTGATGTCCTCATCAAAATAAACCTTAGAGTACTCTAATAGTTTTAACGTCAAGGGTAGAGGCCAGATTTGAACAAGTGAAACACAACGACATGGGGTGGCACCAGAAAGTTCGACATAGACGGCTTCTGGAATCTCCGTAGAGTCCACTTCCCACCAACACTCCATGGCTTAGTACTGTCACAGGGTATTCACAAGGCTTGCCAAGTTCATCGTAGCTCAGCTTGACTACTGGACGGGTGACTCTTTTTGAACGCTCAACTTGTTCAATCTCAGCTTGAGTGTCTGGATAGGGGTTGACGTCTGCTCCCTCTTCTAGAACGTTGACTTCTGGATCAGCGTTGGGAGGCAGATTTGGCAGATCATTGACCACTGGCTCTATCTCTGCCGGGTCGTGAGCTTGTCTTTCAGGTTCAGTGACAACTGGCTTGGATTGCTTTGTGGACAGTTCTGGGCATGTCAGCAACTTGTCCCAGTCTAACTCAACGGGTCTTGGCAGGTATACTTCGTCGTACTCTAACTCTGAGGACACGTCTTCATCGTGGTTGTTTGTCTGTACCGGTTCTTTTGTATTTTGCTGAAATGCTCTGGTCACAGGTCTTCGTTGTCGCCCCACTTCCCTTTCGTCAACAGGGAGTCTCACCAGATAACCAATGGGTAACAGGTGATTACGATGAATAGTCTTTTCTGCTCCCATGCCTCTCTCTGGCTTGATCTTGTAGACAGGTAAGTTGGGTAGCTTCTCCATAACAATATATGGTGAGGATCGCCACTTGCATTTCAATTTGTGCTTGCCTGTGACCCCAAAGTTTCTCAGTAGCACCCTGTCGCCTTTGTCAAGGACTTGTTCTTTGACGTGCTTGTCGTGTGCTTTTTTGTTTCTTTGGTGGTTCTTGTCTGACGATTCTGTTGCAAGACTGTAGGCTCTTTGGAGATCTTGCTTGAGCTTAGCAACATACTGAAGGTATGACTTTGTCTTTTGGTTGTCCTCAGTCACGCCAAAACAGATGTCTACCGGTAAGCGAGCTTCCCTGCCGAACATTAGCAGGTAGGGCGAATAACCAGTTGCATCGTTTTGAGAACAGTTATAGGCGTGGACCAACTGACTGATCTTTTGACTCCATTTTTGTTTTTGCTTTGGATCAAGGGTGCCAAGCATTGACAATAGTGTACGGTTAAATCTTTCTGGTTGCGGATCTCCCTGAGGGTGGTAAGGCAATGTTCTTGACTTACGTATACCCAACATCATCAGAAGGTCTTGGATCAGTTTGCTTTCAAAATCGCGGCCTTTATCCGAATGTATGCGGGCAGGGAGTCCGTAGTGTACAAAGTAGCGCTCACACAGTATCTTGGCAACAGTGACCGCCTTCTGATCTTTGGCTGGAAAAGCTTGGGCGTATCGAGTAAAATGGTCTGTCACTACCAGGATGGTGGCGAAACCTTGGGAGTCTGGCTCAAGTGACAGAAAATCGATACAGACGAGGTCTAGAGGGCCTTGGCTGGTGATCTGTTTTAAGGGAGCAGCTCTCTGAGGAAGGGCTTTGCGAGTGATGCATCTGCCGCAGTTTTTGATGTACTGCTCAACCTCAACTCCCATCTTCGGCCAATAGAACCGATTTCTGATAAGTTCGATGGTCTTGTCCATGCCCAAGTGACCAGACTCATCATGCAGAGATCTCAGGACCATCGGGACATACTCTCTGGGCAGTACCAGCTGCTTTACCTCAGTTCCATGTTTCTCAACCTTTCTGTAGAGCAGATTGTTTTGAATGAACAGCTTGCTTGCTTCTTTGTTCAACAGGACAGAAGTTGGATTGTCGGGGCTGGTGAATGATGGACCACCATGAAGTGACTGTTTGACTGGAGCGATAGTGGAATCAACATCTTGAGCGGTGACCAGGTCTTTGTGACTGAGCTGACTCAAAGATCCCAGATCCAGCCGAACTGGGGAGACGAAACACTCTGGTATACCATCAGGTGACACTCCGAGTGACTCAGCAATAGTTGTGGACTCTGTCAGAGTTTCACAGCACTTGATCTGCTTACACAGAGCTTGAACACTTTCAGTCGGTACGTTTTGCCAGCCTTCTTCTGTGGTTGGAAGAGGGTTGCGTGACAGGGCATCGGCGTCGATGTTGCTGCTGCCAGGCCTGTACTGCAGTGTAAATTGGTACGTGGCGAGTGCTGAGAGCCAGCGGTGACCTGTCGCATTGAGTTTGGCAGTCGTGAGAATATAAGTTAGGGGGTTGTTATCAGTTCTCACGGTAAACTGTGCTCCATATAAGTAGTCGTGGAACTTGTCTACCACTGCCCACTTAAGTGCCAAAAATTCGAGCTGGTGCACTGGATAGTTCTTTTCCGATGCACTCAGCTTGCGACTGGCGAAAGCCACAGGTCTCAAACCCTCGGGGTACTCTTGGTTGAGTACAGCGCCAAGCCCATGATAACTGGCATCAATGTGAAGTATGTAAGGCTTGGTGGGGTCGGAAAATGCCAGCACTGGAGCGTTTGTGAGGCAGTGGATGATCTTTTGGAATGCCTCTGAACATGACTGGTCCCACCGGTCATCAAAAGGCTCATTGACTTTATAGTAGGTCTTGTCTGATGAAAAGGGAGACTTTCGATTCTTTTGGGTGGGAGGATACCCTTTGCACAGCTCTGTAAGGGGTCGGACGATGATGGAGTAGTTTTTTATAAACCTGCGGTAGTAGCCGCAGAACCCCAGGAATGACTGCAGAGAAGGAAGGTCGGTTGGCTGCTTCCACCGCGTCACTGCTTCAACTTTGTCTGGGTCTGTGGCGATGCCGTTCTCAGAGACGATGTGCCCGACATAGGTGACTTGCGAGCGACAGAACTGGCACTTGTCGAGGGACAACTTGAGTCCAGCTTCTTCAAGACGAGCGATGACTTTAAGGAGTCTTTGCTCATGCTCTCCCAGAGTCTTACCGAAAACAATGAGGTCATCTAGATAGACTATGACTTCAAGCATGTGCATGTCGCCGACTGCCTTCTCCATGAGCCGTTGGAAGGTCGCAGGGGCCCCGGTGATCCCCTGCGGCATCCGCTCAAATTGGAAGAACCCCAAAGGACAGATGAAAGCCGTTTTTTCTTTGTCCTCCTCTGCCATTGGGATTTGATAATAGCCACTGCGCAAATCCAACACTGAAAACCACTTACTGCCGGACAAGCAATCGAGAGCGTCGTCGATACGTGGTACAGTGTACTGATGTGGGGTAGTTCTCCGGTTCAGGGTGCGGTAGTCAACGCACATACGAAGTTGACCATTCTTTTTACGTGCAAGGACAATCGGTGAAGCATATGGACTTCTTGATTCTTGTATAATCCCAGCCGCCAACAAACCTTGCAAGTGACGCCGAAGGTCATCCAAATCAGCAGGGGCAATCCGTCGAGATCTCTCTCTGAAGGGAGTGTTGTCATTCAGACGGATGTGATGTTCTACCCCTTTAGCCAAACCGACATCCCATTCTTCAATAGAGAACACCTGAGGGTGTTTGGCCAGCTTTTGACTCAACCTCTCTTTCCACTCTTTGCTGATGGGTGACTCACTGAAATCAAACAAAGAAGGATCCATAGCTGGAACTGAGTCGACTTTAAGGTTTGGTGCATCTGTCACCATGTCCACGACGTGAAGGTGAGCGATCACGGTGCCCATTGGAATGGCAGTTTGCTTTAGAGACTCATTACGCAGGAGCACCAGGAAGTTGTTTGGATCTAGCATCTTGGAGAACAACACAGTTGGCTGGACAAGTACACTTGGAGGAAGAGCAGGTGAGCGGGCTCGTTCAATGATGAGTATACTGTCTCCTCTTGTTTTCCTTTAACTTTGCAGATAGCAACGTATTCCCTGCCAGGAGGAATGCTGAGAGGACCAGGCCCAGACCACTTAACTTCAGCCACAGGTGAGTCTTTGTTGCCTTTTGTGGTCATCCCTGCATGAACGGGTAAGTGTCTTTTCTCTTGAACTTGGATTTTGACTGAGTTGATGTTCTCCAGGTCTTCTTTCTTTCCTCTGGACTTGAAAGGCTGAACCCCCCTGACGTTTGTGCCGATCAGGACAGGTATAGTCTCGGAGCAACGTGGATCGGGGCACACCAGTGCCAGGACAGGGACAGACTTGACTTTGTAGGACTTAGACTTTTGTGGCAGCTCCAACTCAACCTGGATGTAACCTTTGTACGGGTAACTGCTCTCTGACTCACTTAGGCCCCAGATGGCTAGACCGGTCACAGAGTTTAACTGGATGTGTGACAGGTGTTTTGCATACCAGCTGTCAAAAATGATGGTAACTTGAGATCCACTGTCCATCAGCGCTGTACAGGGATTGCCATTGATCCTGACCTGAGCAGTGGAGGGCGGTCCCACGAGTCCCTCGGGCAAACTGTTGCTCTGTACGTTTACCGCACTTCTCTTGACACTTGTATTTGTGGTCTTGGTTCTGGTTTCATTATCAGAATGGCGGTTCTGCTTGGACTTTCTTTGAGCTTGCAGCAGTTTCTGAATAACTTTGGGATAGTTCTCGGGAGAAGTGCACTTGTTGGCAAAATGGCCGTCTTCACCGCAGCGATAGCAGAAGAAATCACTTGGGTCTCTAGCTGTAGAAGGTCTTGGCTGCCAGGGTCTTGACTGGGTCTCTTGTGGGCAGGGCTCAGTAGCAAGACTGTACTTTGGCTTGACTGACATGACAGAGACTTGCTTTCAGAGCTTGACAACCTCTTTCTTTAAAGCCTGCACGTTCTTGTCTTCTGCGTTCTCTGCCGCCGGAGTGACGGAAAGCAGTGTGCTCGTCGAAAGGTGACTTGACATGGCGGCGGGAGTAGAGAGTTCACTTACTTGTGCTCGGAGTTGGTGTATTTCGGTTTTCAACTCATTTAACTCTGTGTCAGAGGTAACAGTAGCACTTTTGGCGTAGACGGCTTTGGGTGGATGGAGTCTGCGACGTGAAGCTTCATGCTCTTCCTCCAGGCGTATCTCATTCATCAGCTCCAGAAAAGTAGGAGGACTGTCTCGGCGGTCTCTCAATCCGAGATTTAGTATCATCATGTCAGACCTGATGGCCCCTTTAATGAGTTGGTCAAGACGTGCTTTGTCTGCCGCCGATGACTGGAGTCCACCCTTTTGGACAACTTTATTTAGGACTCTCTCAAGGCGTCTCAGGAACTCAGAGAGTTTCTCGTTGGGGTGTTGACACAACATTCTGAAGGCAAAGTAAAGTTCTTCACCGCTCTCGGGGTTGCCAAAGGTGGTCTCGAGAATGTCAATGTAGTCCATAGAAGTTGCAGATGGGTTGTTGAAACGGACAGCTTGGAGGATTTCGAGTGCAGGACCATTTACACTTTCCATTATTCTCATTTTCTTTTCTCTTTCAGGGCGATCATATTCTTCAATCATAAGTCTGGCTTGTTCAACCCAGTTTTCCAACTGTTCTTCTCCCAGGGGTGTGGGCATGACCCCTGAGAAAGTGCGCAGTCTTCTGTAAAGATTGTTGTCACCGTGTGTGGGCTTGCTTGTCATTTGCAGGACCTCACCAACTGCTCGAATGATAGCTTCAGGAGTGGATGCTTGAAGTGGGGAGAGAAGACTGGAATCTGGCAGCGGCACATTTTGACCATCACAGGCGGCCTGAGCTTGGGGTTCCTCATCCTGTCTAGAAGGTCCAAAGATTCTCCAGGTCATAGCAAACCCCTCCGGAACAACATCAAGAGGAATGGCGTCTGTATTCACCTTCTCCCTGCACTCACATAGCACGGTCAAACTTTGAGACTGTGGATCATACATTCTTCCTCTCACCTTGACTCTCCCAAGTGCTTTTATAGTCTGCATTGTTTCTTCAATGAAACCAACTTCAGTTTCCGGAGGTACATCTTTAACTAGCAAGGCTTTCACCGGGTCTATGCCTTCTCCAAAACACCAGTTCTTCAACTGAGCCATCCCCACGGGTTGTGCGCTTACAGTGATCACTTGTCAGCACTAAATTTGGTAGGTTTTAGTTGTATTTTAACACAAATAAAGCTTAATTTGCGTTTTCTTGACTTACAATGCTTAGTAGAACTCTACTTTTGTAGTGTTAAAATCTTCACCATAGATTCTCTTTAACCCCCTGAGGTCGGCGGTATCGCCGGCGATACCAGCTCGCTTTTTTTTTATCAGTGTAAAAGAAACTCATAAATACTCTGTTGTCTTTGATTTTCCATAGGAGTTTCATACATCAATCGATTCTGTTAAATGTGTATTATTTTTCTGTATACTCACAATAAAAACAAAGTGTTGTGCTTTTCGCCAAATTAAGAAAAATAATCACGGAGCGAGTTCTGCCTTCTCTCTGTCCGTGTAGTCCATTCTGAAACGCGTCCGAAAATGAATCATAACTCAGCGAATACTTCTCACACAGGCACGTGATATATGTCTTTATGAAGCTTGAAATCTCTTCTTTTAAATGAAGTAATTAATAAAAAAAACAAATGTTTTCAACTCATGTAATCCGTTTGAAAGCAAGGAGAGGTACCGTTTTTTTCCTTCTGCCTAATTATCTCTATAATGAACTGAGGCCGCCCCGCCCCCGGCGCTATTGACATGGTAAATAGTTTAGGTAATCTATGCTTCGCACCCGCCCCCCGATCAATGCCTTGAAAACACGAAGTTTCATCAGATCAGATTCACTGATAGTTCATCGCGTTTAGAGAGGATGGCGCGTTTCTCCGGTAAAGACGCCCTTCAGATGATCCTGGACAGCGAGGAATAACTCACCTTGGCTTTTCCTCAGAGGAAGATTGTAACTCAGACGAACGGCAGCATGTTCAAGAGCGAATTGTTCACGCCGAGTAAACACCGAGTTTTCACGTGAGTAAATACGTGAACTCAAGTGGTCTAGTGGTAGAACATTTGCCTAGCGTGTCAGAGGTTCTGAGTTCGAATCCGCACTCATATGTGACCCGATCTGGCGAAATGAGTCGGAAGTCGCAACGTTCCATTTAAGATACGGGCCGTTTATGTGGAAAAACAATGAAATAATATTTTTTATTTTATTTATTTTTTTGTGCTAAATTTCAAAGAACAGACATTCAAAAATAATCTCCTAAAGTTTCGTAGTCCAGATAATTGAGTAAAGGTATTTAAATGACTATTAAAGTTTACAAAGTTTTACTAAATTCGCTGGAAATGAATATTGCTTTTCTCAACTCCTCTCGTCACCTCTGAGCATTTCCCGGGTATCCCCTGAAACGTCTCTGCTCTCCAAATATGGTGTTACACGTTGTATAGAACCAATCAAAAAGCTTAGAAATGTACACAAACGCTGATCATTTGTCAATGGGAAGCCCCATTTCGACTGACCGGCACGCGATTGGTCCAGCCATCCTCCTGTCAGACTCGCGGCGCTCTGTGTAAACAAGCTAGCAGATCTCCTCAGAAAGATTAAATATTATTAATTTGAGAAATGTCGCTGTCAAAAGAGAGCAAAGTCGCCAAAAGCGTTGAACTCACTTGAGGCTTCTAACCTAAGCTCTGCTGCTGGTCATCAAGAGTGGCTAAGGCTAGTCAGTGATTGTTTTGGATCTGGAGACTTGTCATCCTCTGATGATTTATCGTGTATGGATGTGAGTGAGTGCAATTATTCTGTGAGTGTATTTATCTGCAAGGAGAATATATTACAATGTGTTTAACCCAATATTTAACTGTTGGTATATCCGTTATGAATATGTTACACTGTTATTGTCAACTAGCCTACACAAATATATGATTGCATAGGCTATCATTATTTGTTCTCGGTTTCCTTGTCTCTCTGCCTCTCTCACTTTCTCTCTCTCTCACACACACACACACACACACACACACACACACACACACACACACACACACACACACACACACACACACAGAGAGAGAGAGAGAGAGAGAGAGAGAGAGAGAGACACACACACACACAGACACACACACACACACACACACACACACACACACACACACACACACACACACACACACACACACACACACACACACACACACAGACACACACTCTCTCTCAAGCAAAACTGTAGCACCTCTGTTCAATCTTTCTGATTTTAGTAAATGTTTGTAAAAGTGTCTTTTAAATTATTTATTCAAATAAAAACTTTAAAATAATTTGAGCTTCAGCCTGGCATAATAGCATATATTAATGTCTTTGGTCAAATTAAGCTGTACAATAAATAGTTCATCCCTTTAAATGCAATGGATTTTGAAAGATATCAACAAAAAACGGGCAAAAAACTTTAAAAGCGATTTTCTCAGGTTTTCAATTGGAAAAAGAGGGCAGACGACCATAATTCAAATGTGTATATATTTACAACCATTCAAGGTATGACTTTGACTAGGATATCATTTGAAAGCTTATGGTCTCCTCTTTCCAGTAATACCAAAATATCAGTTTTGAAATTTGGGTCACTGTGACTCATTTTGCTGGATCAGGTCACATATAGTTTTTTTTTGTTTTTTTTTTGTCAAATCAGATTATGTTTATCAGTGGTTGTATATCAGGCAGAGACATTGTTTGTGTGTATTTTGTTTTGTAATTTCACTGGAACGAAAAGAGAGTCTCCACAACGGATTGAAGCGCGCGTCCGAGTGAAGACTGCGCGAGCCTAAAACAAACACAGTATCCGCGTCTGACTCGCGGGAATCCACGGCGCAAACCTGTGAGGGGCTGTGTTTTCTCGAGCCCCATATCAGCTCGAGAAAACACAAGTTTATTCAGATCATTACTTGTTTACACCGTCTCGCAGCGCTGTGAGGAATAATAATAAGGGAAAATGTCCCTCAAAAGGTAGATGTAAACAAACTATTAAAAGGTAAATATAATTTTTTTTTCTTTAAATAATTTTTATTGTGTTTTATTAGTAACAAATTTGGGGAGAGGATAAATATTCCAAAACTGAAAATACAGTATGAGAATTTACTGCACAATTACTAGACATGTTTACCTTGGATATTATACAATTTGCAAGCACAATTTGTGGAAAAAAAAATGTATATAAAAAATATAAATAAAATTTATTTTTGTGTATAAATATATACACATATATATGTGTGTGTGTATGCACATATATATATTTGTATAAGCAACGTATTAAACTGCAAATTAGCATTTATATTCCTTATAATAAAAATGAAAGACCTATGTTACAGACATATGAAAGATAACATTTCGTTGATTAGTTTTGGATAGATTATACATTTTTACTGTAAAATATCTGCCACCTCAAATAAGCTTTTATTTGCCAATTTTTTTGTCAAAAATAATCAAATAAGCAATCAATCCTTAACTTTGAAATATGTATGATAAAATGTATACTTTAGTTTGTACAAAGAAAGATTACACTTGAATTGTTGTTTATTGAAATATTTACAAGGTAGATGTAAACAAACTATTAAAAGGTAAATAAGCCTTTTCTTTAAATAATTTTTATTGTGTTTTATTAGTGACAAATTTGGGGAGAGGATAAATATTCCAAAACTGAAAATACAGTATGAGAATTAACTGCACAATTACTAGACATGTTTTCCTTGGCTATTATAGGCCAAATTGCAAGCACAATATGTGGAAAAATAAAAAAGAATTGAGATGCTTCCAACTGTTGCTCTTGCATTCTTGTGGCTCAGTGACTCACCTGAATGAATGGCTCATTAAGTATGCGGTCCTCAGGTGTGAACCACTAAATATGCATGATCGTCGACGTCCACTCGAATATTGCCTTTCCAAACAGAAAGTGCTTTGCAAAATTCAAATCAATGTATTGTGTTATGTGAATGATTAGGCAGGGTGATTTTCACATAATTTTGAAGAAAAAACACTAGGCGATGACATCCATTAGACAAAAGTCTTATTGGCACATATTTAGTGTGTGTTTTGTGGTCTTATTTCAGAAACTTTAGTTTTTAGTTTTTTCAATAACCACGCATAAACATTATTCTCTCAAAAATGCAGACATGTACATTCTTGTTGCTCACATATTATGGTAGCCCTGTTTGTGCTAAATAGTGTGTAATTTTTTTTTGCCATTACTATGTTTATAAGCAACTGAAAAAAGCACAAATGTCAGGGCATGTCAGAACATCTCAAGGACCCCAAAAACACCGTAGACCCCAGAGGGTTAATATGGTTTTACATGTATGTTAACGGCTAGCCAGCTTTTGGTTCGAAACAATTTTTTAAACAAACTATTTAAATCTCTGGGTCAAACTAAAGTTAAATCTGATTTAAAACTACTTTGGAACTAAATTGATCCCAGCGGTGCCTCCATTTTATTTATGTAGCACCCGTACAGCCACTCTGAGCGTTACTTACATGAGAATGGGGGGTGCTTGGGTTCGGTGTAGTTCAGGTGGATACCACGAAGGTGCACCTAATAAGTTTCTAATAAGTTGTAAAACCTTTTGACAATAAAATATTTAAAATAATGAGACCCAGAGATAGTTTTTAGTTTAGCAAACAAAGGGTTAATGCCCTGGTTTATTTACATAAACGAATTTGGCAACTAGAATATAAAAGTTTTCCCCAAAACAAAATATCAACAAATATACAAAATGAATAAACAAAAAATTCCCCAAACACTCAACTGATAGCCTCGTTAAATTTAGCTAGAAACCTCAATAGTTTCAATCACACTTGTTACACCAGAATAACTGATCTAAAAGTTATTATCTCTTTCCTAACAATTGAAATTACACAGAAATCTTTACAATAAACAAAAAAAACGTTGCCACGTGTCCTGAAACAAGTCTTAGCAAATGCAGTGGTGGGCCCACTCACACATACACACACGTTTCAGTTTACTCACAGTACTGCTTTGAACGAAGGAAAAACACGCTGCAGGCCTGTGTTGGTCGTGCAAAACATTGAGTGCGCTGAACAAACACTTGCAACACATTGAGAGCGTGGAAATTCGGTCTGGATGCTCACGTGCAGCGCGATTCACCAACATGTCCGCCAACATGAGCGCACACCATGGCTAACTATAGCTATCTCGGCTACCCTCGATCACGCTTCCGCTGCTTCTCTCCCGCTCCGTCCGACGGGTCTCCAGCTTCGTTTCTCGCAAAAAAAAAACACCCAGAGTCTGCGATCCTCGTATCTGAACACCCAGTTCAGTTTCAACAGCTTTACTCACTCTTGCTAGCGTTAGGCTAATTTTTTCTCAAACGCGCCAGCGACCTGTGCTCATCCCCAGTCCGACGAGAAGAGAGAGAAAAACTTCCCGCACCCTCTCTCATGGTTCCTCCTCCGGTCACGTGTATCCCTTCTCAAACACTGACTATACAGCGTTAATACCCAAATGACCAATAAAAAATAATAACATGAAAACAATAAAAATAGAGTAATAAAACGCTTACTGCATAAAACCTCTGATAATATTATTTAGCTAAATAATATAAACTTTAAACTTTGATTTTAATCACTGTCATGAAATAAAAATCACAAATATTGATCTTTATGTGCTTCCTATTATTTATTTAAAGTAAATAAACGTTTACTTTTTTTTTTTTAATAAAACGTCTCATCCTTCGGATGAGACGTTAAACCGAGGTCCTGACTCTCTGTGGTCATTAAAAATCCCAGGATGTCTTTCGAAAGAGTAGGGGTGTAACCCCGGCATCCTGGCCAAATTTGCCCCTTGGCCCCTGTCCATCATGGCGTCCTAATCATCCCCATATACTGATTGGCTTTATCACTGTCTCCTCTCCACCAGTAAGCTGGTGTGTGGTGGGCGTTCTGGCGCAATATGGCTGCCGTCGCATCATCCAAGTGGATGCTGCACATTGGTGGTGGTTGAGGAGATTCCCCCATCTATGTAAAGCACTTTGAGGTCTCAGAAAAAGCGCTATATAAATGTAACGAATTATTATTATTATTATTATTAATAGTCATGGGACTCATTTTTGAGTAAGAGATTAATCATAACCTACCCTGTTTCCACTACTCTGTAATACCCCAAATTTACCACTGGGCTACATATATTTGAGTCCACTCACCTTCAGAAGTGAGGAAAAATCTAAGAATAGTTTTTTAATTTTGTTTTGTAATTATAAAATAGGAACAAATAGGCTAAATAGCAAACGGTGGCACAATACAATAGAATGAAAAGACAAATTAAACAAACACGGCTTTATGTTTTTCAGGTGTTAATGCTTACAACTAAAGTTACAAAAGTTATTGAGTCAAGAGCAGTGAGGGGGTTTTCTCTTTGTCTTTTGTTTGATTAAAATGATAGCAGCAGGTTTATTAGGCTGCTGTCACTTAAGACTGAATACTAATCCAATATACTGTTACACAACATGCCTTCTTATCTCAACTATTTACAGTCAAAACTGACTGTATTTACAGCAGTGTTCATTTTAGTTCTAGTGTTCATTCTAAGTTTTCATGTTTTCTAGACTTTCAGACTGCAGTATCACAGAAGAAGGTTATAAAGCTCTGGCTTCAGCTCTGAGATCAAACCCTTCACACCTGATAGAGCTGGATCTCACAGGAAATGATCCTGGACAATTGGGAGTGAAACACCTCATTAATGTACAAAAGATGTTTTGCCGTTCACTGAAGACACTGAGGTGAGTGTTTTCTACAAATTAAGATTTTATCTGAAAGTGAATTAAACCATCAAACTATATTTCTGCACTTACTTGCATCAATATTCTTTTACCATATCTGTGCCGTGTACACTTGTGAAATATCAATGTACTGTCTTTGTTTCTAGGATATTACAAAGTCCTGCTGCAGATGAAGCCTGTCAGTATGTGAGAGACATTTTGGGTAAAAATCCATTACTCCAGAGTGAACTGAATCTGAGTGAACGTAAACTAGGAGACACACGAGTGAATCAGATCGCTGCTCTACTGCAGGACAAACACTGTGAAATCAACACACTGATGTGAGTATTGTGTTCACTTGTTATAGTACATTTAAAGTGTCTCAAAGAAATCAGGTGACCAAAACACTATAAGGCAGGGGTGTCAAACATACGGCCGTGTGCTGAATACAGCCTACAGATTTGTCTAATCCTAAAATTAAAGGGGGGAAATGCCGGGCGTCATCTTCATTTATATAGCGCTTTTAACAATGCAGATTGTTCCAAAGCAGCTTTACATTGATAATAGGAAATTAAAAGTAAAGTGTATTGGCTTTATAGCAGCTCTAGAATAAAGTTATTGTCAAGCTCAGGGGGCTTGCCGGAGATCTCCAAGGAAAAGGTTGGTATGCAAACTTAATCAGTTCATAACAGTAGTCACTTATATGACCCACGACGTGTGAGCAGTAACGTTAGCCTGGCGCACTACAAATATAAGCGGGAGAATGTTATCATTGCAAAGTGGTCATGTCTTGTGGTTATTCCACAATACAAATGGATAAGCTGTTTGATTTATAATATTAGAATATTTTCAAATTTCAGTTACCCTGCTGTGCATGCACATAGCTGTTCCTCAATTTGTGTGTTTCCCATTTGAATGGTCAGCGTATGAGGCGGCTGCTTTCGCTGGGACCTAACGTTATAGACTTTCAATTTTGATGAAATTATTCTCTAATCGTTTACATATTATGTCGTGGATATAGCCCTCGAATGCATACTGCAGTCTTGCTCTCTCATATTTTCACCTGTTCGCCAAAAATGACTAATTATCTCCTTAGGAATGTCTGAAACCAGTGCATGTATACTGTAATAGACGTGCCAGGCGCAAAAGCTTGACAGGCGTAGCAACAGTAACTAAGGAGGGCGGGGTTAAGCGAAGGGTCAATTGTTCTCCAGCTGTTTTATTGACCCTTTCCGCGGTTAAATAAACACTGATTGATCGATATTATGTATGATGAATACATTTCGGTAAGTTGTAGGCTACTGTATCTTTTAACAGTGTTCATTCGTGTTTATTTACTATTAAGTTGAGATGATCGGTATGGCCTTAGCAGACAAATCAAATGAAAAACTAAACAGTGCGAGCGAGGCTACATTAGTCACATTAGAAAATGAAGTTGTAGGTTGTGTTTGAATAATTACGTATCTTATTTATCTGAGGTAAATTAAACCAAATACTCACGTATGCTCGATAAAGAATTAGACAGCACAATGAGCCCATCGCATTGGGCGGTTGAATTTAAAAGACTGATTTTGCTAGCCGTTCGCGGGTTTCCATGGTAACGTCGCTGGTGGGTGGGGTGCTGAACCAGAGAACGCAGGGATTAATGCATTAATAATTCAAGTGGAATAACAATATTTGGTGCTGAAGGAGACGGAGCTGAGCTCCGGCATGGTGTGTTGTGTTGTGGCGGAGCTGCGCTCCGGTGCGCTCCGGCCCAATTTAACCTATGCACGTACGTACACTCACACACGTACGTACACTCACACACGTACGCACACTCACACACGTACGCACACTCACACACGTACGTACACTCACACACACTCACACACGTACGTACACTCACACACACTCACACACAATCTACTCAGCCTGAAAAAAAAAAACAGTCAACCGAGCAATAGCCCTCAGCCTCCTTCTCAGAATAAAGTCCCCGCAGGAATCCCGTTCGGCCATCACCCACAGACCCAGGTGGGCAGTGCTTGTGTACTTCAGTGCAGTGCAAGCACAGGGTCAGCGAGTAGGGCAACCGGAACTCTTGCCTATATTTTCTGGAAAATGCACTCCACTTCACAACACCTAATTTAGATGAAATACAGAACAAACAATATGGAATCATTTTAAAGAGAGGCATTAACATAGTACAGAGTCATACAAGAAATGTATTTGTTATATATTTTAAACATATTATAGGAAAATGTTAGACAAGATATGCTTGAGTGTTATTGGCTTTGTCTGTAAAATACCTAAGAGACTTACTTGGTTTATGAACAACAAACTAGTTAAAAAAGTTTGTCAACACAAACTTTAATTTGGCTTGAGAAAGCCTATCATAAAGTTTGAAATAGTTTTAAAGCTTGAAGGTTTTCATAGCCTTATATTTATATATATATTTATATATATTAATAACAATAATATCAAAATACATTTAAGTGATTTAATCAATGTATTCATAGAAAAAAAATATCCTACAATATATCTTTGTATATTACTATTAACTCTTAAATCCTATATTTCTTCTCCTGGTTTAGTTTTGCCACTGTATTAACCTATGGTTTTAACACTATATCCTAATCCCACCAAAACCACAGACACCACGCAAACGAGCGCGCGCACACACACCACACACACACACACACACATTACGCACACATACACACACACACACAGACCTACGCTGTCCTAGTTATTTGTGTGATATGATGAGTAAAGTTAGCACTACATGATCTCATTTTTACACCAATTAACATCACACTAAACGCCACTTCAGAATTAAAAATTGTAAAATAAAATAGTAGCTTGCCTGTAATGTACTCACCATGCAGCGATGAACATCGGAAATGAAAACATGTTAGAATCACGTCATGACTTTACGCCACTAACCAATGAGAAGAGATGTTGGCGGGAAGAGACGTGCAGCCCCGCCCCAGGTGCGGCCCCGCCTCGATCGACGTCATCACTTGCCACTAACCAATGAGAAGCATTGTGGGCGGGGCTGCACGTCCAAATCTGCAGGCTGCAGCCAGGTGCTTCTCGATCTGTGTGAAAGGGGATCGTTTCGATAATGGTGTCGTCTGTACGCGGAAAACTGAAAGGAAAAACTTTTAAGCATATCGTTTTAAGCATATTGGTGTACGTGTACTCTAAGAGTGTCATTGCTGTTCGTTAAAAAAGGTTTGGAATTGGAAATAAACTGAAGAATGGTTCCTGTCTTTGTTTTCTTTCTCTTCAGGCTGAATATTATGTATGTCTCGAGACCGGTCTTGGTCTTGTCTTCAATGTCTTGGTCTCGGACCTCTCGGTCTTGTCTTGGTCTCGGACCTCTCGGTCTTGTCTTGGTCTCGCTGTCTCAGACCGACATAGTGGTCGGGGGATTTAGCAACACAATGCTACAATATCCACCACGACACAACATTCGATAATGCAACATTATTATTATTATTTTGCACCCTTCAAATGCAACCAATCACATTGCATGTGTTTTTTTTTTTTTTTGTGACACAGCCGTTGGCGCTCATCCATCCATATAACATTATGCCTCAGTAGATAAGTTAATGTAAGAATTAGTCTACTATATTTCTGTATGTCTAAAGGGGGTTGCACACCAGACGAGAAGCGCAGCACCACGTCTTTAAAATTCCAACACATTATTCTAAGTGTACAGTGTCTCAAATCGTCTCTGCGCACTACACGTTAATTGCACAGATATTGACATAAATAAATACATAATCTCTGTATTACATACATGTACATTACATACATACCTGTAGTCTCCAATGCCATCTCTCTCATGTTCGTCCATCCTCGGGATGCTGCTGTTCTTCTTCGTGCAAATTTTTTATTTATTTTTTATCCCCCAAACTACTTCTGCGGAGCCTACACCAAACACTGATCCCTAAACCTACCCGTCATAGTAACCTTAACCAATGAAATAAGCTGCAGGGCGGGATTTCTGCTGAACTGGTTTGCGCCCAGTGGGATTTTTTTAATATTTTTATAGAAAGATTAAAAATACGGGAGAAATACGGGAAAATATTTAAATGGGATGATAGCGGGATAGCAAGGTAAAATACGGGAGAATCCCGGGAAAAACGGGAGGGTTGACGGGTATGTAAACTGCGACTGAACCCTAGTATAGCCTACTACTGTTCTTGAATTCATACAAGGTATTGCTTAGCTTCAACACTAGTTTGTTTTTTTTCCCTCCGGTCTCGAATTGGTCTCAGTCTTGGACTCGATACCGTCTGGTCTTGGTCTTGATACCCTCTGGTCTTGGTAGTGTCTCGGTTTAGGCGGTCTTGACTACAAGTCTACTGAATAATAATAGTATTACAGCAAAAGGTTGTGCTGCTCTGACTTCAGCGTTTAATTTAAACCCTTCAAACCTGATAGAGCTGGATCTGAGTGAGAATAAACTCGGAAACTCTGGAATAAAGAACATCTGTGTGTTCTGTTGGAAAATCCTGAATGCATATTGGAGAAAATTAAGTGTGTATTTCCTTTTATCTCCATTTCTGCATGATAATGTACTTTTCTGTGTACGTCCATTTAATTGAAATTATCATTTTTGTACATTGCTATGTTTTGATGAAATTGAAATATTCAAATTAGGCAGATGTTATATTAAGACATCAGTTGCTTATCTGTGGGGTCAGATTTTTGCTAATGTTAAAATAAAAATATTGCTAAATTTTCACACCAAAATTTCTAATTGCCAAGCATTTGGCAATGCTTTTTGTAATAATTATTAAAATTATTAGTTTTTTTAATGATTAAAAAAATAATTTTATGATATTTATTAAATAGTCATCTCTATTTATAAATGTGTTTTGCTTATGTAGTGTAGATCATTAACAGCTTCTTTCATACACAGACTCTCAGACTGCAGTATCACAGAAGAAGGTTATAAAGCTCTGGCTTCAGCTCTGAGATCTTCACACCTGATAGAGCTGGATCTCAGAGGAAATGATCCTGGACAATCAGGAGTGAAGGAGCTCAGTGATTTACTACAGGATGAACACTGTACATTAAAGACCATCAGGTGATAAACGAGACAATTATCATAACTATGATTTTAACCAGATATTACACAACACTATACATTAATACTACACTGGACTAGAGGTGCAAAATATATCAGTGCCCGAGATATTATTGGCTGATCACTGGGACAATAGAATTTCCACTATTATTTCCATTAATAAGTTTTGTTATATTTGTGTTCAGCATATCATTTCTGATAATGATTCAGTGTGTTTGTCTGTGTGTGTTTGGACAAATTATCATATCACATTATCATTTTCTGTTAGTATTAGTTCTCTTACGAGAGGTTCTCTCGTATTGCGTAAGTTAGCTTACGCTACGGGAAAGTTCTCTTTCTTCGAGATCTGAAGCCAAAAAATTATCCTTAATTTTGTATTCATTGTCAACGCAGTGCGGCAGCCGGCAGACCATGGCAGGCTACATAAGCGCGCTCATTGGCTGCCTGGCGGCAACTGCTGCAGCCTACCAGTGAGCCCTGTGTGACGTCACACCCTATGAGGGCTGTCGCTCCGCCTGTCTCTGCCGGGCCGCGCAGGAAGAAGCGCCGCTCGCAGAGACCACCGGAGACTGATGTGACACTGAGGAGCTCGTGGCCGACCTCCCGGCCGATCGACCGCCGGCTCTCGCCCGCGCCGCCGCCGCGTCAGGGGATGAGGCGAATGAGATAGACACCCTCCCTCTGTTCGAGCCGCGCAACTGCGCCGCTCACAAGGGATGCCAGAAGCGGACGGTCTCGGAGTGAGCTTCCTCGCTCTCTCTCCCTCTGTTCGAGCCGCGCAAACTGTGCCGCTCACAAGGGATGGCAGAAGTGGACGGTCTTGGAGCTCTCTTTACGTTACAAGAAAGCTACTCCGGCCTCGCGCGTCACTCACCGGCGAAAGGAGAACAGAGTGTTTTCGTCCCACCGTGGACGGACCAACCTCCGTTTCTCACACATTTCTCAGTCCCCTCTTAAGTTCAGGCGACTGGAATTCTTAATATCGGAGTATACGAGCCTGTTATAATACACGCACGCATGCAAGCAAACGCCGTCACAAGACATGATGACGCTCTATTATATACTCGCGCTAACCGAAAGCTAATGTGTACTCCCCTGTGGCTCAGTGGCAGAATCTTAGGCTTTTGCGCCAGAGACCTGTGTTCGATCCCGGCTCTTGCGGCAGATAAAAATTTATGCTGTTCGCTTCTCCGAGCTCGCGGCCAGCTTTTCTTACATACAGAAAGCGAACCCGCCTCTCGCACCACACCTTCTCATGGTGCTCGAGTATTTATGAGCGTCTAAACACGAGGGAGGAAAAGACGGTTAAGTCCCACTGCGGCCGGACCACCATCAAAGCTTCACGCTCTGTCAGTCCCCGTTGCCACGGCTACTGCAGATGTTTACCTCACAGCCAACGAGCCGGTATATCTACCCGCTCGCCAGCATCCGATAGCGGGGACAGTGATAACCTCCTATGCCCCGTCAGGGCACTGAGAGTTTACATTACGCGTTCCGCCGCCTTTAGGCGTTCTGAGCAGCTCTTTGTTTCTTTCGGCGGGCGCACCAAGGGTCTCGCCGCCTCGAAACAGAGCCTGTCCAGGTGGATAGTGGACGCGATTGCAGCAGCTTACGCCTCCAAACACCTGCAGTGCCCTTTTGGTTATCAGAGCCCACTTAACTAGAGGCATGGCCTCGTCGTGGGCCTGGTCCAGCGGAATTTCTATTCACGATATTTGTATGGCTGCGGGTTTGGCCTCCCCATCGACATTCGTGAGGTTTTATAACCTGGAAGTTCCCGCCTTACAGACTAAACTGTTGTCAGTATAAGTGACATGTATGTTCTGCCCAGTCGCTCATGTGCAGACTACGTTCACGTACTGGTAATTTTTCTGGTATGGCACCAAGGGAAGAGTATTTTTGTACACAGACTGGCTGTGCCGCTCTGTTCCTTTGTTCCCCGTTACGTGCTTGTGTACCGGTGCTGGCCGCTGGCCGCTGGCCGCCTGTCCTACACTCGGTCGCGCTGGGGATTATTCTCTCCACACATAGACCGTTGAGACCGCTCTATTTTTTCCCTAATATGTGCTTATGTACTGTGCGGGCCCGCGCTGCTGGCCGCAGTGCTTACGTTGATATATAGACCGGCTGTGCCGCTCTATTTTATATATGAAGTGAAATGCTTTGTACATGTGCTGGCCCGTTTCTCCGACCGGCCACCTGTTTCAGCATGTTGTTTTCCCCGGTCTCCCTGGGACTCATGCGCTGGATGCTCGGCGCGCACGGCGTTGACAAGGGGTTCCCGTAGTGTAAGCTAACTTACGCAATACGAGAGAACCTCTCATAAGAGAACGTACTCGGTTACCTAATGTAACCTCGGTTCTCTCTAGAAGAGGGAACGAGTATTGCGTAACCTGCCGTGACGCGCCACGAGCTTTTGCGCTTCAGACTATGAAAACCAGATTCTCAGCCTGTGAGCCCTCCTTATATACACACTGCCCACACCCATCTTGACGGTTAGAAGGGTGTGTAGGGCGCGAAGCGCCCTCATAGGGTGTGACGTCACACAGGGCTGTTTTTTTCACACAATTTCATTTTGGTTTAATTCATTGATACAAATGCATGAAGTAAATCATTCTACTCTGTTTAGTGACTCATTCAGGATGAAGCTGCAAAAGGCATAAAATTGGAAATTATCTGATTTGTAATTCTACTTCCTGTAGGTTTTTGAAAAGTGCTGCTGCACAGGAAGCGTGTGACTATCTCACTAAAGTTCTGGGTGAAAGTCCATTATTACGGACAGAACTGGATCTGAGTGAAGATAAATTAGGAGATCTGGATGGAGAGAAGCTCTCTGCTCTTTTGATGGACTCTCATAGCAAAGTGGAGAAAATCAAGTGAGTCAACATGATTTATATATTATAATTTCTCTGAGATCTGTTGATCTGATGTGTGTTAAATATGTACTGAATAATAAATGATGGTGTTTCTGTGTTCAGGCTGAATAATTGTGAGCTGACAGAGAAAAGCTGTTCAGTTCTAGCTACTGTTCTCTCCTCTAAAACCATCCTGAAAGAGCTGAACCTGAACAACAGCCGTCTGCTGGACTCTGGAGTCAAAGAGATCTGTGAGGGACTGAAGAAGCCTGTGTGTGAGCTGAAGATACTCAAGTGAGTACATTTCACCATCAGCTACACTCAACACCACAACACTTGCTTATCAGTTATATATATTTGAGTCCACTCGCTTTCAGAAGTGAGGAAAAATCTAAGAATAGTTTTTTAATTTTGTTTTGTAATTATAAAATGGGAACAAATAATTAGCAAACGGTGGCACAATACAATAGAATGAAAAGACAAATTAAACAAACACAGCTTTATGTTTTTCAGGTGCTAATGATTACAACTAAAGTTACAAAAGTTATTGAGTCAAGAGCAGTGAGGGGGTTTTCTCTTTGTCTTTTGTTCTTTGATTAAAATGATAGCAGCAGGTTTATTAGGCTGCTGTCACTTAAGACTGAATACTAATCCAATATACTGTTACACAACATGCCTTCTTATCTCAACTATTTACAGTCAAAACTGACTGTATTTACAGCAGTGTTCATTTTAGTTCTAGTGTTCATTCTAAGTTTTCATGTTTTCTAGACTTTCAGACTGCAGTATCACAGAAGAAGGTTATAAAGCTCTGGCTTCAGCTCTGAGATCAAACCTTTCACACCTGATAGAGCTGGATCTCACAGGAAATGATCCTGGAAAATTGGGAGTGGAACACCTCATTAATGTACAAAATAATTTTTGCCGTTCGCTGAAAACACTGAGGTGAGTGTTTTCTACAAATTAAGATTTTATCTGAAAGTGAATTAAACCATCAAACTATATTTCTGCACTTACTTGCATCAATATTCTTTTACCACATCTGTGCCGTGCACACTTGTGAAATATCAATGCACTGTCTTTGTTTCTAGGATATTACAAAGTCCTGCTGCAGATGAAGCCTGTCAGTATGTGAGAGACATTTTGGGTAAAAATCCTTTATTCCAGAGTGAGCTGAATCTGAGTGGACGTAAACTAGAAGACAAACGAGTGAATCAGATCGCTGCTCTACTGCAGGATAAACTCTGTGAAATCAACACACTGATGTGAGTATTGTGTTCACTTGTTATAGTACATTTAAAGTGTCTCAAAGAAATCAGGTGACCAAAACACTGTAATGCAGGGGTGTCAAACATACGGCCGTCGGCTGAATACGGCCTACAGGTTTGTCTAATCCGGCCAGCGGGATAATTTGAACAATGATAAAAATAGAGATGCACTGCTCCAGTCCCTATTGCGGACCTGCAAAAAACAGCTTGTGTAAAACACACACAATTTGTATTCGTTAACACAGGCAGACGCTGAATACAGACGGATAGAAATTTTAGTTTGTGTGGTTAATATTAATGTAATTGTAAGGACACCAGTTCAAATGAGGGGAATGTACAATTAAAAATTATAACTATAAATTATGATTTATTAATAATTATAATTTTTCATACTGGTTATCACTTACACTCTTCAAATCGCCCAAGAAGGGGATACCTAGCTCGTTTGTTTATATCTCTGTATATAGACAATCAATCCCAACGAATTGAAATTGATTATGAATATACAGAAGGGCTATAATTTGAATTTGTGAATGCCTACTAAAAGTATATAACATCAAATAATTTGTTTGTCCGCCAAACGAATCATGCGATTTTCTTATCAACTCTCAAGGGATATTATTCTCGTGGCCACTAAGAATAACTCCTGGTTTACCAGATTATTAACTAGTAGTCATTCACAAATTATAACTCATAGCTTGTAGCTATAAGATCGAACACATTTAAGAGGCTTTGTTCCGTGAGCAGCAAAACAGAGGCAATCAAGAGTATAATCAGTTTTAATAAAATGCGATTATGAAGGTAACGTTACAACTACATCTAACAAAGGATATACTGTATATACGGGACAGTAAAATGAAAGTAAAATAAACAGAAAGGAAAAACAGCAGATTACAGAATAGTAAACAAATCACAATGTGCCTTTGAGAACCAGCAAAGTATCAAAATCACCTTAAGCAGGGAAGTGTAATACACATTTAAATCTTGGTAAGAGATCAGAAATACTTGCATTGAAAACCTTGTGGTTGAAATGGGACAGCGAGTAGGCTTGTCCCTTCAAGGTGCGCGTCCGTCGAGCTGAAACGTTCTTATTGGATTCTTCCTGAGCGCGCGTCGTTGCGGGAGTTCCAAACGGTTCGCGTGTGAGCTGCTAAGACTTGATTTAAGTTTGTTTAACTTTGAGGTGTAAGTGAATGAACACTATATTAAAACAAGAAGTCGGAGTTACAACTAAAACAAAAACAGTAAAATAAAATAAAGAAACTCGTACAAGAAAGGAAAATAACAAAAAGCAGGAACAAAATGAGACGAAAGAAATACAGAACAGAACTGACCGGAATGCGGGGTGTAACCGCTTTTCTAGGGTACAGAAATTTCACTCCTCCCTGGCGCTTGGGCCAATTGGAATGCGAAATTCCAGGCGGGATAAATTTTCTTTGTCTCACTTAGGAGTTTGATTTGCATGTTTTATGGCAGTCTTAGGATCATGCCATTTCTACTTTAAACAATCATAACTGCAGTAAAATGCATTTTATCATAATTTGATACCCATATCTTTCCTACGGGTATATAAAGGTTCAATTCAAGACCAAGTTTAGTATGTTTAAAAGCTACGGCCTAGAGGTACCTTCTTACTCTGTAAGATAAGTATTAAAAGTTCGACTAACAAACTAGGAATAAGACTAACCTAACATGTGATGTGCTTTAACAAATGGGAATGGAGATTGGACTTTTAAAAAGACCACATGACATACCTATGATTTCGCAACAGTGTGCACCTCTGAAACATTATTCCTTTAAGGTTTACAAGAATACAAAAACACATCACAGAGAAGAACAATCGTGGAAAAGAGAAATTACATTCAGGTTTACATATTTCTTAAGTGGTTATACATATATAATCTATAGGATTACCAGTTTCTTTCTATTCTGCTAGCATCTCAGTGGAATTTCCAGCTTGCTGACATTACGTTTAGGGCCATAAAATCTTTATCAACCTAACGAAAGTGGGGGGGGGTCTGATTACCCGCGGATGCCGGTGACATTCTTAAACTAGAACATTTATAATTCAAGGCTACGCATTAGAAAGCCACACCTCTATTATAAAGCAAAACTAATCACACACATGAATATAGGAAGGTACATACATTAAAAGAATATTTCTATTCTAAGTTACATGAAAAGAAAGCGTTTGTGGGTGAGTGTGTGTTGTGTGTGTGTGTGTGTGGACAGACCACCTGGGCCTTCGTATGCAGGGAAAGGAGGAAGATTGATAGCAATCTTTGTGATCTGCCAGTGAGGATCCTAGCGATGGTTCTGTTAAATTTCATGCTGGCATGAAAGTGTCAGAGGGCAATTTGACCAAGGCTTTCGGAGCTCTTTGGGGTCCATTTGGTGTTATTCTTTGCTTTCTGGGGGTCGTAAACACCACAGGAGGATGGTCTCTCACAGACCAGGCGGCTCCATTTAGTGAATTATATTTAACAGGTTAAAAGTTAAAAGCTTTCCCAAAATTTATAATGACAAGTAATCATGAGTCCTGTCCATACGCTACATAATTGTCAGCACACTAAGGTTTAAAAAAAAGTAATTCTGCCCATCTGGCCCGTAACTTAAAATTTGTTTGTAACCTTTCTTTAAGGGCTTTTGCACCCGGGTAGTTATAGGAACTCAGTTATAGGAACTAGTCACCAGGGCGGTCCCCTGAGAATAAATCTTCCCCTGGGGTAATTTTCCTGTTTGCATGCACACCACCAGTTGGAACTCAGTGATGTAAGCTTGCCGTAAGTATATGTAAACTGTGTTAACACATCTTTAAAAATATTCACTGTCTGTGTTTATCATGTATTCAGCCAGTCACAATAGTACCTAAAGTGCTGGTTTAGACCCTACTCTGAAGTAGGAGCTCATTTAGTTTCCCTTAAAAGGAGTTCCTATAAGTAAAATCATTCCTAGTTCCTGCAGTGCAAACACACCAAAAAGCAAGTACTGCCAATCCACCTTTTCCCTCAATAGTAACTTTCTTAAAAAAAAATTCTAGTCAAATTAGCTAATTCTCCATGCTGATAATGTAACATTAAACCCTATTAAATTTGTTTAAAAAAAAGCACATGGCTGCATGGCGCCATTATTTTACAGTGTCGCAATGACCCTCTTTGTCAGCACCTCACCCGTCTAAGTTTAATGTGTGTAAATGATAACAAGCTGCCGAAGTTAGCTTCATTGAAAAACAGATGGCCACTCATAGAATGGGAAAATGAAATTAGAAAATGCTGAGCAGCTTGTTTTTAGGAACAACCACTCCCTGAGAAGACAAAGGACCATCCATCCATCCATCTTCTTCCGCTTATCCGGGGCGGGGTCGCGGGGGCAGCAGTCTAAGCAGGGATGCCCAGACTTCCCTCTCCCTAGACACTTCCTCCAGCTCTTCCGGGGGGACACCGAGGCGTTCCCAGGCCAGCCGGGAGACATAGTCCCTCCAGCATGTCCTAGGTCTTCCCCGGGGTCTCCTCCCGGTGGGACATGCCCGGAACACCTTCCCGGGAAGGCGTCCAGGAGGCACCCGGAAAAGATGCCCGAGCCACCTCAGCTGGCCCCTCTCAATGTGGAGGAGCAGCGGCTCTACTCTGAGCTCCTCCCGAGTGACCTAGCTTCTCACCCCATCTCTAAGGGAAGACAAAGGACCTTTCTGGAAATAAACATTTAAACTCTCTCTTGTGAAATTAGCAGCACCCTTCGAGACGCATCATCCTAATCTACATCTCTTTCCCTTGACCCCCCATTCCCCCCTTTCTTATCTCTCTCATGCTGAGATCACCTGAAATTCACCCAAAAATCTATATGGTTTAACGTGAACAATTATCATTTAATTGTTCATAACAGTCACATAACAGTCTTGGACATAACAGTCATAATTTACTCCCGTTGTTACTTGAGGATGGATCTGTACCAACTGTTCATGATCCATCTTACAGTCTCTGGAGTGATAGGCCTAATGTACTGATCACGGCAGTAATGGAAGGGAGAGGGTGCACTTTATGACAGCTCATCGAGTCGTTTTACAGATATAAAGTTTACCAGTTTATTAAGCAGCCACTGAAAAGGTGTATATATTTGTTTACTGTTAGCTGGAACAAGTGTTTTTGTGTACTTCGCTGTGTTTCTTGATGATAATGAAATGGAGAGAGAGAGAGTTTATTGATAAGACTTTAATGCGCACTTCTTATACTGTGTTCATTCAGCTCTTTTCTGGAGTAAAACTGTGGTTCGCTACAACAGGCTTGTATAAATAGTGGATAAAAGCAGATGACAAATACATTATAACTGTTATTAAACTAAACTATACCTGTTCTTTATCTATACAGCATATATTCTCTGACTCTGTGGGCATTATTGTCCGACTCCGGGTCGAAATGAGAGTTTCTGTTTTTGATATTATATCATGATATTGTCTTGACTGATCATGAGCTCTTGAAGCTCCGCCCTCTTTGCAGGCAACAGCAGCTCATTTGCATTTAAAGGGACACACACAAAAACGGCGTGTGTTTCTGTGCCCCATAGAGTGACAATTTAAACATGCTGTAAAAAATGATCTGTTGGGTATTTTGAGCTAAAACTTCACATACACACTCTGGGGACATCATAGACTTATTTTACATCTTTTGAAAAGGGGCATAATAGGTGCCCTTTAAGATGTTTTGTGAATACGGACCCAGATCTCTCTTATTGAAAATGTATGGCTATCATGAAAAGGAGAATCAGAGAACAACAACCATGGACTGTTGAGTAGTTGAAGTCTTGTAACAAGCGAGATTAGGCAAAAAATCCACTTGCAAAACTGTAATTCCCAAACAGTTAAAAAGTTTATTTAAAAGAAAAGATGATGTTACACAGTGGTAAACATGCCTCAGTCCCAACTCTTTTAGCGTGTGATGCAGCCCTTTTTTTATTTCAAAACACAATTAAGTTGGTCAGTAAAAACATTGGAAATCTTTTCTTTGTACTTAAAGGTCAGTTAAATACAGATTAAAGAAAAGTAACAAATCACACACTGTTGTTTTTATTGCATTTTACAAAATGTACCAACGTCTCTGGAAATGTGTTTGTAAATTCTCCCTCTTCTGTTCATCATTTTAGGCTGCGTAATTGTGGTCTAACAGAGGAAAGCTGTTCAGCTCTCGCTACAGTCCTGAGATCAAACTCCAGTCTGAAAGAGCTTGACATCAGCAACAATAATCTGCAGGATTCAGGAGTGAAGAAACTCCAGAACGGATTAGAAAATACAAACTGCACACTGGAGAAACTCAGGTGAGTTCAATGAACTATTGTTTGATTCCACTTAACTTGAAATATATATATATATATATATATATATATATATATATATATATATATATATATATATATATATATATATTTTTTTTTTTTATATATTTTTTTCATAGTACAATTTATGTTTTAACAGCAGTGTTGGGGGAAGCTACTCTGAATCTGTAGTTTGACAAGCTACAAGCTGCTTGTTACATTCAAGCTTGTAGCTACTGTACAAGTTTCTATAAAAAAGTAGCTAGCTACATTGAACCTTCTTTTTTACAATGACATTGTTACAACTGAATATTTGTTAATGAAGAATATTATAAGTAAAATATTTGGGGGGTTTAAAAAACAACATGTTGTAATGCAATTATGGTTTCAATGAGTAGGGTGAATTCAGGTTGACTGGTACAATTTTTCCCAGTCATTTCAATGGCAAAAGTGTCCCAATTGTTTGATTTTGTAAACATCCAAGACACACAAAAAATATAGCCTATATCTCAAACTTAAGCCCCTTTCACACAGCGCATTGAACCCGGGAAATTGCCGGAACGCCTTCTGTGTGAACGCAAACATGACCCGGGTTTAATGCCGGGATCGATGCCGGGTTGGGGACCTAGTAACATTGCCGTGTTCAGTCCGGGACGCGCGCTGTGTGAACAAAAGCCGTAATAATGCCGTGTCGTAGTGATGACGCTGAAGCCGGGATCGTTCGCCAGCTGTGAAACGGTACGAAATGCGCAATTTTATGATCGAATCAGAGAAATAAATGCACAAGCGTGGTTTCGCAGCTCATAAGCAAACTGAAGACGCTGCTGAGACATTACAAGTCACATCGATGTCACGTGTCTTTCCGGGACATACACGGGTTGTGTGTGAACGCGCTCTCTGATTCCGGAAAATCACTGGCAGTGTGAATGAACCAAAATCAAATGAACCCGGGTCAAATCCCGGGTCACTTTATCCGTGTATTTTCCGGAATCTCTGTGTGAAAGGGGCTTTACTGTCAAAGTGCAACATTTTTACAAATGTAACATCAATACAAGAACAAAATGTATGCAAACTCAAACTGGATACACAGGAGTAATCAAAAATGCAGGTTAAACTCACAGCACATGCGATAGGCTATTTACTGAGAAAAGAGCCGCTCTGAGAAGCAAATCATGAGCTGCTCACGCTTTGCTTAAAATCCCACCGCAACCATACTTTTCCAAGTAATAAGCACACTACTATATTGCAATTTTATTTCAGTTCGATTAGTGATCTTTTAGGTTCATTACAAAACTAACGGGACAGATTAATCTATGGTGGTTCATTATTGTGATTTAGAGTGCAATAAAGCAGGATAAGTTGTACATTTAAAAAGCTATTATTCACCTTCCATATGCACTTTAAGTCTTTAATGTAGACTGCATTTTAATCTTTGGTTTGCATAAATTACAGTCGATTCACGTGAAATATCCATTCCTGTTCATCCTTTTTATAATCATCAGACAATCTCTTGTTTGACTGTAAAGTTGCAAAATGCGTGATGAAACAACAGATGGTGGTAATGAACAAATGTACTTTATCTAGTAAGAAGAAGACTTTGCGTTGCTTCAATGCATTACAGGCTCATGATTCATCGGAATGCAAAATGGAGTGTAGCTTTCAGTCGCGCTACACAGCTTGGAAAAAGTAGCTAGCTACTGGAAAAGCTACAATGTTTTAAAGTAGCTGAGCTACTGTCCAGATACTAAAATATGTAGTTAATGTTGGTGGTATCGTGACTTGTACTGTAGCTAGCAGTAGTCCCCAACACTGTTGAACAGTATGAAATATGTTTAAATATATTAATCGTAAAATAACTATAACTTGATGAATTTTATAAATTCCCTTTTTTTCTAGACTTTCAAACTGCAGTATCACAGAAGAAGGTTATAAAGCTCTGGCTTCAGCTCTGAGATCAAACCCTTCACACCTGATAGAGCTGGATCTCAGAGGAAATGATCCTGGACAATCAGGAGTGAAGGAGCTCAGTGATTTACTACAGGATCAGAAGTGTCAACTCAAGACACTGAGGTGAGATGTGATGAAATAACACAAAATAAATATGCATGCTAAATATTCATACAAAATATGCTTTCAGTAATACAATAAGCTCCACAAGTTTTGTAGTGGGGGTTTACTGAGTTTTGTTTAGATAAAATTGCAACCCTCTACGCACACCGTGGCAATAGAATCGCCAATGGCTAGTACATTTTTTGTTTACTCACCAGACTGATATATATATGATTCCATCAAATCTGCTTGTCTTTGTAAAATGCCACAGCTTTTTAAATATCTGAAAGTACACTGTTAACATCAGTCAATCAAGCATTATATAGTGATAATCAAGCACTATTTAATGGGGACCTATTATGCAAAATTCACTTTTGCATGCTGTTTGGACAAAAATGTTGGTTGGCAGTTTGTGTACACACCCACCCAATAGTAATAAAAATCCACTCACTCCTTTTTTATTAATCCCCATAAATCATAAGCACTGTCTCCCAACGACCTGTTTTCGGAATGCGGCTTTAGTGACGTCACGAGTGTTGACAGACACTGCCGTTTTAACATAGACCCGCCCTGATCGAGTTCACAGCGAGTTGTACACATCCGCCATTGCTGCACTGACGAGAATGTCTCCCAAGCGTTGTAGGTGTTGTGTGGCTGGATGTATTAATCCACATAGCTCTCTCTATTTACTCCCGAAATCTGAGGCAGCCGCTGAAGACGAGGTGGAATTATTTTGTTTGCAAAGAAAATGCTCCCTCAACGTACTTCTTATACTGTTTTCTCAGCTCTTACGGTGATTTTCTGGAGTAAAACTGATGCTTCATCTTTTGTGTGATGTACAATAAACTTTATTAAACTCATCATTATATTTTTGATCATCATTCAGACCTGGTCCGAAACAGCAGACTTGTAGGCTTTTAATAGTTGATACATAGGCCTACAAGCAGATGACAAATGTTATAACCGTAATGAAACTAAACTATACCTGTTCCATCTCCATACAGCACTCTGACTCTGTAGGCATTATTGTCTGACTCCGGGTCGAAATGAACACCGTTACTGAGAGTTTCTGATATTATCATCATTCCGTGAGATGAAATTGTCCTGAGAGACTGAGCGCGAGCTCATGAAGCTCCGCCCCCTGTGCGTGCAGCAGCAGCTCATTTGCATTTAAAGGGCACACACTAAAACAGCACGTTTTTCGGAGCACCAAAAAGTGACAATTTAAACATGCTGTAAAAAATTATCTGTTGGGTACATTAAGCTAAAACTTCACATACACACTTCTGGGGACATCAGAGACTTATTTTACATCTTGTGAAAAGGGGCATAATATGTCCCCTTTAATATTAAAATACTGCATATACTCACTGTATGGTTTTAATATACATTGATTCTTATTAAAGGTACTGAAGTTATTCAGTAGAGCAGTGAGTGATTTTCTTTTGTTTGTTTGATTAACACAGACACAAGCAGCAACAGGGATATTAGGCTGCTGTCACTTTAAAGCCTGGGACACACCAGGCCCGGATTGGCTAATCGGGAGCACCGGGAAAAGTCCCGGTGGGCCGGTCTGTTTTATTGGCCAGGAGGGCCGGTGTTGTCATGGCACTGGGTTGAATGCTTTCCTTGTGGCTCCAGTCATAGCGCAGCCCCACTATTTTTTTTTTATTATTATTTTATCGCAGCCCCACAAAAATAAATAAAAATAAAGTCACTTTGTTTGAGATGTGCGAACATAAAATAAGAGATACAAAACATGGATAATAGCCTATAGGCGCAAAGGCGGCGCTGAAAAGGCCAGAATAATAAAATATCTCTAGAAACTCAAGCGGCCAAATAGCCTACGAGTCAGGGCAGTACCGACCATTGAGGTCTCCGAGATCCGGACCTCGGTAATTTTTCCTGAGTGCAATGAACGTTGTGAAATAATTGCCTAATATTACCTGCTGCAATGATTCGCATATCGCGACGATAACCGACCTCATCATCTGAGCTGCTTCAGCACTCAAACACCGCTCGTCGGCAATGGCAAAATGTTTGAGATGCAAGCGCGAATCCCAACGCGACGCTTCACGAGATAAGGTGCGGCTAAACTAAACGGCTGTTTTACGATAGAAATTTTACACGACCGACATAAATAATCACTTTACAAAGACTGTATCAATCTAAGCTCATCTTCAGGAAGGGAAGATTTACAGGTAAAGATAAAGAGACTGAGAGAAGAAGAACGAGAGAAGGAGATGGAGATGAGAGAGGAGAGCAGGTAGAGAAATAGCCTATTGCATAATAATGAGAATAACTTTATTACAATGGATTCCTATTTAACAGTCAGATGTTTATGGAAGCTTGTTTCCGCCACAAAATAAAAATAAAAAAATGATAATTGCGATAATTTTATCTCACAATTGCGAGTTTACATCTCGCAATTCTGACTTTATTTCTCAGAATTGCGAGATACAAAGTCAGAATTGCGTGAAATAAAGTCGCAATTGCGTGTTATAAAGTCAGAATTGCGAGATATAAAGTCAGAATTGCGTGAAATAAAGTCGCAATTGCGTGTTATAAAGTCACAATTGCGTGTTATAAAGTCAGAATTGCGAGATATAAAGTCAGAATTGCGTGAAATAAAGTCGCAATTGCGTGTTATAAAGTCAGAATTGCGAGATATAAAGTCAGAATTGCGTGAAATAAAGTCGCAATTGCGTGTTATAAAGTCAGAATTGCGAGATATAAAGTCAGAATTGCGTGAAATAAAGTCGCAATTGCGTGTTATAAAGTCAGAATTGCGTGTTATAAAGTCTGAATTCTGACTTTTTTTCTCGCAATTGTGACTTTATATCACGCAACTCTGACTTTATAACACGCAATTGGGAGATATAAAGTCAGAATTGCATGATATAAAGTCGCAATTGCGTGTTATAAAGTCAGAATTGTGAGATAAACTATTCTGAGGAAAAAAAAGTCCGTCTTTTTTCCCCCCTTAGAATAGGACTTTATATCTCACAATTGTGAGTTTATATCTCACAATTCTGAGTTTATATCTCACAATTCTGAGAAAATATGTCAGAATTGCGAGATATAAACTCGCAATTGCGTGTTATAAAGTCAGAATTGCGTGATATAGGCCTAAAGTCGCAATTGCGAGAAAAAAAGTCAGAATTCTGACTTTATAACACGCAATTGCGACTTTATTTCACGCAATTCTGACTTTGTATCTCGCAATTCTGAGATAAAAAATCGCAATTATCATTTATTTATTTTTATTTTGTGGCGGAAACAAGCTTCCATATTGGGGGAAGTGCCAGATAGCCCTTGAAAGATTAGGCCTTATATACTGAGGGTTTAATTACATTATTTTAATAGTCAGTCGGGTACTAAAGTGGGCCGGTCTAAGGCATGAAACTCCAGGGCTGAAAATGAGTCCCAATCCGGCCCTGGGACACACCAAGCCGTCTTGTTTGACATGTTAAATCGGTGTCGGGCCGTCAGTGAGAGAGAGAACTCTGATTGGCTGTTCAGCTTAGGGAACGAGTCAGTGCACGAGAATAATAGCAAAACAGTGAGCAAAGAAGTCAAAACGTATAATATAACATCATCTTACCTGAGTGTTCCTGGCGAGTATTTCAATATTAACATGAGCGGAGTGGAATAAAGAAAATGTTTAGCAGGATTGATATTCAAAACGGCAAGAACGCATTGCTTTGTTTATGGATTGTGTATTTGCAGCCGGCAGTGTAGGTTTCCCTTTTTGAATGACAAATATAGATGAATATATCTTCAGAAATAGACAGTTGTCTCATTTACAATCAGGCACAGAACCCGCACTGTGTGTTCAAGTGCAGCTTTCCCCCCAACGCAGGCGATGCGAGGCGACGACACAGTCGGCTTTCATCAACGCTAGTTCTTTGTCGTCGGTTTGGTGTGTCCGGGCTTAAGACCTTTGCTTTTGTTAAGTTTAATAATTTATTTATTTTTGAATAAATTTGTCATGGAGACAGGGTTTTATGAAAACTACTTTACAATGTGCAATTTGTTATGTGACTAAAGAATGCTTAATTAATGAAAAATCACTGTAAATATATGTTTGACTTTAAGTTGTGGCACACTTGTGTCACTGTCTGTATTAGGTGTTTAGGTACAACATTGAAATGAATGATTGCACTGATGACAAAAAGCCTTACTAATGTATGATAATTGAAAGAAGTAATGAATAACAACAATATATGCCCATACAATTACATTTAAATGTGGTTGAGGCCAAATCATTTCATATGCCACGACAGTGGGTCCATTAGTGTCAGATGTCACTCATGCAAAAACAAATCCAACCGAAATCCATCCATTCATAGTCGTAACTGTCTTCTTTTCTACTTTTAACTGGAATTCGGTGGACTTCGGTCCACCACCTTTTGAATGGTCTCTCTTCAAGGATTCAGAGCTCGAGAATGATTTTTTGAGAATGCTCTAATAACACAGAGCAGAGAGAGAGAGAGAGAAAAAAAACACTATTCAGTCTCATTTAAAGAGCATCTTGCAGGTTAGAAGACCCAACAAGTCAATGTATAGAAAAATAATGTAGGAACTAGATTTTCTTTAAAAAAATATATATAAATACGCTACAGTGGCTTCTGGAGTCGTTTTTGTGAATTTTACTTCCGCATCTGAAAATGGGCGTGACGGGCGAGCGGTCGATTCAAACAACAGGGAAACATGGATTGCAATGACATTTCGGACGCTGAGGAAATTGTTGACTGACCACAGCCATACAATTATGAGCCTGCTAGGCTGCCAAGAGAGCAGGGACAGGCCAGGATTAATGTTAGACAGAACATAATGGAACTTACAATAACAGAAACTAAGCTTTGATCAGGCGTTTGTCATGCTCATTCATTTCTGCCCAGACTAACGGTTACGTGATATAACTATATAAGTGATATAAGCGGTTTCTCATCGAGAGACAGAGATATTTATTCCTGATAAAATTTTTGTTCCATAGGTGCTTGTGTGGGAAATGCGAGGCAATGTTTACAGCTGAGGAAAGTCAGTGTTGCAGGGAGGTGGATGCATACTGGGCCCCAGGGGCGTCAATAGGCCCTTTTTAGGGGGGCTTCAGCCCCCCTAAACTTCTGCCCAGCCCCCCTAAAAAATATTTGATTAATACATTTTTGATCGCTTCAGTCCCCTTTAAAAAAACTCATTTGAAACGGCGGCAAGCTGCGTCATGTTTCGGCTCCTCCCCTTATCTGAGTCTGCTTGGATTTAGCGCATTTTTCAATCTGCACTGCAGTGACGCCGAGCAGAGCAAACATCTGAGAGTACAAGGTGTGTCGTGAGTGCATTTATTGATAGATTGCTATGATATTACATCTGCATCGGTGCAGTTCTTTGTCATAAATGCATTGCAAAAACAGCTGCCCGCACATGGTTTTAAAGCTATTGTCATCCAATTTTTTTGGCCTTCAAAACATCTTAAAATGCACATACAGTGTGTGCAGAATTATTAGGCACGTTGATTTTCTGATCATATTTTATTTCCAGGAACATTTTGCCAATTCCAAACCATATTAAACTTAATAACTACTATTAATTTTCTATTTAATCATGTATAAGTGATATATAATTGTTCATGAAGGCTGGAAATGAAAAATGTCTTATTTTCAGGTGTGCAGAATTATTAGGCAAGTTTTCTTTTACAGATAAAATAAGCCCAAAATGAGATTTAACAAAGACTGAAAAGTCAAAAAATATTAAATCCCCATGAGAAGAATGCAATACTAATGCAATACTAGAGATTACAGTTAAGGCATGACCATTGGACAGTGAAATGCTCATTGGGTCAGCAGGGTCAGACAAAAACAGGTGGAGAAGAAAAAACACATGTTAACTGCAAAAGAATGAAGAATTAAGGTGAAGAATTAAGTGTGAAACCATCAGGAACCCTTTAGTCTTCAGCGCCACCATTTTCCAGAACTGCAACCTACCTGGAGTCTCCAGAAGAGCAAGGGGTCAGGGTCTCAGAGACTTGGGTTAAGCAAAGAATCCTAAAAAATGACCCCCTCTTAATAAGAATCACAAGCTGAAGAGTAGTAAAATACATGAAGACTGTTTTTTTATAGGCTTTATAGACAGACAGATTGAGAGTGACTCTTGAAGGACCAGCACCACATCCTCTTCTACCACTGTTTGAAGAATTCATCTTCCAGAATACATTTTAATACGTTTTGGGAGTTAATTTTTAGTCCATCTCTGCAAAACGGACTTCAGGGTAGAAGATGGACTAAAAATAAACTCACAAAACGTATTAAAACGTATTCTGGAAGATGAATTCTTCAAACAGTGGTAGAAGAGGATGTGTTGCTGGTCCTTCAAGAGTCATCCTCAATCTGTCTGTCTATAAAGCCTATAAAAAACCAGTCTTCATGTATTTAACAACACTTCAGCTTGTGACTCTTATTAAGAGGGGGTCATTTTTTAGGATTCTTTACCTAACCCAAGTCTCTGAGACCCTGACCCCTTGCTCTTCTGGAGACTCCAGGTAGGTTGCAGTTCTGGAAAATGGTGGTGCTGGAGACTAAAGGGTTCCCGATGGTTTCACACTTAATTCTTCACCTTAATTCTTCATTCTTTTGCAGTTAACATGTGTTTTTTCTTCTCCACCTGTTTTTGTCTGACCCTGCTGACCCAATGAGCATTTCACTGTCCAATGGTCATGCCTTAACTGTAATCTCTAGTATTGCATTAGTTTTGCATTCTTCTCATGGGGATTTAATAATTTTTGACTTTTCAGTCTTTGTTAAATCTCATTTTTGGCTTATTTTATCTGTAAAAGAAAACTTGCCTAATAATTCTGCACACCTGAAAATAAGACATTTTTCATTTCCAGCCTTCATGAACAATTATATATCACTTATACATGATTAAATAGAAAATGAATAGTAGTTATTAAGTTTAATATGGTTTGGAATTGGCAAAATGTTCCTGGAAATAAAATATGATCAGAAAATCAACATGCCTAATAATTCTGCACACACTGTATGTAGATCAGAGAAATCAAAATTTGCCCCCGAATGCCCCCGAACCCCCCTAGATACCTAACATTCGGTACCTCAGTGATTATAAAACCGTGCCATATGCATTTTACTGGATGAATGAATGAAACTACTTAATAATGAGCATTAGACCATAAACTAACTTCTTTTTTTTTTTTACATCATACCCTCATTGGGGGCTGAGCCCCCCTAAAATGAAAATCCTAGAATCGCCCCTGCTGGGCCTTAGTGGAAAATGCCAAACTTCCATGGTTGCAGTTAGTGTTGTAAAGCCATGGTGAATGTTGCTGATCTGTGGACACTGGATAGTTCGTTCATTCATTGCACAATGTTTATTCCTGGTTTCCACGTCAGCGCTGTTTGATCTGTTAATAACGGAGAAATGTGAATATTTCTCACTAGATCTCGCAGCGATGTTATTACTTCAGTGGCGAATTCAAATGCTTTATTTACTGGATCTCGCACTTACAGTGTTGCTTGATCAGGCTCGCGCTGCACTGGTCCAAACTGATAAACGGTCCACACAAACACAACAACGAGTAGCTCAGTTTCGTTCCGCTTACATTGCGTTTGCCAGTTGATGTTGTGCTCGCGCCTACATCCGGCGGGAGAACCCGAAGATGCGTGCACTGAAGGAACCGCACCAGCTCTGAGTCTCACCCGGTTCTTACTTCGGTATCCCATCATGTTGAACTCCATCATATCGCCGGGACGATAATCCTCCGATCTGAAGTGAACGCTACACACGACCGCGTTTTCCGAAGCCGACGCGGAAGAGAAATCCCGTCTCTTCACCTGCACAAACCGCACCCAGGCATGAAAGATAGCACCGTCCTTTTTCTTGTTAGGAAACCGGTGGACTCGATGTCCTGACAGGCTGGAGTTTTTGCAAGCTCCACAAACACAAAAATGTACCATGACGATGATAAATTGAAATACAAAAACTACTGAAAACACACTGACTCACGACCGCTCTTACTGAATACCAACCTACTCTGCACTGAGCTGCGGCAGAGTCTCCCTCGTGTGACGTAAAATGACGCGATGTTGAAAAAAAGCGGTTTGTATGAGCAGGCAAAAAAACGCTCACTTTATCTACTAAATTGGTGTCCTTATGTCGTTTTAAAACATTTTAAATCCTGCATTATCTTTTCATATGGTATTTTCATACACGGTTATATATTCATTTAGATTTTTTTTTTTTTACATGCAAGATGCTCTTTAAAGAGGTGAAATGTTGCAAATTCCAGTTAAAATTTTTTTTTGTTTTTGTTTTTCAGGAAGAAAAAAACATCATCTACTAAAAAGTATTTTATATCATATCCATTCATCACAGAGTATTATGGGAATTATACACTTAAAGGGTCACGACACCCTAAACCAAAATTTCTGAGATTTTAACAGAGGTATGTGTGTTGAACACCATTGAAGACAATGTTAGCATCTGTTAGATTTAATAGTAGGGGGAAAATGGTTAAATTTTAGTTTTTTTCCGCTATTTTCGTCTTCCGGGTTTAAAATCTTCAGAGCACTATAGTACTTTGATGACTCATCGGTGTCTCATAATTATTCATGACTGAGTTTTCTTATCCAATGAGAAGACACTGCCTCTTAATTATTCATTACACCACGTGGAACTTTCTAAAGACAGACATGTCAAACTGATTTCGCGTAGTAGATGAGAGAGGCAATGATGGGACGCGCGTTTGTTTTCGTGGTGCAAAAGTTCAAGTGCATCTTTCCCCGCGATGCTGCCCGGGCTAGACTCTGGCTGCGGGCGGTTGGTTGGCCATCAACCACGGACACATCTAAACTATGTGTGTGTAGCAACCTGTCAACAACTGGGGAATGGTGGATTTCAGGTTTCGTCTTGCGAGTGATGCGGTCGCGAGGACTTTTATATCACTTCAGAGGTGCGCGTGTTTGTGTTTGTCTAAAATGTAACCCTGACCGTTTTACTTGCCTTTTGTTAAATAATCACTCGTTATTAAAATTTAGATATTTCAATAATACCTAAATTGTATGGAAAGTATGCTTAGTTTGTGCAAATTTCTATGTCATTGTCCATCTTTATTATGTGGGTTTAGGGGGCGCCTAGATAGAGGCTATGTACGGAACGTTTTTTTTTTAAGCGGAAATTTTTTTATGATGCATAGTGTGTATATAAACAAATACATATTTTATAATGGCATAATTATACATATGCATGTACATTTATATGTTTTAAATAGAATTATGATTACTGTAGTAGGCTAATATGTGTAGCAGGGCATTCAGTTACTTTTGAAAGGACAAAAATAAGGTGTCAGTGTATTTCATTAGACTTTAACTTTGCCAGCTATTAAAAAAATCTAGCATTTCCTCACGTTTTACCACTGATTTTTAGTGACAGTCGATATGCTTACTATCATAAACTAACCATAAGCAATAGATTTGTTACTGTATTTAATCTTTGTTAACGTTAGTTATTAAAAATACTGCTGTTCATTGTTTGTTCATTTTAGCTCACAGTACATTATCTAATGTTAACAAGATTTTAATAAAGTATTAGTAAATGTTAAAATTAACATGAACAAAGATTAATAAATGCTGTATCAGTCCAGTTCATTATTAGTTTATGCTAACTAATGTAGTTAACTAAAGTTAACCAATGAACCTTATTGTAAAGTTTTTAAGCCACATGTGGGCGCTACTCTAGCTGTAGCTACCAGCAGCAGGTGTTTTTGTTTGTCTGCGTTTTGTTTGTCAGAAGTGCTGAAAAGTTTCCTGTTTTGATTCGTTGTTTGATGAAAATGGACTAGATGCGATTGTTTATTCAAGCAGTCGTCATGGAGATATACTAGGCTGTCATCTTATGGACTCTATGGATTAACTATGTCCAAGGCGAACGCAGCCAGCAACGTGAGCCGGTAAGGACATACTCTCGGGAATGTTTGATGCGATGGGACAATCCGTGTATGGGAAATATAAAAATATATAAATATATCTTGGACCCGCTTGTATCTGAAATCATTCTAGCTGAGATCTCTAGCCGCAGGTCTCCTGGAAATGATCGCAAAAATTGTTTTTCCCTATCAAACCACTCATCCCCTATGGCAACGTCCTTTAACCCCTCTGGGGTCTAAGGTGTTTTTGGGGCCCTTGGGATGTTTTGACATGCCCTGACATTTGTGCTTTTTTCAGTTATTTATAGATATGTTAATGGCAACGGTGTAAATTCACTCTATATAGCACAAACAGGGCTACCATAATATGTGAGCAACATGTATGTACATGTTTGTATTTTTAAGAGAATAATGTTTATGCGTGGTTATTGAAAAAAATAAAAAATGAAAGTTGCTGAAATAAGACCACAAAACACATACTAAATATGTGTCCACAAGACTTTTGACTAATGGATGTTGTCGCTTCGAGTTCTGGCTTCAAAATGATGTGAAAATCATCCTGCCTAATCGTTCACATAAAACAATACATTGATTTAAACTTTGTAAGACAGTTTTTTTTTGTCAGAAGAGGTTTATGCGTGGGAGTGGTAATGGCCTATCAATATTAATGTGATTCAGACCAGGGGTGTAACATAGACACTCCCCCAAATGGCTAATGGCCCATCAAGTGAGGCAGCCTGAACAAAGAATGAGAGGACATTCAAAGGTTTTGTTTTTCAATCTGTTTTATTGTAATTCCTCTATGTGGAGGAACTAAATGTTCTTAATTTGCTCTAAGCAAATCAAATGTGAGCAAAATAAAAAAATAATCAGTCGGCTATAAACAAATCAATTGTGAGCGATAAATAAATGTAAAGGCAGGTATCTCACAGTAAATGCTTATGCCCCGTTGATGCGGGCTCTAAGCAAATAAAATAAACAAAAGTAAAGGCAGATCGCTATCCTTCGGAAAGGTCAGCAGAGCACACACATCTGAACAGAGTCACACATCTTTATGCCACTCTTGAAAACAGTTCCTGTTCAAATGAAGACATAAGTGAACATTGCATGCCTGGCATTTCCATGGTGTTAATTGCTTTTTACCACGCACTGCTTTGCAATGAACACATGAGCGGCAACCAACTGTGGCAACATCCCTGTCATCTGATGTCAGCTCAGCTCCTGGAACTGGTACATGGTCACTATTGGTCTGTTTTGGTGCTGTTTTCTGTGACACACCACAGAGCTCTGTTATAAGCTGCTCCATAAACTCTTTATGGGACAAGTTACCATGTAGCTCTTTGTGCACAATGAAAGAGTTGGTGGAAGCAATGTCCAAGAAATGTAGAAAGATCTTTCTGTGCCACTTCATGGTTTTGTGTTGTGCAGTGTAGTACTGTATCAGCTGATCAGACAGATCCACACCCCCCATGTGTGTGTTGTAGGCAGTCACAGGTGCAGGACATGGAAATGTCTTTGTCCTCCATGTATCTTGTGTTTTCACCCTCCTCTGTGCAGTGTCTCCTGTATAAGCAGGATGGATGGTAGAACAGACAGATACCTCTCGTGTGTCCATCCACTTCACAAATACAAGAGGTCCATCCCGAATCCACCTGATGGATCCCCTGGCAGATTTTTTAGCAGGCATGAAAACTCCTCACCTTTCGGCGAAATTCGCCGTTTTAAAACCAAAATGTAAGTTAGCTTACAATGTTAACTGTCCTGTCAGATACAGACAGCGATGTTGCCAATGTCATTATTTTTCATTTTGACATAGAAGTGGGCAGGGTAATATCGCAAGTGGGCGCGGGCGCCGTGAGCTCTGAGCGAGCAGGAACGAGTAACAGTTAGTGAGTTGTCGGCAAAAAAGATGGATAACGCAAAAAAGCTGTCGGGGGCTAAAAATAGAAAAAGAAAGAGGGGAAATGAGATGGCATGTCAACTGATGCGAAAGCAGCAGCTACCTACAGGTAGGATTTTGTTTTGTGTGACGTCCAGGCATGTAGGCTAATGCCATCGGGACTACCGGGAGATTCCTGGTGGGCCGACGTGCTTTTTGGGCCGATACATCTCATTCTTTTTTTTTTGTCTTAACGGCCCATAAAACTCGTACATCGGCGGCCCATACGTTTTGTTTTGCTTATTTGGCGGCGCTGGGTTAGACAGTGCGTAATTAGTGTGTAATGCATTGGTCAAAAAAAAAAAAAGTCAGCGCTATTTTTTTTTTTTTTTCTGACACCCAATGAAACACGTAGATCAGCGGCCCATTGGTTATTTTCTTGATTGACACTGGGCTAGCCCAATCACATCTTTAATGTGAAGTATATAAATATACTCTTTCAAGTATAGAAATTAGTACAAAACTAATTATGAAAGTTTCCTTTATTTTTCAGTGAATTTGTTTTACAATATATGGCTATTACTATCATAGGATTAATATTATAACTATTATTATGTAGTAGTAATGTAGACAGACACTGTAACTAAAAGAGTTTTGAATTTTTCTTTGTTTAATTTGCACCAGATTGATGAATTTAACATTAAAAAGCACAACATTTTCTTACAAAATGTTCTACCCTAGAGTGCCAGAGGTCCACTCACCACAGTGATCCAAAAATCCTGTGAGAAACACTGGTATTGCTATGCCAATGCAGCTTACAGATTTTTGGGGGGGATTCATCACTGTGGAGTATAGTTCAATTTTATTAATAAGTGAGAATTTTGTACTTATTTCATCTGTTCGTGTTAACTCTCACGCGTTCCTACTCACTCACTATGTGTTTATATATGCCGCATCCTTCTCACCTTTTTTACCCCTGACCTGTTTTCATGCCTGTTTTAGAGAGTGAATTAGCTGCATTCCGAGGGCTGTCCTTCCTGTTGTCCCTGACCTTCACCATGGCCATGTAGAACACCAGCCCATTGTAGCGGTACATCTCACTGATGCTGACATATGTTAATTTATATTTGGAGCCCTTTGCAGTTGCCTTGGCAGCCTGAACATTGGTGTTGTGGCACAGAGTTGACACAGCACTTTATGAAAAAAATTGTTTGAATAGACTCATGGGCGAATGTGAGTCTACAGGGCTCAGTTGCGGTCCAGTTTCTCATGCAGGAAGGAATCGCACAGTCTGCGGAACCATGTCAACATCAGTCTCTGTTTTCCATGCCAGAGTGGACTGCCTGTTGCTTGCCTGCTGGTTAGCCTTGGCTCTCTTCGGGACAGGTGCTTGGACAAGTTCATTGTCACATCTGTAAAAAACAAAACAAAAAACACTGTGAGCATACTGATAACACAATCAAAGACACTGTATTATTATCATTATCGATCACTAATGGCCATGGATAAAAAAAGACAACAGTTTTTGTAATATCACACAAGAATATGTACTTTTTTATTATTATGACGATGTAAACACAAAAATATTTCATCTGTAAATATTACGTCTGTGGACTTACTCAGTATGATTCTCGATCGCACCGAGAACTGAACGACACCTGCTTGCCCCTTTGCGGGGTGCTGGAGAAGGAGAGCTTGATGCAGACACATTCCAAAAAAACAACAACAACAACAACAACAACAACAAAAACTGTTAGCATACATTATTCAAAGTAAACTGATGGACAATTAATTATGGACGCACAATGTATGTATATATCTGTTTATGGGCCATAGGAAGGAAATATATCTATTTATGGGCCATAGACCGCGCCACCACGAGTATCTGTTGATGGGCCATATAGACCGCACGCATTTAGTGACGCACGCAATGACGACACATCGCTACATTTCAAACATTTACACCTGTATTCACAAACATCTGTGCATAAGGCAGTATTGAAGCATGATAAGCAGTGTATACTGTATATAATGTCTAGTATTTAGACAGTAGGCCTAGGCTATCACATATTTTACCAGAGGCTGAAATATATTTAGACTAAATCACATAAAAGCAGAAATTCACAAATAAGCTACATTAAACATAAGGCAGTATTTTAGCATGATACTCAGTGTTATAAGCTAATCAAAACAAATATACAAATATGTTTAGAGAGTAATATCACATTGAAAAAGTTTACACTTGAGCATATACACGAATGTTAGGGATATTGTAAGGCAATCTTTCCTGTAAGATGTCAAAAGCTAGCCAAAACTAAGCAAAATATAGTCTGAAAATTCATGTGAGTTCTATATTATCAGAAAAAGAATTATTTAACACTAAACAACTTACTCCGAACTTGTATCCTTGGCGGGATCATTTCGCTTTTGAAAATGCAGCCGTTCGTCATCCGAGTTGCAGTCTTCCTCTGAGGAAAAGGTGAATTCTTCCTCGCTGTCCAGAATCATCTGAAGGGCGTCTTTACCGGAGAAGCGTGCCATCCTCTCTAAACGCGATGAACTATCAGTGAATCTGATCTGATGAAACTTCGTGTTTGTATGGCATTGATCGGGGGGCGGGGGCGATGCATAGATTACCTAAACTATTTACCATGTGAATAGCGCCGGGGACGTGGCGGCCTCAGCTTATTACAGATAATGAAGGGAGAACGAAAAAACGGTACCTCTCCTTGCTTTCAAACGGATTACATACCATGAGAATATTTGTTTTTTAAATAAATTACTTCATTTCAAAGAAGAGAATTAAGGCTTCATAAAGACACATCTGACGTGTCTGTGTGAGAAGTATTCGCTGAGTTACAGTTCATTTTCGGACGCGTTTCAGAATGGACTTCACTGACAGAGAGAAGGCAAAACTCGCATCATGTTTATTTTTATTTTTTTTGATGAAAATAACAACACTTTGTTTTTATTGTGAGTATACACAAAAAAATACACACTTAACAGGATCGATTGATGTATAACACAAGCATGTAATATCAAAATCAACAGAGTATTTAGATTCTCGTTTGCACTGATAAGGAAAAAAACGAGCTGGTATCGCCGGCGATACCGCCGACCCCAGGGGGTTAATAACAATCGATGAAATGTTTAGACCCTTACTGATAAGTAAATCTAGAGTGTGTCCACGATTGTGTGTGGGTCCATGTACATGCTGAGTCAGATCAAAAGTTTTTAAAACAGTTTTGATTTCTTTTGCCATATTGTTTTCTGCACTATGTGAATGTTAAAACCTCCAGCAATGGCAAAACCGTCAAACTCTGAGGTAATTGTTGATAACAGTTCTGTAAAGTCCTCAGCAAAGGCTGGAGAGTATTTTGGAGGCCTGTAAATAATAAGTAAAATGCGTGGAGCACCTTTTAACACAGTATCCAGATATTCGAAAGACGGGTAATTCCCAAATGATATTTGCTATATCTTTAATATACACTCACCTAAAGGATTATTAGGAACACCTGTTCAATTTCTCATTAATAAAATTTGCCTTGCCTTGCCTAGGGGTGTGGTCCTGGTCAAGACAATCTCCTGAACTCCAAACTGAATGTCAGAATAGGAAAGAAATGTGATTTAAGCAATTTTGAGCGTGGCATGGTTGTTGGTGCCAGACAGGCCGGTCTGAGTATTTCACAATCTGCTCAGTTACTGGGATTTTCACGCACAACCATTTCTAGGGTTTACAAAGAATGGTGTGAAAAGGGAAAAACATCCAGTATGCGACAGTCCTGTGGGCGAAAATGCCTTGTTGATGCTAGAGGTCAGAGGAGAATGGGCCGACTGATTCAAGCTGATAGAAGAGCAACTTTGACTGAAATAACCACTCGTTACAACCGAGGTATGCCGCAAAGCATTTGTGAAGCCACAACACGCACAACCTTGAGGCGGATGGGCTACAACAGCAGAAGACCCCACCGGGTACCACTCATATCCACTACAAATAGGAAAAAGAGGCTACAATTTGCACGAGCTCACCCACATTGGACAGTTGAAGACTGGAAAAATGTTGCCTGGTCTGATGAGTCTCGATTTCTGTTGAGACATTCAGATGGTAGAGTCAGAATTTGGCGTAAACAAAATGAGAACATGGATCCATCATGCCTTGTTACCACTGTGCAGGCTGGTGGTGGTGGTGTAATGGTGTGGGGGATGTTTTCTTGGCACACTTTAGGCCCCTTAGTGCCAATTGGGCATCGTTTAAATGCCACTGCCTACCTGAGCATTGTTTCTGACCATGTCCATCCCTTTATGACCACCATGTACCCATCCTCTGATGGTTACTTCCAGCAGGATAATGCACCATGTCACAAAGCTCGAATCATTTCAAATTGGTTTCTTGAACATGACAATGAGTTCACTGTACTAAAATGGCCCCCACAGTCACCAGATCTCAACCCAATAGAGCATCTTTGGGATGTGGTGGAACGGGAGCTTCGTGCCCTGGATGTGCATCCCACAAATCTCCATCAACTGCAAGATGCTATCCTATCAATATGGGCCAACATTTCTAAAGAATGCTTTCAGCACCTTGTTGAATCAATACCACGTAGAATTAAGGCAGTTCTGAAGGCGAAAGGGGGTCAAACACAGTATTAGTATGGTGTTCCTAATAATCCTTTAGGTGAGTGTATATAATATATTTATATCTTTAAAAAGAGCAGCTAGACCCCCACCTCTCTTAACAGCTCTGCAGACACTCATAAAAGTAAAGTTAGGAGGGGCTGTTTCATTGAGGACTGTTGCACTGCAGCTGTCTTCTAGCCAGGTTTCATTTAGAAACATTAAGTCCAGGTTGTTTGTGGTTAAGTCGTTCACTAGAATTGATTTATTTTTAAGTGAACGAATGTTTAAAAGTGCTAACTTAACAGTCTTACTATTTGTCCCCACGGCAGTCTTAGTTTGACATGTAGTAGGCACCAGATTAGTTGGGTTTGCTGTACGGATATTGAAGGCCTTAGACTTTCTATCTTGTAATAGAACAGCAATAGAGAAAGAGACAGGCACACTGGGTTCCCGCTTGTTCTGTAAACATTTGAGAAAGTTACTGTTATCATAGCAGGGACTCAACACATATAACTGAGAGCTGGTATCAGTTGTTTTTGGTTCACCTTGAGCAGATGGAGGAGGGTGTGGGCCCTGGCGTTTTGGCAGAGGCCGAAGAGCTCTCACAGGAGGAGGGGGAGGGCGAGCTCGGCGCGCATGCTTTGGTGGCAGCGGTGCCTGCCGTGTTTGGTTGGTATCTGGGAGCTTGCAGCAAAAGAGTGGGATAGTTTGGTTCCAGCATGCACAAGTTCTTCCATTTTCTGTGAGAAGCACAGAAGTGGGAATGCTGGAGAGAGGGATAACCTGTCTGGTGAAAGGGGCTGTTGCTCAGGTGTTATCGGAGGCTGTAATATGCTGTCCTGGCTTCCCTGGCTGTTTTCCAGGAGGTCGTCCTTGGGTGCTGAATCTTGGAGCAGTTCATACTGTTCATTCATACTGTTTCCAGGTGTGTGCATGTTGTTTAGATTGGCACACACTGCAGAAGGATGATTGAGGGAGAAGTAGTTACTGTTAGGGGTTAACAGTTTAGGACCCAAGGACCAGATGTTTGAAAGAAGACCCGGAGTCAGAATTATAAAAAATTTAAGAAAAGTTTTACTGAAGATAGTTTGCAGTTTCATCAGCAGAAGTCAGCTTCAAGACTCACACAGGAGTTTGTAGGCCGCCCCACTTACAGTTACAAAGATCACAGCAGTTATACCATTTCCAAGGTCTAAGCTACGTCACTGCTTACAGGTTGAATGATTCTCATTGGCTAAGGAATAGATAAACATAGTAATTTTCCACACATATACAGACTGAAGCATATCTCCATAGATTATGCATCAGACACTCGGACCCTGAAGTCAGACACATCATGTCCTTCCAGGTCGCAGATTTGGGTTGCTGGGTGCCAGCATGTCCCAAACAACAATTCAGTCAATCTCCAATAATGCCAGTGGTTCCTTAATCTGTAAGCAAGAAGACTAACACACACACCAACACACAGCTTTTCCAGGGTTGGATTTGGCCAGGCTCTAACTATAAACATGAGTCTCGTCTCAAAACATCAAGATAACAAGTTCTTTTTCTCAAGATAGGACACTTTAGTCTGAGAAATTGTCTCTTAATTTATAGACTTCAATGATCCTTATGTTTTAACACATTGAAGACCTTTCTCAAACACAAAACCAATCCATATTTCATTTCTGGAAGTTGGGATAAATAGACAAGCACTGTTACTGCAAATAACATTTCAGTAATCACACTGGTAACTTCCATAACAAAAACAAAATCTCCAGAGAAGTAATTCAACTCATGTGATATTTAAAAACAAAAATATTGATTAACCCTCTGGGCTTCTTCGTAAAATAGTCACACTTAGCTTCCTCCCGCCCGAAAACGGGCGAAGCCTTAAAATTTGACTTTACTTTTTCCCAGGATAACCAATCAAATATATTTTTGTTCTATAATGTTTTCTGATTATTATTTAGAATTTTTAGAATTTTTTATGATACTTTGCATTAATTATATAATTTTTATGAGCTATTTTTTCCATTAGAATTAAAATATATTTTTTTATTTTATTTATTTTATTTTATTTTTCAATAAATGCAACATTTCACATCAAAATAGAGTGCAGGCCTAAAAAAAAAAAAATTCAAGTGAGAAGAGCGCCATCTAGTGGCTTCAAAATGTATTAATTTGTGTCATGTCCTATAACCGCCTATAGGCGGCCTATAGCTTTTTTATTTATTTATTTGATTTATTCCCATTCGGAAAGACATTTTTTTATTACTAAGCAACCACTGAATGGAACAACACAAATTATATATCATTTTAAAGCTTAGGATCTCAGCTTTTTAATGCATCTAATTACATTTATTAACTCCTAACGAGTGCTGAGTAATCCCTCTAAAACCGAGTGTACCGCCAGCAGGCGCCACCTAGCTGCGAAAATATTCTTTACCATATTTAAAAAAAATCTTGCCTTGATTAACACAAAGTTGATGTCATTTGAAAGCTTAGAGTCTGAACTTTACAGTGAATGTATCCACTTGGAAAAACTCTTAAGTATTGCTGAGTTATTTGCTGATAAATAGAATTTCTTTTTTTTCATAATCTATAAAATAATGTACTGCAATGTTTCAAAAACATCATGAAACATGAAACATTCTCAGATAATTGAAAATGGCACTTCATTTTTTACAGCATATTATTACAATTAAAATGAGCCCAAAATTAACATAATCTATTGCTTTTATGACAAGATATTCTTCATGGAGAAAAAATTGCCCATGAGGGGGTGTCAAAGACTGTACAAAAAGACTATCTCTTTTCCAAATGCTGTAACTTTTGATTCCTTTATCCAAAAATTATTATTTTTTTATCCAGATGCAGCTAACATGTAGGGGGACTTCACTAAAAAAATTTTTTCCTCCTAACTTATTTCATTCCTGAGTTATTCCATGACAAATAAGAAAGATATGCAAAATCATTATAAAAATTATATATATATATTGTCTTTTATCCGCTGTTTCTTGGCAGGACAATGTCCAAATGTAATGTAATTTATATTTTCAAAAAAATTAAAAAGAGTTCTTTCAAACGATACCTACCTTTTGACTCTCCTTGCTATAGTTTTGGAGTTATTATGATCATATAATTTTTATATAGTTTGGGGCAAAATTTGCTGTTTCAGTCTTACCAGTTCATTTCTCTCTGTGTGTGTGTGTGTTTGTGTGTGTGGGGGGGAGGGTGTCTTATTTGCACTCTTAATGTTTTAATGTCACCCCTTCATTGCTGTACACTTTTTTTTTCAGCACAGTGGCTGATCTGTAGCTTGTCCCACCAAAAGTTTCTCTGAGTTTTCCTATTTTTTCGTATTTCCCATTCATTTCCTATGTCGCCCGTTTTCGGGCGGGAGGAAGCTAAGTGTGACTTTTTTTTTACGACCCTTTAACATATCAGAATCATCTCCTTGATTTTTTTGTGTGTTCATATAGGTAATAAAACAAAAGTCACCAAGTTTCCCCCATCCGATGAAGCAAAAAAATTAAACAATTCGAAACGTTCAAGTTTTCGCCCATTTTCGGGCGAAGAAGCCCAGAGGGTTAATACCTTGATTATAATCACTCATTACATATACATTGAAGCAGCAGTGGATTTCAATCCACCCCCTTCAATATTGTCCTTTAACACTCTTGAGCAAAGTTTGTTTGGGTGATGGCCATCCCGATGAAACAGTTGTCTCTGACTCCAGAAAAGATAAAAGTTGTCAATGAAGTTTACTCCTTTTATATTGCAGTTTTTTTGCAGCCATGTATTTAGCCCAAGCAGCTGTGAAAACCTGTTTGTTCCTCTTGCTGGGAGTGGTCCACTGATGAATGTTTGAACTTTCAGTCTTTTAAGTGTTTCAAAAAGTTCATTGAAATCCTTCTTAAGGAGTTCTGACTGCTCTTTATGAATATCATTCTTCCCCACATGAATTATGAGTCGATTTGCAGTCTTATGTTTCATCAGAATGTTCTGAAGTTCCCTGTTTACATCAGAAGTTGTTGTTTGTGGAAGGCAGCACGTAGTTGTATCCCTGCTGCTAATGTTTCTGATTATGGAGTCTCCCACTATCAGAGTCCTGGGCTCGGCTGCGCTCTGAGCTGAGTGACGCTTTCTGCTCGACCTTGAGCGCCAGTTAGCATCAGTGTTAGCTACTGGCCCATTCAGTCTGTGTTCGATCACATTTAAGACAAGCCAGCATAAATTTGTCTTTCAAACTTTTCAATCTAGTTATTACAGTTTTTCTTGATCGCTAACACACAATTCATGAAGCAATTCAGCAATTCTCACAACTGTAAACACAATCTCAAAACTATACACCAACTTGCACAAACCTCAAACATCGAGGTCAAAATAAAATATTCTAGTAAAAAACATGTTCTCTTCTGTCAAAATCAAACTTTGGCATCAGATGACGCACAAAACTTAAATAGACAGACTGCTTTTTTGCCCAGTGAACACTAGTGTGATCAATTCATACAAACACCTCTTATTGGAATTCAGAAATTATTTTGCAGCTCAATGTCTATTAGAGTATACAACACAAATACATTTATAGATGCAGAAACCGTAAAATACAGCAATGAACTTTTGGAAAAAAATCTTTTTTATTTCACTATTGTATATCTTGCAGTAGATGAAAAGCACTAGAAAAGACAATTTCAAATACCAAAGAATTGTATATGAACTTGGTATGCACCACAACACAGTGTACTGTCAATTATAGAGCCGAGAAAAAAAAGTAAATTCAGAATTCGGCCAATTTAATTTACAGTATACAGTACTATAGTTGTTTCTTGGTCTAATTTATTTATAGTTAAGATGTATCAGGCGCTTGTACTCTAACTTGATGGAAAGTATCAGCAATTAGGGAATACATTACTAATACAAAAGAATTTCATAATGACATAGTTTAGGGTGCTTCTCAATATCCCTCCTCGTCTCCCCGCTCTTCCGTCCTCCATCCTATGACCCGGAAACCGATCGAGCTCAGCCATCTTGACGCTGACGCGAGTTCCCTTGAAAGGGAACAAGGACTTCTTTCAGATTCAGGCTGCCCACACATTTCTCCATAACACGCTGAAAGGTGCAAGGTGCATTCGTTAACCCCTGTGGGATCCTATTAAACTCCCAGAATCTCATGGGTTACAAACACTGTCTTATATTTGTCATCCTTTTCAACTTCAACCTGACAGTACCCTGGTTTTAAGTCCATAACAGAAAACCATTTAGATCCTGTTAAGGCGGAGAATGTCTCTTCAGTGTTTGGCAATGCATAGGCGCCCTTTATTGTTTGATTGTTCAACTTTCTGTAGTCAACACAGAGTCGAATGGAATAATTTTTCTTCTTCATGACAACTATGGGTGAAGTGAATTGACTTTCGGACTCCCAGATGATGTTAGCGTCCCTGAGTTCCTGAAGGTGAAGTAACAGCCTCATAATCAGAAGGATGGAGCCAACCACAGCGGAGGGAGGGAGGAATTTTGGCTCCTTCACTTTAACAGAGGTATCCTTCAGCGAAGACAGAGCAGATGGAACATAAAGCTCAGCCAAGCAACATTTTCTTGCAAGGGTGATTTCGTGAGCCGTTTCATTCTGAAGGATAGGAACTTTGAATGATGTTCTTCTGGGACTTGTGAGGACATAACTGCAAAGAAACAAACCACAAGGGAGACTGGAGTGAACACATGGCTCTAACACAACGGGAGAATTTCGGGCTATAGACATGTCTCTAACGTATCCATCCAGGACTATCTTTTGACCAGCGGGTATTCTGATATTCTGTTCCACTTTCAATTTGACTCTGCCCACTTTACCATTTTTTTGTTCAATGGTGTATCTGCGCAAAAGCTTCTGGACTAGATGTGAATATGGACATCGCCTGTTGAGAACCACATGGCCATTGCTGCTTGACACAGGACTTGAACATGGTATATAGGGTGTTAGTGCCAATAAGTACTGGGATTTCAAGATTCAATTTATAGTCAGGAATGACAAGTGCTAGTGTGGTGAGAGTTGTCAACCAGTGGGAGTTAATTGTGGACACGGGCTCATCAGTATCCATACTGCCCGAGAGCATTTACTGTAAACATTTTGTTTCATGCACCCTCAATCCAGTAACAGTAAAATTAGTGTCTTATTCCAAAGAGATTATTCCAGTGCTGGGCTGTTTTTCTACAGACGTCTTCCATGAAGGTAGTACAGCAGCGGGCACGTTCTACATAGTAAAGTCAGGCTCACTTTTGCTGGGAATGGATCTGCTGAAAGCACTTCACTGCCGTTTTGAAGGTGATACTGTGAGAATGAGAATTCTACATACTATAAAATACTACAAATGATAAATTCTGAAATACTGCCAGTGCATAATGTAGGATGCGCAAGTGGATACATACACAGTGAAAGAAGGTTTAGTTCCTATTCAGCAAAAATTGAGAAGACTGCCATTGTCAGTTAGGCAAGCAGTTTCAGATGAACTGAAAATCCTGTTGGAGCATGTCATAATTGAACGGGTGGATGCATCTCCATGGGTCTCCCCAAATGTAGTGACACAAAAAAAGAGGTGGAATTCGCTTGTGCATTGATTTAATAAGGCTATAGTTGTAGATAGCCACCCCTTGCCCCATGTTGGCAGAACTGCGTGGGGTGATGGTGTTCTAAATCATAGAGCTGGCCTCAGCATATCACCAGGTTCCATTGCACCCTGAAAGTCGAGATTTAATGGCATTTATTACCCAGGACGAGCTGTCCCGTATGAACTGGCTTCGGCCCCGCCTGCTTTCCAGAAGAGGATGACGGCTATACTGCACAGATCGCCAGGTGTTCAGGCCTACTTGGATGACCTAATTGTTTACGGTGCACAGAGGACATTCATGACACTCACTTAAAAGCTGTACTTCACTGTCTGAACAAGGCTGGTTTGAAACGAAATATGCAGAAATGTAAATTTAAGCTGCAAACTTTGAAATTTTTGGAGCACGATATCTAAAGCGGGATTACATCCAGACCCTGATAATTTAGTTGCTGTCGTGCACGCACCTGCTTCCCATGACGCGGCCTCACTGCGCTCATTCCTGGGCCTTACGTCTTGATATAGTAAATATCTACCTGATTACGCAACAGTGGTTAAACCCCTGCGTGAAGTTTTGAGAACCTCCACTGACATGAACTTTTTCTGAACTGATAAGGCTGATCAAAGTTTTACCACCCTGAAAACACTCTTATCAAAGAGCCCCATTCTAGCTCTATTCGATCCCCGATTGCCAACTTGCGTGAGTACTGATGCTTCTGATTACGGTGTGGGAGGAGTCCTTTCTCAGCTACACACTGATGGTACTGAGTGCATAGTGGCATTTGCCTCCTGGACTCTTTAGTCAGCTCAAAGAAAGTACTCGACTGGGGAGAGGGAAGCACTGGCTTTTGTGTGGAGTATTGAAAAATGGAGGACGTATCTCTGGTGTAGACATTTCTTTCTGCGCACTGACCACCAAGCCCTTACAACGCTTCTACATCAAAAGGCACAGGTAGAGCTGGCATGCGAATTGCTAGGTGGTCAGCCCATCTGTTATACTATTCCTATGATGTTGCATTCTTCCCTGGGAGATAAAACACAACAGCAGACTGTCTCTCTCGACTGCCCTTGCCTGAGAAGAGTGAACCAACAGATGAACCAGAAATGGTCGCCACTGTTTCTCACTTACTTGCTTTGTCAGTCTCTGAGTTCTCTTCTGCATCGGAGAGCTGCATCCAGTTAGCCCAACTTCGTGCACAGATCAAGAATGGCTGGCCTAAAAACAAGAAGTCAGTGAAACAAGAACTAGAACCTTACTTTCACATCAGACATGAGCTTTCTGTGGAGGGTCCGCTAATTATGCGAGGGGATCACTGCCTATTATTTCCATTGTCTCTGCGTACAAGACTAGTGAATTTAGCTCACGAAGGACACCAAGGCAATGTACGGACAAAACAAAGGCTTTGCGAGCTCAACTGCACTCTCAGAAAAAAAGGTACAAAAGCTGTCACTGTGGCGGTACCTTTTCAAAAGGTGCACCTTTGTACCTAAAGAGTGCGTTTAAGTCCCTCAAATGTACATATTGGTACCAAACGTGTACATATTAGTACCTAAATGGTACATATTAGAACCCTTTTTAAGGGTACTGTCCCAGTGACAGCTTTTGTACCTTTTTTTCTGAGAGTGTGGTGGCCGAAAATGGGCAGACATGAAGAAACTCTGATTGCCTCATGTTTGACATGTTAGCTTAACGACAAAACGGCCTGCACCTGCTCCTCTCGTACCTGTGAAACTACCTAATGTGTCCTAAAAGAAGTATGAGAGTTCTTAAACAACCAGCTTGGTTGAAGGACTTTGTGTTAGAGAAATAAATAGATGCAATGGTGCTGAAATAGTCCATGATTCAAATCCAGTCAATTGTTGTTTTGGTTGTTTACTTGGATTATTTTTTAACGTTATTAAGGCACTCCTTAAAGAAAGTGCTAGGAGTTAATACACCATTTGTTTTGCTAATATAACTTGTTTCATATAAAGAGGTAAATTGTTTCTTAAAGTAATTAGTGTTTGGAATAGAGTATGGTATCATGTTGTAAAGTTCCAAGACAGTACCCTAACCAAAATGCTTTAAAGAAAAGGGTAAATGTTGTGTCTGCAGAGTTATTGTGTAGTCACTAGATGACAGTGGAAGGAAGAAAAAGAAAAGAGTAGCAAAGAGAAGAAAGAAATACACACTCGTGTCTGTGCTTGCTTCTTTATTTTATTACAAGATGTACAAACATCACAATACATATACATATTTTTATATGGTTGTATATAAACAGTACATAATGCACAATTCTGTACATAAATCTTCTGTTCTGTTCCAGATGTATACATTATTATTTATTTCTTCTCTTAGTCTTATTTAAATGTTCTTCTGTTTTCGTGTCATACATGTATGCTTATTTATATGTATGTATGTATGTATGTACCAAGAGCCCCTGTTAAACCACAACAACTTCTTTGTGTGTTTGCACACACTTGGCAAATAAAAGCTCATTCTGATTCATTTACTGAAAGTTACTCTGAAGTTTATTACCAATTTTGTGGATTTATTTTTGTTTATAAAAACTTAACTTAAAAAAGCAGTAGCTATGTAAGCTAACAGAACTGTATAGCAGATGTAGATATCAGTTACAGTGGGACCTCCTGCAATAAATCGATTCTGCTTGCTCTTTGTGTATTAGGGAAAGATCCGGCTCACCTGAGTCCAGCCTAGTGTCTATGAGGAGTGACCAATCAAAAGATGGTCGACTGCCAAGCTTCAGTGAGAAAACAACATCTACCAAAAGGTATTTCTTGTGTTTCTTGTTGGTCACATATTTACTGTGTTAGAAAGTATTTCAGTGAGTATCATGAAACTTTATTTACATTAAAACCTTTTTCTGAAATGATCATTGTTGGATAGAGGTATCTGTGACATCTGTGGATATTTTAGTTTCCTTGTGATTTGTTGTTTTGTGTGATTTAGTAACAAAGGACAAAAGACCACAGTAAATATTGGTGCAGAAATTGCACGGTGGGAAAGTCTAAAGGTTCAAAAGGGAATGAACAGTGATGTGGAACTGGCATCTTTTCTTCTCAACAGGTGGGGACACAAACACAACTTTTAAATAACACAGTTCACATTTTAATTTAATTTACAACATAACCGATTAACCATGCTAGAATTCATAATCATTATTATTATAATATTATAATAATATTTTTTATGCGAGTGACCTGGCTTTTAAAATGTTGTACATTGTGCCTTTTGAAGAAAATTCAGCTCTTTGTATATGTGTTAAAATACATAAAGGGATAGTTCACCCAAAAATGAAAATTCTATCATCATTTACTCACCCTCAAGTTGCTGAACAAAAAAAGTTTCTATGCTGAACAAAAATTCTGGATGATATTTTGAATAATGACGAAAAACAAACAGTTGTTGAGCCCCACTGACTTCCATAGTAGGGAAAAAAATACTATGGTTATGAACATTCTTCAAAATATCTTATCTTGTGTTGAGGACAACAAAGAAATGTATACATGTTTAGAACAACTTAAGGATGATTAAATGTTGACAATTTTCATTTTTGGGTGAATTATCCCTTTAAAAAGACAATGTTTATTTGTTTTGTCACGTGAGTTGTGTGATAATACTCTCTTTGGCTATTGGACTGTGACATTGATGTCTTCAGTCAGTTTTTACAGAGATTAATCACTAAGGATGCTTGCATATACCTTCATGAAAAAAAAAAAAAACCCAATAAGAAATAAAAACGGAAAACACTGGTAATACTGTATTTTGAGGATGATCTTATATCGTATACATTAGAAGTTTTTTATCAACATACTGTAAATTTGTTTGCAAAAAATGCTGTTTCCAGTTCTAGTTTTGTCTAATATTTCACATGCTGTATTTTATTAGATATCCTATAAACAATGACCACATTTATTTTGCTAACAGGATTCAGTATGAGAAAAAAACAGACTTTCTGAGTTGCCGCTTCAAGAAGTTCAAAGAAAATCTCATCTGGGTCTTTCAGGTATGGAAAAATATTGTTTTGTATTTGTTCACATTTATATTAAAATAAACAAATGGGTTTTTCAACAAATGTAAAATAGTGTATTTTAATTAAAAAAAAGACAACTAATTAATGTATTTAGCATTTCCCCTAGCATTTCAGTTGTGTACACATCCACATGTCAACAATGCTAGACTCATATATTTTCATGTTGGTAGACAAGCAGCTTCATTAAACTTGCAATTATATGTAAAAAATATTTAGCAACTCTACAATTCTGTATGATTTGTAATTTATGTATGATTTGGGGCACAGTCATATTGACATTATAATATTTGCCTACCTTAATTCTGGTATGTGTGTTACATTTACTGCCTTTGTCTAAGAAGTTAACAGCATAATCCAGCAGCAGCAATGCACCTGTTAAAACTGCATATAGGCAAACACTTGTTTGTCATTTAACTAGGTACTTTCAATAATTTTACCAATAATTGCATAAATAGTTTGCTCAAGCTAACTGGTGTTCTGGCTTTTTCATTTTTATTTTATATGCTATTTGTAGTTTCACATTATCAAAGCTTCATTAATGCTTTTACTTCTGATGTCTGTAATTTGTTTAACCATATGTTTCATATATGGATGTGAATTTGGTTAAATTTTGTTGTTGTACCCATCTTTGTTTTTATGCTTTTAGGACCTTGAGCACAAAATAATTGTATTCCTAAAGAATGAGCTGGAAAAGTTTAAGAAAATACTAAAAAAGGAGAACACCCAATACTTTGTGCAGGACTATATAGATGACATGTGTAGCATCAAAGAAGCAGCTCTTGATATCACACTGCACTTCCTAAAAAGTATGAAGCAAGATGAACTTGCAGATACTCTTAAAGGTAAGAGGCTCATGACCATCTGTCATGTTGTCACTTAAAGTCGGGAGAGAAAAGTATGATCAAGTATTTTTATTTCTGTTTGTGTGTTTAGATGAGCTTGTCTTAATTCATCAACGACAACTTAAATCAAACCTGAAGAAGAAGTATCAATGTGTGTTTGAAGGAATTGCAAAGCAAGGTGACTCCACACTTCTGAATGACATCTACACAGATCTCTATATCACTCAGGGTGGCAGTAAACAGGTCAATACTGAACATGAGGTGAGACAGATTGAGATTTCCAGCCGTGCTGAATCACAAGAGATACAGATTGAATGCACAAATTTGTTTGAATCACCTGAACAAAACAAGCCGATCAGAACTGTACTGACAAAAGGAGTTGCTGGCATCGGTAAATCCATCTCGGTGCAAAAGTTTATTCTGGATTGGGCCGAAGGAAAAGAAAATCAAGATATCAGCTTCATACTTCCTCTTCCATTCAGAGAGATGAACTTAAAGGAGAAAGAAAAACAAAGCTTGATGAACCTTGTTAGTCAGTTTTTCCCAGAGATAAAAGGACTGAACCTTACAAGAGAGGATAAATTCAAAGTCCTGTTCATTCTTGATGGATTGGATGAATGTCGCCTTCCTTTAAACTTTAAGGACAATGAGACGTGGCGTGATATATCGTCACCAGCCTCTCTGGATGTTCTCCTAACGAACCTCATCGAGGGAAATCTTCTTCCTTCTGCTCTCATCTGGATCACCACCAGACCAGCAGCTGCCACTAAGATTCCTCCTGACTGCATCGACCGCGTTACAGAGGTCAGAGGGTTCAATGATGCACAAAAGGAAGAGTACTTCAGAAAAAGATTCACTGATGAGGAAATGGCCAACAAAATCATTGATCACGTTAAAGAATCAAAGAGTCTCTTCATCATGTGCCACATCCCAGTCTTCTGCTGGATTGCAGCCACTGTTCTCCAGAACATTTTGGAGGAGAAAATAAATAATAATCCAAAAAATCAGACTGAGGACGCCTCTATTACACTGCAGAAATCAAATACTGAAGACATTCCCAAGACTCTGACACAAATGTACACACACTTTCTCCGCTTTCAGATCCATCAGAGCAGACAAAAGTATAAAGGAGAATACAGACCAGATGTTTCCTGGGATAAAGATGCCATCCTTTCACTGGGGAAACTGGCATTTCATCAGCTGGAAAAAAACAACCTGATCTTCTATGACACAGACCTGAAGGACTGTGGTATTGATGCCGATAATGCATCGGTGTATTCAGGCATGTGTACACAGATCTTTAAGGAGGAAACGGGAATCATTATTGGTACCATGTACTGCTTTGTTCACATGAGCATTCAAGAGTTTATTGCAGCCCTTTATGCACATCTTTTTCTAGACATCAGCAAGAAAAGTGTGTTTGCTCAAGAGTCTACAGAGCAGGAAAACAAAAATGAAGCCATGGTTGATATGCTGAAAACTGCAGTGGACAAGGCGCTCGCAAGTGACATTGGACATCTGGATCTTTTCCTTCGATTCCTTCTTGGTCTATCACTTCAGTCTAATTATCCACTCTTACGAGGTCTGTTGACACAGCAAGACAGCAATGACCAGAGCAACAAGGTTATAGTTCAGTACATCAAGCAAAAGTTAGAAGAAAATGTATCTCCAGAAAGGTCCATCAATCTGTTCTACTGTCTGAATGAACTGAATGACCAAACTCTTGTTGAAGACATTCAAACACAACTTAGAGAAGGAAGTCTCTCATCTGCTGACCTTTCACCTGCCCAGTGGTCTGCTGTGGCCTTTGTGTTGTTGACATCAGAAGAGGAGCTGGAGGACTTTGAGCTTGAGAAATTTAAGAAATCAGACGAGTGTCTAATTAGACTATCAGCGGTCATCAAAACCTCCAAAAGAGCTCTGTAAGTCTATTACGTTTTGTTTTTATCTACATTAATTCTTAATTGTATAACATATATGAATGTATACCATCTATATAGTTAATTTATATCAGTACTTTTTTCATTTATATTTTTTTCTCTAATGAATACAGTGGAAATAAAGTTCATTTTACTCTTTTATTATAATTTTAGTATGTAAGTATTATGTAGAAAACTCTGTAATCTGTAATTCTTTTGTAGGTTAAATGACTGTAACTTGACATACAAAAGCTGTTCGGCTCTGGCTGCAGTTCTTGGATCAGATTCCAGTCTGAAAGAGTTGCACATGAACAATAATAATCTGCAGGATAGAGGAGTGGAGCTGCTCCGCACTGGACTGGGGAGTGTAAAGTGTAAATTGGAGACACTTTGGTAAGTTATTTGATGTAACAATTAGAACAAAGGGAAATATTGTTAATTAATTGTGGTAAATTTTAAATATTATTAAGAATGAACTGATATAGCTAAGGTAATATCTGAGTTGACTAATCTGATCATCCAATGAACATTCAGTATAATCAAAGTCAAGGGGCCCTATCTTGCACCCAGCACAATTGACTTTGTACACCGACGCACGTTTCATTCCTATTTTGCACCCGCGCAAAGCGCACTTTTCCCTCCACAGAAGCACGTCGCTAAACTAGGGAATGAACTTGCGCTCCCTGGGCGGTTCAGCGCAAAAAAGGAGGCGTGTTCCGGCGCAAACGTTCCCTGGTGCTATTTTACTGTTCCATAAAACAATTGCGCCACTGGCCAGAAAAAAACAAGTCTAAAGTCAGTGGCGCGTTGCGCGTTGTTCATTATGCTATTTTAAGGGCGCATGCTTGACCATAATGTATAGCGTGCACAACGCGCATACACTTTGATTCTCTAATCTACACAGAAGCAGCAGTTTTCATTTTTGCAAATCATATTATTACAAACGATAGATAGATAGATAGATAGATAGATAGATAGATAGATAGACAATTTATTATAAAGCATACATCTAGCTTACACATTTACCCACATTATTATATGCCTGTTTAACCGAAGCTAATTTGTGTGTGTTTCTCCATCCCCAATGTCACTTCTCTCTCTTTTACGGCCGTGACGAGAGCGTTGCTCTCCTCGGCTGTGAACCGCTCCTGGCGTGCGCCTGGCAAATCCGCCGTTATAATAGCAATACGCCAAGGAAAAAGTGCATCTGCTCTTAAAGGGAATGTGAGATGATGCTCTGATTGGTTTATTTCACGTTACGCCCAAACCACACCTATGAATAATGAAGCTACTTCAGACCAACCCCTTTTAGATTTGCGTCGAGTGCAAGAGTCATTTATCCCGCTGGGAAAATAGCAACAGCGCAGAGACCCGCCCACAAAGTTACTTGCGCTTTGCGCTTTGACACTTGCGTTTCAGATCGTTAAAATAGGGCCCAAGGTGTCTTTTTTTAGTACCCGAGGGTAAATTTGTTGTGCAGACAGGAGAATGAGCAATCCATATTTAAAAAAAAAAATCCATAAAACATTAAAACATACAGTAAAACATAAATTATGTAATAATGTCCGAAAGTATAAAAACTCTTAAGAGAAAGGTCATGACAATGTGCCTCTACACACACACTCACCCACCCCCTAAATAGCATAAAGTGGCATGCATAGCAACGAATATAATTTTTTTGCTATTTTTATTTAATAATTCTATTGCTGCAGGTACAAAAGTATTTTGTCGGTGGGAACAACTTCTAAAAATATAACTCGCCTTATGCTGCAGCTGGTTAGACCTGCTAGGTTAAGTTGTGGTTCACCTATAATCTTATTAGCCCACATGACAAATTGGTTCAAAGAATATTTTGTTCTTCAAAGATAAATTACCAAACCACGACACAAGGGAGAATGACAAGACTGATTCAATAAAAGCCATAGATTAGATTTATCAATGTGAAATCTGGACAGTATTCTGAGGCAAAACAGACGCTGATGTTGCTTTTTACATACAGTTTCACAGTTCTTTTCAAAATTCAATTTAGAATCAATGACTGTCCCAAGATATTTGTAGCCTTCTACACAATCCACCACCTGGTCTTTTAATGGTCATAGTGTCATAACATGAAGCATCAGTTCTAAAATCTATAATCATGTCCTTTGTTTTGGTTATCTTTAAAAGACTCATCACACCAGGTGACAAACTTCTCAATAATAGGGCCATGTCCAGACTCATTGTTGTGAAGCAGACTCTTTTACTCAGACAATTACAGTATTATCTGCAAATTTCAATATAGTCCTATTTGTGTACTAACTTTGGCACATATAACTGTATAGAATATAAAGTAAGGGTGAGAGAAAACAGCACTGTGGTGAGCCAGAGGATCAATATAATAAATCTGATAAAATGCCATTTACTTTCACCGTCTGTGTTTTGTTTGTCAAAAAATCCAATATCCAACCCACAAAATTGTGGCTCAACTTAAAATGCTCTATCAGTCTCATGGCTAAAATGTGAGGCTGGATAGTATTAAAATCTGAAGAAGTGTCAATAAACAACAGACTAGCATGAGTCCCTTCTAAGAGCATAAAAGATTGAGCAATTGTCCTCAACTCCTCTGTGTGCCCTATAAGCAAACTGTATAGGGTCAAGAGCTTGCTTGGTTTACCTTACAATGTCTAAACAAGCTTTTCAAGAAGATTTTATTACAAGAGAAGTGAGGCCAACTGGCCTGAGGTCATTTAAAGCCTTGGGACTATTACTTTTATGGACTGGGATAATAACAGCCCATTTCTATAGGTTAGGTATGCGTTGTAGGTATACAGACATATTAAAGTATCATAAAATATAGAGCTTAATTTCCTTGCACAATATTTCAACAATAGTTCAACCACGTTGGTTTATGACGTCACGCACATGGTGGAGAAATAAATTATTTTAAAGAAACTGAGATTAAATTAACATGTTTAGATGTCAACAATTAAGATGTTTTGCTATAGATTACAGACATGACATCTGAGGACTTTCTCATTTTTCTCAGTTATTTTGCTTTATTTCCAGATTCATAGGCTCATTCTTACATAGTAGAGCACGTTCGCACATGTGCAGTCTTCAAAAACGATGCTTTAAATCTCGACAAACTAAAAGACGTAAATTACATTTGTATGTATTCTAAAGACATAGGTTGTACTGAATGTCAGCTTCCTTTTTTGTGCTCAAGATACGGATTTATTAAGTCTACATGTCATGCAAACTAGAAACTATGCTTCTAACCACAGTTCGAGAGCTGTCGTTCCAACCACACAACTTTGCGATGCTGTTTGTGAATGTTTGTTGGAACGATGGTTTCGGGAAACATTGGCTTGTTGAACTACGCTGATAATGACGAACATTGTTTGCTTTTGGGAAACGCAATTGATGTCCGAATTCCTGACATCATACTTTGCTATATACCTCCTAGAGTTTTCATACCAGACCAAGCTGATGCAAGATTCTTTTCACTCATTTTACTCTCTACTTCACATTAATACCTGTCTAGCTTTTACTTTTTTTATTTTAACTTTCCTTTTTGCTGCTTCTCTTTGGGCCTCATTTATCAATCTTACGTAGATACGAGCACAGATCCGAGCACAGAAATCATCTTGCCACAGGGTTCACGTGTGATTCATGAGACATTTTTATGCTGCCAATCCCATCCTATGACTGATCTTACATTGATAAATGTGGCAGCTGAAAACAATCAACATTTAAATATCACGCCCCAAATTTTACAAGCCTTGCCTTATAGTTTATAGCATATAGAAATTGGCAGACTCGTACACGCTCACTCAATGGATGGATGAACTGACAGGAGTGGCCTGACAGCTACACTTACATAAAAGAAAAACCGAGCGTGTATAGTAAAAAGAAACTGAGGGCATATAAATCTTTATATGACTATAACTATGTACTAACACAGGCAAACGTTGCAAATGCAACTACTGGCCTTCACTGTTCCCTCTCTCTACAATTTCACTTATGGCAATTGTAGAAAGAGAGACGGCACAAAAGGTTTCCTTTATGTTTAGTCTCTGGTCGTTAGTAAACTGCTACTGTAGTTGTACGACTAACAAAGTTAGCTTATGCGCGTAAAAAGTTAGCGTTACGTGAGAAATCATTTAGTTCCTCAATTTCTGATTAGGTGGGCATGAATGAGAAATCTTTAGACATGTAATCAAACCATAATAAATAAAACCTTATTTAGACATGTAATAAAACCAACAAAAGATAATAGTTTATTCAACCTTAACTGATATGAAGTGTGCGCTGCAAACACAAGCATTTTTCATGATCGTTTCTGTCCAGTCCACTCGTTTTATTGTGTTGTTTAACCACAGCTGAATTAGCTTGATTGAATTATACAGACAATGAGCATTTTGGGGTAAAAAATAAAAATCACAAAATAAATATGAAATTGGATCATGAACAGTTGGTATCGATCCACCTCCATCAACTTCTGTGCAAATCCTGTGTTTTACTCACCCTCGTGTGCAAAGCAGTCTGGTGTAAAATTACATGCACATAATGTAAAATGTACCTGTTTTCTTGGACAGATTCCATTCATTAATAAAATTACACCACTGCATACTTAGTGGCTCAGATGCTGGAATTTATGGAGACTTATGGAGACGTAGCTGACACATATCACAAGCTCACGGATTGTAGGTGGTTCTGTCCTGCAGAGTTTAGCTCCGACCCAACTCACCATGCTTCACATAGCTTTAGTAGTCCTGAAGATATTGAGGTGTGTTTGATTAGGGTTGGAGATAAACTTTGCTGTTTATGATTTATGGGGATTATAAAACAAGGAGTGGGTGGATTTTTACCATTATAGGCTGGTTGTTTACACACACTGTGGAAACACCTGTGTTTAAACTAATAAAAGTAAATTTTGTATAATTGGTCCCCTTTAAATTAAATGGTAGCCTATTCAAAACAAGAATGTTTTAAAACAAAGTAGCTATAAATTTATATTAAATTATAAAAAATAAAAAAATTAGGCAAACAAGACAAAATTAATTTATTTAAAGTGAAACTGAATCAGCATTTAGCTCAGAAAGAATACAAACCATTCCATATTCACGGTGTAACATTTGGTTGCTAAACTATTGTTCATTGAATGGGACCTATTATGCAAAAAATACTTTTATAAGGTGTTTGAACACATATATGTGTCCACAGTGTGTGTAAACAACCAGCCTATAATGGTTAAAATCCACCCAATCCTTTTTTTTAAATCCCCATAAATCATAAACATTCTCTCAAAACAAGCAATTCCAGATTTCTCCCAACAATGATGTCAATGTAGGAAGAATCTTCAGGATTACTAAAGCTACTTGAAGTGAAGGTTGGGTCGGAGCAAAACTCTGCAGGACAGCAGCACTCAGGACTGACCATCCGTGAGCCTGTTATATGCCTCAGCAACGTAAACATTATAACTGATCTGTTGATGGCTGTAATAATAAACATAAGAGTCTCCATAAACTCCCATTTCATTTATGAAGGGAATGAGTCCAAGTAAATTCATATACCAGTATGTGAAAGTCATTTGACACCAGACTACTTTGCACATGAGGGTGAGTAAAACACAGGATTTACACAAAAGTTGATTCTGAAAGATGGATCGATACCAACTTTTCATGATCCAATTTCACATGTATTTTGTGATGTTTACAAGTTGCCTTTCTGAATGTGTTTCGTTAGCAAATCTCAAATGTAAAATCAACATCATAGTGTAACGTTGATTCAACAAAATTACCATCGATTATTTTTGTTCCTTTCAATATTGATTCCGCATCAGTGATGTAGAATCAATCATAGTGTAATGTTGATTCAATAGCATTACCATTGATTTGTGGTGGAAATCTTAACATTGCTTCACCTTTAACTGAGGGTGCAACAGTGATACTAAAGCAGCATCACTAAAGCAGTAACGTTAATTCAATGCAGTTAGTTCAGTAAAAACTTGAGTTTACCCTTGGTACTAATAAAGACACCTTCACGTTGACCTAAAAAATGGAACTTTTAACGGTCTAAATTGTCTCAAATAAGGTTTGAATACTTCTCACTGATTAGACAACACATTTTATTACAAATGGCTCTCAGGATTCTCCTCCTGATTCTCATTAGGCTCTTTTCTTCAGAGCTAACATCCGAGGATATCTAGGACATATCTTTGGGCTTGTGCGTAGAGGCTCTAGGGAGCAACATACTCTCTAGAACGAGAGGAGTAACGTTAGCTCGACCTGAACATGTCAGTGTCAGCAAGCATGTCGTTCATCTTTGTGAGCGCTCTCTCAAGAGTGAAACTGACCACAGTCTCCAAAACAGAGACCTGTAGCGCCTCCTCAGGGCTAGGGGGAGCGGAGGCCACAGCAGAAAGGCCTGCCACACCCACACTCAATGTGGTCCTTGTTGACCTTGTAATCATTTTATAAATTCTAAGAAATGTGCATTACTCACATGCTTGCAGCAGTGTGTGTTGTGTATGTGTACATAGCAAGTATGTGTTTGTCTCACAGTGATTAACTAGGAAAATTAAAAATGACATTCATGACAAAAAGGTTGTTGACCTGGAATGGAACTTTTAACAGTCACTCTAAATTGTCTCAAATAAGGTTTAAATACTTCTTACTGATTAGACAACTCATTATAATACAAATGGCTCATTCAGGTCAAACTTAAACAGCAACTATATGAGATTAAATTTTTTATAGACTTTTAAACAGCAGTATTACTAATAGCTGGAAAGTAAAATTCATAACGATCAAATAATCTTTTCAGGTTGTAGTCTGCTGATCTCTTCTCTACTTCCTACAGTTAATATGGTACAGGTGTGTATCTTCATCATGTTTTGTAATATTTTATTTAGGCTCAGTAACTGTGATCTAACAGAGGAAAGCTGTTCAGCTCTGGCTTCAGTTCTCAGTTCAGACTCCAGCATTCTGAAGGATCTTGACCTGAGCAATAATAATCTGCAGGATTCAGGAGTGAAGCTGCTCTCTGATGGACTGAAAAATAACTGTAAATTGGAGAAACTCAGGTCAGATGATTTCTAACATATTAAAGGTTTCTGGGCCTTTAGTTTGCCTCTATATCCTATTTTTTTTCTATTCTCTAATTTGTACAAGAAAGTAATGATAATTCACAAACCATTTCCTTTAGGGCTTAAAATTGTTCAGGTAATTTTAATAATAACTAATTAATAAGCTGAATGTTATATTTTCATTCCTGTTGTAGACTTTCAAACTGTGGTATCACAGAAGAAGGTTATAAAGCTCTGGCTTCAGCTCTGAGATCAAACCCTTCACACCTGATAGAGCTGGATCTCACAGGAAATGATCCTGGACAATCAGGAGTGAAGGAGCTCGATGATTTACTACAGGATCAGAACTGTCAACTCAAAACACTGAGGTGAGTTTAAAAAATATAATATTAATGTGCAGTAGTTTTAAATAAAAATGTTTTAAGTTACTTTATTATTAATCCGTCACTTTAAAAATAATCTGAATCTGAAGGGACTGCAGGCAGCCCAGAGGCATGGCAACGAGTCGCAGTGTCTCGTTCCCTTTTCTCAGGGAACAAGGGTTTCAATCATAACCCGAGACGTCTGCCAATCATGGCTCAGGGATGCAAACACATGTATGGTCAAAAAAGAGAGAGGTTATCAAAGCCCTCGCCCCGCGGCAAATATCCAGATACTTACATAATTGTGATGAATTTAATCCTTTGTAAGTGATCATTTTGCAGTGTAAGATTACAGTTAACACCTTTAAATATTACATAAATGTATTATGTATTTTTATTAAACTTAGTGAGTGTATAAATCAGCAGCAAAAAGTAATTCTTGAAAAAATCTGCACAGTAATTTGATCAAATCTAAACATGTTAATAAAAACAAATTACTATTAGTACTCTTATAAAATTCAATCAGGCAATCATACATTTCACAATTTTATATTTATATATGAATGTCAAGAATTCAGAAGTGTGTATATTTATATAGCCTACACTACACAGAAATAACATACAATTAAATTATGCTTATTTTAAATGTATTGTGCAGGCTAGGTATACAAAAATATAGGCTTTTAATAATCTTTCAGTGCGCAAAACTATGAAAATATGAAACGCTTCAAAACAGAGCGCACAAAGCGCGTATGCGCATTGCGGGTGCAGAATGATATGCTCAAAGCAACATGGAGTCACAGTGTGCAGCGCTGCGCAAGTGCGTATTTAAAAGTTCACGGCACAAAGCGAAGAAATGTCGAGCGCACAAATCCTAGTGTATATCTGTCCAACAGTTTATTGATCATTTGTTTCTTCACAGTTTTAAATTCCAGTTATTGTGCGTTTGATGCCGATTTAGTCCTTGTGATGTGGGATCTAACAGGCACACGGTAGCGAGTCATTTAAAAACAGCAACAAACTCCAACAAAATAAAGTAATTTTATGCAAATCCACAGCCTTTTCTCTACAGATCAAGCATTATAATGTGAATATCATATTGGAGAGAGTTTTACCGTGCTTGTATGCTGCTGTAACCAGAAGAGGCGCGCGCGCTGTTTGAATACTGAATGGAGAATGACTGACAGCCGCAGAGGAGGGAAAACGAGTTTTCGTAAACTTTAATGATGTAAATAGACTTCTGTCCCTCACATTAAGCTATGAAATAGGCTTCAGATGAATTTGTCACCCAAACTGACGTGAAAAAAGCGGGAGGCGCCGAAAAGCGCGCTGTTTGCATCCCTGATGGCTGTGACAAGCGCAAACATATTTACTACTGGTACGCACCAGGCTGTCAGAAGCACTACCTCCTAAGGCCACTGCCCGAGCTTCATGCTTTAATGAGGGAGCACCTTTGTGATTTCACACGAAGGACTTGACCCAGAGCCAGCTCAAAGGTCTGGACACCACAATCCCGCTTAGAGGGGGGTTCCTTTAAGGGGGTATGGCCCAGACCCAAAGGGCTCTAGCCTGCTACTTCTCAGGGGGACCAACATCAACCCCCATACCAGGGAGGCTTTCTTTGAAGAATGAACCTGACCACAATCTTTAAATAGAGAAAGATACCGCCTCCACAGGGCTATGGGGAGTGGAGGCCACAGCAGGATGACTCTCGAAGAAGAGGAGGCCTGCCACACTCACACCAATGTGGTCTCTAGTGTTTTCTCTTACAACGTGGGAAACAGCTAAGCTCAGATAAACACCACACAAAGGGAGCGAAGGGCATACAAAACAACTCTCTGTTATGAGAGAGAGGCATCTTATTTAACTCAACCTGCAAAGACACAGCTGTTTGCATGGAGGCCTCAGCAGGATGACTCAAGAAGAAGAGGATGCCTGCACATGGAAAGCAGCTAAGCTTAGATACCCAACGCAGAGCTCCGGGAGCGAAGGGCCTAAAGAAAAACTCTCTGTTATGAGAGAGAGGCCTCTTCTCTAACTCTACCTGCAAAGACGAATCTGTTTGCATGGAGCTCTGGGGAATGGAGGGCTCAGCATGATGACTCTCTGATTAGAGGAAGCCTACAACACCCATATAGCTTAGCAATGAGGCCGCAGGCAACATACTTAGCATGACAACCCTTAAAATAAAGGGGAGTACTAAAGTCTGTATCTGGGACAGCCTTGTCGTTTGAGGGAGGCTTTAACTGGAAGCCTGTCACCTTGAAACGTCCTGCTTGCTCAGAATATAGAGGCCATAAACCCTGTGAAGGCCTGCTATGATTCAACCAGGAGTGAAGTACTCTGCATAATGACCCTCTTAAACGAGGGAAGTACTACCTAGGCTTACCCGGCGGCTATCAGTGAAACAAGGCACTCTGCAGAAATACCCTCTTCACAGAGGGGAGTACTATCTACGCTTCTTTGGAGACAACATAATGGAGGCCTCTGTAGGGCTTTGTCACACAATGCTGACTTCAGAGCCCTTGGGAGCTGCTATCACAACGTTATTAGAAGGTTTTACACCCGCTCAACCTGAGGCACTTACTGTACGGGAGGCCCAGAGAGGGCCAACAACTCACAAAAGTGCATACAGCTCTGAAAGGAGGTTTATGAACAAGACTGCTTACATAAACCACTGGTGACATAGCTAGCTTAGCCTTCTTCATGGGAGGTGCTGGCGTCTGCATTTAGAGCAGCCGGATTCTCAGGAGGCTCCTCTCTTCAGAGCTAACATCCAAGGATATCTAGGGCATATCCTTGGGCTTGTGCATATAGGCTCTAGGGAGCAACATACTCTTCAAAATGACTCTCTAGAACGAGAGGAGTAACATTAGCTCGACCTGAGACTCAAAATACCAACTCTCAGCGTCTGACAGTGCATCCTCTCCCAGCAGCTCACCCTCGTCAGCCGCTGAGAGCTGCAAGAGATTTACACCTCTCGCAAACTCCTCAGCAAGCTCCATCTGAGATCCCCACTATCTCAGTCTCCTCTCCACCTTTTCCTTAGAGAAGAGAGACAGACGAGAGCGGAGCGTTTTCACTAACAAAACGCTCACAGTTCGTGCACGCGGACCCCTCAAGGACCAAGCATGCGAGCTCCTCACCCAGACAGCAGAGGACATGAGTGTCACCAGATGTCTGAAATCTTTTACACGGGTTGGCACACTTCCTCAAGTGCTTGTTAGAAGCCATGATATTCTCTTCACAGTACCAGCAACACAGTCCCTGAAAAGGGAAACGAAAAGAGGATGACACGTTCCCTAGTCTTTTATACTTCCTGGTCGCACTAGTAGTGACGTCATGGTTGTCGCCCGGCCAATACGATTGCCGTGATAACACATTACTTCAGTCATCAGTCACACTGAGGCGTTCTCCAAAGCGTCTCAGGATGCAGTGCAAGTTCCCTTTTTGAAAGGGAACTAAAGGCACGTAGAAAAACTTCATGAAATGAAGTTGAAATGAAAATTCATTATATGGCACGTAATGTCAATGTACTGTACTTCCTCTATCTCCAGGTTTTTAAGTCCTCCTACAGATGAAGCCTGTCAGTATGTGAGAGGAATTGTGGGTAAAAACCCGTTACTCCTGAGAGAACTGAATCTGAGTGAATGTGAACTAGGAGACACACGAGTGAATCAGATCGCTGCTCTACTGCAGGATAAACACTGTAAACTCAACACACTGATGTGAGTATTTTACTTGGTCTAATACTTTACATGTAAATTATGTATAAAAATAACATTGTCATTGATCATAAAGAAAGTTTTAAGATTAACTGCAAAGTGTTTCCTTTTTCTCTCTCTTCAGGCTGAATAATAGCAGTATTACAGCAGAAGGTTGTGCTGCTCTGACTTCAGCGTTTAATTCAAACCCTTCAAACCTGATAGAGCTGGATCTGAGTGAGAATAAACTAGGAAACTCTGGAATGAAGAAGATCTGTCCTCTGTTGGAAAATACACAATGCAGATTGACGAAACTGAAGTGTGTATTTTTATTTATCCACATTTCAATATGATAATATATATTATAGTCTTGAAAAGGATGAAGATTATTAAGGCTAAAATATTAGTTGCAGTATTATTAAATATTGTACTAAGCACTGTAAGTATGAATTAATATGTAAATCTGTATTAATGAGAAATTCAGTTTAATAAGTTTATTTTAAGCTATTATTGGTTAAATTTCATGATTTTAATATGAACATTTGAAATTTAGTCTGCTTGTTTAGTGTAGAACATGCAAAATTTTTGGTCTGTTCTGATAAATTGTAGAATAACTGAATAATTGTCTGAATGTTACATATTCCTTTCTGTTCTAGACTCTCAGACTGCAGTATCACAGAAGAAGGTTATAAAGCTCTGGCTTCAGCTCTGAGATCAAACCCTTCACACCTGATAGAGCTGGATCTCAGTGGAAATGATCCTGGACAATCAGGAGTGAAGGAGCTTGATGATTTACTACAGGATGAACGCTGTAAATTAAAGACCAGGTGATTAATGTCTTAAAATATTTCAAAATAAGCCACAAATGTAATATCTGCTACATGAAACTAAGGGGATTGGGAATTGGAGAGGAATTGCAATTAAAGGTAGAGGAATTTACAGCATATCTATTACTGAAATTCAACAGTCACACAACTATATTTTGTGACACGAACCTTGTGATAAAACATAATTACATAATTTTGACTTTCTGATTAGACTTCTCCCAAACTAATTTGAAAATCAGTTCTGTAATCCCAAAAAATTTACATTTTGACAGAATTATCTAAAATACTCTTCTACGTTCTGTAGGTTTTTGAAAAGTGCTGCTGCACAGGAAGCGTGTGAGTGTCTCACTAAAGTTCTGGGTAAAAGTCCATTATTGCAGACAGAACTGGATCTAAGTGAAGATAAATTAGGAGATCTGGATGGAGAGAAGCTCTCTGCTCTTTTGATGGACTCTCATAGCAAAGTGGAGAAAATCAAGTGAGTGAATGTGATTTATACATTATAACTTCTCTGTTAATTTATTATAAATGACTGTCAGTCACTTATGTGAGCAGATATGAAGAGCTGTTGATCTGATGTGTGTTGAATATGTGCTGAAGTACAATCAGAATAATAATAAATGCTGTTTCTGTGTTCAGGCTGAATAATTGTGAGCAGACAGAGAAAAGCTGTTCAGTTCTAGCTACTGTTCTCTCCTCTAAAACCATCCTGAAAGAGCTGAACCTGAACAACAGCCATCTGCTGGACTCTGGAGTCAAAGAGATCTGTGAGGGACTGAAGAATCCTGTGTGTGAGCTGAAGATACTCAAGTGAGTACATTTCACCACATTTTAAGGATGTTTGATAATTTTTGTGTGCTGATCTAATACTAACATTTTGTTAGTGCTAGGTGCACATTTGAACTACATTAAAGTTATTCAAATCAACCCAATGTTTACAAGTTTATTGTAATTAATTATACAAGTGGTCTGTCTGAATATTCAAATCTGATTGGCTGGAAGTTGTGCAATAAAACAGTTTAATTCACATACATGTTCAGGTCAGGTTCGTTCTATATTAATGCACTGTTTTCACTTAAGCACACAAACATACATCACTCGCACACAGAGGGCCCTATCATACACCGGCGCAATGTGGCACCAGGCGCAACGTGAGTGTTTTTTGTTAGTTTCAGCCCAAAGCAGTTATCATTTTCGCGTCCTGCACTGCGTTGTTTGAAAAACAAATGCATTTGCGCCCATTTGTGCACCCATGGGCTGCTGGTCTGAAAATGAGGTGTGTTCAGGCGCATTGTTGGTGCGTTGGGCGCATTTGCAACAACTGAACGACCATCTGACTTCTCAAAGTCTCACTGCAATAGTGATGTGATTGATCTGCAGGCAAATTTTCCATAGCTCCTGACGTTACTGGAGTAGCTTTAAAAAATAATAAAAATCGAGGTAGCTACTAACATCACATCTTGTATGCATCGCCGGCGACTATGTGATGCAAGATTCAAGTTAACTTAACTTTGCATGCTAAATAAGAAAATATAGGCCTGGTTTCACAAACAGGGCTTATATTAAGCCAGGATTAGGCCTTAGTTCAATTAGGGCATTTAAGTAGTTTTTATAAACATGAATTAGAAAAAACATTGCTGGTGTGCATATTGAGACAAAACAATGGCACTGACATATTTTAAGATATGTCAGTGCAAGTTGCTTTCAATTAAAACAGCTCAAACATGCATTTTAGTCTGAAAATAGGTTTGCGCCTTGTCTGAGAAACCGGGGTATAGTGTTCATGTTTTTTTTTTCCATTCTGAAATATTTTAATTAATAAGTAAGTAACAAACATTCTGATCCCAAATTCTAGACCTGCCAGAAGCGCTTGATGCACAGTGAGTGACATTATGGAGGATTCTGCTCTATACAACTCTATTTTGGCAACAAAATCACAAACCTAAAGATGAAATAGAATTAAATTTTGAGTGTGATAATAACACCAAACACAAATTTAAATCAACAAAGAATGCTTCAAGAAGAAATAGTTGAACAACATTTTGGTCCAGTCAGGGCCCAGACCTACTGTATATCAGATCAATAACTTATAGACAGGAGAGCCCTCTGAAATTTGATTAGCTCTTAACAAACTACCTGGGGCTAACCTATGAAACACTAATCTAAACTACATGATTTAAAAAGTCCAGTGAAGGGGAGATTCTCAGCTTTTCAGTGGTATCACATTTGTCTCGTTGGACAGTCAGGGGCTCGGTAGTGAGCGTGGTTGCATCATCAAGTTCTGCAGCATTGATTCATCAAGGAAACACATTCATTTTGTTCCTCTGAGTCAAACAGCAAGGTTTTGCTGAAGTTTTGGTCTTTTGAACCACCATATTAGCCAAAAGTAAAAGTAGTTTTTTGTGTGCATGAAAACAAACACAAAAAAACTGATTTGCATAAGAGCGCTCTCTGACAAAGTACAGCAAAACATATAACACTTTGGCATGACACAAACTAAGGATACATTTAAGTCAGAGTGCTAAAATCAGGGTAGAATATGGCCATTTATTTCTAAATTATTACAGTTTTCGATGTAAAAACAAAACTAACGTTATAAGTGCACCACAGGAAACATTCTCTGAGCCATATTTTAGCGATCTAAGTGCATGGTCTAAAGCACACGGCGCAAGTGCACTTAGTGCGTGTCTGAATCCACTGTTGCTAGTTTAACGACGGGAAAAATGGTCGGCGCGCGTGGTCTAAAAGGGTTGTCCCTATTCTCTTAAAAGACACTTAGTATGCCCATTTTTATAAGATGTAAAATAAGTCTCTGATGTCCCCAGAGTGTGTATGTGAAGTTTTATTCATTGTGGCACCAGCCGCAACACAAGTGTTTTTGTTAGTTTCTGCCCGACGCAGTTATCATTTTCGCGTCCTGCGCCGCGTTGTTTAATAAGAAAATGCATTTGCGCCCAATGCGTCAGTGCCATTATTTACGTCTGTATTGGTGACAACATTACGAAAACTCATCAAAGACAACATGCCTGGATCAGTTGGCTCACACTGGCTGTGATGCAGGACCCTGAAATAGTGGGACTTGGTAGCACCACCTATAAAATCTAGTGTGGCAGCACTCATTGTGTCTCCTAATGAGGCACTTTGTTACAATGTGCGATGCCCCAATGTCAAGTACAGATGCACTGATGAGCTACTGTCCCATGTGTACAATTTTACAGCAATACCTTGGCCGTGTTTCTAATTCTTTACCCGACATGCTTGTGGCTTTACACTCCTCTCTGAGTGAAGCTTCGTCTTACCCGTTAGTGATGGAACTAACTTAACAGTACAATCCATATGCATTCTTGCCAACCTCTATATAGCAGGTTTAGTTGGTTCAGCCTTCTTTGCCAGAGATATGTCGGAAAAATTTGCGGCGGCTACCATTGGTACCTGGTTGAATTTTTTTACCAGCTGCACACCAAAACTACCTTAAACTCATTCTCATCATGTGGGGACAGGCTCAGGATCCAGGTCATCTCCAAAAGCCTCTGGTGTCTTGTCACAATTGAATGTCTTGGGTATCTCTCCAAGATTTGTGCTACAGGGTCGGCTTGTGTGTTTTCATGAATTTATCTCCCTTGCCAGCAAGTGTGCGCTGCAGTGCAAGGGGATTCCTTGTAACTGCTTAGGTATATATCTTCCAGCTAAATAGAAAAATAGAAATAGTAAATAGAACACTAGTTACAGACAAAACCATGGTCATATTGTTAAGTAGAAGACTGCATGCCCTCCTTCACAACCCAAATATAATGTTGTACATTTTAATGCATTAATGTGGTACACATTCAGAGAGAAAAATTAAAAGATTCCAACCCCTTTTCAGTTACTAAATTGAAAAGAGTAAAATATGTCTTTACATTGACGTGTACCTGGAGTTTAAAGCTGACTCGATCTTCTTTTTAGTTGTGATAGTATTTAATAGTGTATTAATATTTGTCATATTAATTACACACTGGTGTTTTTAGTAATCCAAACCATTTCAATATAATAATAATAATAATAAAGACAGAAGTATGCTACTATTGTAATACATTTGCACTGTAAAATAAAACATTATATAAATGGAGCTTCACAGTACAGTAGTAAAATTGATCTTGAAAATTGATTTCTTCACTTGCAAGAGCTAAACTGTCAAGCTTTTCATTTTAGCGTGTAGATCTTTATATTCCTTTTAAAGTTTACAAACATGTTACAAATACTTCCTCCTTCAAATGTAGTGAAATACTGTAAACTTTACAGTTACATTTTTACCTATTGCTGCAAACAATTACTCATATCTGGTAAGGTATTCAGATCTAGTGTGATTTTTGTCATATTTTGCGATTTCAGACTATTGTCCCATAATTAATAAATCATAACTACTGTACAAAGTAAAATTTAATATGAAATGTATTTTTTTTCTGTAGACTTTCAGACTGCAGTATCACAGAAGAAGGTTATAAAGCTCTGGCTTCAGCTCTGAGATCAAACCCTTCACACCTGATAGAGCTGGATCTCAGAGGAAATGATCCTGGACAATCAGGAGTGAAGGAGCTCGATGATTTACTACAGGATCAGAAGTGTCATCTCAAGACCCTGAGGTGAGTACTATTAAAACAACACTCAATAGTCTTAATACCGTTTTTGCCAAAAGAGAATTCAACTGTCAAAAACACATTTATAAATTAGATTTTGAAAAGACTAAAGGCCCTTTCACAAGATTATGAAAATACCCAAATTAAATGGCATGTAATGTACTTACTCTGTTTCCAGGTTTTTGGGTCGTATTGCGGATGAAGCCTGTCAGTATGTGAGAGGAATTGTGGATAAAAACCCGTTACTCCTGAGAGAGCTGAATCTGAGTGAACATGAACTAGGAGACACAGGAGTGAATCAGATCGCTGCTCTACTGCAGGATAAACACTGTAAACTCAACACACTGATGTGAGTTGAACTTTTCTAACATTTTTATTGGACATTTAAATGATCTTAAATCGGGTGAACCCTACAGAACTCACAAGCACTAATCTTCAGTGATCACTAAATGTTGGCATCAAGTATTTTGTGTTTGTAATTTTTCGCTCTTCTGTTCATCATTTTAGGCTGCGTAAGTGTGGTCTAACAGAGGAAAGCTGTTCATCTCTCGCTACAGTCCTGAGATCAAACTCCAGTCTGAAAGAGCTTGACATCAGCAACAATAATCTGCAGGATTCAGGAGTGAAGAAACTCCAGAATGGATTAGAAAATACAAACTGCACACTGGAGAGACTCAGGTGAGTTCAATGAACCATTATTTTATTTTACTAATCCCATTTTTAATTTTTCAAAGTTAAAATATTACTGTTGTAAATAAAAGGAAAGGAAAATACATGCTTCTGTCAGATGGGATTTTTATTTATTTATTGATTCTCTGATTAAAATAAAATAAAATAAATAAAGTGCATTTGACCGTTTTTCGTAAATAATTTTTCGTGTATTTCTTTTGAGTGGTAATAAATGTCTTTTCTGTAGACTTTCAGACTGCAGTATCACAGAAGAAGGTTATAAAGCTCTGGCTTCAGCTCTGAGATCAAACCCTTCACACCTGATAGAGCTGGATCTCACAGGAAATGATCCTGGACAATCAGGAGTGAAGGAGCTCGATGATTTACTACAGGATCAAAAGTGTCAACTCAAGACACTGAGGTGAGTACTATTAAAACAACACTCAATAGTCTTAATCCCGTTTTTGCCAAAAGAGAATTCAACTGTCAAAAAAACATTTATAAATTAGATTTTGAAAAGACTAAAGGCCCCTTCACAAGATTATGAAAATACCCAAATTAAATGGCATGTAATGTACTTACTCTGTTTCCAGGTTTTTGGGTCGTATTGCGGATGAAGCCTGTCAGTATGTGAGAGGAATTGTGGGTAAAAACGTGTTACTCCTGAGAGAACTGAATCTAAGTGAACATGAACTAGGAGAGACACGAGTGAATCAGATCGCTGCTCTACTGCAGGATAAACACTGTAAACTCAACACACTGATGTGAGTTGAACTTTTCTAACATTTTTATTGGACATTTAAATGATCTTAAATCGGGTGAACCCTACAGAACTCACAAGCACTAATCTTCAGTGATCACTAAATGTTGGCATCAAGTATTTTGTGTTTGTAATTTTTCGCTCTTCTGTTCATCATTTTAGGCTGCGTAAGTGTGGTCTAACAGAGGAAAGCTGTTCATCTCTCGCTACAGTCCTGAGATCAAACTCCAGTCTGAAAGAGCTTGACATCAGCAACAATAATCTGCAGGATTCAGGAGTGAAGAAACTCCAGACCGGATTAGAAAATACAAACTGCACACTGGAGAGACTCAGGTGACTTCAATGAACCATTATTTTATTTTACTAATCCCATTTTTAATTTTTCAAAGTTAAAATATTACTGTTGTAAATAAAAGGAAAGGAAAATACATGCTTCTGTCAGATGTGATTTATTTTATTTAGTGATTCTCTGATTAAAATAAAATAAAATAAATAAAGTGCATTTGACCGTTTTTCATGTATTTTTTTGAGTGGTAATAAATGTCTTTTCTGTAGACTTTCAGACTGCAGTATCACAGAAGAAGGTTATAAAGCTCTGGCTTCAGCTCTGAAATTAAACCCTTCACACCTGATAGAGCTGGATCTCAGAGGAAATGATCCTGGACAATCAGGAGTGAAGGAGCTCGATGATTTACTACAGGATCAGAAGTGTCAACTCAAGACCCTGAGGTGAGTACTATTAAAACAACACTCAATAGTCTTAATACTGTTTTTGCCAAAAGAGAATTCAACTGTCAAAAACACATTTATAAATTAGATTTTGTAAAGACTAAAGGCCCTTTCACAAGATTATGAAAATACCCAAATTAAATGGCATGTAATGTACTTACTCTGTTTCCAGGTTTTTGGGTGGTATTGCGGATGAAGCCTGTCAGTATGTGAGAGGAATTGTGGATAAAAACCCGTTACTCCTGAGAGAGCTGAATCTGAGTGAACATGAACTAGGAGAGACACGAGTGAATCAGATCGCTGCTCTACTGCAGGATAAACACTGTAAACTCAACACACTGGAGTGAGTTGAACTTTTCTAACATTTTTATTGGACATTTAAATGATCTTAAATCGGGTGAACCCTACAGAACTCACAAGCACTAATCTTCAGTGATCACTAAATGTTGGCGTCAAGTATTTTGTGTTTGTAATTTTTCGCTCTTCTGTTCATCATTTTAGGCTGCGTAAGTGTGGTCTAACAGAGGAAAGCTGTTCATCTCTCGCTACAGTCCTGAGATCAAACTCGAGTCTGAAAGAGCTTGACATCAGCAACAATAATCTGCAGGATTCAGGAGTGAAGAAACTCCAGAACGGATTAGAAAATACAAACTGCACACTGGAGAGACTCAGGTGAGTTCAATGAACCATTATTTTATTTTACTAATCCCATTTTTAATTTTTCAAAGTTAAAATATTACTGTTGTAAATAAAAGGAAAGGAAAATACATGCTTCTGTCAGATGGGATTTTTATTTATTGATTGATTCTCTGATTAAAATAAAATAAAATAAATAAAGTGCATTTGACCGTTTTTCGTAAATAATTTTTCGTGTATTTCTTTTGAGTGGTAATAAATGTCTTTTCTGTAGACTTTCAGACTGCAGTATCACAGAAGAAGGTTATAAAGCTCTGGCTTCAGCTCTGAAATTAAACCCTTCACACCTGATAGAGCTGGATCTCAGAGGAAATGATCCTGGACAATCAGGAGTGAAGGAGCTCGATGATTTACTACAGGATCAGAAGTTTCAACTCAAGACACTGAGGTGAGTACTATTAAAACAACACTCAATAGTCTTAATACCGTTTTTGCCAAAAGAGAATTCAACTGTCAAAAGCACATTTATAAATAAGATTTTGTAAAGACTAAAGGCCCTTTCACAAGATTATGAAAATACCCAAATGAAATGGCATGTAATGTACTTACTCTGTTTCCAGGTTTTTGGGTCGTATTGCGGATGAAGCCTGTCAGTATGTGAGAGGAATTGTGGGTAAAAACCCGTTACTCCTGAGAGAGCTGAATCTGAGTGAACGTAAACTAGGAGACACACGAGTGAATCAGATCGCTGCTCTACTGCAGGATAAACACTGTAAACTCAACACACTGATGTGAGTTGAACTTTTCTAACATTTTTATTGGACATTTAAATGATCTTAAATCGGGTGAACCCTACAGAACTCACAAGCACTAATCTTCAGTGATCACTAAATGTTGGCATCAAGTATTTTGTGTTTGTAATTTTTCGCTCTTCTGTTCATCATTTTAGGCTGAGTAAGTGTGGTCTAACAGAGGAAAGCTGTTCATCTCTCGCTACAGTCCTGAGATCAAACTCCAGTCTGAAAGAGCTTGACATCAGCAACAATAATCTGCAGGATTCAGGAGTGAAGAAACTCCAGAATGAATTAGAAAATACAAACTGTACACTGGAGAAACTCAGGTGAGTTCAATGAACCATTATTTTATTTTACTAATCCCATTTTTAATTTTTCAAAGTTAAAATATTACTGTTGTAAATAAAAGGAAAGGAAAATACATGCCTCTGTCAGATGTGATTTTTATTTATTGATTGATTCTCTGATTAAAATAAAATAAAATAAATAAAGTGCATTTGACCGTTTTTCGTAAATAATTTTTCGTGTATTTCTTTTGAGTGGTAATAAATGTCTTTTCTGTAGACTTTCAGACTGCAGTATCACAGAAGAAGGTTATAAAGCTCTGGCTTCAGCTCTGAGATCAAACCCTTCACACCTGATAGAGCTGGATCTCAGAGGAAATGATCCTGGACAATCAGGAGTGAAGGAGCTTGATGATTTACTACAGGATCAGAAGTGTCAACTCAAGACACTGAGGTGAGTACTATTAAAACAACACTCAATAGTCTTAATACTGTTTTTGCCAAAAGAGAATTCAACTGTCAAAAAAACATTTATAAATAAGATTTTGAAAAGACTAAAGGCCCTTTCACAAGATTATGAAAATACCCAAATTAAATGGCATGTAATGTACTTACTCTGTTTCCAGGTTTTTGGGTCGTATTGCAGATGAAGCCTGTCAGTATGTGAGAGGAATTGTGGGTAAAAACCCGTTACTCCTGAGAGAACTGAATCTGAGTGAACATGAACTAGGAGACACACGAGTGAATCAGATCGCTGCTCTACTGCAGGATAAACACTGTAAACTCAACACACTGATGTGAGTTGAACTTTTCTAACATTTTTATTGGACATTTAAATGATCTTAAATCGGGTGAACTCTACAGAACTCACAAGCACTAATCTTCAGTGATCACTAAATGTTGGCATCAAGTATTTTGTGTTTGTAAATTCTCCCTCTTCTGTTCATCATTTTAGGCTGCGTAAGTGTGGTCTAACAGAGGAAAGCTGTTCATCTCTCGCTACAGTCCTGAGATCAAACTCGAGTCTGAAAGAGCTTGACATCAGCAACAATAATCTGCAGGATTCAGGAGTGAAGAAACTCCAGAACGGATTAGAAAATACAAACTGCACACTGGAGAAACTCAGGTGAGTTCAATGAACCATTATTTTATTTTACTAATCACATTTTTACATTTTCAAATTTAAAATATTACTGTTGTAAATAAAAGGAAAGGAAAATACATGCTTCTGTCAGATGTGATTTTTATTGATTGATTGATTCTCTGATTAAAATAAAATAAAATAAAGTTCATTTGACCGTTTTTCATGCAAATTATTTTTCGTGTATTTCTTTTGAGTGGTAATAAATGTCTTTTCTCTAGACTTTCAGACTGCAGTATCACAGAAGGAGGTTATAAAGCTCTGGCTTCAGCTCTGAGATCAAACCCTTTACACCTGATAGAGCTGGATCTCAGAGGAAATGATCCTGGACAATCAGGAGTGAAGGAGCTCGATGATTTACTACAGGATCAGAAGTGTCAACTCAAGACACTGAGGTGAGTACTATTAAAACAACACTCAATAGTCTTAATCCAGTTTTTGCCAAAAGAGAATTCAACTGTCAAAAACACATTTATAAATAAGATTTTGAAAAGACTAAAGGCCCTTTCACAAGATTATGAAAATACCCAAATTAAATGGCATGTAATGTACTTACTCTGTTTCCAGGTTTTTGGGTCATATTGCGGATGAAGCCTGTCAGTATGTGAAAGGAATTGTGGGTAAAAACTTGTTACTCCTGAGAGAGCTGAATCTAAGTGAACATGAACTAGGAGAGACACGAGTGAATCAGATCGCTGCTCTACTGCAGGATAAACACTGTAAACTCAACACACTGGAGTGAGTGGAACTTTTTTAACACTTTTTTTGGACATTTAAATGATCTTAAATCGGGTGAACCCTACAGAACTCACAAGCACTAATCTTCAGTGATCACTAAATGTTGGCATCAAGTACTTTGTGTTTGTAATTTCTCCCTCTTCTGTTCATCATTTTAGGCTGAGTAAGTGTGGTCTAACAGAGGAAAGCTGTTCAGCTCTCGCTACAGTCCTGAGATCAAACTCCAGTCTGAAAGAGCTTGACATCAGCAACAATAATCTGCAGGATTCAGGAGTGAAGAAACTCCAGAACGGATTAGAAAATACAAACTGCACACTGGAGAAACTCAGGTGAGTTCAATGAACCATTATTTTATTTTACTAATCACATTTTTAATTTTTTAAATGTAAAATATTACTGTTGTAAACAAAAGGAAAGGAAAATACATGCTTCTGTCAGATGGGATTTCTTTATTTCTTTATTGATTCTCTGATTAAAATAAAATAAAATAAAGTTCATTTGACCGTTTTTCATGTAAATAATTTTTCGTGTATTTCTTTTGAGTGGTAATAAATGTCTTTTCTCTAGACTTTCAGACTGCAGTATCACAGAAGAAGGTTATAAAGCTCTGGCTTCAGCTCTGAGATCAAACCCTTCACACCTGATAGAGCTGGATCTCAGAGGAAATGATCCTGGACAATCAGGAGTGAAGGAGCTCGATGATTTACTACAGGATCAGAAGTGTCAACTCAAGACACTGAGGTGAGTACTATTAAAACAACACTCAATAGTCTTAATCCCGTTTTTGCCAAAAGAGAATTCAACTGTCAAAAACACATTTATAAATTAGATTTTGAAAAGACTAAAGGCTCTTTCACAAGATTATGAAAATACCCGAATGAAATGGCATGTACTTACTCTGTTTCCAGGTTTTTGGGTGGTATTGCGGATGAAGCCTGTCAGTATGTGAAAGGAATTGTGGGTAAAAACGTGTTACTCCTGAGAGAGCTGAATCTGAGTGAACATGAACTAGGAGAGACACGAGTGAATCAGATCGCTGCTCTACTGCAGGATAAACACTGTAAACTCAACACACTGGAGTGAGTGGAACTTTTCTAACATTTTTATTGGACATTTAAATGATCTTAAATCAGGTGAACCCTACAGAACTTACAAGCACTAATCTTCAGTGATCACTAAATGTTGGCATCAAGTATTTTGTTTGTAAATTCTCCCTCTTCTGTTCATCATTTTAGGCTGCGTAAGTGTGGTCTAACAGAGGAAAGCTGTTCAGCTCTCGCTACAGTCCTGAGATCAAACTCCAGTCTGAAAGAGCTTGACATCAGCAACAATAATCTGCAGGATTCAGGAGTGAAGAAACTCCAGAACGGATTAGAAAATACAAACTGCACACTGAAGAAACTCAGGTGAGTTCAATGAACCATTATTTTATTTTACTAATCACATTTTTAATTTTTCAAATTTAAAATATTACTGTTGTAAATAAAAGGAAAGGAAAATACATGCTTCTGTCAGATGTGATTTTTTTTATTTTTTTATTCTCTGATTACAATAAAAGAAATTAATTAAAGTGCATTTGACCGTTTTTCATGCAAATCATTTTTCGTGTATTTCTTTTGAGTGGTAATAAATGTCTTTTCTCTAGAGTTTCAGACTGCAGAATCACAGAAGAAGGTTATAAAGCTCTGGCTTCAGCTCTGAGATCAAACCCTTCACACCTGATAGAGCTGGATCTCAGAGGAAATGATCCTGGACAATCAGGAGTGAAGGAGCTCGATGATTTACTACAGGATCAGAAGTGTCAACTCAAGACACTGAGGTGAGACGTGATGAAATAATACAACAAAAGGATAAGCACCCAAATTATTTATAATATTATTAATTAACCCTCTAGGGTTGACAATCGCACCGGCACGTTTTGCTGGATTTTCTTCACATAGCAGCAAAATAGACTTAAAATACTCATTTATGGTCATACAGATAAAAGAAATATGGAAAAATTAACTGTAAAAGGTCTACTTTTGTATTTGTCCACTTACAATCCAAACAAAACTTTTGTGCTTTTGTAAAATAAAGAAAATAAATGGTGTGCTTTCTGCCTCTCCATATCCATGACCTTTTTTTCTGGAGCACATCTGGTGTCTACTTTTAAATTATATAATGCAAAATGAAAACAAATATTCTCAGTTTATGTAATCTTTATGAAAAGAGAGAGATGTCAGTCATTCTCATGGCAGTTCATTATCTGCTAATGTGAACACTCCTACGGGGGAAGCGTGCTATTGAAATGCAAATGATCTGAGGCGATTCATGCAAACCTATCAACGCCCACATCAACTCGATAAAACACACCAAGTTTAATCAGATTCATGTACTTTACGTCATCTTGAGATGCTGTGAGGAATAATAATATAATAATAATAATCCTGGAAAAATGTACCTCAGAAGAAGAGCTGGTTTCAGTTTCGTTTAGAGCAGGGGTTCCCAAACTTTTTCGTTCTAGGACCCACCTAGACAAGTATAATCAATCGCAAGACCCACTTGCACTGGTGCTACCAACTTTATCAGTTGGTCGCACCAGCATGATTTGGTCGCACTTTTTTTTTTTCTACATGCAATGGGATTAATCAATGCATGCTGATGGTCTTAATCTGCATTCCCTAGTTTTGCACTGATGTAAAAAGACTGACAGTGACAAGCCTTCATGTTAGCAAAATATTTTAAACTTTTAACTCTTAAAAAAACTTTTAAAAACATGTATGTTCTTTAATGTTTGATTATAATTTTACCGTCTTCACATAGGGATGGGAAATGATAAGATTTGATCAATAATAATAATAATGCCACTGACGATTCTGATTATCGATCCGATTCTTTAACGATTCTCTTATCGATTCTTGATAGCACTGTGTGGAAAAATGTAGTCATATGGTTTTCAAATAAAAACAAGGGGTTTTATTTATTTTAAAGCTTAAGCTTGAGTAAGCAAACTGTACTTTTTATGTAATTTATGTAATAAATAGAACTTTATTGTAAAGTGTTACTGATTCAGACGTCTCCTGAGTTCACTGTTGGAAAGATCAGTTGTCCATTCATTAAAATGAATCGTTCAAAGGAGTCATTAGTTCGCGAATTGGACGTGTCATGCGCGTTGTGTGATTATCCCAGCAGTTAGGACATAGACATCCAAGATTTGTGTCAACACAGAAAACATTTCATCACTGGATAGTTTTTTTTCGTTTAATTGAAGTGTTGTTTTATGTCAGCTGAATCTGGGACGCTTTTCAGAGAAGATAAGGCAACAACTTATTTAGCACAATTCACACCCAGCGGTAATTGAGGAAGAAAAAAAAATCTCCGAATGCTCCACATGAAACTTTGGTCTTCCGACCTTTTACCACCGTGTCGATTTATTTTGATTAATATGTGCGAGGGAGAGAGAGCAAGACAGCGCTTAGTTTGGAGACGGTGAAGTCTTTTTTACACTTTCGCCTGGCTCCGAAGAGAGAGAGTGTGCGCGCGCGCGACCGAGTAGGCTACTCTCTCTGCTCGTTCTTTCAGTTAAACATGCACTGTGACTCTGTCACAAGCGCAGCAGTTCATCTACATTACTCAGCGATCAAATAACACTTTGGCGGGCGCTAAAACTCATAGTCGTTTGGTCATTAATCGGACTGGTTTTGTTTCACTCATCGTAACGTAAATTTAGCTGCAGCTAAGTGCCTTTGTGCGACCCACCTTTTCTCACTGTGTGACCCACAAGTGGGTCGCGACCCACAGTTTGAAAACCACTGGTTTAGAGGATCCAGCTGAGGATTTTGAATAGTAAGTTCCTTAAATTCTTTATTCTAATTGTGATATGGAATAATATCTGTAAACCACAAAAAGGCTTAAAACATATTTAAAGTTTAAATATGAATCCTCTATTTTGCGTGTGAATCTGTGTGAATGAATGGCACAGATGCGCACTTTTGTTTACTTCACGCAATTACATTAGTAAACATGCTATTTTTACATGAACACATCGACTAGTTTAGCTTTTCCCAAACAAATGTTTGGAAATATAAACAAAAGTTTAATATGTCAATATTTTTGTGTTTCATTAGTGACAAATTTGGGGGGAGGAAACATATTCCAAAACTTTCTGAAAATACAGAATGAGAATAACTGCACAATTACTAGAAATGTGTTTCCAAATCTAACTTTGTTCTGTAATTCTGTAGAATGGCCCATTATAGCCGATATTGAACTGGATTTGTTTCCAGGTATGACTATGTACTCAAAATGTGCTTTTGACTTTTATTCATATTTGGATTATAATGTTAACTATATTCTTATAACATACATCGACTTGATGCAACCTGGACACATCATCAGTGATGTTACCTGGGGTCATGGAGTGTTTCGGGTCTTTCGAGGATCATACACTCTCACCCAGGCGACCCAGCCGGGGTTGATCAGGCCCCAGCTTGTGCCCAGGTAGCCCTCCTCCTACCCCACCCATGGTTCTCCTCTCCTCATCCACAGCCACCTTGAGGCAACTTCTGCTGCCTCCGTGACCTCCTTGATGGCCCTTCGCTTACTGGCCCCTATGATGCCCAGGATGTTATAGGCCCTGCAGAGAGACTGGCCAGCAAACCCTCTGCATCCTACCTCAATGGGCTCACACCGCGCTCGCCACCCATTGTTTCGGCAATCCTCCACTAGCTCAGCATATTTTGCCCTCTTCCTCTCATTGGCCTCCTCGATACGGTCCTCCCAGGGCACGGTGAGTTCTTGGAGAACAATCTGCTTGGAGGTCTCTGAGATACGTAACATGTCAGGCCGCAATGTTGTGGTGGCGACAATTTCTGGGAATTTCAGTTGCTTCCCCAGGTCAACTTTCAACTCCCAGTCTCGTGCTGTTGCTAGCAGGCCAGATGAGGCCTCCCTGTCAGCTAGTGTGGTGGCTTCTCTCCAGCCCGGACAAAAGCAATGGTGTTCTTCACTGGACAAAGGCGCTTGCAGTGGCCAGTTCCGCAGCTGATGGTGTTCGCTATGACCTTCAGGACTTGGTCATGGCGCCACCGGTAGCGGCCCTCGCCCAGGGCCTTCGAGCAGCAGCTGTTTTAGTACAGTGAACTCGTTGTCATGTTCAAGAAACCAATTTGAAATGATTCCAGCTTTGTGACATGGTGCATTATCCTGCTGGAAGTAGCCATCAGAGGATGGGTACATGGTGGTCATAAAGGGATGGACATGGTCAGAAACAATGCTCAGGTAGGCCGTGGCATTTAAACGATGCCCAATTGCACTAAGGGGCCTAAAGTGTGCCAAGAAAACATCCCCCACACCATTACACCACCACCACCAGCCTGCACAGTGGTAACAAGGCATGATGGATCCATGTTCTCATTCTGTTTACGCCAAATTCTGACTCTACCATCTGAATGTCTCAACAGAAATCGAGACTCATCAGACCAGGCAACATTTTTCCAGTCTTCAACTGTCCAATTTTGGTGAGCTTGTGCAAATTGTAGCCTCTTTTTCCTATTTGTAGTGGAGATGAGTGGTACCCGGTGTGTGTGTATATATATATATATATATATATATATATATATATATATATATTAGTGCTGTCAAATGATTAAAATACTTAATCGCGATTAATCGCATTAATGTCATAGTTAACTCGCAGTTAATCACAATTAATCGCACTGTTGTACATTTATCATCTTAGCAACTAAGAATAATTAAGCGAGACGTTGCTTCGATTTAGACGTTTAATGAAAAAAAAAAACAAGTGTAAATACAGCGTGTTCTTGTTTAGCAAATCATCAACAAAGATGACTGTTGCCAAAAATTCCCAGAACCATCAACAAAACTTCACGTGACTTTTATCATTGCTCAATGCATCTTGGGAAATGAAGTCAATTCACAAATCATAATGATACAGTTCGTTTTTAACCACATATGAACTGTTAATCTTAGTGTTGTGTATTAACTGTCGGTATTAATGTTAACTTATTCATTTTAACTTATTAATCTTAACTTTCGTAACCATTCTTTTAGTCTTCTAACAAATAAATTCTCAACATCCTCTCCCCCATAAACTACAGTTTATATAATTTCCAAAGGATACAAAAGCTGGATGGGTCTCCGCAGTACAGTCCCTGAACTTGTGCGAACTACACATGACCTCACACGGCCATCGCGACCTGGAAACAGTTCCTCAATTTTTCCTAGCCTCCAGCTCTGTCTTGGGGTTTTATCTCTCTTCGATGAGTGCAACATCTCCGACCTTCAGCAGAGAAGGCTGTGGGGTGTCGCAGCGATGAGCCGACTTCAAACCCAGCAAATATTCTCTCCGCCATCGGTTCCAGATGTTGGTCATAAGTCTTTGTCTGTAGCGCCACCTCCTGTTTATCTCCTCCTTGTTCGCTGTTGGATGGTTAGTCTCAGCTGGACATGGCTTAGGAGGCAAGCAGGTCAATCTCTGACCAACCAAGAAGGTGAGCAGGTGTTAGTGGCTCTGGCTCATCCACATCATTGTGCACATAAGTGAGCGGCCTCGAGTTTATTATGGCTTCAGCTTCAGTCAGAATGGTGCACATTTCTTCAAAGTTGAGTTTAGCTCTGCCAAGCACTTTTCTGAGAATAATTTTGACTGACCTTATCAAACGCTCCCAGAATCCGCCCCACCAGGCTGCTCTTTCAGCTATGAACCACCAGGTGATGCCCTTCTCTGAGAAGAACTCCCGTAGCTGAGGATCTTTAATGCCTTTCCAGAGCTCCTTCAAATCTTTATCAGCTCTCTTGAACGTCTTGCTGTTATCTGAATAGATCACCTTGCATAATCCTCTTCTTGAGATGAATCTTTTCAACACTAGCAGGAAGTTCTCTGTAGACATATCTGAGACCAGCTCTAAGTGCACTGCTCTGGTTACAGCACAAGTGAACAGTGCTATATACTGTACGCTTTTGTCATAACATTCTGTGTCTTCACATAGAGTGGCCCTGCGAAGTCCACACCAGTGGTCTCAAATGGCGGTGACTCTGTTATTCTGTCTCTTGGCAGTGGCGCGGTAGTCTGCTGTCCAGCCTTTGCATTGAATTTCTTGCAGAGTACACATCTGGACACAACCTTCTTCACTACCTGTCGTGCCCTCAAAATCCAATATTTCTCTCTTGTCTGCACTAAAGTGTCTCTTACACCCGCATGCATTATCTTCTCATGTTCATACTGCACCAACATTTCTGTGTATCGGTGGTTGTTGGGCAAAATCCATGGGTGCTTTTCTCTCTAAGAGAGATCAGAATGCTGGAGCCTTCCTCCCACACTGAGCAGCTCATCTTCATCCAGAAATGGTTTTAGCTCTCGGATTCTGGAGTCAGTGTTGGGACATTTCCCTGCTTTCAGCAGATCAATTTCAGAGCTGAAACTCTGGTTCTGAATCACCCTTATCGAGTGTTTTCCTGCTTCATTCAGCTCTTCTGCCGTCAGTTCACCACTGATTTTTATGCTTGAGCGGGTGTTGGTGATAAACCTCTTTATCCAGGCTGTTACCCGGAGCACTGTTTTTAGTTTGCTGTACTTCTCCAGACATAAAATAGGGCTAAAGAAGTCTTGGTCTTGCTTAACAAGCTGTACAGCAATCTGGTATTTGGATCTGAGTCCCAACTTTACCTCATCTTCCTGGACATCTTACTGAGTGCTCTCTGACTGATCAGATGACATCAGAACACAAGGACCATTCCACCACAATGTGCTCTGCTTCAGGTCCTGCACATTTAGGCCTCTGGTGGGGAGGTCAGCTGGATTCATTTTCCCTTTGCAGTGAGACCATGACTGTGGGTCAGTTAGAGACTGGATCTCTGTGACTCTATTTGCTACAAACTGTTTTTACTTATGAGCAGAACCACAAATCCAATGCAGCACTATCATAGAGTCTGTCCATAGTCTGAGTTGTGTCTTGTCTAGCTGCAGTGCTTTCATGAGGGTGTTCCCCAGCCTGGCTGCTATTACAGCACCCATTAGCTCCAGTCGTGGCAGTGTCATCCTTTTGAGTGGAGCCACTCTGGACTTGGATGCAACCAGGCTTATGGTCACTTCTCCTTCCTTTGTTTCTCCTTGAAGATAAGCAACTGCACTATAAGCCCTGTCACTCGAGTCACAGAACACATGTAGCTTTAACTCTTGACCGTCCTGCTGTGGCATGTGTGTTTGGTACCATCGTGGAATTGAGACCTGATGCAGTTGAGGGAGCTCTGAACACCACTGTTGCCATCAGGTGGCAGATCAGGTGGCAGTTCCTCGTCCGACTTGAGCCCTCTCTCCCACATCTCTTGGAACAAGCACTTAATCCTGATGGTGAAGGGAGTCAGGAATCCTAGAGGGTCAAAAATGCGAGCAGAAGACTGCAGAACACTTCGTTTTGTGTTTTCTCTTTCTTTCAGAATATCAAGCAGCCCCCTGAGGTCGAACACAAAATCATCTATGGCCAGTCTCCATACCATACCCAGCATCTTCAGCAGAGACCTGTGTGATTCTGGTTGCACAGCAAAATCCATCAAGCTCTTCTGCCATTTTTCTTTGAGCTCAGGAGAGTTTGTCATCCATTTACATAGCTCCATGCCTGCAGCAGACATAATGTTCCTGGCTGTTGTTGTCACTGTATGTGCCTCTGTCACCTCACTTGCACTTGAAATAAAATCATCGACATAGAGTGAGGAGCTGAGGACTTCTACCACTTGTGGGTGTTCTAGCTCATACTGTCTTAAATGCTTCCTAATGGTGGCTGCGAGTAAGAATGGGCTTGATGAAGCTCCAAACACCACTCTCGTCATTCTCAGCATGTGAAGCGTCACCTCCTTCTCCTCTGTTGGTGGTCCTATGAACCACAGAAATCTTACAGCGTCCCAATCTCTTTCTGAGAGTGAAATCTGCAAAAATGCTTTCTTGATATCTGCCATATATGCGATTTCATGCAGTCTGAATTTGATCAAAATACTCATCAGATCTGGATTCAGATTGGGACCTGTTAAGAAACAGTCATTTAGTGAGGGACTTCTATCTTCGTGGGATGACGCATCAAACACAACCCGCAGTTTCGTTGTTGCCTTATCCTCTCTCAATACAGCGTGATGAGGTAGGTAATATGTCTGACTGCCTTGTGGTGATGCATGCTCCCTTGGCACATCCTCAGCCATTCCTTGTTTTAAGTAGTCCTCCACAACTTCATTGTATCTGCTGTAGAGTGTGACATCCTTGCTTAGTTTCCTTTTCAAACTCTCAAGTCTCTTTTTAGCAATGCGGTAATTGTTAACTTATTCATTTTAACTTATTAATCTTAACTTTCGTAACTATTCTTTTAAATAGTCTTCTAACAAATAAATTCTCAACACGCACATTTTTATCTATTCTAAATGTCCCTTGATTTCTTTTTGTTAAGGGGGTCGCACACCGGACAAGAAGCGTGGCGCGCCGCGTCTAAAACAACTCGAGTTATCGCACACCGGACGTGCACTTTCTCAGTTTATGGCCAGCAATATTGTTATGTTTAAGGACATCATGGAATTAAGATAATGTTTGTGTTATGATTGTACTGTACAATTAAATACAATCGTTGCTAAGTCTGCAGTCTGAACACTTTACCTCAGACTGTCCATTTACTGAATGAATTGAGAATATCTCCTGAAAATCCGATAACATCAGCAGTTTTCATCCACGCAGCTGATTTCTGTAAATTAATTTAAAACTAAATGTATATTGCAGCACAGGGTGAAGTCAGTATATACATTAATGGCGACAAATACATGTTAATTTAATATAAAACTATGTAAATGGCGCTCTGTGGCGCGGCAGGATTTTGAACAAGGTCCTGAGCCGTAGCTGGGCGCCGCCGGTGTGTGTACACTCATAGAGAATAATGTGTTTGAATTTTAAAGACGTGGCGCTGCGCTTCTCGTCTGGTGTGCGACCCCCTTTAGCCTACTACTCTTTGGCTGGCTCGCAAGCCCAAACAAGTGTGTGCTATATATATATATATATATATATATATATATATATGCAGATGTGGCCTTTAAAAATGCACGTCTCAGAGAGAAGAATACTGCGAGCACTTCCGAAATTCTGCGGGATCCAACAGAAGGGGGATTAGGTGTTGGACGCAAGAAATACTAAAACCTGTAGATGGCAGTCATGTTTCATGTAGGCCATACTGACGACAATACTGTATTTGTGCTCGACTTCATGCTGAGCATACGGTATGATATTGAAGTAACATGACAGGGATTCTCGGTGCTTTGGCAGTACTTTGATGTCATACACATGCACGCTTTTTGGCAAACGTTTGGTTGGCGAAGTTTTCTTTTGCCAGTTACATAAACAGTCACATTCTTCATAAATGGCCGACTCAAACGCGCATCATTTGTCTTATTTTTTTTCTGTGTACTTACAGTAGAAGAGACGTGATGTATGATAACTAAGTCTTATAACACAATAATTCGCGAAGACCTTTGAAGAGACCGAGAGCATTTGTGCAATATCATTAACTAGTTTATCTAATTTTACATTTAGTTCCTTTTTGCATCTAAACGTTTTTAATAGCTTTAACGTGGTTGTAATGCGCTTTTCTGCATTACTGTACAGTACTTTTAATATTATCATGTTTCCCTTTACATGGTATGCATAGGCGTCGATTTTGGGTTGGGACGGTGGGTACGCGCACCCACCAGATTTCGTCATGAGTAATTTTGTACCCACCACTTTTAACTTCCGTCCATATTAATTTGACTTTTGGTTTGATTTTTTTTTACTGTTTTCAGTGGTTATGAGGAGCAATATGAGAGAGAAATTTGGTAATCATTGTCTGACCCAACAAAAAAACATTATAATATTCATTTTATTTTATTTTTCGTGTTCGCATTTATGAGGGAAAAAACAACGTGTCAGTTCTCGGTTAGGGACGTGAGCGCTCTGAAAGCGGCACTAAAAGACTGCTTTAAAACTTTCACAGAGACCTCAAACAGAACAGCTGCCTTTCTTTAAATTGAATTTCGTTTTGTATTAATTATATCTTAATTTTAATCAATGTTTCATGAACCAATTGCCTGGATTTAAGAAGTAAATATAGCAGAATCACGACATGGTGGCGCCGGCGAGTGAACTGGAGTTCGTCTCATAAATGAACCGAAACTCAGCGTATAATGCACATTCACAGCGTATTTAGACATATTCTAACCACAGAAATCGACCCCTATGCTAGTACAATATCTTTGCTTCTGACAAGTTTCTGTAATAAATCCGTAAATCAATCACAAAACGTGTTGATGTGTTGGCGAATAAAATTTTAAATTGTCAATTTAAAAAAAGCAGAAACGTGTATAAAACCCGCTTCAATTACAGTTAACAATATCTGAACTGTGCTCTTTTGCATACTTCTAATTTTCTCATGCACTTTGTCTTGTATTTCTGCAATAGATTCATTGATCTGGCCATAATTGTGACCAGACTAACGTAATTTCTCTGTCATTTCTCTGTCTTTTTATCTCTTTAAAATATTGCTACTTTTAGAAAAAATTAAATAATTATGAATCAAATTATTACGAACAAACAATGAAACTGTGTCAAAATTCGACAACACAAAGAATTATCAAAAGGCGATATAACGCACATCTCTGGTTAAATTAATTATATAGAAAACAGGGAACATTTTGTAAAAGCAAAACTGAATAAAAATGCGTAATTAAAATAATTGTAGGCCTATTATGTTTTACCAAATATTTAATACCACTTCCCCATAATGATGTAATCAATTTTTAAAACAACATCTGTCAAACTGTCAATCAGATACCTCTTATCTGGTCATTTTTATTTTATTTTAGAAGTCATAACTGTTGATCACCCTTTATATGGATTTTGTGAATATGAATATTTAAAAGATTTACAAACTGTCGGCAAGACCTCAAGCCAACCCGGGACATTCTGAGACTAACGTGGAAAAATCGTTATGCTTAATGCATTAAGACAGTTCAATTAAAATATTTATTTATAATGTAATGGCATCAGATGCGCCCAAAATATAAATGCTACGCGTTGTGCTGCAACATTACCTCACAAGAACAAGAACACAAGAAAAATCTGCACGAATTAAGAATCTGGGTAAGTCGCATTATTTAAGCCTTTCATTATGTTAGGATGATTTAGTGTATAAAATAAAAAAAATACAGCTGTATTAAGATACTGTATTAAGTTGTCTGTATTAAGACAACTTTGATGAACCTTTTGGATTTACAAATATTTTCAAATGTCTGTATAATACAGTACTGTAAATATTTGTCTCTATTACTATTTATAATTTATATTTTATCGTGGATGTTTTCTCACAATCATGACGTAATGTGAAGTAAAATAAAAAATCTAATGTAAAGTTGTTTTTTATGCGCCACCTGGTGGAAATTCTGTGAAGCGAAAAACATTGAGGGAATATTTAAGTAGGCCCCCCTGAAAGCACTTGCAGAATTCTGCGAGACTATGCGAGACGAATTGCCGAATGCCACGGGAGAAAACGCGCGTTTTTAAAGGCCACATCTGTATATTTATATAGTATATAATTTTTTCCTCACATTCTTTAGTTCCCTATACATACTCTTGACATACCTGACTGAAAGGCTCATTATGCGGGTCATTGTCTTCTCAGGTGTGAATCAGAGCATTATTCATGATCATTCACGCCCCCACACATATTGCCTTTCCAAACAAGAAATGTCCTGCAAAATTGAAATCAATGTATTACAAAAAAATACAAACATGTTGTTGCTCACATATTATGGTAGCCCTGTTTGTGCTAAATAGAGTGTAATAACACTTTTGCCATTAATATATTTATAAGCAACTGAAAAAAGCACAAATGTCAGGGCATATCAAAACATCTCACGGGCCCCAAAAACAGGTTGAGCCCCCAAGGGTTAATCCAATCCATTGCAAAGTAAATTGAACATAATACATTTAACACTGTTTTCAATTGCAATCAGATGCTTTTTTAACCCCCTGAGGTCGGCGGTATCGCCGGCGATACCAGCTCGCTTTTTTTTTATCAGTGTAAAAGAAACTCATAAATACTCTGTTGACTTTGATTTTCCATAGGAGTTTCATACATCAATCGATTCTGTTAAATGTGTATTATTTTTCTGTATACTCACAATAAAAACAAAGTGTTGTGCTTTTCGCCAAATTAAGAAAAATAATCACGGAGCGAGTTCTGCCTTCTCTCTGTCCGTGTAGTCCATTCTGAAACGCGTCCGAAAATGAATCATAACTCAGCGAATACTTCTCACACAGGCACGTGATATATGTCTTTATGAAGCTTGAAATCTCTTCTTTTAAATGAAGTAATTAATAAAAAAAACAAATGTTTTCAACTCATGTAATCCGTTTGAAAGCAAGGAGAGGTACCGTTTTTTCCTTCTGCCTAATTATCTCTATAATGAACTGAGGCCGCCCCGCCCCCGGCGCTATTGACATGGTAAATAGTTTAGGTGATCTATGCTTCGCACCCGCCCCCCGATCAATGCCTTGAAAACACGAAGTTTCATCAGATCAGATTCACTGATAGTTCATCGCGTTTAGAGAGGATGGCGCGTTTCTCCGGTAAAGACGCCCTTCAGATGATCCTGGACAGCGAGGAATAACTCACCTTGGCTTTTCCTCAGAGGAAGATTGTAACTCAGACGAACGGCAGCATGTTCAAGAGCGAATTGATCACGCCGAGTAAACACCGAGTTTTCACGTGAGTAAATACGTGAACTCAAGTGGTCTAGTGGTAGAACATTTGCCTAGCGTGTCAGAGGTTCTGAGTTCGAATCCGCACTCATATCGTTTTTTTTTTTTTTTGTCAAATCAGATTATGTTTATCAGAGGTTGTATATCAGGCAGAGACATGCTTGTGTGTATTTTATTTTGTAATTTCACTGGAACGAAAAGAGAGTCTCCACAACGGATTGAAGCGCGCGTCCGAGTGAAGACTGCGCGAGCCTAAAACAAACACAGTATCCGCGTCTGACTCGCGGGAATCCACGGCGCAAACCTGTGAGGGGCTGTGTTTTCTCGAGCCCCATATCAGCTCGAGAAAGCACAAGTTTATTCAGATCATTACTTGTTTACACCGTCTCGCAGCGCTGTGAGGAATAATAATAATAATGGAAAATGTCCCTCAAAAGGTAGATGTAAACAAACTATTAAAAGGTAAATATAATTTTTTTTTCTTTAAATAATTTTTATTGTGTTTTATTAGTAACAAATTTGGGGAGAGGATAAATATTCCAAAACTGAAAATACAGTATGAGAATTTACTGCACAATTACTAGACATGTTTACCTTGGATATTATACAATTTACAAGCACAATTTGTGGAAAAAAAAATGTATATAAAAAATATAAATAAAATTTATTTTTGTGTATAAATATATACACATATGTGTGTGTGTATGCACATATATATATTTGTATAAGCAACGTATTAAACTGCAAATTAGCATTTATATTCCTTATAATAAAAATGAAAGACCTATGTTACAGACATATGAAAGACAACATTTCGTTGATTAGTTTTGGATAGATTATACATTTTTACTGTAAAATATCTGCCACCTCAAATAAGCTTTTATTTGCCAATTTTTTTGTCAAAAATAATCAATCAAATCCTTAACTTTGAAATATGTATGATAAAATGTATACTTTAGTTTGTACAAAGAAAGATTACACTTGAATTGTTGTTTATTTAAATATTTACAAGGTAGATGTAAACAAACTATTAAAAGGTAAATATAAGCCTTTTCTTTAAATAATTTTTATTGTGTTTTATTAGTGACAAATTTGGGGAGAGGATAAATATTCCAAAACTGAAAATACAGTATGAGAATTAACTGCACAATTACATGTTTTCCTTGGCTATTATAGGCCAAATTGCAAGCACAATATGTGGAAAAATAAAAAAGAATTGAGATGCTTCCAACTGTTGCTCTTGCATTCTTGTGGCTCAGTGACTCACCTGAATGAATGGCTCATTAAGTATGCGGTCCTCAGGTGTGAACCACTACATATGCATGATCGTCGACGCCCACTCGAATATTGCCTTTCCAAACAGAAAGTGCTTTGCAAAATTCAAATCAATGTATTGTGTTATGTGAAGGATTAGGCAGGGTGATTTTCACATAATTTTGAAGAAAAAACACTAGGCGATGACATCCATTAGACAAAAGTCTTATTGGCACATATTTAGTGTGTGTTTTGTGGTCTTATTTCAGAAACTTTAGTTTTTAGTTTTTTCAATAACCACGCATAAACATTATTCTCTCAAAAATGCAGACATGTACATTCTTGTTGCTCACATATTATGGTAGCCCTGTTTGTGCTAAATAGTGTGTAATTTTTTTTTGCCATTACTATGTTTATAAGCAACTGAAAAAAGCACAAATGTCAGGGCATGTCAGAACATCTCAAGGACCCCAAAAACACCTCAGACCCCAGAGGGTTAAAGCAACAACATGGAGCTTTTCCTCTGCGGTCGCCCTACAGGTTGGAAGCGGAATTGCAAGCAATTTACTTACTAGTTCAACAGCATGACGGCCAAGTCAGCATCGGTCTGACGATAAGCTCACGCCAGCGAGCAAACGCTCGACTAATATTGATCCTCGTCCTGCCTTTCAGTTTATCACTCTCCCTTTTCCTCTTCCGACTCTACTCCGACAAAACCTTGGACTTCTTACGTTTCGCTGCTGCTTCAGCCATGACGAAAACAAACGCGCTGGTTGGCCTGTCACAGCCGAATTTGAAGAAGTGATTGGCGAAGTGACGTATGCCGTAAAGCAGTCGAATTTTGTAGTTCTTTTTGAGCTCTGGTTACTACCCGCTCCCCGAAGTTACATAGTGCCAGTAAAAGCGATACAGACCCCGTCAGGCTCTGGCAGACGTGTCATTCAACCTATTGTAAGTCGATGTACCATCACAAGGGTCTTGGAAATGTATTATGAAGGTTGAAAAACTACATGTTGTTACTTTAAATAAAGGTTTAGTCAAGAATTTTATTGAATCCTGCTTTATCTTCCCTTCTCCAGGTTTTTAAATTCTGCTGCAGAGGAAGCCTGTCAGTTTGTGAACGGAGTTCTGGGTGAAAATCTGTTACTCCTGAGAGAACTGAATCTGAGTGAATGTAAACTAGGACCCTCAGGATTGAAGAAACTTGCTGCTGTACTTCAGGATAAACACTGTAAACTCAACACACTGATGTAAGTTTTATCATAGCAATATATTTTTTTTATTATAAGTGTGAACTTGCACCTTAGCGTATTATGTATATTTTGCAATGTCATCATCACCATAACCAGTAGTTGTCAACTCTTCAAATGTGTAAATAAAACTTCTAACTATGTTTCTCTTTATTTAGTCTGAATAACAGCAAAATCACAGATGAAGATTGTCATGTTCTGACTGAAGCTTTAAATTCAAATCCGTCAAATCTGACAGAGCTGAATCTGAGTGTGACTGAACTGAGAGACTCAGGAATGAAGATCTTCTCTGTGCTGTTCAAGAATGAACTGTGTCAACTGAAAAAGCTGAAGTAAGTAATTTTAAAAAATCTGTTATAATGCAAATCTCATATTCGTGGATAAAATTATGCATACACCATTTTTATTTTTCTACAGGTTTAACTGCATCAGTATTACAGCAGAAGGTTGTTCTGTTCTGGCGTCAGCGTTTAATTCAAACCCTTCTAACCTGAAAGAGCTGGAACTGAGTGAGAATAAACTAGGAAACTCTGGAGTAACAGAAATCTCCACTCTACTGAGAACTTCACAGTGTACACTGCAGATACTCAGGTTTGAATTTAAACATGGGCAGAAATCTTATGTCAGTGTTGTCACTTACAGAAAAAAAAAAAAAAAAAAAAAATATATATATATATAAAAAATTATTGTCAGACTTTTTAAGGCCTGAGAATTATGAATATGATAATCCTGAAAAAGAAAGTTAGTTAATTGTTTGACTTATAAGACTTTATTCAATTGCTTTTAGACTTTCAGACTGCAGTATCACAGAAGAAGGTTATAAAGCTCTGGCTTCAGCTCTGAGATCAAACCCTTCACACCTGATAGAGCTGGATCTCAGAGGAAATGATCCTGGACAATCAGGAGTGAAGGAGCTCGATGATTTACTACAGGATCAGAACTGTCAACTCAAGACACTGAGGTGAGACGTGATGAAAAAACAAACAAAACATAATGTACAGATTAGGGCTGCACCCTAGTAGTCAACAAGAAGAGGCTTAGTTGACCAAAATTGTATTAGTTGGTAAGTCGCAGAAGAAAAAAAACTCCAGAGGAAGTGGCAAGTCACGCAGTCCACGACAGATGGATCATTATTGGCTGGTCCTTGTGGTAATAACAGTTGGGCAGGAAATCTAAATGCTCGCCTATCATTCACCGACCGCAAATATGCCTCATCACATTTTTATCACATTAACTATTAGCAGCTTTATATTACAGCTCGCTCAAATGCTAACATAGAAAAATGTGTGATATTATTTGGTGCATATTCATATGTTTGTGCAGAGTGTTGAAGTTGAATAGCAGTGTGCTGCATGACAGTTAACATGGAGGTGCCGGTGCAATCACTTGCATTTAACTTAAGATACTCTGTTACTTTTGGTCATACAGGTAAGATTAATACATAATTAAAAACTGTATAGGGGCTTATTTTATTTGTGCACGCTCAATATAAAAACAAAACGTTGTGCTTTTATAAAATAATGAAAACAAACAGGACGCGCTGTCTGCCGTCTCAGTCCCTGTGAACTTGAGCATGTCAAAAAATAGAATGAAACTCAGTGTACTTGCATCACAGACATAGGAAATATATTTATAGAAAGCTTGAAATGTCTATTTTGAAATTAACTAATTCAACTGCAAAAAATATTCTCAGATTATGTAATCAATTTGCATATAGGTTTGTCCTGCAGAAGTGACGAGTCAGGTGAAAACACATATCAATGAATGATTAGGCTGTCTCCTTGCTGTTTTTCACGACACATTCATAATCATTACTTTTGCCAGTGGGTTTTGGCAAGTTTTATGTTTTGTGTGGCTATATATTATTGTCATGGATCTCTGAGGGAAAACTCAAATGCAGAATGAGTGTTCAGGGATTTATTGACAAACCAGCAGACTAGACAAGATCACACTCAGACAAACTACACTGCTCAAAAAAATTAAAGGAACACTTTGAAAACACATCAGATCTCAATGGGGAAAAATATCATGCTGGATATCTATACTAATATGGACTGGGTAATGTGTTATGAACGAAAGGATGCCACATCGTTTGATGGAAATGAAAATGATCAACCTACAGAGGATTGAATTCAAAGACACCCCGGAAATCTGAGTGAAAAAATTATGCAGCAGGCTTGTCAATTTTGCTGAAATTTCATTGCAGCAACTCAAAATGGTACTCAGTAGTTTGTATGGCCCCCACGTGCTTGTATGCATGCCTGACAACGTCGGGGCATGCTCCTAATGAGACGACGGATGGTGTCCTGGGGTATTTCCTCCCAGATCTGGATCAGCGCATCACTGAGCTCCTGGACAGTCTGAGGTGCAACCAGGTGATGTCAGATGGACCGAAACACAATGTCCCAGAGGTGTTCTATTGCAGTGGTTCCCAATTCCAGTCCTCGTGACCCACTGCTCTGCATGTCTGTATGTCTCCCTTATTTAACACACCTGAACCAGATCATCAGCTCATTAGGAGAGACTCCATGAACTGAACTGAGTATGTCAGATAAGAGAGACCTACAAAATGTGCAGAGCAGTGGGTCACGAGGACTGGAATTGGGAACCACTGTTCTATTGGATGTAGGTCAGGTGAGCGTGGTGGCCCTTCAGTGGTATCATTCCTTCATCCTCCAGGAACTGCCTGCATGCTCTCGCCACATGAGGCCGGGCATTGTTGTGCACCAGGAGGAACCCAGGACCCACTGCACCAGCATAGGGTCTGACAATGGATCCAAGGATTTCATCCCGATACCTAATGGCAGTCAGGGTGCCATTGTCTAGCCTGCAGAGGTCTATGCGTCCCTCCATGGATATGCCTCCCCAGACCATCACTGACCCACCACCAAACCAGTCATGCTGAACGATGTTACAGGCAGCATAACATTCTCCACGGCTTCTCCAGACCCTTTCCTGTCTGTCACGTGCTCAGGGTGAACCTGCTCTCATTTGTGAAAACCACAGGGCACCAGTGGCGGACCTGCCAATTCTGGTGTTCAATGGGAAATGCCAATCGAGCTCCCTGGTGCTGGGCAGTGAGCACAGGGCCCACTAGAGGACGTCGGGCCCTCAGGCCACCCTCATGAAGTCTGTTTCTGATTGTTTGGTCAGAGACATTCACACCAGTGGCCTGCTGGAGGTCATTTTGTAGGGCTCTGGCAGTGCTCATCATGTTCCTCCTCGCACAAAGGAGCAGATACCGGTCCTGCTGATGGGTTAAGGACCTTCTACGGCCCTGTCCAGCTCTCCTAGAGTAGCTGTCTGTCTTCCTGGAATCTCCTCCATGCTCTTGAGACTGTGCTGGGAGACACAGCAAACCTTCTGGCAATGGCACGTATTGATGAGCCATCCTGAAGGAGCTGGACTGCCTGCGCAACCTCTGTAGGGTCCAGGTATCGCCTCATGCTACCAGTAGTGACACTGACCCTAGCCAAATGCAAAACTGGTGAAAAACAGTCCGAAAAGATGAGTAGGGAAAAAATGTCAGTGGCCTCCACCTGTAAAACCATTCCTGTTTTGGGGGTTGTCTCACTGTTGCCCATCTAGTGCACCTGCTGTTAATTTCATTAACACTAAAGCAGCTGAAACTGATTACCAACCCCCTCTGTTACTTAACTGACCAGATCAATATCCCAGGAGTTTAACTGACTTGATGCTATTCTCTGATTAAAAAGTGTTCCCTTTATTTTTTTTGAGCAGTGTAGGACTAATCAATGACTAAACAAGAGAGTGAGGGAATTGGAAACAAGGAGGCAGGAACACAGGAGCAGGAGCACATGGTGAACACAAACAAAGACACTGTCATATTAAACAAAGACAAGACTGCCAGAACTGCCAGAGGAGAACCTCTGAATTGGTATTTTCATGAGATCAAGTTTAGTTTTGAACTGAATTAATTCCTGCTTAATCTTCCCTTCTGCAGGTTTTTGAGTCCTACTGCAGATAAAGCCTGTGAGTATGTGAGAGGAATTGTGGGTAAAAACCCGTTACTCCTGAGAGAACTGAATCTGAGTGAACATGAACTAGGAGACACAGGAGTGAATCAGATCGCTGCTCTACTGCAGGATAAACACTGTAAACTCAACACACTGATGTGAGTATTTTATAGTTTACTGTCATTGCTGTTCTTTAAAGGGTTTGCAGAAAAAGAACCATTATTCTTTTTATTATTGTTGTTGTATTCTAGAAATAAACTAAAGAATGTTTCCTGTCTTTGTTTTCTTTCTCTTCAGGCTGAATAATAACAGTATTACAGCAGAAGGTTGTGCTGCTCTGACTTCAGCGTTTAATTCAAACCCTTCAAACCTGATAGAGCTGGATCTGAGTGAGAATAAACTAGGAAACTCTGGAATTGAGAAGATCTGTGTTCTGTTGGCAAATACACAATGTAGTCTGGAAAAGCTGAAGTGTGTAGTTATATCATTGAACATTTCTATATACATTTATAATGTTTGATTAGATAAAATGATGAAAATGAATGCTATAATTTGACTCTTCATCTCAGTTTTACTGTGACACCCTAATATCCTGCCTAACATCTCCTTTTGTGTATAACTGAAGAAATTCATTTTGAAACAATATGTGGTTGTTCAATCAATTATTTTGGACAGTTGATTCAATTAATACATTTATTATCAAAGGTTTTGGTTAATGTATATATACAGTAGATCATTTTGGAGAAAAGCAAACAAGTTTAGCATACATTTTTGTTAGTTTGTCAGAATTATTTTATTTTTAATTAAGTACTTGTATGATAAACTATCTCTCAACAAAGAATACATAATATTGTTTTGTTTTTTCAGACTTTCAGACTGCAGTATCAGTGAAGAGGGTTATAAAACTCTGGCTTCAGCTCTGAGATCAAACCCTTCACACCTGATAGAGCTGGATCTCAGAGGAAATGATCCTGGACAATCAGGAGTGAAGGAGCTCAGTGATTTACTACAGGATGTGCACTATAGATTGAAAACCATCAGGTGAAGAAATTGTATTTTAACTTTCTGCTACCATAATGCAATGCTACATCAGTAATCAGTTGAGAAGACATGTATTCTTTTGATTCATTGTTGAATTAATCACATCACAAAATATAGAAGATTATGATTGTCTGGAACATTGTATTACATTGTCTTAACAGAACACAAAGATGTAATTCTTATGGGTTTTTCTGAGAAGTACTTCCCGAATGAATTCCGAATTGACTTTGAACAGTTACTGTACAATCTGCATAATGACAACAAATTTTAAATGGGCTACATTTATTTTTTGTGTAGATTATTTCTGACAGCACTTCTCAAGCTAATGTTGCCATCTAGCGGCTGCGTGTGGAACACACTTAGCAAACTCAGCTTTATGGTCCACCAATGACCGATGCAAGCTGTACACAGTTTTAATGTTTCCTTAAAGTGTTTGAACTGGAAGTTGTTGTGTGAACTTTAGTATGGTTAAAGTCAAGTCACCTTCATTTAGTCAAGTCAAGTCACTGGGAAACAGGAAAATAATGCAACAAATTTGTTTCCGGAAGAAAATAGTGTCACAGTCAAGCTTAAGTAAGCTCAGTGATGGTTCATTTTTGTTGTAAAAAAAAAAGAAAAGCAAAAAAAGTTATCAATTTAATATATATATATATATATATATATATATATATATATATATATATATATATATATATATATATATATATATATATATATATATGTATATGTATATATGTGTGTGTATATATATATATATATATATATATATATATATATATATATATATATATATATATATATATATATATATATATATATAGCCACAGCTACTCTGGATAAAACCATAATGTCATCGTCCAGCTCAGTTCAGGTCTGATATAATGGTGTCAATGCAGGCAGATCAATAATATATATATATTTTTTCCCAAATATCTTTATTGAATTTTTAAACATTTTCCAGACATACAACTGAAAAAATATACAAAGAAACATAAAAAGGAAAAGGTTGCTAGACATTAGTTTAATCCACTGGTTTATCTTTGGTCTTTCTGTGTCCTCCCAGTTCAGAGCGATTACATGTTTAGCCTGCAATAAGCAGAAACTAACAAGCTTCCTCTTTTTTGTAGTCCCTTTAAAACCATTAGGAAAAATGTGAAGTAAGCAGAGTTTACCGTCCATAGGCATGTTACATTCAATCAAACGGGAAACAAATTTAGTAACCTCCTTCCAAAAAATCTGAAGTTCTGGACACTGCCACATACAATGAAGAAGAGTTCCCTTGTCTACACCACATTTTACACAGACATCAGGAATATTAGAATCAAAATGGTGAAGTTTTACAGGAGTAATATAGGTTCTAAATAACCATTTGTACTGCAGCAATCTAAACCTGGTATTAATAGTCTGCGTCTGTGGCAACAGGCAAGAATTGTTCCACTATTGTTCCACTCATCATCTGAAATTTCTGTTTGTAAATCAGTTTTCCTTGCTTGTAAATAAGAAAGACTACTTTCTTTTGAGGAAAGTACTAAAATGTTGTAAAATTTGGAAAGCAGGCCTCTACTCTGATGATGGTTAACGGCTATGTTCTCTATAGTGGAGAGTGGGGGTTATCAATAATATTTTTGAATAATAAATGAAATGTCCCCAACTAAGCAAGCCAAAAACCAATGGTGCCAAAGGCGAAGAAAGGTGAAAAAGGCGACAGTGTCAAGGAACCAAAACTCCATCAGGTGACAGAATGGAGAAAAAAAAACTCCTCTGGCCAACAAACGAACAGTTTATGATAACGATTCAGGCATCATTACAGGTCAGAAGTCAGATTGGAACATTCAAAATATTATCCAGTTCCATCTGGTTGAAGATCGGAGTGATCTTGCACGTATGGACTGGAGACGAGTTTGTTGAAGATCAGTGCCAATGGCTGGCGTGTCGATGAGGCCTTCACAGGGGACAATCAAGTTGACAACCTCTGCTGACACTTGCGTTGTGGTCGTGTCTAGGCGCAGGTCCACCATCTAAATTGGATACAGCCTGGGTCCGGCTGATTATAGTTAACATTAGCATAGATGCCATTCTCATTCTCGAGTACATCGGGTGTTATAGGAAGTGTTCCCGGTTCCGACTGACCTAATCTATGCAGCCTAATGATCATTTAACTGATTTGAATAATAGGAATGTATAGTGGTCTATGTGTATGCCAGTTTGAAGAGATGTGTTTTTTATCTAGATTTAAACTGACAGAGTGTGTCTGCTTCCCGGACAATGTTAGGAAGACTGTTCCAAAGTTTAGGTGCTAAATAGGAAAAGGATCTACCGCCAGCAGTGGATTTGGATGTTCTAGGTATTATCAACTGGCCAGAATTTTGAGATCGCAATAGACGTGAAGGACTATAATGCGTTAAGAGCTCACTCAAGTACTGGGGAGCTAAACCATTTAGTGCTTTGTAAGTAATTAGCAATATTTTTTAATTTATACAATGTTTAATAGGGAGCCAATGCAGTGTTGACAGAACCGATCAGCTATGCATTCTGTTAATTTTGTGAATAACAGTGAAAACTAATCCCATGCTTCCTAATGATATCTCCCAAGGGTAGCATGTACAGAATGAACAACAATGGTCCTAGAACTGAGCCTTGTGGTACTCCATTCTGAACTTGTGATCGATATGACATCTCTTAGTTTATTTCTACAAACTGATAATGATCAGGGGCCGTATTCACAAACAATTTTAAGGCTAAAAGTAGCTCCTAACTGGCGAATTTAGGAGCAACTCCTAAAAATAATGGGCGTGTCACTCGTAACTTTAGGACTCCTAATTTTTTTGACTAAGAGTAATTCACGAAGCATTTTAGCCCTAAAAGTAGCACCTAAGCCTGGGACAGCTTAAACGAAGTCGAGAGGACTCCTAACTCACTAAGACCTATTCACAAACCGTTTTTTGTGGCATTTCACGTTGCGATGTTTTGAAATGCGTACGCGGCGGCTACAGGAGCTTCCGATCGCGAGGGAACAATTTTGCATTGTAGGCATAACTAGGGATGCAATAACGCCACCAACAACAACCAAAACTAGGCTACTCATTGCATGTAAACTAATTGTAACGTTTCATTGTGAATCAAATTAAAATGTTCTTCTCTTTGCAAACGTAGGCAGAGGCATATAGTGACAGATTAATTCAATAATGTTGCAAAGATATTGCATCAATCCATATGTTTCATTAGGCTACTAGGCTATTTGTTTTGCCTTACTCTTTATTCATTTAGGCTATTTATTCAGTTATTCATCATCTTCCGTCCTTCACACTACTTGTGTAGCGCACGCATTCTCAGGCCTGTCACCTGTCACTCATCATCGTAGGGGAGGTGTTTGGAATCATTCCCGTGTTACAATCATCAGCTAATCAAGGTGGTCACTTCAGTCAAGCTCGTGCATGAGTAATGACGTCATCCATAGCAATGAAGACTCACGCTTTGTTTAGGAGTTGTCATTTTTCTTTACTAAGAGTAGGTCTGAAAGGCGTTGTGAATAACTTTTAAGAGAAAACTCCTAGCTAAAATCCTTTAGTGCGATTTAGGAGTACTCCTAGTGGTAAGATAAAATGCTTTGTGAATACGGCCCCAGATAAATATGATTTAAACCACACTAATGCAATTCCACTAATGCTAGCATAATTTTCGAGTCTATTCAAAAGAATGTTGTGGTCGACAGTGTTAAGTGCAGCACTAAGATTGAATAACACTAATAGCGAGATACAACCACGATTGGATGATAAGAGCAAATAATTTGTGACTCTGATGAGAGCTGTCTCAATACTATGATACGATCTGAATCCTGGCTGGAAATCCTCAGATACCATTTCTTTCTAAAAAGGAGCATAGTTGTGAAGACACTGCCTTTTCTAGTATCTTTGACAAAAAGGGTAGATTCGAGATCGGCCTATAATTGACCACTTCACTTGGATCAAGTTGCGTTTTTTTTTTAGTAAGAAGTTTAATCATAGCCAGCTTAAAAGTTTTTGTTACATATCTTAGTGACAAAGATGAATTAATGATATTAAGGAGAGGATCTGTGACCTCTGGAAGCATCTCTTTCAGTAGCATTCTTTAACATGCATGTTGTTGATTTTAGATGATTTAACGAGTTTAGACAATTCTTCCTCTCCTATTGCAACGAATGAATGATATTTTTCCTCAGGGACACTACTGATGTGATACTGTAGTAGACGGCTGCATAGTTATAATTTTCTCTCTAACATTATCAATCTTGGATTCAATAAGGTCAAAAGCTTATGATTTTTCATCATAATAATCTTCACAAATTAAGAATTTTGATATGTAAATACAATCTGCAGAAGTCAAAAGGCTATAAACTAACTACAACATGGCCACACTACACTCATGACTTCAATGACACCATCACTAAGCTTCCTACAAGTCTAACAACTATAATAGTTTGCAAGAGTGCAATTAACTAGGCTGTGAAAATGGACTAGTGAGTAGATGATTTTACCTGTTCGGCTGATGATGTTTAATTTCCCCAACGATCTCTGTAGTTGCATTTAGCCACTTGTTAGCAACTGCTTTTTACAAGACAAGTAAAAGCTTAAAAAAAATCACAAGAGGGTATTACTGATGTTATTTATATTGTAGAATTAAAATATGAAAATATATTGAGGTTGTGTTTACCACAGATATTATTTCAAGCATTTAATCAAAAACCCATTAAAACCCACAGGCAGGTAGGACACCCAATAATTTCATTCGGACCAAATGAAATTGGTCTGAAAATTTTAGTGTCTAAAAAGACTTCCAAAGAAGATAAATATAGAGCACTTTAGAACACTTTAATTATTGATTGCTTTAAGGATGTGACAAGACTTTTGGCCAGTATAACAACATTTTGAAAAACGTTACCTATCCAAGCTTTCAGGATGTTCTACCCAAGCCATTAGAAGAATGAGAAGAAACACCATTCCAAAGGGAAAGCATTTTTTTTCTTCTGTGGATTAAATTGCACACATACATTTCTGAACACAAGTTTGGATTAAAGTAAACCCTGGTGCGATTGAAGTGTGAACAATGTAATCTTTACCCTGGTGCACACCAAACAAGCGGACGGAGATGATGGAAAGGTGGGTCTTGGTCCACTTCCAAACTAACTTTGGTGCAATTCGTTTGTTACAGTACTGTACATGAACACAACACGGGCCAAATATATCTAAACAAACTAAAAACAAGACATGATGTCACCAAGATGCAACCCTAAAAAGTGCAGAATGCTCAAGAATTCGCAATGTTTTCCATTACAGTTAGGAACAGGTGTCAGAACCATGTCTCTTTGTAGCAGATCTTTGTGTGTATGATGGAGGCATTCCTGCTGCTGTCTTGACCATTTACACAATAACTCTTCATGGGTTTTTAGCTGTAAAAGTACTAGTAAAAGTTTAGCTGTAAAGCTAGTAAAAGTACTATATGTTTTTTTTGTCCTCTCTTGTCCTTCAGGCCCGGTGTGGCTTGCAGGTGATGCTCATTATCACTTACGTCACCGGTCTTGATCGCAAACAAAGCAGCAGAAACAAAACAATATCTTATGTCTAAACATTTGTCCAAAAAATTATCTTCTATTTCCTGTAGGTTTTTGAAAACTGATGCTGCACAGGAAGCGTGTGACTGTCTCACTGAAGTTCTGGGTAAAAGTCCATTATTGCTGACAGAACTGGATCTGAGTGAAGATAAATTAGGAGATCTGGATGGAGAGAAGCTCTCTGCTCTTTTGATGGACTCTCATAGCAAAGTGGAGAAAATCAAGTGAGTCAGTGTGATTTATACATTATAACTTCTCTGTTAATTGATTGTAAATGACTGTCAGTCACGTGTCAGCAGATATGAAGAGCTGTTGATCTGATGTGTGGTGAATATGTGCTGAATAATAAATAATGCTGTTTCTGTGTTTAGGCTGAATAATTGTGAGCTGACAGAGAAAAGCTCAGCTTCAGTTCTAGCTACTGTTCTCTCCTCTAAAACCATCCTGAAAGAGCTGAACCTGAACAACAGCCGTCTGCTGGACTCTGGAGTCAAAGAGATCTGTGAGGGACTGAAGAATCCTGTGTGTGAGCTGAAGATACTTGAGTAAGTACATTTCACCATCAGCTACACTCAACACCACAGAAATCACAGGAATATGACACACTGGATGTTCTGTTCCCCTTGTCTTTTGTCAATTATTATTATTATTATTTGTTTTAGTTTTTTTTGCAAAAGCCTGTCTTCAACTCAGATTTGATTTAATTTACAATTATAAATATTTGTATTTAAAAATATAAATATAAAATCTGCCAAATTTCAGTGTTATTTGCTGGATTTAACTTGCAATGCATTATTGTTGTCCACAGAAAGGTGGTAAACAGAGGTTTATGTAAAAGAGATGCTTGTGTACCTTTTCTAGTAAGGCCTAAAGAAAAAGTTATGGACAACTTGCACTAGTACTTCCATGTTCTGCTCATTAAAGGCTCATGCATGAGGACAGTTTTTTTTTACAACCATATCATACAACCAACTCCATAAACAACTCTCCTATCTCTGAAAAATCCAGATTTGCATGTGGCATTTTAGGAACTAGGTGACCACAGCACATGAACAATATCACATCACTGGAAATTACTGAGACATTATTTGAAAACAAAAATATGTAACAGCTCACTGTAAGTGGTCAATTCATTGAATTATGGAAAACACATTCTATACTTGTAACAGTTTAAAAGGCAGATTTGAATATTCAGATCACCATGTGTGGATCTGTATCTTAACTCTGAATTTACTGCATGGTGGCTGTGTGTAAAACAGTGATTCTGTTGATGCTATATAATCATTGCAGGATTTTAGCGTCTGATTTATTTGTTTAGAGCTGGAACACCATACATTTTGGTCAACTTCTCATGGTAGTATTTTTCATGCAATTAATGGTATTATGTATCTTCATTATTGATGTTGTTCAATTATTATTATCAGGCTCAGCAAGTGTGATCTAACAGAAGAAAGCTGTTCAGCTCTGGCTTCAGTTCTCAGTTCAGACTCCAGCATTCTGAAGGATCTTGACCTGAGTAATAATAATCTGCAGGATTCAGGAGTGAAGCTGCTCTCTGATGGACTGAAAAATAACTGTAAACTGGAGAAACTCAGGTGAGATGATGTGCAACACTGGGCCTTTAGTTTGTTTACGTATTTAGTCATCAGTTTCTGACTGAAACTAAGTTTAGTTTGTATTTTGTTATTTGTACAAATAATATGCAGAGTAACATGCTTATTTGAAAAAAGTAACTCTGATAGTTTGTTTTGAATTTAAAAAGTAATACATTGTTTTATTCATTGCATGAAAAAAGTAATCTGACTTACAAGTAAACTTTCATTTCTGGAATTGCTATAATAATGAATTAATCACGTAACATTTTCATTCCTGTTCTAGACTTTCAAACTGCAGTATCACAGAAGAAGGTTATAAAGCTCTGGCTTCAGCTCTGAGATCAAACCCTTCACACCTGATAGAGCTGGATCTCATAGGAAATGATCCTGGACAATCAGGAGTGAAGGAGCTCGATGATTTACTACAGGATCAGAAGTGTCAACTCAAGACACTGAGGTGAGACGTGATGAAATAATACAAAATAAATGACATACAGGTGAATTTTATGCCTCTTTTCCACCGTCTAGCCAAACTGTTCTCCTTGCTTAAGTTTGATTGACAGGCTATCTGACCAATCATAATCCGCAATCCGCTGAATCCGCCATTTTGTCCGACAAAGCAGTCAGGAGAGTTAATTAACGTCCGTGGATTTGAACTTGAAAAACGGAGTGTACTGACGGATTTCCGCAGTTGAAACAACATTCTTTCAGATGTTCATTCATGTTTATTTGATGCTATAAAATAACTAGAAGGAAGAGATGATCTGTTCACGAGCAGCTTTAACTGAGGCACTACAGCGATCTGTCAGACACATTAAAGAGACACAAAACGATATTTATTGTTTAAATTTCTTTAAAAATTACTAAATTTGAAAGATGAGACTTTGTTTTATATAAAAAGTATCGGTAACACTTTACGGTAAGGGTACATGAATTATCATGAATTCATGTATAAATTCATGCATGCATAAATAATTCATGCATGAATTTATACATGAATTCATGATAATTCATGTACCCTTACCGTAAAGTGTTACCAAAGTATCCGTCTCTGTCCTGTCTGTCGGCGCGTTGTCAGTGTCCTCTGTGCTCCGTGATGTATTTTTCACTGCGTGAGAACATGATGTGTGGCGAGAGAGTGGCATGCCATGATATGTGGCGAGAGAGTTGCTATTTCATTGTCGGATACAGCAACAGTAACTAAAGGGGGCGGGTCTTTGCGAACCGTCAATTCTGCTGACGTCACTACCCACATTCTACCTACATGGTTCAGCACAGTTAGACAATCGTGCTGAGTACTCCGGCCTGAGAACAGTTTGTAGTTGTGCTGTGCCAAACCAGGATCAAGTGGAAATATTACTGGAACGGTTTCTTATTGTTCTTAGAACAGTTTGGCCCAAAAGTGGAAAAGTGGCTGTAAATTCAGTAATGCAGTAAACTGCATAACCTTTGTTGTTGTCAAAGTTAACAAGGATTAACATTAGACTATTATTTAAAAAAAATACTACGGTTTGTTAAAAACTGAATTAAGTCCTGCTTTATCTTCCCTTCTGCAGGTTTTTGAGTCGTGATGCAGATGAAGCCTGTGAGTATGTGAGAGGAATTGTGGGTAAAAACCCGTTACTCCAGAGAGAACTGAATCTGAGTAAACATGAACTAGGAGACACAGGAGTGAATCAGATCGCTGCGTTACTGCAGGATAAACACTGTAAACTCAACAAACTAATGTAAGTATTTTACATTGTTTTATACTTTACAAAGCATCTTTAAAACAATATACTATTTAGCCTAATATTACATTTTCAAAATACTGACATTGTAGATTATTCTAAGATTAACTGAGCCATCATATAGATCAGTGGCCGCTTGCCTAAAGTGCTTAGACTAGCCTTACAAATTAGTCATCTAATTTTTTTCTTTAAGACTGATCATCTCTTTAAGCCAGTTACATAAAAAGGTAGATTGGTCTAATTCTGAAAATTAAGACTGATTAGCCATAGCTAATTGCTGGTTGACCAGACTAGCTTTAAGACAGTTTTAACTTAACAGCTATTTTCATGCAACTGGCCACAGAGCCACAACAAAAGCACTCTCATAGGGCCCTATTTTAACGATCTAAGCACATGGTCTAAAGCGCACGGCGCAAGTGCACTTAGGGCATATCCAGATCCACTGCACGCAAGCAGACCATCTACGGGACAAGCCAGATTCCACCATATCTTTATGTACACAATATTAATCTTTTACATTGTAATCCTGTTATTTTTAATATTTGGCATGTTTGTGTGCTGCTGCGTGTCCCTGTGTGTGTAATAAGCACAAGCACAGTGTACATGCGTTGTGGACCCGCCTATAGGCGCACATTACTAACGCGCTCTTTAAATAACAAAATAAATACTTCGCCATTGACTTCAGAACAGGTTTCAGTTGGTCAATGGCGCAGTCGTTTTCAGTTGCCTCAAAATAGCAACGTGCCAACAATGTGCCTGAACACACCTTGTTTTCAGACCAGCAGCCCATGGGCTCACAGATGTGCGCAAATGCATTTGCTATTTAAACAACGTGGGGCAGGACATGAAAATGATAACTGCATTGGGCAGAAACTAGCAAAAAACACTTGCTTAACGCCTGGCGCTGCATTGCGCCGTGTGTATGATATGTCCCATAGAGTGCACAGAAACGTGATGTATTCTAGTAGGTTAGACCAGTGCGAGTGCGCATTTAGAGTGTCATTAGTCTGTTTTATATATATTTATCTATATTTGGTCTATTAAAATGCATTTAGATTTCCCCAAAATTCAAGATAAGGGGACAAAAATGCTGCTGTATGTCTGAATGAATCAGCTGAATTGCAATGACTCACTCATTAACAGTGAATTTCTGCCACCTACTAGCTGTTTTAATTCACAATTAAAAGTATCTTTTCATTTTTATTAACAATTTCAAATATCATTATTCAGTGTTTTATGTTTAAAACATCAAAATATTATTTATGCATTTGTAACTGCAGGTTAAATGTATTCATGTCCCACTGAGTTGCATTAAACTCTGTGTAAATGCATCTAAATGTCACTTCAGATGCAGCTTCTGTGTTTGCATTCCAAAGATGAATTTTGTTGATACTGATTTAATTTTCTTGGTAACAGCCATTTTGTCTTATTATTCTAATTGACTTCATTGATTAAATGTAAGAATTTAATGCAAAATATGATGCACACATTTAATTAGGTTAGAAAAAAATGCTTCATAATGCTAAAATGCCCATAAAAGGTAAAAATCTATTTAAACATTTGAAAAGTGATTTCTGTCACTGCTATCAATAAAATCCCTGAAAATATTGAGATGGACTGTTTTTTTTTGTCAGTATCACACATCCTGAGCGACAAGTTTCAATCCATAGAGATTTTGATATATATTTTATATCACTTTAAGTTAGTGTATCTGCAGAGCGCAGGGTTAATTAAAGTTAACATGAGCTAGAAAATAGTGAAACATGATTGATAAGTTATTAAAAGTGCAATAAACTGTAAAAGAGAACTACATTCTGTACTCATAAGCTTACAGGTGGCCCCCTGTGTGCACACACACAAAGCATGACAGCATGCGAGCACCAAATTCAGTTCCCTTGCATAGCCCATTGCACTTGACCATTTTTCTCTTTTTTTTTAAAGACTTGACTATTTTCATCTTTTGTTGAAAAGTTGCCACCATTTTTTATCATTTTCACCACACTTTAATGGCCCCGAGAATATTTTGTTGCATGAATATCTGAATAGACAATGTATCCCTAGAAAGAAAAAAAAAAAAAACGGACCTTCTGCTTTTATTTAAAAAAAGAAATTAATATTTGTTGTTTTCGGTGACGTAAACTCCATTAAATCTGCATATAGCGCGGGAATTGAAGATCAGATTTATATCTGTTTTGCGGAGACACATTTATGTGACCAAGTTTAAATGGAATCGTTTTGATAAATCAGATATCCGATCAGTAAAACACAAGAACTGACCAGGTGTAAACAGGCCCAAAGATTACATCTGGATCAGATTCAGAATGATGATCAAAACATAGATTCCCACAATCCATCCATCATTAATATTCAGTACACACTTGTACAATAGTACAGTATAGTTTTACAATATACACTGTTTGTCAAAATGCCTGACTTGGCAAGTATCCAGGTAAACCTTGTTGGTTATGTCTTAAGTGAGCGTAAACAGTTGTAAAATCAGATGTAAATCAATATATTGAATCCGTGCATTAGGTGACAACTTTTAATAGAGCCTACCTGCTGCTCTCTGTGTCCTTAATGTTAACCAAACAAAATTAACTGACTGAAAAACTTTTGTAGCAATAATTCATTCATGCAGACTATGCTGTTTATTTTATTTTATGATTTGATTACATTTTTGTAGTATTTCTTTTCCTTATTTTTTACATGTAGTATTTCCTACCTGAAAAATAAAAAGTCTCTGTTCTGTTGTGTTTGTCTCATTGCTCATGATTTGCTTAGATTTTACACTGATTGTTTACTTAATTGCTTAAGAAGTTTTTACTTACATTTTGCTAGTTTTGCTGTGTTATTGAAATGCATGTTCTTTAAGAAAGTAGGCCCACTCTCTTTGACAATGAAAACCCTTCTGTTACTGTAGATGTGTTTTTGCAGAAAAAAACCCTGAGGAGACCTTCCTTTCTTTTTTCTCTTCTCTTCAGGCTGAATAATAACAGTATTACAGCAGAAGGTTGTGCTGCTCTGACTTCAGCGTTTAATTCAAACCCTTCAAACCTGATAGAGCTAGATCTGAGTGAGAATAAACTAGGAAACTCTGGAATAAAGAAGATCTGTGTTCTGTTGGAAAATACACAATGCAGATTAGAGAAACTGAAGTGTGTATTCATTTATCTTCATTTCTGCATGATAACATATATTTATAAATGTCCATTTGATTAGATTAACTGAAAAAATCAGTTTCAGTTAATCATTTTAATTTCAGTCTGAAAACTTTAAATATTTTATGAAACATGTAGAAATGCAAATGAAGCAGGTGTTGTCAATAAGACATTGGTTGCAGTACTTAACATGTATATGTTTTTGTATGTATATGTATAGTCTTTCAGGCTGCAGTATCACTGAAGAAGGATATAAAAGTTTGACCTCATCTCTGAAATCAAACTCAAATCTGATAGAGCTGGATCTCACAGGAAATGATCCTGGACAATCAGGAGTGAAGGAGCTCAAAGATTTACTGGGGCTTGAATGCTGTAAATTAAAGAACATCAGGTGAGAAAAGCCTTTGATTTTTCTAAATAAGCCACAGACAGAGTCAGAGGTGTGCAGCTCAGTAGATGTGACAAATGGCCAATGCAGAATTAGAATGGCATGAAAAGGAATTTACTGAATTACAATTCAGCAAAACTGGAAATATTTACCAAAACTATGACTTTAACACATTCTACACATTGCCATATTTTATTGCTTTATTGGATCCATAAGGAGGATGGGAGCTGCAAAAATGCAGTTGCTCTAACAACATTATTTAACAAAGATATATTTTATTTTATATCTAAATTAGTTTTTTCTTTTATTTTCAATTATCAAATCTAAATTTTCTATTTCCTGTAGGTTTTTGAAAAGTGTTGCTGCACAGGAAGCGTGTGACTATCTCACTAAAGTTCTGGGTAAAAGTCCATTATTACTGACAGAACTGGATCTGAGTGAAGATAAATTAGGAGATCTGGATGTAGAGAAGCTCTCTGCTCTTTTGATGGACTCTCATAGCAAAGTGGAGAAAATGAAGTGAGTCAATGTGATCTTATTCATTATAACTTCTGTTTGTTGTGTATTATAAAAGACTGTCAGTCACATATGTGAGCAGATATGAAGAGCTGTTGATCTGATGTGTGTTGAATATGTGCTGAATAATAAATAATGCTGTTTCTGTGTTTAGGCTGAATAATTGTGATCTGACAGAGAAAATCTGTTCAGTTCTAGCTACTGTTCTCTCCTCTAAAACCAAACTGAAAGAGCTGAACCTGAACAACAGCCGTCTGCTGGACTCTGGAGTCAAAGAGATCTGTAAGGGACTGAAGAAATCAACACTGAAGATTCTTAAGTGAGTTCAGTTCACCATCAGAGACACTCAACACCACAGCAATCACAGGGATATTATATATTTACTGAATCAGCTTTCCTCCTGAAGTGCAAAAAAATGGAAGAATACTCAGCTTTTGGGTCACACAGTTTAGAGTCCAATAGTCATTATTAAATATTAGCTACGAGTTTTGCCTCAATAAAATCCTAATTACTTCTTATTAATAGTTAGTAAGGTAGTTGTAGTAGCATTTAAGTTTAGCTATGGGTAGGATTATGGGATGTAGAATTATTGCAGAATAAGGCAATAATATGTGCTTTATAAGTACTAATAAACAGACAATATCCTAGTAATATGCAACTAGTAATTAGCTGTTAGTTAATAATGAGAACTGGATACTAAACTACCATTTTTTTCCGTAACAGTGGTGTTATCTCTAACAAAAACTAAAATGTAAACTTAAAGGATTTTTATTACTGGTAAGAAAATATTACACAATTGGGAAAAAACTAAAATAACTAAATTGAAAAATATTTTGTGACTTTAAAAGTAGACACAAAAATGCCACAAATTAAGTTTAAAGTTGTCAAATTTTGTATTTAGTTTTTATAAACAATATATTATATCAAACATGAATACACAAAAGTGTGTTTAAAGGTACAATATGTAAGAATTTTAAGTATCTAAATATCCAAAAACCACTTGCACAGTGTTATATATTTATTTCAATTGTGTGCTTACATTATCCTAAATGTTTCCAAGAATTTGTAAATTCAGAGCAATTCACAATTTTAAATAGTGCCCGTTCCTTGTAACTCGTCACCTGTCAATGACATAATATCCGCGTTATCCCTGGTTTCCACTCGTACTGGCATAGTAACCATGGCGACAGACATGGACAACTGCGTTACATCTAGCGGCATGCTCACGCTGTTGTTGTTTCGTTCAACCATGGCAAGCAGACTTTGGGACAAAAGGAGAACTAAAACGAAGATCAATATTGGCGTGGCGTTTTTGAGATGCCGAGAGCTAGCGTCCGCGACTAACTTAAGGTCCTTTCACACTGGACGCGATTTTGACGCACAAATAATTCGCGCGATGGTTTTATTTTTTTATCAGCTGTTTGTGTAATGAGTGCTTCCACACCGAACGCGAATGTGCTGTGGCGGAAAAACGACTTTTATTTTTTCCGCTGCGATGTCGATTTTTTTTTTACTTTTGCGCCGACAGAAAAGGCTTCAGCCAATCACAAACTACAAGGACAACGATTTGAAAGACAATGTGTGGCGTAGCATTGTCAACCAACTCGGTTATCTCGACTGTGAGTGTGTTGTGTGATAGTTTTAGTCGTTGTATAGTCCTGTGCTGTGTAGGCTAGCAGGCTAAACTACATTTGGGATAGAAAGCAAACACTATTATCGTCAAAGATAGAGACAGAGACCGTGTTTACTTTGAACATGTAACAAAATGTAGTGAGACTATTTAGGGCTGCTTTTAGTATACTATACATTCTTTGTGTGATATCTACAGTTTCTAGTCGAATGATTTTAACTTTTTACTTCTCGTGTTACATGTAATGTGTATTGACATTACAAAACGCACTGTGTTTAGTTGAAGATGCAAAAAAACTGTGGAAAACCCTCAGGGACACCTATGTGAGAAAAAGGAGAGCGGAAAAGGAAACTAAAAGTGGACATTAGCATACTCCCCTTCAGACTCTCTGTTCTGTAAGATCGGGTGCACCCAAAACCTTCTTTTCTGTCTTTTAAAGAAAATGAAAAGCTCGTCTTCACTGGATGATAATGATGATGAAGTGTCCATGTTTTCTCAGCTGTCGGCGCAAAAGTTTTGGAATGTTGAAGCTCTGAACGTTGCAAATTCGCGTTGCAGCTGATGTGAATGGTTTTGACGCGAACTATTCGCTTTTTCGTTTCGCTTTTTCATTACGCATCCGGTGTGAAAGGGCCTTTAGACTTGACAGAGCTTCACGAGTCACGACTTGACAGAGATGCCGCTCTTGCATGTACTTTATTAGACAGCTGAGCAAATGTTCTTAAAACTAATCAATGTCATATAGCTCAACATGATGAAATGTTAGAATATGATCAGTATGTTAATCTAATGTTGATCGAGCTTACTGCTAGTCTCATACAGCCAACAAACTAACACATAGAATAACATTATAACTTTCAACACACTCAATGCAGTTTAGTGTGATAATGTAGAGCAAGTAAAACAGCGCTGCGTTACCTCACAAGTTTAATTTGTCAAATAAACTGACCTGTGTGAGTATTATTCAGCACTTGTGGGTAGTTTGGTAGAATGAAATGTCCTCATTCCTTTATATCCGCGGGACACGCGTGTGGCGCTGATATCTGTCTCTCATTAGCAATCACGCCCTGCTTCATACCACAGTCATGTTAAAAAACATGAATGTATTCACTCATCCATAAACATTATTAGATCCATCGGCATGACTACAAGTTCCATGATTCTGCTTATTCACTGCATTATCAACCTACGCCTTTGTAATTGTAATAGGTTAGCGACCCCTAGCTGTGAAAGAAATTACATATTGTAGCTTTAATGTGGTACAGATCCTTCTTAATGATTTTTTTTTTAACTTTATGTTATCAACCTGTTTCTCTTTTTCCTGTACCCCTAATAAAATAACACTGCATAGCATTTCAGTGAGTGAAATAAGTATTTGATCCCCAAGCAAAACATGACTTAGTACTTGGTGGAGAAACCTTTGTTGGCAAGCACAGAGGTAAGACGTTTCTTGTAGTTGGTCATCAGGTTTGCACACATCTCAGGAGGGATTTTGGTCCACTCCTCTTTACAGATGCTCTCAAAATCCTAATAGTTTCTCGGCTGTCGCTTGGCAACTCAAAGGTTTGGATTCCTCCACGGATTTTCGATACGATTAAAGTCTGTAGACTGGCTAGGCCCCTCCAAGACCTTAATGTGCTTCTTCTTGAGCCACTCCTTTGTTGCCTTGGAGGTATGTTTTGGGTCATTGTCATGCTGGAAGACCCATCCACGACCCATCTTCAGTGTTCTGGCTGAAGGACGGTACATGGCCCTGTCCATCGGCCCCTCAATACAGTGAAGTCGTCCTGTACCTTTACCACAGAAACAGCCCTAATGCATGATGTTTCCACCTCCGTGCTTGACTGTAGGGATGGTGTTCTTGGGGTCATAGTGAGCATTTCTCTTCCTCCAAACACGGCGAGTTGAGTTGATGCCAAAGAGCTCAATTTTGGTCTCATCTGACCACAGCACTTTCTCCCAAGCTTCTCTGAATCATTAGATGTTTATTGGCAAACTTCAGATGGGCTTGAACATGTGCCTTCTTGAGCAGGGGGACCTTGTGGGCGCTGAAGGATTTCAATCCGTTGCCAATGGTTACCAATGGTTTGCTTGGTAACTGTACTCCCAACTGCCTTGAGATCATTAACAAGCTCTTCCCGTGTAGTTCTGGGCTGATCCCTCACCTTTCTCATGATCATCCTTACCTCATGAGGCGAGATCTTGCATGGAGCTACAGACCGAGGGCGATTGATTTTTTCATTTTGTGTTTCTTCTATTTCCGAATAATCACACCAACAAAAGTCTCCTTCTCACCAAGCTTCTTGCTGATGGTCTTGTAGCCCATTCCAGCCTTGTACAGGTCTACAATCTGGTCCCTGACATTTGACAGCTCTTTGGTCTTGCCCATGGTGGTGGAGAGGTTGGAATGGAAGATACAGATTCTGTGGACAGGTGTCCACTGCGCTAGTAGTACTTTCTTAAAGTGACAGGACTAATCTGTGTTTCACATGGGCACAAAACCAATTTGTGGGAGGCAGAATTCTTGCTGGTTGATTGGAGATCAAATACTTATTTCACTCGATCAAATGCTAATCAATTTACAACCTTTATATTATGTGTTTTTCTGGATTTTTTGGTTGATATTCTGTCTCTATCCATTCAAATAAACCTACCATATTATTATAGACCCTTCATTTCTTTGTAAGTGGGCGAACTTACAAAATCAGCAGGGGATCAAATCATTATTTCCCCCACTGTAAATGTGTTAACTGTGTTACATGTAACAGCCTTAATAAAATTTTATTATCTGTTAATATATTAACCATAAAGTGCTAAAACGAAATGTACTGGGAAGTGGGAAGTACAGGTGCAAGTGTATGGTAATGAACATGCACATAATTGTTGTTGTGGGCACTTCAAAATATTTGCAACTTTATTAAAGAGAGTTTCTGTATTATAAATTTAGATTTTAAATTTAGATTTTTTAGAATTTCCTAGTTAAAATTTGCTGCATTAAAGAGGCATGCTCACTCTCATGTAAACAACCCCAACACGGTGGAGAAGCATAAATGAATGAAGAATCTTCCTGACACAGAGAAGGAAGTCAAACAGTATTTAAATGTTTTTATTTTGATACTGTCACATGTCTACTGGGAAGAAAACTTAAACAAAAACTAAAACAGACAATTTGTAAATATTGTATTTGATGAACATTTCTACGTGCACTGATCATTGTGATTCAGTTTAAGTTATAATTCATCTGATAATTTAATTTAAAACACAATGTTACATTTAATTCAAGTTTCATGTTTTGTAGACTTTCAGACTGCAGTATCACAGAAGAAGGTTATAAAGCTCTGGCTTCAGCTCTGAGATCAAACCCTTCACACCTGATAGAGCTGGATCTCAGAGGAAATGATCCTGGACAATCAGGAGTGAAGGAGCTTTGTGATGTACAACAGAGTTGGTGGAATAAGCTGAAAACACTGAGGTGAGTGTTATTAAGACAATAAAGTGTTATTAAGACAATAAAATGCAATAGTTTTTAGCTGAAAGAGAATTAAACAGTCAAAAATAAATTTATAAAAGCTTTGAAATGACTAAAGGACCTTTAAAATACTATGAAAGAAATCTTTATATGGCAGGTAATATCAGTGTACTTCCTCTATCTTCAGCAGTGGTGTAGTCGGGGCCATACGCACATATACGATATATACTTACTTTTTGCCGAGGACTGTTTTTGTATTACGACTTCTAAGGATTAATATTTGCATGTACCCACTTGTTTTGTTCCTTCAAAAGTCCATAAGCTGTTGTCATTTTAGCTGCCCCTTTAACTGTGTGTCCAAAACTGTTGCGTGAACTCACGATTGTTTGTTGTAATTAGTGCATTGGCACTTCTACCATTCTGCCTGTTCCCGCCCATCATCGACTCACAAGAGAACTCTGCCGTATGAAAATTAACCATGGTTTTACTACAAAAACAAACAAAAACATGTTATTGTAGTTATTCCATGGTAACCAAAATTAACCATGGTTTTGCTACAAAAACTTTAGTTTAACTATGGTATTATTGTGGTTATACCACTGGTAATCAATACCACAAACAACTGTTAATTTTCGTAAGGGAAACTGTCTCAGACTCCTGTCAGTTCCACTTGATGCTTTGAGTGCGCCTCTCTCTCTCTGCATTAAAAACGACATAAGGAAATATAGTGGTGAGTGAAGACACTCTGATGCATTGCCTTGTAAAAAAAAAAAAAAAATCAGAATCAGAAAAAAAAGCAGAATAAAAAGCACACCCCAAGCGGTACTGCGGCCACGATGCAAAATGTCGTTCCCTGAAGGAGGGAACGGTAACGTCACTTTGGTGACCGACGAATAGGAATCTCACTAGAGTGGCCAATCTACTTTGAGTGTAACTAAAACAAGCCTATGCACATTGACATGCGTTAATTGAAATCTGCTGCTCTGCCTCGCAGCAGGGGTATAATGAGCAACAGGTGCATCACATCTTCAAGTTTTCACACTGGAAAAAGAACGCTGCGGAAGCCACATCCTTCCCTGAAGGAGTTATGTGGAGATATACATATGGACTAACCCTGTAGGGTTGTACTACATATGAAAGTTACTAGGGTGACTACAACCTCGTAAGAGATGGGTTCTCCCAAGGGAAAGACACAGGCTTCCGTTTAGGAGCAACCGTGGAAAAGTACACATATGGGATCCCTTTAGGGTCACACATATGGCACCCAGCCTTGACCCGATTCTCAAGTTTACCGCAGAATATAGGCCTTGCGCAGGACACTCTACACGTCCGACTACCATGGGTGACGGGACTCAACAGGGTCTGCCCATAGGGACTCTCTGGAGCAATTTTGGTGCAGCAGGACAACATTGAGCCGGGCCTCTCGGTACTTCTACCCGTTTGAGGTGAGAACACAGGAGGATACCGGCTCTACACGTAGACTATAGAATCTAGCGAACGTGTTAAGTGTTGCCCAGCCCGCAGCACTACAAATATCTGTCAGCGAGGCGCCATGTGCCAGCGCCCAGAAGAATGCAACACTTCTTGTAGAGTGAGCTCGCATCCTGAGCGAGCAAGGCACGTCTTGTGCTTGGTAAGCCAAGGTGATGGCATCGACTATCCAGTGGGCCATCCTCTGCTTGGAGACAGCCTTTCCCTTCTGCTGGCCAGACCAAGAGCTGGTTTGAGGTCCGAAGGCTTTATGTTCTGTCCACGCACAGTCACATAGCGTGGACGGGACAGAGCAAAGCCAGGGCTGGGTCTGTCTCCTCCAGGAGTCGTGATTTTCAGAAATAGCCGCTGCCCACCGGTTGAGAATCACTGATATAGTGTATTTTCACACTTAATGTAATTCTAAAGCAATATTTTAATTATAGTCATATAGAACTGTAATGCGGACAACAAACCTAATGCGGAACTACTTCAGCCATGCAGTAGGCTACTTGAGAAATAATCTGCCGACCAATTTTTAGAATGCACTGTATTTTTATTTGTAATTATTTATTTTAATTAAACATATGTTACCAGTTTTGTTAGGACTACAAGACTGGTCTTCAAGTTTTTGGATCCTGCTGCAGATAAAGCCTGTCAGTATGTGAAAGCAATAGTGGGTGAAAACCCGTTACTCCTGAGAGAACTGAACCTGAGTGAACGTGAACTAGGAGACACACGAGTGATTCAGATCGCTGCTCTACTGCAGGATAAACACTGTAAACTCAACACACTGGAGTGAGTATTGTACATTTAGTGTTGTAGATTTAAATTATGTTAAAGACATCTTGTACCAAAAATACCATTCTCAGTTATGTTGGAATCAAGTCCTTTGTGTTTGTAAATTCTCCCTCTTCTGTTCATCATTTTAGGCTGCGTAAGTGTGGTCTAACAGAGGAAAGCTGTTCATCTCTCGCTACAGTCCTGAGATCAAACTCCAGTCTGAAAGAGCTTGACATCAGCAACAATAATCTGCAGGATTCAGGAGTGAAGAAACTCCAGAACGGATTAGAAAATACAAACTGCACACTGGAGAAACTCAGGTGAGTTCAATGAACCATTGTTTGATTTAAATATTAAAGTTAAGTTACTGTAGTGAATTAAAGAAACAGGAAAAAACATGCCTCTGTCAAATTATTTTCTTTATTTATAATTAATATTTCATTTTTTTAAGTGATATTAATTGTATAACTTTTTTATTTTTTAAATATCTTTTCTGTAGACTTTCAGACTGCAGTATCACAGAAGAAGGTTATAAAGCTCTGGCTTCAGCTCTGAGATCAAACCCTTCACACCTGATAGAGCTGGATCTCAGAGGAAATGATCCTGGACAATCAGGAGTGAAGGAGCTCGATGATTTACTACAGGATCAGAAGTGTCAACTCAAGACACTGAGGTGAGACGTGATGAAATAATACAAAAAAAAATTTATATTTATATGAATAATTAACAGAAATGCTATTTCACTAATGGCTTTATAGGTTTTTGAGTCCTACTGCAGATAAAGCCTGTGATTATGTAAGAGGAATTGTGGGTGAAAACCCGTTACTCCTGAGAGAACTGAATCTGAGTGAACGTGACCTTAAAGACACAGGAGTGAATCAGATCGCTGCTCTACTGCAGGATAAACACTGTAAACTCAACACACTGATGTGAGTATTTCCCTTGGTTTAATACTTAACATGTTAAATATATTTAACTGGTATGGACTAAAACTATCTGTCACGGTTGCTGCTAGTAGGAAGCGCATGTGCATGAAGATTCAAGCAAAATAGCCTTTAATCCAAATATAAACCACAGGAGAACGTCTCTATTACATATGGTAAACCCTCGTTCCCAGAAGGAGGGAACAGAATCGTACGTTGTGACAGACGAATAGGAATCTCTTTAGAGTGGTCAATCTACTTTGAGTGTAACTAAACAAGCCAACGAACATTGGCATTCAATGATTTGAAGCAGCTGCTCTGCCTCGCAGCGCGGTTACATAATGAGCAGCAGGTGCATTGCATCCTCAGCTTTTTGCTGAGGAGCCGAGTACAAGCCGATGAGATAATAGGACACAGGTGAATGTATGACTAAATAGACAGACTGAGGAAAACTAGGTCACAGGACAGAACCAAATACACAATGAAGTAGGGAACACAGAACATACATGTGACACCATAATTGTTGTTCATTAAAAATGTTTTGTGATAAACTGAAGAATGTTTCGTGTCTTTGTTTTGTTTCTCTTCAGGCTGAATAATAACAGTATTACAGCAGAAGGTTGTGCTGCTCTGACTTCAGCGTTTAATTCAAACCTGATAGAGCTGGATCTGAGTGAGAATAAACTAGGAAACTCAGGAATGAAGAAGATCTGTCCTCTGTTGGAAAATACACAATGCAGATTAGAGAAACTGAAGTGTGTATTAACACTCATCTACATTTCTGCATGTTATATTTAAATTTGATTTATACATGTCCATTTGATTAGATTATCATGAAAAAGGACAACATTGGTGCTAAAATTAAATTTTTTACTTCTGCTTAATTTTTGGACACATTGGACACACATATATTTATATATAATGTTATACAAATATGTTACATATTCTCCAACACATTTTCTTTTTTAAATATTTACATTTTTGGTGATATTATTGTATTTCAATGCTGACATGACTTTCACTGTATACACATGTATCTTAGCTTAGAAAATTAAATAATTTTTCAGGTTTATTATGTATAAAACACAGTATTTTTATGTACTCTCTCAAAGAAATAATCAAATAATTTTCCAAAGTAAACATTGCAACTCTGTTAACATAAAAGTACATTTTTAATTATTGTAAAGCAATCAAATGAACCAAACACTGGCCAAAACACACATTCTTAGTGATCACTAAATATAAGTATTAATTCTCTGTCCTGTTCATCATTTTAGGCTGCGTAAGTGTGGTCTAACAGAGGAAAGCTGTTCAGCTCTCGCTACAGTCCTGAGATCAAACTCCAGTCTGAAAGAGCTTGACATCAGCAACAATAATCTGCAGGATTCAGGAGTGAAGAAACTCCAGAACGGATTAGGAAATACAAACTGTACACTGGAGAGACTCAGGTAAAACGGTTAAATTAATTGCATAACTATTTTTAAATTCCCCCTGTAGTAAACACTCAGCAGTGGTGTCAAAGCATATTAAAAACACAACACTGAAATATAAACATTAAAAACTTGATTTTCACCACAAGGGGTCTTTAGGTTAATTTTTAAAGCTCCCACAAACTTGCTTAACCTGGAGGGAAACAGCTTCCACTATAAATTGCAGTAGGCCATTTATGTTTAAATGATTTGTCTGTGTGTGGACATTGCTTAATGCATATGTGTACATAGGCCTGTAGCACAGAGCCAATTTCTAAATCTATACAGGTTAACTTTGAGTATAGTTCAAGCAAACTCTGTTTTTTTTCTCAAAAACGTGGAATGCTTTATAGTTGTTGTCTGCTGTGTTCAGACCAATGTTTCCTCTTAGCCGCGCACAGAAGAAAACATAAAACGGCACGCAGAGAACAGACGCACAAGGTGTGGGCAAATTATTGCAGTGCTCTGTTTAACCGCCATAGAGTTTGTGTCGCTATAGAGTTAAGGCCAGTTCACACCAAGCACGATAACTATAAAGATAACGATAAAGATATAATTCTAAAAATCGTTCTCCATATTAAAGAATAACAGAGTTCACACCACAACTATAACGATAAAGATATGAGGAACGATATCGTTGGGATCACTTTCAGAACGATTTTTTTCCAGCTGTCAAACGATAAAACACTGACAGGCAATCAGAATCCATGCTAATTTAAAGGTCTCGCGCATTTAAAATGGGGCGGGCGCGCGCGTGCTTAGAATAAAAAGACTGTTATCGGTCGTTGGTGTGGACGCATATATAGTTATCTTTATCGTTATCTTTATAGTTATCGTGCTTGGTGTGAACGGGCCTTTAGAACCGATGAATGCGGTTTACAGCTTCCATAGAAAAAGAATGATGTGGTTGTGTGTGAGCGGCAGAGATCCGATTATCCGAATCAGTCTCTTTAGGCATACTTTCATATTTTCAGACCAAGTAGCTCAATATGAGAGGCAACGTAAAATGCAAAGACGTGAAATAAATGTCTGGGAAATAAAACCGGAATGGCCCGGCAAAAAAGACACAGGCAATGGTCAAGGCAGGCAGTGAACGATCATAAAACAAGGAATCTGACTAGGGTCAAAAACACAGGCTATGCAAGGTAGAGCAAGGAAACAAGGATTCGGGTGATGTTGGAGCTCATCCGCTGCTCTGCCAAGCGTTAACAGCTCGGGGTGAAAACGGCTAAAGCAGTGGTTCTCAAAGTGTGGGGCGCAATGTTACTGCAGCGGGGGCGCGGAAGATCAGCAAAAAAATAAAAAAAATACAGCCGCTACGTTACTACGGCGTCTAAGTGCGTGAAAGCGGTAGTGATAGCGCTCTTCTTTTATAGAGCGGCAACGAACGGCAATTACACTGAATCGTTCTTCAGACCGTTGGAACAAGCCCAACAAAGAAGTTGCTCGCCAAAGAAAAAAAAAAAACTCTTCAGCGGACCGAATCATGAGCTGCTATTGTGAACGCGGCACTCCGCTGCTGTGCGCTCTCTGGTGAGAAGACCAACCAGAAGCTGAGCTCGTGAGGCACTCTCCAAAGCTGCTATATATTACATTTTAATTATAAATTAAAAGTTAAAGTTCTGGTTTATTATTCTCTCTTACTGTTGATTCAATGACATGACAAATTAAAACTATTCCTGTTTTTCATTGCACGTTTATATTTTATTTTGTTATTTTTTATTTTTCAAGGAGAAATACAGAAAGCAGGCCTTCAATAATTTCCTAAATCATAGACACTTGTAAGTTTATCATTGCACGTTTTTCATTGTAAAAAAACTTTCCGCTTATATATATATATATATATATATATATATATATATATATATATATATATATATATATATATATATATTTAAATATATATTTAATTTTTGGGGGGGGGGGGGGGGGGGTGGCGCCAGATTTTTTAAAGGTTTAAAGGGGGGCGCGACCAAAAAAGTTTGAGAACCACTGGGCTAAAGTGTTTATCAAGTTAGTGGTATTACCTCCTGCATATTCTATTTGTGCGTGACATGAGCGCGCACAGCGCGTGCCTTCTGCAGGTCATGCTTAACAGGTTGGTCATAAAAGCCGAAATGTGCCCAGATGTAGGCTTTTAAAGTAGTTGGAGCATTTTTGATGTTCTCACACTCGCATCTCACCTCCCTCTGCCATTGTATGCTACCGCGACAAATGACGTCAGAAAAGCATCAGTACATTATAATCAGTTATGGTCTATTACTGAACCAATACCGAATCGTCCTTGTCTGCATCGCGATGCATAGTAGAAACGATTAATTTCGACACCGCTATTATCTTTGTTCTTTGATTAACTTAAATGACAAACACCATTAGTGGCTGCTGTCACTTTAAGATATGCCGCTTGTAAAGAAATCTTTAAAGATTTACACGATTAATACCGTTCCAAATTATCTTACATCCTATCCAGGATATACTGTATAGATAATCCCGCGGTAACTACAGAGCCTATCCTGTAGCCATGCCTTTAAGAGTTAGGTGATCAGTCTCTACAAACTCGTATTTTATTATAAAGATAATAAGGATTATAAATATAATACATCTCCCCTCCGTAGTATAAGTCTACCTTTTTAGGTACTCTTGGACCGTGTTCGCTATACAACAATGCCCTGTCATAAGCTGCCTCTTTGGTTAGGCTTTATAATCAATCAAATCTCACAGTGCATAGATTTTCTTATCAGAAAAGAATGCTCACCCTCCTGCCGTTTTCCTCCAGCCAGGATCTTCCTGATCCGGATAGAAGGAGACACGTACTCAAAAATTCCAGTCAGATGATTATAATAAATGTTTAACAATATTTATTAAAAGAATCAAAAATGAAAAGAATACTTGTTACAGGTTATAATCAGAGTACTAGTCTAACCATGGGTGTCGGAAGAAAAAAAAAAGTGGGTGGGTCCTCCCCCAGAAAAATGTTTACTGGAGTAACTGTTAAATACGATTTATATGTATTCTGGTGCCTTTAAATTAAAACAAGTAAACTAAACTCCACTTCACGTCGGGCGGTTCTTTGCCTCCACGTCGTGCATTAAATGCACAGCTATCCGTGGATAATCCCGTTAATACCATGCTCATTTGCCAGCAATGACAACTTAAAGCTGTTATTGATGTTTGCAACGCAATATTTGGCTGGAAGGGTATAACGGGCGGTTACTTTCGTCAGTTGCGGCTCGTTGAGAAGTATAATGTAGCTATTCAGCGGAAACGGAGTTTAATTTATAAGGGAATTCCTCAAGTGGAATGGATTTTGACTGACGGCGCTATGAAAAGACAAATGCGCTGAATTAGAGACGGTAAAAGTAAGTGGGTCCAATATCATTGGTCTTAAAAAGTGGGTGGGTCTTTACCCACCCATATACAATGGTTCCGACGCCCATGAGTCTAACAGAGAAATAATAGCTAGGCTTAAAGCTTCTTGCATCCGAAAACTGCTGGCGTTCCGGATTGGAGATTGCAAGGAAGAGCGAATGAGTTCTGTCCAGGTCTCATCTTTTATAGTCCGAATTCAGATGTCTTCGTCATATTTACTGTAAGGCACATGACTGCTTATTTCAATGTCACATGTACAACTGCTGGTCCCAGCAATTGTCGTCCTGCTATTCCTGTACAAACATGACTCTGTCCAGTTAGTGGCTTTGCTCTCCGTCGATACAACAGTTCCTTTGTATTTTGTGGACAATGACACTAGTCACTGCTCTCTCATGTGACTTTGAGCGAGACAGAGATGGACAGTGACTCCTTTATTTCAGTACAATATTTTTAGACGGTCATATGCTTTAGCAACCCAGCTAGTTCATCAGTGGCATTATTATTCACAGACTTCTTATTGTGACCCTTTCTGCGTTGACGTCGAGTTTCAGGTGTAAAAGAAGCGAAGGAAATGCCACTCTCATTTGGACCCCCTTCACCCAGCAAATCACGCTGCTGACCGAGACACTGATCTCACATGCGCCTCATTCTCTTACAACTCTTTATGTTCATTGAAGACTTTATTTAAAGGGGACATATCATGCTAAATCCACTTTTTTAGCCCTTAAATGCATTTTGTTGTATATTTTTAGTGTTTAGAAGTATAGAAAATTTCAAATTAGTCTCTTCAGGTGTTTCGTTGATATCTTTATATTCTGTTTTGGCCTTATTTTTCAACCGGTTCCGATTTTTCTATTATCTATGACGTTTTGTGAACTATTACGTCACAGTATTTGCAGCGGAACTGCCAAATAAGGACATCGACTACCGGCTCAATACTTCGAGCAATCCGCCATATTTATTTCTCGCTGTGATTTTGTAGTCTAAGCTCAAGGATGCAGAAGTTACGAGAGGGTAAGTCAAAATGTTCGGTTGGATGTAGTAACCCAAACGCTTCATTACACCGTCTCCCAGCGTCAGAACCTCTTCGAAGTGCCTGGTGGAGTTTTATTTTTAACAGAAATGTACCCATAGTCATTTTTGTGTGCACAAACGCGAAGCACTTCAAGGATAACTACCTCAGCAACAACAGGGTTTTTCCTGCATTGAACTTGTTTTAGCACCCGCCAAAGTCTTATTTGATCGGTGAGAGTAATGTAGATGAACTGCCGCGCTTGTGACAGGGCGCATGTTTAACTGAAAGAAACAGCAAATAGAGACCCGGTCGCGCGCGCTCTCTCTCTCTTCCGAGCCAGGCGAAAGTGTAAACAAGACTTCACCGTCTCCAAACTAGGCGCTGTCTTGCTCTCTCTACCCCTCGCACATATTAATCAAAATAAATAGATACAGTGGTAAAAGCAGTGCCGTCGCAGGTGGGGTGCGAGGCCCTGTGCGAACTTGAAATGCGAGGCCCTGCTCTTTGATGTGGATGCTCAGTTGCGCATAAGTCACACGGACGTAGCTGTCCTAGTTCTATTGCACGCATAATCTCGCTGCAATAAATTTTTATCAAGTAGAATAATACAGCATAATCATGCACATAGTCTCAGCTATGACTTTTTGCTATTTATTTCAGAGATTGAAGCGCGTGTCCGAGTGAAGACGGTGCGGCGTGCGCGCGAGTCACACGAGAAAACACTGTATCCGCGCCACTGATCGCAGCGGCAACGAGCACTTTGATCACTTGATTTAAAAAACACATTTCAGCGCTAGATCGTCTCTTATTTAAACGAACGAAATGAATGCTCTGCCAGTTAACTGGAGATGTTTTATTTATTTGTAGAATTGGTACATTGGTGCCGCGATATGTTTTAAAAAGTGGTGGGGACAAAAAAAAAAAAACAACAGCAGGATTGCGAGGCCCCCTCTGGCGCGAGGCCCTGTGCGGTTGCACAGTTCGCACAGCCTATGCGACGGCTCTGGGTAAAAGGTCGGAAGACCAAAGTTTCATGTGCAGCATTCGGAGATATTTTTTTCCTGAATTACCGTGTGAATTGTGCTAAATAAGTTGCCTTATCTTCTCTGAAAAGCGTTCCGGGCATTAAGCTGACATAAAACAAAACTTTAATAAAACGAAAAAACTATCCAATGATGAAATGTTTTCTGTGTTGACAGAAATCTTGGATGTCCAAAAGTTTCTGTGCTGCTAGATAATCGTATCTCATCAAACTACAAAAATGGCCGAACAGGGTGGAGTTGAACCGAGTGTCAACTCTGCAGACTGGAGAGCGGGCGGGGTATGACGTGTCTCATTTGCATTTAAAAAGACCGCACCAAAACAAGTTGCTCTCAGACGCACATCAGAAAAGGGGTAGAAAAGGGGCCTGTGGAGCTATAATAATGAGGAATTCAGACCCAAGCATTGCAGTTCCGCTTTATATAGACCACAAATGTATGATTTATATGTAAAAAGGAACGATTTAAAAGCATGATATGTCTCCTTTAACCCTCTGGGGTCTGAGGGGTTTTCTGGACCCTGGAGGTGTTCTGACATGCTCTGACATTTGTGCTTTTTTCAGTTATTTATAAACATGTTAATGGCAAAGGTGTAAATTCACTCTATATAGCACAAACAGGGGCTACCATAATATGTGATCAACATGCATGTATATGTTTGAATTTTTAAGAGAATAATGTTTATGCATGGTTATTGAAAAAAATAAAAATGAAAGTTGCTGAAATAAGACCACAAAACACATACTAAATATGTGTCAACAAGACTTTTGACTAATGGATGTTGTCGCTTCGAGTTCTGGCTTCAAAATTATGTGAAAATAGTCTTGCTTTATCGTTCGCATAAAACAATACATTGATTTAAATTGTGTAAAACAGGTTTTGCTTGGAAAGCCAATATGCGAGGGGGGAGTGAACGAGGAGTGGTTTACACCTGAGAATACAATGTCCCACCCACTCTGCATAATGAGCCATTCATTCAGGTGTGACACTGACTGAGCCACAATGCAAGGACAAAAGATATATTTAGAAGAAGACTTATATTGACCATTTAAGATTTTGCTTACATCTATCTTGTAAATATGTTTTGCTATTTTATTGAAAAGGTTACAATTTCAACAATATTTCAAGTTTACTCTTTCTTTTAAAAAAAATTATTATAGGCCTACATTTTATCATATGTATTCATTAGTTTGAATATAGCCAACACTGGAACAGCTAACATCTTAGTTGATGACTTTATTTTTGACAAAAATAGTATTTAATATATATATACAGTGCTATGCATAAGTTTAGACACCCATGCTAAAGTTGACTAAAAAGAGGAATAAAAAATCATCTTTTGGAAATTGAACTTAATGCCTTAATTTAAAAAATTAGGAAAAATCCAACCTTTAAGGACACCAATTTTCTTTGTGAATGAATAATGTATCGTAAATAAATAAATGTTCTTCCTTAAAATACAGGGTGCATAAGTTTGGACACCCCTATGTTAAATTCCCATAGAGGCAGGCAGATTTTTATTTTTAAGTATTTATTTTTATTTTTTGTTTAGGATACTATGCATCCTGATAAAGTTCCCTTGGCCTTTGGAATTAAAATAGCCCCACATCATCACATAGCCTTCACCATACCTAGAGATTGGCATGGGGTACTTTCCATAAGATCATCTCTCAATGCAAATCAAACTAGCTATTAGGCTAACTGAAATAAAACCATGCCAATCTCTAGGTATGGTGAAGGCTATGTGATGATGTGGGGCTATTTTAATTCCAAAGGCCAAGGGAACTTTATCAGGATGCATAGTATCCTGGATCCATGAAGTAACTGGCCTTTAAAAATAAAAATCTGCCTGCCTCTATGGGAATTTAAAATAGGGGTGTCCAAACTTATGCACCCTGTATTTTAAGGAAGAACATTTATTTATTTACGATGCATTATTCATTCACAAAGAAAATTGGTGTCCTTAAAGGTTGGATTTTTCCTAATTTTTTAAATTAAGGCATTAAGTTCAGTTTCCAAAAGATGATTTTTTATTCCTCTTTTTAGTCAACTTTAGTATGGGTGTCTAAACTTATGCACAGGCTTGGGAGGATTACTTTAAAAATGTATTCCGTTATAGTTACAAATTACTTCATAAAAAAAGTATTCAGTAACGTAATCCAAGTACTATAATATGAAAGTAATGTAACTGATTACTTTTGGATTACTTCAAGGTCACGTATATAAATAAAGTCAAGCAAGAAGAAATATTATAAAAAAAATATTAAAAAACTTTTATTTATTAAGAATTTGGCTCAGTGTACATTACAATATTTTCAAAATATACACACAGGCCTGAATATATATTTATGTAAAGGGCTATACAGACATCTAGTGGCTAATGTATGGTATTACAGATTATTTTGTTTTATTTGTAACTAATTTTTAACTTAAAAATAAAAACACAACATTTAAAATTTTTGCACAATCTACATATTAGTTTATTTTAAAATAGGCCTACATGTTGACTAAAGCCGTGATCTTTCTTAATTTGCCTGACTGAACTTGTGGCGTTGGCAGTGGGAGTTCTCCTACGTTACCTAGACAGCGAACATCCCGTTACGTGAGAAAAGATTAAGAAAGGACATTTTGAGTACTAAAAAAGATACTCTCCTAATTTCTACAAAATAGCAGCGGAATTTCCATGAATTAAAAGCGATTTTACCCGCAGGCAGCGTCGTTTCTACTAGCAGCAGTGATTCAATCTGCGTCTGAGGAGATTGTAGACAGCTGTTATTTGCGCATTCACCAGCGCGTGGCACACATGAGTCATTACTGGCAACAGAACCAGGAACTACTGTATAATCAAGCAGCGCTTAATATAGTGTTATTATGCCAAAATACTTATTTATTTAGTTTTAAATTAAACCATTGTAATCCTGAAAGTATTCCCCCCTTTTTTTAAATTTAACTATAATCTGATTACTACGTTTTTTGACGTAACTGTAACGGATTACAGTTACTGGATTTTTATATCCTGATTACGTAACGCCGCTACATGTATTCCGTTACTCCCCAACCCTGCTTATGCATAGCATATATATATATATATATATATATATATAAAACATATGAGCAGAAATTGCTAAACAAAAGCTTATTTGATGTGGCAGTATATTCTACAGTAAAAACTGTACTCAAATCTAGTCAACAAAATGTTGTCTTTCATATTTCGCCTGACTGTAACGTTGTTTTTATGAAATATTAGGGCATATAAATGTTAATTTGCAGTTTAATATGTTGCTTATACAAATAGCCTACATTTTATTTCAACATATTTCAGTCGATTTTTCTCATCTCAGTATAGCAATACAGTTTGCTAAAACATCATCATTCAATCACACACAGAAACGCGATTTAAATTTAAACTGTCTTTTTGCGAGCTGTGGTAAACAGCGCGCATCTCTGCCGTTCATTCATTCAGAAACGCGATTCACTTGAGAAGGAAAAAAAACGTACTACAGTATTCCTCAGCTCAGTCGGATCCTTGCTCCTCGAAATACCCGCACTTCTGAGGTATATTTTCCATTATTATTATTCCTCACAGCGCTGCGAGACGGTGTAAACAAGTAATGATCTGAATAGACTTGTGTTTTCTCGAGCTGATATGGGGCGTTCACAGGTTTGTGTGGATTACCTCAGTCATTTGCGTTTGAATAGCGTGCGCTCTCCGTGGGCGTGGTCACATTAAAAATAATTAGATGAGATGAGAACGACTGACATCTCGCTCTTTTCTTACAGATTACATGAACTGAGAATATTTGTTTTGTATATAAATGACTTCATTTAAAAGAAGAGAATTCAAGCTTCATGCCTGTGTGTCTGTATGTCTGTTTGACTGAGTATTCGCTGAGTTATTGTTCATTTTCGGACGCGTTTCAGAATGGACTTCACTGACAGAGAGAAAGCAGAACTCACATCATGTTTATTTTTCTTTATTTGGCAAAAAGCACAACACTTTGTTTTTATTGTGAGTATACACAAAAATAATACACATTTAACAGAATCGATTGATGTATGAAACTTGTTTGTAATATCAAAGTCAACAGATCAAAATTAATCTCTTTTGAACTGATAAAAAAAAAAGCAAGCCTATCGTGCTGGCGCGATTGCCGACCTCAGGGGGTTAACTCATTTAAGACTGCTCTTATATAAATTAATTAGAGTAAATGAAAATAAATTAAAGGGAACATTGGTTCAGACTTAAGTTTTGTTTGATGATTGCTACATTCAGAAAGTGTACTTTCTTGGAGTAGATAAACTAAAAAGGGAGTTCATATACAGTATCTGACTGCTTGTATTCATTGCCAAAAATGTAGCCATGTGCAGTAATATTGAAAATTGAGGATGCAGCGCATCGTGATATTGAATCGAATCGTTGACATGATAATCATAATAGATTCGAATCATGAGACAAATGAAGATTCACACCCCTATTTATAATACACTTGTGTTTATATTATGTATTAACTGTATTCATGTTTATGTCTTTTCTCTAGACTTTCAGACTGCAGTATCACAGAAGAAGGTTATAAAGCTCTGGCTTCAGCTCTGAGATCAAACCCTTCACACCTGATAGAGCTGGATCTCAGAGGAAATGATCCTGGACAATCAGGAGTGAAGGAGCTCAGTGATTTACTACAGGATCAGACCTGTTCCTTGAAAACACTGAGGTGAGACATGATGAAAATAAATGATATGCAGGAAAATTATTTATAAAAATATTAGGGGCAGTCAAGGACTAGTGGTTAGGGAGTTGGACTGGTAACCCAAAGATTGCTGGTTCGATTCCAGAACCGGTGGGAAATGACTGAGGTGCCCTTGAGCAAGGCACCTAACCCCTAATCGCTCCCCGGGCGCCACACAAAGGCTGCCCGCTGCTCTGGGTGTGTGTATCCACGTTTGCAGTGTGTGTGTTAACTACTCACTACTCTGCTCCTAATGTGTGTGCATTAACTTGGATGGGTTAAATGCAGAGGTCAAATTCCAAGTATGGGTTACCATACTTGGCCGTCACGTGTCACTTTCACTTTCACTTTATGATTTATAAAACAGTATGTCGTTGTTGTACCGAACTTATAGTTTTTAACAGTATTTTCTACTTTCCATTACATTATAAATGTTGAGAATTTAGCTAATTCCTGCATCATCTACCCTTCTGCAGGTTTTTGAGTCATGATGCAGATGAAGCTTGTCAGTATGTGAGAGGAATTGTGGGTAAAAACCCATTACTCCTGAGTGAACTGAATCTGAGTGGACGTAAACTAGGAGAAACAGGAGTGAATCAGATCGCTGCTCTACTGCAGGATAAACACTGTAAACTCATCACACTGATGTGAGTATTTCCTGTTGTTTTATACTTTTATGTGTAAAATATTTCACATAATTTTGTTGTCATATTTTCAGTACCTTGTTTTCGATTAAAATGATCATTGTTGTTCATTAAAAAATGTTTTGTGATAAACTGAAGAATGCTTTCTGTCTTTGTTTCTCTTCAGTCTGAATAATAACAGCATTACAGCAGAAGGTTGTGCTGCTCTGACTTCAGCGTTTAATTCAAACCCTTCAAACCTGATAGAGCTGGATCTGAGTGGAAATGATCTAGGAAACTCTGGAATAAAGAAGATCTGTCCTCTGTTGGAAAATACACAATGCAAAATGGAAAAACTGAAGTGTGTATAGTTAAATCTACATTTTTGTATGTTAATATACATTTGTTAATATCCTATTTGATTAGATGAACTTAAAGACTATAAAGGCTGAAATTTCAATTTCAGTACATGCATCACTATTTATTTTACTATATACTGTAACTGACTGTAAAGTATTATGTAAATGGGAATTAAATCATGTTGATTTAAGTGGTTTATCAGATGTTATTATAAAGCCCAGAGCTAGTATGATAATCTGTGTTCTAACAAAGAATATACTAACTTTTTTATACTAACTTTTTTTATTGTTCAGGACATTTGTGGAGTAACTGATTATTCTGTTCTAGACTTTCAGACTGCAGTATCACAGAAGAAGGTTATAAAGCTCTGGCTTCAGCTCTGAGATCAAACCCTTCACACCTGATAGAGCTGGATCTCAGAGGAAATGATCCTGGACAATCAGGAGTGAAGGAGCTCGATGATTTACAACAGGATCAGAAGTGTCAACTCAAGACACTGAGGTGAGTGCTATTAAAACAACACTCAATAGTCTTAATACCGTTTTTGCCAAAAGAGAATTCAACTGTCAAAAACACATTTATAAATTAGATTTTGAAAAGACTAAAGGCCCTTTCACAAGATTATGAAAATACCCAAATGAAATGGCATGTAATGTACTTACTCTGTTTCCAGGTTTTTGGGTGGTATTGCGGATGAAGCCTGTCAGTATGTGAAAGGAATTGTGGGTAAAAACTTGTTACTCCTGAGAGAGCTGAATCTGAGTGAACATGAACTAGGAGAGACACGAGTGAATCAGATCGCTGCTCTACTGCAGGATAAACACTGTAAACTCAACACACTGGAGTGAGTGGAACTTTTCTAACATTTTTATTGGACATTTAAATGATCTTAAATCGGGTGAACCCTACAGAACTCACAAGCACTAATCTTCAGTGATCACTAAATGTTGGCATCAAGTATTTTGTGTTTGTATTTTCTCCCTCTTTTTCTCCCTCTTCATCATTTTAGGCTGCGTAAGTGTGGTCTAACAGAGGAAAGCTGTTCAGCTCTCGCTACAGTCCTGAGATCAAACTCCAGTCTGAAAGAGCTTGACATCAGCAACAATAATCTGCAGGATTCAGGAGTGAAGAAACTCCAGAACGGATTAGAAAATACAAACTGCACACTGGAGAGACTCAGGTGAGTTCAATGAACCATTTAATTTTACTAATCACATTTTTAACTTCCAAATGTAAAATATTACTGTTGTAAACAAAAGAAAAGGAAAATACATGCTTCTGTCAGATGTGATTTTTTTATTTATTGATTCTCTGATTTTCTAAAAGAAAATACAATAAATAAAGTGCATTTGACCATTTTTCATGTAAATCATTTGTCGTGGTTTTTTTTTTTTTTTTTTTTTTTGAGTGGTAATAAATGTCTTTTCTCTAGACTTTCAGACTGCAGTATCACAGAAGAAGGTTATAAAGCTCTGGCTTCAGCTCTGAGATCAAACCCTTCACACCTGATAGAGCTGGATCTCAGAGGAAATGATCCTGGACAATCAGGAGTGAAGGAGCTCGATGATTTACTACAGGATCAGAACTGTCAACTCAAGACACTGAGGTGAGACATGATCAAATAGTACAAAATAAATTATATGCAGGCAATTTATTTATATAAACATTATTTCACTAATACAGTACAAAATGAACCATTTTACACACATATTCATATGTTATTTTTTCTTAGATCAAGTTTAAGAATTTATTTGAATTATTATTCTTCTTATCTGCAGGTTTTTGAGTCATGATGCAGATGAAGCCTGTCAGTATGTGAGAGGAATTGTGGGTAAAAACCCGTTACTCCTGAGAGAGCTGAATCTGAGAGAATGTAAACTAATAGACACACAAGTGAATCAGATCGCTGCTCTACTGCAGGATAAACACTGTAAACTCAACACACTGATGTGAGTATTTTACATTGTTATATACTTGACAAAATAAAATCTATATTACATTTTAAAGTCTAATAAAAGACTGTCATTGCTCTTTAAAGTTTTTGAGGATTGAGATTAGTTGATCTATCATATAAATGTATCCTTCTGTTACTGTATTGTGAATTGTGGCTGAAATAAACTGAAGAATGTTTCCTGTCTTTCTTTTCTCTCTCTTCAGGCTGAATAATAGCAGTATTACAGCAGAAGGTTGTGCTGCTCTGACTACAGCGTTTAATTCAAACCCTTCAAACCTGATAGAGCTGGATCTGAGTGAGAATAAACTAGGAAACTCTGGAATTGAGAAGATCTGTGTCCTGATGGAAAATACACAATGCAGATTGGAGAAACTGAAGTGTGTATTAACATGTTTATGTAAATTTATTAAGGTTTATTTAATTAGATGAACTGGAAAAAAGTTTTACTACTTTTTAAATGTACACTATGACTGGGGCTAATATTCTGTTTAAACATCTCTTTTTGTTTTTAGTGAAGGACAATTTTGAGGACAAAATCCAAAAATTATGGAATTAAATTTTTTTGTGAACTTAATTTAATAAGCTTAAGTTATTAAAGTTATTTAATTTAATAAAGTTTTGGTTAATGCATATATTGTATTTATATCTAAATGAGATTTTGCCAATATTAAAATAAAAACATCATATTGACATACGTTTTTGCACACTCTACGGCAGTAATTTATTCATAATTTGTCTAATTTGTTAGAAGCCATTCATAAATCTCATTAGTGATGCGATAATCTGTGTCTCCAAAAAGTATAACAACTGTTTTTTTTTCTTCTGTTTTTCTGTAGACTTTCAGTCTGCAGTATCACAGAAGGAGGTTATAAAGCTCTGGCTTCAGCTCTGAGATCAAACCCTTCACACCTGATAGAGCTGGATCTCAGAGGAAATGATCCTGGACAATCAGGAGTGAAGGAGCTCGATGATTTACTACAGGATCAGAAGTGTTCATTGAAAACACTGAGGTGAGACATGATGAAAATAAATGATATGCAGTAAAACTATTTATAAAAATATTTTTATTTATAAAACAGTATGACGTTGTTGTACCGAACTTATAGATTTCAAAACTAAAAAGTAGGTTTTTAACAGTATTTTCTACTTTCCATTACATTATAAATGTTGAGAATTTAGTTAATTCCTGCTTCATCTTCCCTTCTGCAGGTTTTTGAGTCATGATGCAGATGAAGCTTGTCAGAATGTGAGAGGAATTGTGGGTAAAAACCCGTTACTCCTGAGAGAGCTGAATCTGAGTGGACACAAACTAGGAGACACACGAGTGAATCAGATCGCTGCTCTACTGAAGGATAAACACTGTAAACTCAACACACTGATGTGAGTATTTCCTATTATTTTATACTTTTATGTGTAAAATATTTCACATAATTTTTTTGTCATATTTTCAGCACCTTGTTTTCGATTAAAATTATTATTGTTGTTCATTAAAAAAGGTTTTGAAATAAACTAAAGGATGTTTCGTGTCTTTGTTTTCTTTCTCTTCAGGCTGAATAATAACAGTATTACAGCAGAAGGTTGTGCTGCTCTGACTTCAGCGTTTAATTCAAACCCTTCAAACCTGAAAGAGCTGGATCTGAGTGAGAATAAACTAGGAAACTCTGGAATAAAGAAGATCTGTGTTCTGTTGGAAAATACACAATGCAAAATGGAAAAACTGAAGTGTGTATATTTAAATCTTCATTTTTGTATGTTAATATACATTTGTTAATATTCTATTTGATTAGATTAACTTAAAAAAAGACTATATAGGCTGAAATTTCATCACTATTTATTTTACTATATACTGTAACTGACTGTAAAGTAGGCTAATATGTAAATGAATTAAATCATGTTAATTTAAGTGGTTTATCAGATGTTATTAGAGATGCAACGATTACAATTTTCTAGGCTGATTCCGATTTCCAATTTTTCCTTGAGTTTGACCTGCCGATGCCGATTCTGATTTAGTTTTTTCTAACCACTTTACATTACGCACAAATATTTATTTTCTATCTTTTCTTTAATAGAACATTTTGCATAGAACATAGATCATTTTTTTAACAGATAAGCGCTATAAAATTACTCCTGGTGTGGGAAATACACATATATACACTCACCTAAAGGATTATTAGGAACACCTGTTCAATTTCTCATTAATGCAATTATCTAATCAACCAATCACATGGCAGTTGCTTCAATGCATTTAGGGGTGTGGTCCTGGTCAAGACAATCTCCTGAACTCCAAACTGAATGTCAGAATGGGAAAGAAAGGTGATTTAAGCAATTTTGAGCGTGGCATGGTTGTTGGTGCCAGACCGGCCGGTCTGAGTATTTCACAATCTGCTCATTTACTGGGATTTTCACGCACAACCATTTCTAGGGTTTACAAAGAATGGTGTGAAAAGGGAAAAACATCCAGTATGCGGCAGTCCTGTGGGCGAAAATGCCTTGTTGATGCTAGAGGTCAGAGGAGAATGGGCCGACTGATTCAAACTGATAGAAGAGCAACTTTGACTGAAATAACCACTCGTTACAACCGAGGTATGCAGCAAAGCATTTGTGAAGCCACAACACGCACAACCTTGAGGCGGATGCGCTACAACAGCAGAAGACCCCACCGGGTACCACTCATCTCCACTACAAATAGGAAAAAGAGGCTACAATTTGCACGAGCTCACCAAAATTGGACAGTTGAAGACTGGAAAAATGTTGCCTGGTCTGATGAGTCTCGATTTCTGTTGAGACATTCAGATGGTAGAGTCGTAAACAGAATGAGAACATGGATCCATCATGCCTTGTTACCACTGTGCAGGCTGGTGGTGGTGGTGTAATGGTGGTGGGGGATGTTTTCTTGGCACACTTTAGGCCCCTTAGTGCCAATTGGGCATCGTTTAAATGCCACGGCCTACCTGAGCATTGTGTCCATCCCTTTATGACCACGATGTACCCATCATCTGTTGGCTACTTCCAGCAGGATAATGCACCATGTCACAAAGCTCGAATCATTTCAAATTGGTTTCTTGAACATGACAATGAGTTCACTGTACTAAAATGGCCCCCACAGTCACCAGATCTCAACCCAATAGAGCATCTTTGGGATGTGGTGGAACGGGAGCTTCGTGCCCTGGATGTGCATCCCACAAATCTCCATCAACTGCAAGATGCTATCCTATCAATATGGGCCAACATTTTTAAAGAATGCTTTCAGCACCTTGTTGAATCAATGCCACGTAGAATTAAGGCAGTTCTGAAGGCGAAAGGGGGTCAAACACAGTATTAGTATGGTGTTCCTAATAATCCTTTAGGTGAGTGTGTATATATATATATATATATAGCCTTGCAGTATAAAGATATTTCTATCATTTCTGGCTAGTTTACTTTATTTATTTGTTATAATCATAGCCATACTTGCAACCAAAACTGAATAATGAAAACAAGTTTAAATGGGTTAATCTTCCACAAATATTTTTGAGTCTTCGTTTTCTTTTCTGACATACTGGAGTTCTTGTTAACACACACTAGACATACTTATTCTGTGCATTTTGAGCACTTTTTGTGTGAATTCATTTTTAATTTGTCCATCAAAAGTGTGCTTTCACATTAATTGAGCGTGAGCAGCGTAGCAAAAATAGACCCGCGCCGAAACCCTCGCTTCACTGCTGCTCACGCGGCGCTCCTGCTTGACGCTCACGCGCTGCTCCTGCTGCCGGTGTGAATGCACTCATTGATTAACATGCACACCGGAAAAAAAACCGCGCTGCTCACGCACCGCTGACATTTGCGGTGTGAAACACCCGTAATTCACGAGGTTTCCTACATGCGCGTTCCATGTGCACGTGTGATGCTGATGTTGCGTGATGTTAATCACGCGGCGCCGGAATGCATTTGATCGGCATAAAATCGCCATTTGTCAGACTGACCGGCCGGTCGCAGGTCATGGCCGATCACGTGAAAATCGGCCATGACCGGTCACCAGCCGATCAATCGGTGCATCTCTAAATGTTATTATAAAGCCTAGGGCTAGTATGATAATCTGTGTTCTAACAAAGAATAAACAAACTTTTTTTTTTTTTTAAATAGACTTTCAGACTGCAGTATCACAGAAGAAGGTTATAAAGCTCTGGCTTCAGCTCTGAGATCAAACCCTTCACACCTGATAGAGCTGGATCTCAGAGGAAATGATCCTGGACAATCAGGAGTGAAGGAGCTCGATGATTTACTACAGGATGAACGCTGTACAGTAAAGACCATGAGGTGATTTAGAAACTTTACTTTGTAAAATTAACGGCTCTCCAACAATGCTGCAATGTCAATAATCAATAAAACATCATATATAATATGCTAGATCAACACATAAATGTATTGTATTAACAGCCTTTCAAACAATTGGGAATACATGTACCGCACAAAACTTTTTTTTTAAACAGTAAACACTATCTGTTAAAAAAAATGATGTGTGTGGATCAACAGCATGTTCACAATTGTAAAATTAACTAATCTAAAATTCTCTTCTACTTCCTGTAGGTTTTTGAAAAGTGCTGCTGCACAGGAAGCGTGTGAGTATCTCACTAAAGTTCTGGGTAAAAGTCCATTATTACTGACAGAACTGGATCTGAGTGAAGATAAATTAGGAGATCTGGATGTAGAGAAGCTCTCTGCTCTTTTGATGGACTCTCATAGCAAAGTGGAGAAAATAAAGTGAGTCAATGTAATCTTATTCATTATAACTTCTGTTTGTTCTGTATTATAAAAGACTGTCATTCACATTTGTGACCAGATATGAAGAGCTGTTGATCTGATGTGTGTTGAATATGTACTGAATAATAAATAACAATGTTTCTGTGTTCAGGCTGAATAATTGTGTGCTGACAGAGAAAAGCTGTTCAGTTCTAGCTACTGTTCTCTCCTCTAAAACCATCCTGAAAGAGCTGAACCTGAACAACAGCCGTCTGCTGGACTCTGGAGTCAAAGAGATCTGTGAGGGACTGAAGAATCCTGTCTGTGAGCTGAAGATACTTGAGTAAGTACATTTCACCATCAGCTACACTCAACACCACATAAATCACAGGAATATGATGCATTTGATAACATTTTGTATTATTTGTAGGCTCAGTAAGTGTGATCTAACAGAGGAAAGCTGTTCAGCTCTGGCTTCAGTTCTTTCTTCAGACAGCAACCTGAAGGATCTTGACCTGAGCAATAATAATCTGCAGGATTCAGGAGTGAAGCTGCTCTCTGATGGACTGAAAGAGAATTGTAAACTGGAGAGACTCAGGTTAGTTGATGACTAATATATTGAAGGTCTTTGGGCCTGTTGTTTGCTTCCATATTTAGCTATCCCTTTTTGTATGGATTAATATTGTTCAGGACATTTGTGGAGTAACTGATTATTCTGTTCTAGACTTTCAGACTGCAGTATCACAGAAGGAGGTTATAAAGCTCTGGCTTCAGCTCTGAGATCAAACCCTTCACACCTGATAGAGCTGGATCTCAGAGGAAATGATCCTGGACAATCAGGAGTGAAGGAGCTCGATGATTTACTACAGGATGACTCTTTTAAATTAAAGCACATCAGGTCATAATTGTCTTCAAATATTTAAAAATAAGACATAGATATGATATCAATGCACCACTTACACAAGTGAATTTCATGGGTTTTGTGACAAAAATAATAAAGAATAATATAAATTATTTATATTAATAATTTTTGCAAATGATTTTCGAATTTTCTTGCTGATTTGTATATTAGATATTTTATCAGTGAAACTGGAGGCAGTTATTATAACTATAACTTTAATACTACACTAGACCCATAAGAAAGACCATAAAAATGAAAACAAGATTATCTAATCTAAATTCTCTTCTACTTCCTGTAGGTTTTTGAAAAGTGATGCTGCACAGGAAGTGTGTGAGTGTCTTACTAAAGTTCTGGGTAAAAGTCCATTATTGCTGACAGAACTGGATCTGAGTGAAGATAAATTAGGAGATCTGGATGGAGAGAAGCTCTCTGCTCTTTTGATGGACTCTCATAGCAAAGTGGAGAACATCAAGTAAGTATACATGATTTTATATATTATAACTTCTCTGTTTTTTTGTTTTGTTCATTAATTTTAAATGACTGTCAGTCACGTGTGAGCAGATATGAAGAGCTGTTGGTATGGTGTGTGGTGAATATGTGCAGAATTATTTATTAATAATGTTGTTTTTGTGTTCAGGCTGAATAATTGTGTGCTGACAGAGAAAAGCTGTTCAGTTCTAGCTACTGTTCTCTCCTCTAAAACCATCCTGAAAGAGCTGAACCTGAACAACAGCCATCTGCTGAACTCTGGAGTCAAAGAGATCTGTGAGGGACTGAAGAATCCTGTCTGTGAACTAGAGATACTCAAGTGAGTACTGTGATGGATTTTTTAATTAATCATAACTAACATTTATTTTTCTTGCAGGAACAACATTCATATGCTTTTGAATCTTAAATGTTTCCAAACCCTTTGGTCGAAAACTCATGACTTTGAGTTTCTGTGTGCAAAAATAACAAATATGGGAAATGAAACTAGACAGTTGTTTGCTTCTACCTAGTAACTCAAGGCTTTGCCTATGAAGAACCAATCAAATTGTAGGGAAATTATGTAATGTATCATGTCATTTTCGCCATGCTCCTATTCTATAAAAAAACTATTGTATTCTTTTTGCTGGTGGGATTCTCTCTGAAATTTCTCTGAGAACTCTCCCAGCTGTGATTAAAGCATAATCGAAGCTAATTTCTGGAGTCTGTCCGTTTATTATTGCTGCGCAGCAAACATAAAAGTTAGAGTTAAAAGACTAGGCTGAAGTCGACGGTAGACTCGCTAAATCATAGTTAGGTAGACTAGGCTGAATTTGACGGTAGACTCGCTAGGTCATAGTTAGGTAATTTGGCTGAAGTCGACGGTAGACTCGCTAGAGCCGTGAAAAAAATTGTCTGAAAACTTTGCCCCTTAATTAGATGTGCAAGGCAAGCCGGCAAGTTTTTGGGTTGTTATGGACAATTAAAAATGTGAACATGCACGTTGCACTGTTGTGCGGTGGACTTTCAGGGAATTTCAGAATGAATAGAGTCAGTGTTTCTTTAATATCGAGGCTCCATAGTTTGTTTCTTGTATGATTGTAAGGTCTGCTGGTATAAAATTAATTGCACTGTCTGCCTGAAAAAGACGCGCTCTCTTCCCATGCAGTCAAAATTAACGGAAGTCTTCAGAACAGGCTTGTCCTAGTCGTCACCCTGACATGACAGTGTGTAGAGTTAATTAGCCTATACTGTGAATGACTTGTTATTTTATATGAGCTTGCTTTCTTTTTGCAAAAAATAAAGGGCAATAGGCATTAATTAGTAGTAGGCTAAATAGCAGCATGTTGAAATTATGTGCCAAATCGTGTTTTTTATTACAATAATAAAATTGTACAGTAGCATAGTCAGGTAAGGCCAGGTTTGCCAATGTGTGTTTTATTTAGGCTATTTATTTACTGTGCGCCGATAGGAGACGGAGTTCACTGGTGATATTCTGGGGATACAACATAGCCAATAGGCTATTCTAGAAGGGATTTAGCCTTTAAATATCTTTGCGTCATTGGATCAGTATCCTTCCTAGAACAGGCAAGAGCTTTCTAGCCTCGCGACTCGTGTCAGCAGCGCCTTTGCATCGCCCATAGACCTTAAAACAATCAGCAGATGGCGGGTGGGTGCGGCTTTGAAAATTGGTCAAAAAACGTTGGTACGGATGGATGGCGGACGGATGATGAGTTTTGTGATGCGGTTGCAGATGAAATAATAGCCCATCCACGCATCTCTAACAAGAGCCACTGAAATCATGTCACTCTAGCAGTTTGATACTCGCTCCGAACCATTGATTCAGAAAAGTTTCGTAAAGGTTTTGAAGCTTCATGAAGCAGTGTTTTGCCATCGCCATCACTATTTCATATACTGTTAACTTGGATATGAAAACAGTTAAAGTGATATAAGCATTACACTTTAAATGGCGTTCACCATATTTAGCGGTATGTTTTCATTAGCAATGCTAAATGTGTGTGTTTTATTCAAATGCTCATTGTTTTTGAGTCACGCTAAAAGAACAATCAATACAGTTAAACTAGAATCATGTTTATAGTCTGCGTATTACTAATGCGTGAAATGCACTCACGGTGGTTGAGCGTGGTAAAGTTAGTTTTAGGTTCGATATTTGCCATTTGTTTTCCCTTTCTACTGTACAATAGGCTCGGCAGTCTTGCATAGATATCAATAGCAGGATTCGTTTTAACATTATTTAACCATTGTATATCGACATGAAATATTCATTCAAAATCACCTACGTGTGTTAATGCTTGCATATTTATACCTGAGAATGCTTTGACGCGTTTCCACAGCGCATGATGTCTAAGGGAACATCTACCAATTACACCAACTGTGGTAAACAGCCTATAATTTGTATTATTTAATATTACTTTTAACATTTAAAAACAGATGTCTTCAAATTCCAAAGCTTGTAGAAGGTTCCTATTGGTAATACTGACTTAGGCTACAGCTTTCCTGGTAGCCTTGAGTAAATGAGCTATGAATTATTCATAAAACATATAAATATCAGTTGAGCTTATATTTATTTTCTTCACTGACACAGATGAAAATGAAAAGACTATCAGTCAAAGTTCAGCTTTAGGAGAGGAAGAATAGAGCAGGGTAAGGAGACTGAGAGAAAAAGAAAGATGAAGATGAGGAGAGAGCAGGTATTGACAAATAATCTAATGCCCACTGACATGGTTTTAAAGCTATTTCTTATCCATTTTTTGGCCTTCAAAAGTCTTAAATTGCACATATGTAGGTCAGAGAAATCCACATTTTCTGAGGGGAGCATGCCCCCATGTTCCATATTGTGGTGTTCAGCAATTTTAATATAGTATCGTTATCATATCAGTGTAGATGTAGATCACAGGTGTCAAACTCAGTTCCTGGAGGGCCACAGCCCTACACAGTTTTGTTCCAACCCTGCTTCAACACACACACACCTGCAGTTTTCAAATAAGCCTGAATGACTTGATTAGCTGATCAGGAGTGTTTAATTAGGGTTGAAGCTAAACTCTGCAGGGCTGAGGCCCTCCAGGAACTGAGTTTGACACCAAAACAAAACCATTAAAATATCATGTAAATAAGTTTGGGTCTATCCCTTCCTGTCTTTGTCATCATTGTGCAGCTATATGCATATCTGCCAATGCAGCGCTTCTTTTATTACTCATCAGCACATGTATAGAACTTATATTGACTGTTTCTCCATTACCCTGTGCAACTGTGTAGGGTAAAACATTGCTTTATAATGTTTAGCAACAGCCTTCTTTTCAGCTGTTGCACAACAGCTTTATTGGCATTGGGTGCATAACCTATAAATGATCAGTTTTGTTGAGGAGTGCTCTGCCATTTTCTCTTGTCTTCTGCTTTGTTGGGGGATTAATGAATGTATGTTACATGTGCAGCAGCAGCATGTCTTACATGCTCACAGCAATGTCACAGCAATGACTGAGCTTCTCACCCCATCTCTAAGGGATCGCCCAGCCACCCTGCGGAGAAAGCTCATTTCGTCCGCCTGTATCCGGGATCTTGTCCTTTCGGTCATGACCCACAGCTCATGACCATAGGTGAGAGTAGGAACGTAGATTGACCGGTAAATCGAGAGCTTCGCCTTGCGGCTCAGCTCTTTCTTCACCACGACAGACCGGTATGTCAATCTCCCGTTCCATCCTTCCCTCACTCGTGAACAAGACCCCAAGATACTTGAACTCCTCCACTTGAGGCAGGAACTGTCCATCAACATGAAGTGGGCAAGCCACCTTTTTCCGACTGAGAACCATGGCCTCGGATTTGGAGGGGCTGATTCTCATCCCAGCCGCAAACCGTCCCAGTGCATGCTGAAGGTCCCGGTCTGATGGGGCCAGCATGACAACATCATCCGCAAAGAGCAGAGATGAGATCATGGGGTCCCCAAACCTGACACCCTCCGGCCCCTGGCTGCGCCTAGAAATTCTGTCCATAAAAATTATGAACAGAACCGGCGACAAAGGGCAGCCCTGCCGGAGTCCAACATGCACCGGGAACAAGTCTGACTTACTGCCGGCAATGCGAACTAAGCTCCTGCTCCAGTCGTACAGGGACCGGATAGCCCTTAGCAAAGGGCCCCGGACCCCATACTCCCAGAGCACCCTCCACAGGATGCCGCGAGGGACACAGTCGAATTCCTTCTCCAAGTCCACGAAGCACATGTGGATTGGTTGGGCAAACTCCCATGAAACCTCCAGCACCCTGGAGAGGGTATAGAGCTGGTCCAGTGTTCCACGACCGGGACGAAAACCGCACTGTTCCTCCTGGATCCGAGGTTCGACTATCGGCCGTGTTCTCCTCTCCAGTACCCTGGCATAGACTTTCCCAGGAAGGCTGAGAAGTGTGATCCCCCTATAGTTGGAGCACACCCTCCGGTCCCCCTTCTTAAAAAGAGGGACCACTACCCTGGTCTGCCAGTCCAAAGGCACTGTCCCCGACCGCCACGCGATGTTGCAGAGGCGTGTCAGCCAAGACAGCCCCACAACATCCAGAGACTTGAGGTACTCGTGGCGGATCTCATCCACCCCCGGTGCCTTGCCACCGAGGAGATTCTTGACTACCTCGGTGACTTGAGCTTGGGTGATGGACGAGTCCACCTCTGAACCCTCAGCCTCTGCTTCCTCAATGGAAGATGTGACGGTGGGATTGAGGAGATCCTGGAAGTATTCCTTCCACCGTCTGATGACATCCCCAGTCGAGGTCAACAGCTGCCCACCTCCACTGAAAACAGCATTGGTAGGGCACTGCTTCCCCCTCCTGAGGCGCCGAACGGTTTTCCAGAATCTCTTCGAGGCCGACCGGTAGTCCGATCCACTTTGCACCGGCCCCTTACGGTCCCTCCTGAGGGTGGTGAGCCCACAGGAGGGCGGCCCCAAGTCGCTCTTTCATGCTGAGCCCGGCCGGACCCTGTGGGGGAGGCCCAGCCACCAGGCGCTCACATACGAGCCCCATCCCCGGGCCTGGCTCCAGGGTGGGGCCCCGGCTGCGCCATGCCGGGCGACGTCACGGTCCTTGGATTTTCTTTCATCATAAGGGGTTTTTGAACCTCTCTTAGTCTGACCCGTCACCTAGGACCTGTTTGCCTTGGGAAACCCTACCAGGGGCATATAGCCCCAGACAACATAGCCCCTAGGGTCCTTAGGGTACTAAAACCCCTCCACCACGGTAAGGAGGGGCATTCATTCAATTCACAGCAATATATAAAACTTTTTTTGAGTTTAAAGTGTTATTTATTGCTGCCTTTTGAAATTATAGAAAGTTGATCTCTGCTCTGTAAACATCCATATCAATATTAGGGGAATAATCTGAACTGTTTTTGTAATCAACTATCATTAACTTTTATTATTATGTATTCATTTTAATACAATTTTTTATAATTAATCTAATTTTACATGTGGGATGTGGCCTGAGAAAATCATGTCTATTATATTTTGGTTTGTTTGTTTGAAGTTTTAGTAAAAATGATAGAAAGAGATTGAGAACATCTCTCATGTTGCCCTCCACCCCCGCAACGCGATTGATTTGAACCCATTAGCCGCTTTCCGACCGGAGGAACCTTTTCACAGTTCCTAGAACTATTGGCTAAAGTACGCGGATGTCGGCGTGTTCGCCCCGCAGGAACTAGGAACGATTTTAGTTCTAGGAACTCCATTTGGAGGAACTAATTTAGGTCCTACTTCAGAGTAGGGTCTAAACCAGCACTACAGGAACTACCCTTGACGTTAGTGTACGCTGATGACCGAACGCACGCAAAACACCAGCACCCGCCATTTTTAAAACAGCTATAATGTAAACATACAGATTATAGCCTATGTATTTACTCCAGAAACTAACTATACAAACATGGAAAACAGTGATAGATGGGTCTCTAAACCTTTATGCTGAAGAGAAAATCCAACGCAACTTTGAGGGGACCAACCCAAACATGATTATGTTTATCTGCCCAGCTAGCAACACTGGACATCAACCACACGGAATCGGCTAATAATCTTTTTTTCATATACTGTCTACTTTCTATAACAGTTCTATCTAATAACATATTAAACAGTACTGTTAGACAGATCGCTAACTAATAAACACAGAGAATGCGAGCATCGTTTGCTCTGGCATTCTCAGCGCTGCCAAAATAAAGGTCTGTTGCGCCGTCAAAATAAAAGTCACCGTGCTTGCGTCACTCCCTTACCCCTCCTACCAGTTCCTATGGCCACTTGGCCAGTGCGAACGCAAACAGCAAAACCGAGTTTGGGGGAGAGTAGTTCATAGAACTGTTTGGAAGTGGACAGTTCCTATAACTAAGTTGCTGTAACTACTTGGCCGGAAAGCCGCTATTGACACATACGATCAAAAAATTTTCAATGAGTCACTGATAAATTCAAATGTGCTTTCGCGCGTTGGTTAGCACTGAGCCAGAGACAGACGTGCTCATGCTTTTCATATATCGCTACTATTCAGTGTTTTCAAACACATAATGTTTATTTGAGGTTTCAGATATTTAAATAGACATTTAAATTAAGTACTATAGGCCTATATAAAAAAGACATTTATAGTTTTTACACTGTCTAGTTATGACACTGAAATTCGAGCATGTCATTTGCGTCATTACGTCACATCTGTACACATAAAGAAGAGTCTCGGCTAGTAGGCTATGAGTGTGAGGATGTTGGAGGTGGAGATTTATAGCCTTTTCTCACAGCACTTGATATAATTAAACTTATCAATTTGATGGCGGATCCAGAAAGGTTCAAATGACAATCACCAGTGACAACTGGAGATTTACCCATTGTAAAACGCGAAAGACTTCGGAGAAAAAGAGAGACTGCAACCGGGCCATGCGAAAACAATGATAAATATCGGAAGGGCATTAAATGTAGTCATGCAATGCGGGTGTTATTAAGATTAACAATTTGAGAACAAAGTATAACTTGCACGGTTTGACGTGATATGATAATCGTTAAATCTAACTAATCGGCACGATTTACTGCAATGCTTTTTTCCCCTTAGTTGGTCAGAACAAAAGTGGATGTTGCTTGTTCAGATGACATTTCCCGGTGAAAATTCTTATGTTGGTCATACTCCAAAAAGTAAAATCTGTGATTGCGAATGCCAGTATCCACACCAGCGGCGACTGACAGCCGCACATTCTCCTCAAAACATTGGATTCATCTGCGCTGTGCCGTGCCGAGGCACAACCACGTAAAGCTGATAATTCCGCAAATAACTCCAATTGCAGATTTCAAACAGAGATGGTGACAAAGAGGAAAAACTGCGGACTTCAGCTTTAACTTTTTTTGCACATAGCACTGGTGCTACAGAGGTTGAAAGTTTTGTTGCACAGGTATGGAGCTTATAATATGACAAAATGATTTGAATTTGAATTGTGTAAATTTGAATATGACATTCAAATTTACACAATTCAAATTAAAATTATTTTGTCATATTCAAATTTACACAATTCAAATTCAAATTATTTTATGACAAAATGATTTGAATTTGAATTGTGTAAATTTGAATTATTTGCAAGTGTAAAAATAGTTCTGAATTAGATTTTTTTTAGACGAATATTGAACATTTGAAATTTAACAAATTGAAATGTTTTTATGACTGAATTTTATAGACATGCATTTTCAAACAGCTAGTTTTTTTTGTTCTGAATTCTTATACTGCAAATATTCAGTTTAAAAAAATACAGATTCAAGTTTTCAAGATGAAGAAATTCGGAACTTCAAATTCAGTTTTCTAAAATTCAATGTGTTTTTTAAATCAAGTGATCAAAGTGCTCGTTGCCGCTGCGATCAGTGGACAGTGTTTTCTCGTGTGGCTCGCGCACACGGCGCACTGTCTTCACTCGGACGCGCGCTTCAATCCGTTGCGGATACTCTCTATTCGTTCTGGTGAAATCACAATACATAATGCACACAAACGTGCCCCTGCTTGATATACAACCACTGATGAACATAATCGGTTTTGATGAAAAAAAAAAAAAACGAAATTATACGAAATTTCGAATTATACGAAAAAAAAAAAAAAAAACCTATGCGAGAGCGGATTAGAACCCAGAACCTCTGGCACGGTTGGCGAAAATTCTACCACTGGACCTATTTATGCCTGATAACATATATCAGGTTACATCTCATTAAACGACAAATTAAACCCCATGTAGCCTACTATTTAAATCGTTTGAAGGTCATCGTAATGTTATTGTACATATATCTGATTTAGCATTTTATTAGCAACCGCTTTATCCGTGCAACTGCTGCAGCGAACTATTATTACTAGAATATTAGAAATCTAATACTCAAGCTGTTTTCTCATTTTTCTACTCATAAAAAACGACTGAACGAAAGATACACGGATTATCTTGAACCACCACCGCGGTTGCGGCAGAAAACTACTGCAGTGCAGCCAAAATGCTCTGTTTGACTTATCTGAGATCATTTATTCTTCCCTGTGGATGACCTGTGACCTACTTTCTGTAAGATCTGAATTGTTGAGATTGAATTTTTGAGACTGAATTTTAGAAAACTGAATTTGAAGTTCCAAATTTCTTTATCTTGAAAACTTGAATCTGTATTTTTTTTAACTGAATATTTGCAGAATTCAGAACAAAAAAACTAGCTGTTTGAAAATACATGTCTATAAAATTCAGCCATAAAAACATTTCAATTTGTTAAATTTCAAATGTTCAATATTCGTTTAAAAAAAAACTAATTCAGAACTATTTTTACACTTGCAAATAATTCAAATTTACACAATTCAAATTCAAATCATTTTGTCATATTCAAATTTACACAATTCAAATTCAAATTATTTTGTCAAATGTACACAATTCAAATTCAAATAATTTTGTAGTATTATAAGCTCCATGCACAGGCCACACAATTGTAGCACAAGTCTAAAACATCCTTTACCATCTATGAAACCAAACACAAGCAGTGACTTAAACAGGCATCGGACTGACAAAGGACATTATGTTCTATACAATGCACACAAAATACAAACCTTAACAAGAAAGGTTTTTAGACCAACATTTTCTAAATTTGCCAAAAATGTTCTTTCTTATGTTGACCTTGTACAGTAAGTTATTTTGAAGAATGTGGGAAACCAAACAGTTGCTGGTCCCCAGTGAGTTCAGTAGTAGGGAGGAAAATACTATGGAAGCCAGTGGGGTCCAACAAAAAACAAACTACTTGATTGCTTTTTCATCCTGAAGCTCGACACCCAGTCATTCTCTTACCATTGCTGATGTCGCTCTCTCTCTTTCTTATTGAGGTTTTGGTTTTAAAGGTAGCTGATGATAAATAAAATGCAGCACATTTCTGTTGCTTTTAGGAATGTGAACTCCACTGAATTTCCAAGAGGCACAAGAATTAATTTCCAGGACACATTTTGTGAATGGAACATGAAAGCTCTTTAGATAACAATCTGATTGCTTGAGACGCATGAATAGATTGAGTGTAAATTTCATCCATCTGTAGAATAATTAGTTTTTCTACATGCAGAAAATGCATATTTTCGGTTTCTCTAGATACCCAACTAATAAAAACCAAATTTAAACAAAATCATAATTTTACAATTAATTTGTTCCTACATTTATGATAAAATTTTGGAGTCTTTCTGACCAATAATTAATTATAATTAATTAATCAATTCACACATTAATAAAGTCAGAAGTGGCTTAGCTGTGCATCTGATAAAGTATTCAGCTCTATTGTGATCTCTCATATTTTATGTAGACTTTCAGACTGCCATATCACAGAAGAAGGTTATAAAGCTCTGGCTTCAGCTCTGAGATCAAACCCTTCACACCTGATAGAGCTGGATCTCAGAGGAAATGATCCTGGACAATCAGGAGTGAAGGAGCTCGATGATTTACTACAGGATCAGAAGTGTCAACTCAAGGCACTGAGGTGAGTGTTATTAAAATAACAAAGTGTAATTTTAGCTGTAAAATAATTAATCTGTTATAGTCCCGTCCTCCCATCTCTCCCACTTTACTTCCTGTCCATTCTATACTGTCCTATCTTTACAAAAAAATGTAACTGTCAAAAAGACATTAATGAAAGCTTTGAAGTGTCTAAAGCCCTTTCACAACATTGTGAGCATAAATCACTATATAGCAGGTAATGTTAGCGTACTTCTCCTTTGTCCAGGTTGTTACAAAGTCCTGATGCAGATGAAGCCTGTAAATATCTGACTGAAATTCTTTGCAATAAAAACCCGTTACTCCTGAGAGAGCTGAATCTGAGTGATCGTGAACTAGGAGACACACGAGTGAATCAGATCGCTGCTCTACTGCAGGATAAACACTGTAAACTCAACACACTGGAGTGAGTATTGTGTTCATATGTTATTGTAGATGTTAAGTATGTTATTGAAATCAGGTGACCAAAACAATGTAATTCTCAGTGATCATTTAATGTGGGAATCAGGTACTTTGTGTTCTTTGTAAATTCTCCCTCTTCTGTTCATCATTTTAGGCTGCGTAAGTGTGGTCTAACAGAGGAAAGCTGTTCAGCTCTCGCTACAGTCCTGAGATCAAACTCCAGTCTGAAAGAGCTTGACATCAGCAACAATAATCTGCAGGATTCAGGAGTGAAGAAACTCCAGAACGGATTAGGAAATACAAACTGCACACTGGAGAGACTCAGGTGAGTTCACTAAACCAATTTTTTTTATTTTAAAGCTGCACTATGTAACTTTTTTGTGTTCAAAATTTATATAATGACCAAGTATAACATGAATCCTTTTTCCAAACCATATTTTAGACCGGTCGGGTCACAACCACTGCAGAGTAGAACAGTACTGTACCTGCATGAATCACCATAGACATAAAAAGAGAGAAGTAGCTTCAGCTACAATGTTCTTCTGCTAGATACATGCAGTTTTGTTTATTAACCCCTGAAGTTCCAAAAGTTTACATAGTGCCGTTTTAATAATAACATTTCTCTTTACTCTTTGTCCAGAGTTAAATTAATACTCCAGTAAACAAGTTTCTATCAGATGATGAAATACGTTTTTCTCTCCTCTTCTGTAGACTTTCAGACTGCAGTATCACAGAAGAAGGTTATAAAGCTCTGGCTTCAGCTCTGAGATCAAACCCTTCACACCTGATAGAGCTGGATCTCAGAGGAAATGATCCTGGACAATCAGGAGTGAAGGAGCTCGATGATTTACTACAGGATCAGTCCTTTTCACTGACAACACTGAGGTGAGACATGATGAAATAATAAATAAATAAAAAAATATTTATACAGGATATGCAGGCTATTTTTACAGAAACATTATTTTACTAATTCAGTCTAATGCATAGGGCTTGGCAATATTTTTCCCATAGCATTCAATATTGATATCTATTTAGTTCATAGTATTAATGTGGAAGGAAATGTTCCACAATGTTTGTTAGACCATCAAAAAATGTAAATATAGTTTGCTTTATTTACTAGCAAACTCCACAAAGTAAGCTACCTTTATTTTTTCTAATTTCACTACTTCACACAGAGACAAGCAGAACATGCGGACTTTTTAGCATCATACATCTGATTGTATAGATTACTTTAAAAATTAATTAAAAGTTTATTAACATCATAGATTTATTATTTCCAATAAATATTGATATTGATCTATCACTCAGCTCCACTGATGTATCAAAGTAAATTTAAGATAAACCACGTCACACTGTTTCTCATCTAAGTCATATGCTTTTTTCCCTCATGTTTAGTCCAGAACTGAATTAATTCCTGCTTCATCTTCCCTTCTGCAGGTTTTTGAGTCCTACTGCAGATGAGGCCTGTGAGTATGTGAGAGGAATTGTGGGTAAAAACCCGTTACTCCAGAGAGAACTGAATCTGAGTGAACGTAAACTAGGAGACACAGGAGTGAATCAGATCACTGCTCTACTGCAGGATAAACACTGTAAACTCAACACACTGATGTGAGTTGGATCATTATAACAGCTTTTAATACTTGTGAATTTGCTGCTGGGTTTGTTTTATGTATCTTTTACCAGACAGTGCTGACTTAATAATCATTGGATGCTTTTGTAATGTCATCATCCTCAAGTAAATATTTGTGTGTTTATATAGTCTGAATAACAGCGAAATCACAGATGAAGATTGTCGTGTTCTGACTGAAGCTTTAAATTCAAACCCGTCAAATCTGACAGAGCTGAATCTGAGTGGGACTGAACTGAGAGACTCTGGAATAAAGATCTTCTCGACTCTGTTTGAGAATGAACAGTGTAGACTGAAAAAGCTGATGCAAGTATTTTAGTCAATGTGTTAAAGGCCAAGTCCTGCAAGACAACTGTATTATTTATCTTTATCATTATGAAAACTTTATTTTCTCTTCTACAGGTTTAAATGCATCAGTATTACAGCAGAAGGTTGTGCTGCTCTGACTTCAGCGTTTAATTCAAACCCTTCAAAACTGATAGAGCTGGATCTGAGTGGAAATAAACTAGAAAACTCTGGAGTAAAAGAAATCTCTACTCTACTGGGAAATTCACAGTGTACACTGCAGATACTCAGGTTTGAATTTGATTAATCTAAACATGAATCAGTATGATAGCCAAAACTGGCCTGTGAACAGGTCCGAAATTACACTCTAGACACCAAGTAAGGGGTTATGTACTTAATCTTACCTAAACAATGATTTTTAATAATATTACCACAGGCCTACAATTAGTACTGAAGTCCTCTGGTTTCATTTTACATTAAAGGCACTCTATAACTAGGGTTCAAGATGATAGCAGTTGGGTTATAAATAAACGAGAGATCACGGTGGTGGGATACAGCTACAGTTTGTCTATGGGCAGGTGGGTCAGAGCCCCACCAAAATATTATTTTGAAGCATAGACCAAGTTTATAGATATATAAACTGAATCAATAATTAATTGTAAATGTGTTTGGGGGTGGTAGTGGCTCAGTGGTTCATGGTTGTCTACAAACCGAAAGGTTTACCTGACCAAGTGTCGAGGTGTCCATGAGCAAGACACCTAACCCCAGCTGCTCCCGACGAGCTGGATGGCGCCTTGCATGGCTGACACTGCTGTCGGTGTATGAGTGAGTGAGTGAATGGGTGAATGTAAGGCTATGTAAAGCGCGTTGGTGGCCATAGGTCTGTGAAAGCGCTATATAAATGCAGTCCATTTACCATTCACCATTCTGCAACAAGTATTTTTTGGGACTTTCTCCACAGTTTTAAGTTGTAAAGTAAGCAGGATATATTAAAATTTAGGAAATGGCTCCGGCAGACATGTATAATGTGTGATACTAAGTGGGGCAGCCAGTCTCTGAGCCCTCCCCAGCTCTACAGCACCTCACAATTTTCCAATGTAAATTTGTGGTGAAAAATGTAACTGCAGCAAGCTCTAATTGAGATTAATTGAGACAATTGAGAATTATCTGTGAATCATACCTTGGAATGTCACAATTTACTAATCAGAGTGAAGTATTCCAGAGAAGTCGTGTAATAAATGCAGGTAAATAAGGCTCAAACAGTCAGTCTAGTAATTATTAATATGCATGTCATAAAGAACCTTTGTTAGTTAGTAATGTCACTTACATTAGTAAAAATGTCACTTGTATTCATTTCTCTTATTGACAAAACTTTTGGAGTGCTGGGAACTATAAATATCCTAAGCGTATAATCCTATCGTATTGTGTCGAGGTGAAATAGCAAGCTCAGAAACCGGAGTAAGACCATAGTTGTTTTCCAATAAAACATCTTGGGATGCAGCGCCACAAGTCTTCTGACCAATCAGAATCAAGATAAGATATCATCTTATTTTCCATAGACAGCTTTTCGCGGTTTCTCTCTCTCTCTCTCTCTCACACACACACACACACACACACACACACACACACACACACACACACACTCACACACACACACACACACACACACACACACACACACACACACTCACACACTCACACACACACACACACACACACACATATATATATATAACGCATAACTATATATATATATAACTTTTTTTACATAAAATGTATTTATTTGCAACAGTTATGTTAATGTTAAAATCGCTTTGGGTGTAAAGTAGTACATATAAAAAGCTCGCTCGCTCATGCCATACAGGCACGTCTGCCTCATAATACAACATTAAAAAGCTATCTTTGTAAATAAACGGGTCGTCCTCGCCTGGGAATTCAAAGGGGAATCGGATATCCTTGTTAAGACGTGGTATTTGGAAGTGGCTCAGATCGGATGCGAAAAAATTGGATCTCGAGCGGATTTTTGTAAACACAGCCTTGGATTGTAAAAATAGGACCCTAAAGCTGCAGTCCGTAACTTTTTTTGGTTAAAAATGATCCAAAATCAAGCTTCTGATGTTCGTCTTTGCATCATTACATCTGTATACATAAAGAAGGAGTCCCGGATAGTAAGCTATAGTGGATGCAGCAGGTGGTGGAATCGTTTGTAGCCTCTTCTTACTGCAGCTGAATGCAATTAAACTTGTAATTTTGATGCTGGTTTGTGATCCAGCAAGTACAAAACGACAATCATCGCTGACAACTGGTGCGTTGATAGACAACCCACACATACACCTCAAAACATTAGATTCTTCCGCACAATAACTGCAATTTCAGGGTTCAAACTGAGATTACGACAAAGAGGTAAAACTTACGGACTGCAGCTTTAAAATATTAAATATAATTTATTGAACAATAACAGCCATTATAAACTTTGTATTTAATATGAATTATTAAATAAGTTGTGTTTTGGATAGCTAAATATAAATATATAATATAAGTTTATACTGTATAAATATAAGTACAAAGAAGTCATTAGATTGCAATATAATTACTTTGTAATAAGTTGCTATGAAATGTTTAACAATTTACAAATGAAATGCTTTGTTTTCTACTGTTATGACATCTTTTAATAAGAATTGTAAAAGAAGTTTATGTCCTATTTGCTCTTCTGTGCACTGAAAGTTCAAAGGCTTAATTTTCCATTATTGTTAGAGTGCACCAGAACGTGTAATTTACATGTTTAAATCACAAAAAAATTCCCAGACGCCCCACAGTGATTACATTCATAAACCTGTCACCTTTTTCACCTTCTGTGAGTTTGCAGGTCTTTTATTGAAGGAGTAATTATTACAATTTTAAGACAGTTTTATTTGTCTCTTTTTGTCTTCTTCTAGACTTTCAGACTGCAGTATCACAGAAGAAGGTTATAAAGCTCTGGCTTCAGCTCTGAGATCAAACCCTTCACACCTGATAGAGCTGGATCTCACAGGAAATGATCCTGGACAATCAGGAGTGAAGGAGCTCGATGATTTACTACAGGATCCGTCCTGTTCACTGAAAACACTGAGGTGAGACGTGATCAAATAGTACAAAATAAATTATATGCAGGAAATTTATTATATAAACATTATTTCACTAATACAAAATGAACCATTTCACACACATATTCTTATGTTATTTTTCCTTAGATCAAGTTTTAGAATTTATTTGAATTCTTCATCTTCCCTTCTGCAGGTTTTTGAGTCATGGGACAGATGAAGCCTGTCAGTATGTGAGAGGAATTGTGGGTAAAAACCCGTTACTCCTGAGAGAACTGAATCTGAGTGAACGTGAACTAGGAGACACACGAGTGATTCAGATCGCTGCTCTACTGCAGGATAAACACTGTAAACTCAACACACTGATGTAAGTATTTTACATTGTTTTATACTTTACAAAATAAAATGTATATTACATTTTAAAGTCTAATAAAAGACTGTCATTGCTCTTTAAACATTTTGAGGATTGAGATTAGCTGATCTATCATATAAATGTATCCTTCTGTTACTGTATTGTGAATTGTGGCTGAAATAAACTGAAGAATGTTTCGTGTCTTTGTTTTGTCTCTCTTCAGGCTGAATAATAACAGTATTACAGCAGAAGGTTGTGCTGCTCTGACTTCAGCGTTTAATTCAAACCCTTCAAACCTGATAGAGCTGGATCTGAGGGAGAATAAACTAGGAAACTCTGGAATTGAGAAGATCTGTGTTCTGTTGGAAAATACACAATGCAGATTGACGAAACTGAAGTGTGTATTAACATGTTTATGTACATTTATTAAGGTTTATTTAATTAGATGAACTGAAAAAAAGTTTTACTACTTTTTAAATTTACATTATGACTAAGGCTGTTTAAACATTTCTTTTTGTGTTTAGTGAAGAAAATAAATTATAATTGAGGACAAAATCCAAAAATTATGGAATTTAATTTTTTGGTGAACTATTAATTTAATAAGATTAAGTTATTAAAGTTATTTAATTTAATAAGGTTTTGGTTAATGCATATATTGTACTTATATCTAAGGGAGATTTTGCCAAAATTAAAATAAAAACATCATATTGACATACGTTTTTGGCACACTCTACGGCAATAATTTATTCATAATTTGTCTAATTTGTTAGAAGCATTCATAAATCTCATTAGTGACACGATAATCTGTGTCTCCAAAAAGAATAACAACAACTGTTCTTTTGTTTTTTTTTTCTGTTTTTCTCTAGACTTTCAGACTGCAGTATCACAGAAGAAGGTTATAAAGCTCTGGCTTCAGCTCTGAGATCAAACCCTTCACACCTGATAGAGCTGGATCTCACAGGAAATGATCCTGGACAATCAGGAGTGAAGGAGCTCAGTGATTTACTACAGGATCCGTACTGTTCACTGAAAACACTGAGGTGAGACGTGATCAAATAGTACAAAATATATTATATGCAATCAATTTATTTATATAAACATTATTCCACTAGTACAAAATGAACCATTTCACATACATATTCATATGTTATATCCTGGACAATCAGGAGTGAATGAGTTCTGTGATTTAATAAAGGATGAACAATGTAAATTAAAAACCAGATGATTAAAACCTTGAAATATTTAATAAAATTGTACTTTTAAAATAACCTGAAACCATGCTGCAACAAAACAATAATCAGTTGATTTTCATGTCTTGTATTGATCCATTGTTTATTAATCACATCACATAATATGGAGGATTAAATTTAGCAAGATCATGAATTTGTTTTCATAAGAAATAAACTTCTGGTATAAACAGAACATTAACAGCACTATCAGTTACTACACTTCTGCTGCGTTGATGAAAACGGTGCAGATTTTATATTTCTTGTAACAGTAAAACTTGCATATTGTCAATAAATTAAGCTATTTATTTCCACAATAGCAATAAACATTAAAACATCACATAATATCCAGTAAACATTACAATTTTGTAGTGATTGCTGCTTATCTCCAATTTTAGAATTTCTAGTTCATTTATCACACACCAAAAAAATTATTATATTTAATAATATCAAGTTCTCTTTCATCAACACAAACTGAAAAAAAATATTTGACATATATGGACAATTATTTACTGAAGAAAATATTCTATACAAGTTCATATTTGGTTGTCACACACAAAACTATTTGCAGCCTTATGTAAGCGTTAGTTTATGGTTATAAAGTTAAACTTAAAATGAATGCTTTACAAACAAATTCCAAACTCTAGGAACAACCAAAAACCAACTGGAACATCACTCTAGAGTTGGTAATTTGAATTTTTAGAAATTCTCATTCTGATTCTGCTTATCGATTACGATTTTTATCAGTTCCTAGTTTTGTTTCCACTAAGGTAAAAAATTAAAAATGTCACATTTGGGTTGTAGGAAGAACAGGATGATGAAGATCAGGTTCAAAAAGGCTTTAATAATCCATATGAGCAAACAATCCAAAAGGCAGGCGAGCAAACACAACTTAACGTTAATGTGACCAGACTAATTAGAACTGAAAACACAGGAACTTAAATACTTAAATAATAAGGTGATCAACTACGACACATTTGAACATGATGGCAAATCATATTAGTTACCGGAAAGCGGGAAAACTGAACAAAGGAAAACAGGAACTGAAGAATGCAAATTAAAAGTCCATAAAAAACTAAACTTAACACACATAACAGAATAACTGTTACAATATCATTCACAGTCTTTTTACCGAAATGTTCCGTTGCAGCTGAATACCATGAACAAAAATCTAAAAGCTAAAGAACTTATACAAGGAACTTTTGCCTATGGTTTTAACAAAAATACCACAGCAAAAACAGCTATTCTAACTAATATGAATTTCAAGCATTATTAAATACAATAAATACTCAGCTATTAAATAAGAACAAATAAACATATAAGCAATAACACAAATAAATACAACTAAAAGATACAAATGTTTAAGATTTTCAGATGTACAGAAACTGAAATCAAATGTAAGATATGCATTACAAATTCAGTTACAAAAGTACTTCAGTCAGCTTGAATGGTTTAAAATCACTTTAAAATCCACAGAAAGGAATTGATTAGAAGTTTAAATTCTTACAATTATCCGATTCCTAACCTGACCTGGAATTGATTTTCCCACATCACACTCATACAGTAACTATGAAACAATTGGGAATGATCTATATTTTTTTCTATATTTGATTTATAACTCCACTCATAAGCAGGATGGAGGCAGCAAAAGTTATAAAATTATAACAAATTATCTCATCTAAAATTCTCTTCTACTTCCTGTAGGTTTTTGAAAAGTGTTGCTGCACAGGAAGCGTGTGAGTGTCTCACTAAAGTTCTGGGTAAAAGTCCATTATTACTGACAGAACTGGATCTGAGTGAAGATAAATTCGGAGATCTGGATGGAGAGAAGATCTCTGCTCTTTTGATGGACTCTCATAGCAAAGTGGAGAAAATCAAGTGAGTCAACATGATTTATACATTATACCTTCTCTGTTAATTGATTGTAAATGACTGTCAGTCATGTGTCAGCAGATATGAAGAGCTGTTGGTATGGTGTGTGGTGAATATGTGCGGAACAATAAATAATGCTGTTTCTGTGTTCAGGCTGAATAATTGTGATCTGACAGAGAAAAGCTGTTCAGTTCTAGCTACTGTTCTCTCCTCTAAAACCATCCTGAAAGAGCTGAACCTGAACAACAGCCGTCTGCTGAACTCAGGAGTCAAAGAGATCTGTGAGGGACTGAAGAATCCTGTGTGTGAGCTGAAGATACTTGAGTGAGTATATTTCACTATAAACTGCTGTTCATTCAGACTGACGTGAATTTTTTTTATTTTATGGAGAGGTGTCATTTTTCCATTGCACTATAGTGAAAACTGACCAACCAATAAGATTCACACTTTGTCAAAATGCCCACAGCTGTTGCCGTTATATATAACACACTGCCTTGGTGGCTGTTTGAAAACATGTAAATACTCTTTTGTCACAGCCTAGGTGGAGTTTTTCTATGGGGCCCCATACTTGACATGCGGAAAAAATAAATAAATGTTGTACTAATTGTTTAAAAAATGTGCTTCCAAATAAGAGATAAGGTATGTTTCAAGTTCATTTGTTAATTTAAGCTTCAAAATATGTGGAAGCCTTAATTGATGCAGAACTTAGAGGCTGTAATGTGTGGCTGTGTAATTAGCATGCCTGTCTTTAATACAATTATCCACAGAATAAAGATGAGAATCACAGGGGAAACACATCCACTCAAACAAGACAAGACTGGACAAAGAACTGAACCAAACAGGGAGTATTAATACACAGAAGAACTGAAGGGCTGTTTACATGACAAACTTTTCAACTGAAACCGAGAAACTTTGTATGCATTTTGGCTGTTCATTTACACAACAATGGTGTTTTGAAGGCCTGAAAAATGCAAACTTTTATCAACTGGTTTCAAATTGCTAGGTTTTGAAAACGATGCTCCATGTAAACAACAAAAACACAAATTTGTGAAAATGGTTGTCAGGTATGTGGAGATAAATAGGACCCGATGGCGTAAAGCAGGTACAGTTCTCTTTTAATAGAAACAAGGCAGGCCGAATAGGCAGACAGAAACCAAGTCTCTTCTTAATATCATGTCCAACAGAAAAAATACGAGAGACAATATAACAGCAGGTCTCTACTTAAATCTCAGATAGAAAACAGCGCTGATCTGCAACGTCTGGTCAGGTTGGTGTAAGCGGGGAATACTGGCGAGACCACGAACCCGCAGCAACTCTCCTCAGCAGGGATAATTGGTTGAGCACAAAGAGAGAACAAAATAACAGGAGGTAGATGCCACAACGTGAAACACTCGACAGGACAGGGCAAGACTGGGGTCAGGACCTCTGTAGACAGAGATAGCGATCAGTAACATACAGTACGTGACACTCAGCAATAATCCGACAGAGGAGAAGAGAAAAAGGGGACTAGAAATAGAAAGACTAATGATAGAAAGATGGGAAATGGGTGAGGAGAGGAGAGGGAGATGAGGTGACGAGATACAGCTGGAGAGAATGAGCGCGTGTAGTAATGAATGAGTGCGTGTCGTAATGAATGGGCGCGTGTAGTAATGGGTGTGTGTGCGTAGACAGGTGTGGGCGGAAGGGAGTGTGTGTGTAAGTGTAAGTGCGTGTAAGAGGGAAAGGGAAAAACCAGAAGGAGGAAAAAGAGAGAGAGAGAGCCAGGATCATGATAATGGTGCCATGCACCATTATTATTATTATTATTATTATTATTATTATTATTATACAGCCTTTTTAGTTGTTTTCACAGATTCGTGAGAACGGGGATCGCTTTGACGCAACCTTGTCGTCTGTTTTTAGTGTCGTCTGTTTTTAGTGTCGTCTGTTCTTGTCGTCTGTTTTTAGTAGGGTGTTTTACATCGTTGCCATGTAAACATACCCTAAGTAGATAATAAATTAGACAACAGGTGAAACAGTGTCTTAAACACTGACAAGCATCTTATCTCAGAAATGACAGCCACATCAGCAGCAGAAGGACAGTGTTGTGCAAGCAGAAATGTTGACCCAAAAAGAAGGGCACAATATGAGAGAAAAAAATATATATATATAAAATTGAAGCCAATGCCTCCCTTCAAACCGGTTACAGTCTTCAATCACGTCATACTCTTCTCAACATTGTCACATTCATATTTTTGGAAAAAATAGGGAAGACTATTAAAAATGAAAGCATTTCTTGCTGATTACCACCTACAATTGTGGTTTTAGTTAAACATCTAAATTGATTTTTTTTTTTTTTTACACAAATGGAGACCACAGTTATTTTTTTTACTTACATTTACATTTACATTTATTCATTTAGCTGACGCTTTTATCCAAAGCGACTTACAATTGCTATATATGTCAGAGGTCGCACGCCTCTGGAGCAACTAGGGGTTAAGTGTCTTGCTCAGGGACACATTGGTGTCTCACAGTGGATTCGAACCCGGGTCTCTCACACCAAAGGCATGTGTCTTATCCATTGCGCCACACCACTTTAGTCCAAATAAAAATGTGAAAATTATTATATACAGTAGCTTTTCTTGCTTTTCTATTTTTTGCACCAGTTTATCAGGAAGTGACAGTTTTGTTATCCTAGAGACTCACTGGATGGAAACGCTGCTCTATTCGCAAATGTTTTATGTGATATTGCAGTTTTGCACATAAGTTTAATTCACAACTTTGGATGGAAACATGGCTAATAACACACTTCACTCTGCAGTGCTAAAACCATAGACTGTAAAAAAAAAAAAAAAAAAAGCTAAAACTGGCAGTGCAAATACTTACTTCCTGGCAACCTGCCAAAATAAATCTGGCTGAGTTTTAGGTTTGAAAATATTGAAAATTCATATAAAAAAAGAAAAACTTTAAATATTAGTATAAATATTATACTATACAAAATATTAGTATAAAATATCATTTTTACTTAATACGAACTTATTTTAAAATATAATAGTATAATCACACTATTTATTATTTTGTTTATTATTTTATTAAAAAAAGTGCAATAATACTATAAGTAATTGTTTTATTTTTTTTATAGTTTTATTTAATGGGTCACACTATGTGCAGTGTGAGCACCAGACCGAATCTCCAGGTGCTCTCATGAGAACCAGACTGAAAAACGTATGTGCACTCCTGTTTATAAAGCACATATTAATGCGTTATTCTGCATAACCATATTCTACATCCCTTAATCACACATATCTAAACTTAACAATTACATAGCTAATTATTAATAAGCAGTAATTAGGGGTTTATTGAGGCAAAGTTGTAGTGAATAGTGAGAACTGGATCCTAAACTAAAGTGTGACCATTTTTCCTATTGTACCGAACTCGTATCCAACCGTGACCCCACAAAACCGAGGTACTAACCGAACCGTTACTTCTGTGTACTGTTACACCCCTAAAAATGTGTTATTTTAGTTTGGGGTTGGGCTCTTTTTTTTTTTTTTAGGAACATTTGTCTTTGCGTGAGCAGGCCTTTATAATAACTTTACAGCATCATCTGTATCCCTAAGTAAATGCAATATTAATGAAAACTAATTAAAACTAATGTATAGGCTAACTATAATAACCTAAATTTAAGATCAAATTTAGAACAAACTCACCCAAATGCAACAATAACAGATTCCTGGTGATCATTAAATAATTAATCTTGCACATTAATAGCAGAATAAAACTGTGGCATATCTAATTCAGTTAAGATGTAGTGTGATTTAGTCATATTTATTGATATTACAGTGCAATGTTAATTAAAATTTGTGTTTATGTATTTTCTGTAGACTTTCAGACTGCAGTATCAGTGAAGAAGGTTATAAAGCTCTGGCTTCAGCTCTGAGATCAAACCCTTCACACCTGATAGAGCTGGATCTCAGAGGAAATGATCCTGGACAATCAGGAGTGAAGGAGCTCGATGATTTACTACAGGATCAGAAGTGTTCACTGAAAACACTGAGGTGAGTGCTATTAAAATATTAACATTCAATAGTCCTAGCATTTTAGGCGGACGAGAATTTTACTGTCAAAAAAGAATTATAAAAGTTTTAAAATGACTGAAGTCTTTTTCACAACATTGTGAGCATATATCTCTATAGCAGGTTAGTTAGGGATGTGCACTTCGACTAATTTGACAGTCATTTAAATGGAAGATTTTTAACCGACTCGACTAGTCTAAAGTAAAGACTTGTGTGTACATATGATCCAAATAATAAATCAAACAGTCGAATCCCATAATTAATGCTGCTAAAAAGGTCATAAATATGCAGTACACTTGCCTTGCGTTATGACTTTTCAGAAGCCTTCTCCCATAACAAAACTGAGTGGGAACATGTCTGTTGCTGTCGTCTCAGAGATAAGATATTTTTTTCAGAGTTGAAGTGAATGACGCGATGGGCATTTGATTGCTTTGGCTATCACACCTGTGTGCATGTGTTGAATATGTTTACGTATGGCTCCAGTGGAATTATGCCAGTTTGACGTGTCACAGCTTTCATAAAACTTTTTTTCCCCCATACAACTTTTTTTTTTATAAAAAATTCTCCTGCGCCTTGCTTGTCTTTCGAGCCGTCATTTCTGAGCTCGCCGCGACTGACAGGAAGTAAACGCATGGGAGATCTGAGGTAAAATTAAAAGAGTACATCTTAAGGTATTATTTTCCCCAGTGTTTTATTATAATGTGTTATTTAAAATGCCTTCAAATATAAATGTAACAAAGTTCAGGGCTCAGGCAAGAAGGGGGAACCGGCGAACTGTAAATGTAAGTTTTATTGACAAAGTAAATAAAACGAAAGTAAACGTCAGGTGCATCATGGCCGACTGCTGCACATACATAAACAACACGCAACTTAAATGTCCCAGCCCTGGTCCTCTCTCGTCCTCCACTATCGTTACTCCTTTATCCTTGCAGAGCTCCTGGGACGCGAGCTCAGTTTTCACTGCTCACCACAGAAACATTAAAACGACAGTAATTTGAACGATAAAATCTTGTGTATTTTCTTTTTCTTTGTGTAATCGACTATTGTTTTCAGTGTCGACTAGTAGCAGCTGTACCGTTTAGTCGAATAGTCTTGCACATCATTGGTAGCAGGTAATGTCAGCGTACTTCTCCTTTGTCCAGGTTGTTACAGAGTCCTGATGCAGATGAAGCCTGTAAATATCTGACTAAAATTCTTCGCAATAAAAACCCGTTACTCCTGAGAGAACTGAATCTGAGTGGACATGAACTAGGAAACACAGGAGTGAATCAGATCGCTGCTCTACTGCAGGATAAACACTGTAAACTCAAAACACTGATGTGAGTATTGTGTTCATATGTTATTGTAGATTTAAAGACATTTGGTGACAAAAACATGTTGTCGTGAAGTACTTTGTGTTTGTAATTTCTCCCTCTTCTGTTCATCATTTTAGGCTGAGTAAGTGTGGTCTAACAGAGGAAAGCTGTTCAGCTCTCGCTACAGTCCTGAGATCAAACTCCAGTCTGAAAGAGCTTGACATCAGCAACAATAATCTGCAGGATTCAGGAGTGAAGAAACTCCAGAACGGATTAGAAAATACAAACTGCACACTGGAGAAACTCAGGTGAGTTCAATGAACCATTATTTTATTTTACTAATCACATTTTTAATTTTCAAATTTAAAATATTACTGTTGTAATACTGTAAAAGAAAATCCAATAAATAAAGTGAATTTGACCGGTTTTCATGTAAACAATTTTTTGTGTATTTTTTTTTTTTGAGTGGTAATAAATGTCTTTTCTGTAGACTTTCAGACTGCAGTATCACAGAAGAAGGTTATAAAGCTCTGGCTTCAGCTCTGAGATCAAACCCTTCACGCCTGATAGAGCTGGATCTCAGAGGAAATGATCCTGGACAATCAGGAGTGAAGGAGCTCAGTGATTTACTACAGGATCAGAAGTGTTCACTGAAAACACTGAGGTGAGACGTGATGAAATAATATAACATGAATTATATGCGGGTGAATTATTCATAGAAACATTATTTCACTAACTTTTATGCAACAACAAATTGTGCAGGTTATTATATAAAAATTATTTCAAGGTAAATGAAACAAACTGATTACACTAAGTTTAGTTGATTTTAAACCTGTTTCATCTTCCCTTCTGCAGGTTTTTGAGTCATGATGCAGATAAAGCCTGTCAGTATGTGAGAGGAATTGTGGGTAAAAACCCGTTACTCCTGAGAGAACTGAATCTGAGTGGACGTAAACTAAGAGACACACGAGTGAATCAGATCGCTGCTCTACTGCAGGATAAACACTGTAAACTCAACAGACTGATGTGAGTAATTTACACAAGTTTCTAAGTTATACTTTGCATTGAAGTATCCCACATTATATTAAGTGTCATCAGCAAATATGTACTGAAATTTAAATTCATCATTTGATACAGTGCTCTTATTGCAGGAGTGGAGCTTGGCCACCCCGCTCACAATTGATGTTTCTGTCTCATTTTTCTTGACAAGAATATTGTTTATTTAGAAGTAGATCTGTCTCTACTGGTCTAAGACTTAGTTCCTAGAGGGCCACAGCTCTGCACAGTTTTGCTCCAACCCTAATCAAACATCTTTCCTTCCTGCACCTGGATTGTCTCTTAAGTCCAATAGACTGGCTAATGTCGGCAGGAGAAGAAAAGTAGATATCGGTGCTAGAGCAGACATCTTGGAGCTTGCTTGGACTTTTGTTGGTTATAGTCTTGAGGGTACTGTGGATTTTTAAATAAAGTTACTATAAAGTTAAAAAATACTATAAAGTTGTATAGTATTTTGCCACGTCGTCTTAGGTAAATGGTAACATTTCTTAAAGAGGTTGTTCCACATTATTAAGCAGTCCTCATGCAATATGCAGAGGAAGAACGATGTTTCTGAAGATGAAAAGCTTGAAATAATGCATTGTCTTACAAAAGGCATGAAAACTGTATTTTGGTGAAAACTAAATAGAGATTGTCAAAAGATTTGTGAATTAGTGAGCACAGAAGAACTCGGTCAGACAAAGGCTTATTAAGGAAAGTTTCTGTAAAACAAATTAATTGTATTAAAAGGCCAGCTATAATAAAAAAAAATCCACTGTTGAGCAGCAAACAGGTGTTTGAAGAAAGATGTCTGCTCTAGCACCAATATCTGCTTTTCTTCTCCTGCCGACATTAGCCAGTCTAAAGGACTTCAGAGACAATCCAGGTGCAGGAAGGAAAGATGTTTGATTAGGGTTGGAGCAAAACTGTGCAGAGCTGTGGCCCTCTAGGAACTGAGTTTTAGACCAGTAGAGACAGATCTACTTCTATATAAACAATATTCTTATCAAGAAAAATGAGACCGAAGCATCAATTGTGAGCGGGGTGGCCAAGCTCCACTCCTGCAATGAGAGCACTGTATCAAATGATGAATTTAAATGGAGTCTACTCACCCTGCAGGCTGGCAGTTGTGCATAAACCTGCATTTATGCCACTTATAACTTACAAATGACAATAATACAAGAAGAAGCAATTAAGGGTACATTTACACGACAACGATATGCTTACAATGGAGAAGTTTTTCCTTTGAGTTTTCGTGTACAGACAACACCACTGTCAAAATGATCCCCATATTTTGCTATTTGACTGTTCATTTACACGACAACGGCGTTTTGGGTGCCTGAAAACGGGAAGTTTTGAAAACGGTCTCCATGTAATCTCCAATCTGTAAAGACGATGACGTCACGCACATGTGCATTATATGTTTAGTCTATACAGTGTTTCATCGCCATTTAGTGGCCTGACAGCGAAATACAGTGTTTTCAGTCAGTTTTGCGGATCTGTGTGCAAGAAGATCGTTTTGATAAAACTCAAAGGGAAAAATTTTCAGCATATCGTTTTAAGCATATTGGTGTAAGCGTACCCTAAGACTGTCATTGCTGTTCATTAAAAAAGGTTTGGAATTAAAAATAAACTGAAGAATGATTTCCTGTCTTTGTTTTCTCTCTCTTCAGGCTGAATAATAACAGTATTACAGCAGAAGGTTGTGCTGCTCTGACTTCAGCGTTTAATTCAAACCCTTCAAACCTGATAGAGCTGGATCTGAGTGAGAATAAACTCGGAAACTCTGGAATAAAGAAGATCTGTCCTCTGTTGGAAAATACACAATGCATATTGGAGAAAATTAAGTGTGTATTTTCATTTATCTACATTTCTGCGTGATAATGTACTTTTCTGTTTGTGTAAATGTCCATTTAATTGAAATTACCATTTTTGTACATTGCTATGTTTCTATGAAATTGAAATATTCAAATTAGGCAGATGTTATATTAAGACATCTGTTGCTTATCTGTGGGTCAGATTTTTGCTAATATTAAAATAAAAATATTGGTAAATTTTCACACCAAATTTTCAAATTGCCAAGAATTAAGCAATGCTTTTTATAATAATAATTATAATTAATAGTGGTTTTTTTTTTATGATTTAAATAAAGTCATCTCACTTTATACACGTGTTTTGCTTGTGTAGTGTAGATCATTAAGTGCTTAACAGCTTCTTTCATACACAGACTTTCAGACTGCAGTATCACAGAAGAAGGTTATAAAGCTCTGGCTTCAGCTCTGAGATCTTCACACCTGATAGAGCTGGATCTCACAGGAAATGATCCTGGACAATCAGGAGTGAAGGAGCTCAGTGATTTACTACAGGATGAACGCTGTACATTAAAGACCATCAGGTGATAAACGAGACAATTATCATAACTATGATTTTAACCAGATATTACACAACACTATACATTAATACTACACTGGACTAGAGGTGTAAAATATATCAGTGGCCGAGATATTATTGGCTGATCACTGGGACAATAGAATTTCCACTATTATTTCCATTAATAAGTAATTTTGTTATATTTGTGTTCAGCATATCATTTCTGATAATGATTCAGTGTATTTGTCTGGCAGTGTCATGTGTGTTTGGACAAATTATCATATATCACATTATCATTTTCTGTTAGTATTAGTTTTGGGCATGTTTTAGTTTTGATCAGCTACTGTAATTATAGATATTCTGTTTTATGTGTAAAGAAGTAATAAGTGAAAATGAAACTACATTTCTGTATTTTCTCTCACTGGTGTTTGCTTATACATGAAAATGGCATATTGTTTGTTTGCGTTCTGTCTGTATGTTTATGTATATTTTATGGTTATTACATGCTGTAAATTTCATTTTGGTTTAATTCATTGATACAAATGCTTGTAGTAAATCATTCTACTCTGTTTAGAGACTCATTCAGGATGAAGCTGCAAAAGGCATAACATTGGAATATTATCTGATTTGTAATTCTACTTCCTGTAGGTTTTTGAAAAGTGCTGCTGCACAGGAAGCGTGTGAGTATCTCACTAAAGTTCTGGGTAAAAGTCCATTATTACTGACAGAACTGGATCTGAGTGAAGATAAATTAGGAGATCTGGATGGAGAGAAGCTCTCTGCTCTTTTGATGGACTCTCATAGCAAAGTGGAGAAAATCAAGTGAGTCAACATAATTTATACATTATAACTTCTCTGTTAATTGATTATAAAAGACTGTTAGTCACTTGTGTGAGCAGATATGAAGAGCTGTTGATCTGATGTGTGTTGAATATGTACTGAATAATAAATTATGGTGTTTCTGTGTTCAGGCTGAATAAGTGTGAGCTGACAGAGAAAATCTGTTCAGTTCTAGCTACTGTTCTCTCCTCTAAAACCATCCTGAAAGAGCTGAGCCTGAACAACAGCCGTCTGCTGGACTCTGGAGTCAAAGAGATCTGTAAGGGTCTGAAGAAGCCTGTGTGTGAGCTGAAGATACTCAAGTGAGTACATTTCACCATCAGCTTTCAACACCACAACACTTGCTTATCAGTTGTATATAATTGATTCCACTCACCTTAGAATAGAATAGTTTTTTAATTTAGTTTTGTAGTAATAAAATAGGAACAAATAAATAGCAAACAGTGGCACAATACAATAGAATGAAAAGACAAATTAAACAAACACAGCTTTGTTTTTCAGGTGCTAATGCTTACAACTAAAGTTACAAAAGTTATTGAGTCAAGAGCAGTGAGGGGTTTTCTCTTTGTCTTTTGTTCTTTGATTAAAATGATAGCAGCAGGTTTATTAGGCTACTGTCACTTAAGACTGAATACTAATCCAATATACTGTTACACAACATGCCTTCTTATCTCAACTATTTACAGTTCAAAACTGACTGTATTTACAGCAGTGTTCATTTTAGTTCTAGTGTTCATTCTAAGTTTTCATGTTTTCTAGACTCTCAGACTGCAGTATCACAGAAGAAGGTTATAAAGCTCTGGCTTCAGCTCTGAGATCAAACCCTTCACACCTGATAGAGCTGGATCTCACTGGAAATGATCCTGGACAATCAGGAGTGAAGGAGCTCGATGATTTACTACAGGATCAGAAGTGTCAACTCAAGACACTGAGGTGAGTGTTTTCTACAAATTAAGATTTTATCTGAAAGTGAATTAAACCATCAAACTATATTTCTGCACTTACTTGCATCAATATTCTTTTACCACATCTGTGCCGTGTACAGTTGTGAAATATCAATGTACTGTCTTTGTTTCTAGGATATTACAAAGTCCTTCTGCAGATGAAGCCTGTCAGTATTTGAGAGACATTTTGGGTAAAAATCCGTTATTCCAGAGTGAGCTGAATCTGAGTGAACATGAACTAGGAGACACACGAGTGAATCAGATCGCTGCTCTACTGCAGGATAAACTCTGTAAAATCAACACACTGGAGTGAGTATTGTGTTCACTTGTTATTGTACATTTTAAAGTGTCTTAAAGAAATCAGGTGACCAAAACACTGTAATGCAGGGGTGTCAAACATACGGCCTACAGGTTTGTCTAATCCGGCCAGCGGAATGATTTGAACAATGATAAAAATAGAGATGCACTGCTCCACTGACCATAAATCTGAACTTTTTTTATTTATTTTTATTTTGTCCGATCTCTATTCCGGACCTGCAAAAAACAGCTTGTGTAAAACATCCACAATTTGTATACGTTAACACAGGCAGACGCTGAATACAGACGGATAGAAATTGTAGTTTGTATGGTTAATATTAATGTAATTGTCAGCACACTAAGGTTTAAAAAGTAATTCTGCCCATCTGGCCCTTAACCTAAAATTTGTTTGAAACCCTTCTTTAAGGGCTTTTGCACCCGGGTAGTTATAGGAACTCAGTTATAGGAACTAGTCACCAGGGCGGTCCCCTGAGAATAAATATTCCCCTGGGGTAATATAGCATGCACACCACCAGGTGGAACTCTGTGATGTAAGCTTGCCGTAAGTATATGTAAACTGTGTTTACACATATTTTAAAAGTGGCTGAATACATGAGAAACACAGATACTCAGTAGTCACTATAGTGTTAAAGTGCTGGTTTAGACCCTACTCTGAAGTAGAGCTAATTTAGTTCCCCTTAAAAGAAGTTCCTATAACTAAAATCATTCCTAGTTCCTGCATTGCAAACACACCAAAAAGCAAGTGCTTCTGCCAATCTACCTTTTTCCTGAATTGTAACTTTCTTAAAACATTTTCTAGTCAAATTAGCTAACTTTCCAAGCTGATAATGTAACATTTTAACCCTATAAAATTTGTTTAAAAAAGCACATGGCTGCATGGCGCCATCATTTTACAGTGTCACAATGACTGTCTTTTGTCAGCACCTCAACGTCAAAGTTTAATGAGTGTGTAAATGACACCAAGCTGCCGAAGTTAGCTTCACTGAAAACAGATGGCCACTCATAGAATGGGTTCCTATTGTAAGACTTGAGAAATTAGAAAATGCTGGGCAGTCTGTTTGAGGAACAACCACTCCCTGAGAAGACAAAGGACCTTTCTGGAAATTAACATTTGAACTCTCTCTTGTGAAATTAGCATCACCATTCGAGACGCAAGTCTCAACTAGGCATCATCCTAATCTACATCTCTTTCCCTTGACCCCCCATTCCCCCAATCCTTTTCTCTCTCATGCTGAGATCACCTGAAATTCACCCAAAAATCGATATGGTTTAATGTGAACAATTATCATTAATTGTTCATAACAGTCACATAACAGTCTTGGACATAACAGTCGTAATTTACTCCCGTTGTTACTCGAGGATGGATCAGTACCAGGCTTGTATCAATAGTGGATAAAATCAGATGACAAATACATTATAACCGTAATTAAACTAAACTATACCTGTTCTATATCCAGGGGTGCAAACACATGTATGGTCAAAAAAGAGAGAGGTAATCGAAGCGCTCGTCCCGCGGCAAATATCCAGATACTACATTGCCACCATCCCCAACCCTCCCCTATAGGAACATAGAGTCAAATTAAATTTAGAAAAACTATCTTGCACTTCTTCTTCTTGCTTTACTGCTACTTCCAGAAAATAATTTCACCTGATGATTTGAATAGCTCTTTTTGTAAAGAATTAATAATTCTAGGATGATTGGGGTAATTGTGTAGGGTAGGCCTAGTGCATCTGCATAGAAACTAATAAACAAAATACAAATATAAATACAATAAAACACAAATACACGAGAAATAAAACAGTGCTTTATGTTTTTCAGGTAAATTAACTGTATTAATTAACTGAATTTATCTTTTGACAAAACGTGATTTTTCTCTTTCTCTTTTGTTGTTTGATTAACTTTGGTGACACAAACAGCTGCAGGTATATTGGGTGCTGTCCCTTTAAGACGAATGCACGTATCTAATACCGGTAATGACACGCATCCGTTTTATTTTGACTGCGTTTACGGGGAAACTCATTGAGACGGACACTGGCTTATTTTTTCGTGCACATGTCTGTTCAAACACAAATAGATAAGAAAGAAAAGGGAATTCGGTGTTCACGAACTTCACGTGCTGTCTGCGACTGCGTGGCTCTGTGCGCCGACAGACCATCTACATTTGGATGTTAAACATATATATAGCCTGATATAGCCAAAGACAACGTCGGCAGTATTGACGGCAAAATAGGCTACAGAATGTTTCGTTCTGTAGGCCTATTGACAGGGGCAATATTTGAAAATCGATAATTAGGCCTATTTTTTAAATTACAATTATATGCATTTGTCAAAACCGAGAGATCTGCACGATTCACACAAGTCACCCAAACTGACGTGAAAAAAGCGGGAGGCGCCGAAAAGCGCGCTGTTTGCACCCCTGTATATCCATACAGCATATATTCTCTGGCTGTGTGGGCATTATTGTCCGACTCCGGGTCGAAATGAACACCGCAACTGAGAGTTTCTGTTTTGATAAAATCATTCCGTGAGAGATGAGATTGTCCTGACACTGAGCGTGAGCTCTTGAAGCTCCGCCCTCTTTGCCGGCAACAGCAGGTCATTTGGATTTAAAGGGACACACACAAAAACGGCGTGTATTTCTGAGCCCCAAAAAGTGACAATTTAAACATGCTGTAAAAAATGATCTGTGGGGTATTTTGAGCTAAAACTTCACATACACACTCTGGGGACATCAGAGACTTATTTTACATCTTGTGAAAAGGGGCATAATAGGTGCCCTTTAAGATGTTTTGTGAATACAGCCCCAGATCTCTCTTATTGAAAATGTATGGCTCATCATGAAAAGGAGATTCAGAGAACAACAACCATGGACTGTTTAGTAGCTGAAGTCTTGTAACAAGCGAGATTAGGCAAAAATGTCACTTGCAAAACTGTAATTCCCAAACAGTTAAAAAGTTTATTTAAAAGGAAAGATGATGTTACACAGTGGTAAACATGCCTCAGTCCCAACTCTTTTAGCGTGTGATGCAGCCGTCAAATTCTTTATTTCAAAACACAATTAAGTTGGTCAGTGAAAACATTGGAAATATTCTCTGTGTACTTAAAGGTCAGTTAAATAAAGGTTCAAATCAGACTGTTGATTTTATTGCATTTTACAAAATGTACCAACTTCTCTGGAAATGTGTTTGTAAATTCTCCCTCTTCTGTTCATCATTTTAGGCTGTGTAAGTGTGGTCTAACAGAGGAAAGCTGTTCAGCTCTCGCTACAGTCCTGAGATCAAACTCCAGTCTGAAAGAGCTTGACATCAGCAACAATAATCTGCAGGATTCAGGAGTGAAGAAACTCCAGAACGGATTAGAAGATACAAACTGCACACTGGAGAAACTCAGGTGAGTTCAATGAACTATTGTTTGATTCCACTTAACTTGAATGTTTTTTATAGTAGGTTATGTTTTAACAGCAGTGTTGGGGAAGCTACTCTGAATCTGTAGTTTGACAAGCTACAAGCTGCTCAAAAGTTAAAGTAAAGTTACATTCAAGCTTGTAGCTGCTCTACAAGTTTCTATTAAAAAGTAGCTAGCTACATTGAACCTTCTTTTTTTTACAATGACATTGTTACAAATAACTGAATATTTGTTAATGAATAATGTTATAAGTAAAATATTACTGGGTTTAAAACAACATGTTGTAATGCAATTATGGTTTCAATAAATAGGGTGAATTCAGGTTGGCTGGGACAATTTTTCCCAGTCATTTGAATGGCAAAAAGTGTCCCAATCGTTTGATCTCAAACTTACTGTCAAAGTGCAAAATTGCTACAAATGTAACATCAATACAAGAACAGAATGTATGCAAACTCAAACTGGATACACAGGAGTAATCAAAAATGCAGGTTAAACTCACAGCACATGCGATAGGCTATTTACTGTGAAAAGAGCCGCTCTGAGACGCAAATCATGAGCTGCTCGTTCTTTGCTTGAAATCCCACCGCAACCATCCTTTGCCAAGTAATAAGCGCACTACTATATTGCAATTTTATTTTAGTTCGATTAGTGATCTTTTAGGTTCATTACAAAACTAACGGGACAGATTAATCTATGGTGGTTCATTATTGTAATTAAAATAGAAATACACATTTGATATAGAGTGCAATAAAGCAGGATAAGTTGTACATTTAAAAAACTATTATTCACCTTCCATATGCGCTTTAAGTCTTTAATGTAGACTGCATTTTAATCTTTGGTTTGCATTAATTATAGTCGATTCACATGAAATATCCATTCCTGTACATCCTTTACATAATCATCAGACAATCTCTTGTTTGACTGTAAAGTCATAAAATGCATGATGTAACAACAGATGGTGGTAATGAAAAAATCTGCTGCTTCAATGCATTACAGGCTCATGATTCATCAGAATGCAAAATGGAGTGTAGCTTTCAGTCGCGCTACACGGCTACGAAAAAATATCTAGCTACTGGAAAAGCTACAATGTTTTAAAAGTATCTGAGCTACTGTCCAGATACTAAAAAATTTAGTTAATGTTAGTGGTATCGTGACTTGTACTGTAGCTAGCTACTCCCCAACACTGTTAAACAGTACAAAATATGTTTAAATATATTAATCATAAAATAACAATAACTTGATGAATTTTATAAATTCCCTTTTTTTCTAGACTCTCAGACTGCAGTATCACAGAAGAAGGTTATAAAGCTCTGGCTTCAGCTCTGAGATCAAACCCTTCACACCTGATAGAGCTGGATCTCACAGGAAATGATCCTGGACAATCAGGAGTGAAGGAGCTCAGTGATTTACTACAGGATCAGAACTGTAAACTCAAGACACTGAGGTGAGACGTGATGAAATAATACAAAATAAATATGCATGCTAAATATTCATAGAAAATATTTGTAATACAATAAGCTCCACAAGTTTTGTAGTGGGGGATACTGAGTTTTGTTTAGATACATTTGCAACCCTCTACTCACACCGTGGCAATAGAATCGTCATTGGCTAGTACATTTTTTTGTTTACTCACCAGACTGATATAATAAAAAAAAAATATATATATATATCTGATTCCATCAATATCTGCTTGTCTTTGTAAAATGCCACAGCTTTTTAAATATCTGAACGTACACTCTTAACATCAGTCAATCAAGCATTATATAATGATAATCAAGCAATATTTAATGATAGAACTTTAGTAATTAGAACTAAAACTTGGTAACCATGTATGAATGCATATTTGTCATTTTAACTGAAATTAGGGCTGGTGGTGCTTATGTGGACAAACCTTATGCTGGCTGCGCATCCATTGTGCTGAATTGAAATAGTACAGACGGAGAGCGAAACTCTGAAGCGCTCAGATATATTTTCAATTGCTGAACACTCTGACTATTCCAAACTCATACTTTGCCTCTAACACACACACTGGCGAGTAAAATCTAAGAGTTGATTAGCCAATGGCTGGTGATAGACATTATTTAGTGCCCAGAGTGGAAATGTACTCGCAGATGCATTGTAACGTTAATGCTCTCGCATTGTAGAGGGTTGAATTGTACTGATGGTATTCAGTAGTATGGTATTAAATGTTTCTGAAGCTGTAGTTTAATGTCATCAAGCCCAGGTTCACTGCATCACTGTATCTCTCTACAGCAGTTCTGTGAGTCTCCAGATGAACAAACATGCAGTTTCACAAGCCAGTTTTCTCTGTGCTGATGTTTCTCACATATTGCTTAAAGCCATAAAGACATTTAAATTTCATCTTCCCTTCTGCAGGATTTTGAGTCCTAATGCAGAGGAAGCCTGTACATATTTGACAGAACTTGTGGGTAAAAACCCGTTACTCCAGAGAGAGCTGAATCTGAGTGGACGTGACCTAGGAGACACACGAGTGGATCAGATCGCCTCTCTACTGCAGGATAAACACTGTAAACTCAACACACTGATGTAAGTATTTTGTTTTAGTGACATAAAATGTTACATTACATTTAATATTATTTTTACAGTAGTGGATAATACCATTTCCTCATTTGTTTGAGTCAGAGCAGTTTTTCTCTTAGCAGACAATAATGTTATATATTAAAATTAAGTAAACAATTAAAAACATACACATTTAGATAAAAATTACTTTCACAGATTGTATATAATTTAAATTAAGTACACATACTGTATATGCTTTAATTCCAAAAGCTTATATTTTATATCTACAGAGTTTTTACTTTAAAGTATGTTGATGTGTGCAAATATTTGGTTGTGGATAAAGACCTGCAATCCCGTGGGATCTCACCCATAAAATATCTAAAAACAAAGAAATTATTATTCATCTATTGCACAAAAGCAACAAAATTTGATTTTCAAATGCAAGAAAATGCTGAGTTTTTATTTTTACAGCATCGAGCAATGTAGCCTATCACAGACTTGATGTCTTTTACACAATGACCAATCAGATGTTTCTAAGTTAGAATCCACTCACTGCTCAAAACGCAGTAGTTTTTTGTTCAGTGCTGGATTTTGTTCACACTCTCATGAGTCCTCTGAATATCACAAACATATTGTAGACATTATAAAATATTTTCTGTGCAGTCAACTTTACTGGTTATAACTAGTTTTGTGAGATGTCAGCTTTTTAGTGATTATAAAGGGAGCGCTTTTTGCATGCATTCTGCCATGCCAAACCATGCACACAGTAGCCTATGATTGCTTTTCTGTTCAATTAACTGTGGTTTGTGAATGTTGATGCTTTAATAACAAATATTTTATTGAGAGCGTTTATACTATGATGTTGTGGCAAGGCGACACGTAACTTGAAATTATTTAATCTAAATTTCATGGACTTAGTGATCTATGTCACTTGAACGCCGTTGCAACAGCTGTTTTTTCTGTTCTTTCTGCTGATTGAGAACCACTGCCCTAACTTATTGACATTTCTGAAATGGAAAATGCTGATAGAGAGAATTACAAATATTTACAGATCTTAGTTTGATCATCATAGCTCTGATTCATTGTCTTTTCTCTTTGTGTCTTCAGTCTGTGTAGATGCAGTATTACAGAGAATCAGTGTCACACCCTGACTTCGGCTCTATTTACAAACCTTTCACACCTGAGAGAGCTGGACCTCAGTGGGAATCAACTAAACAATTCAGGAGCAAAGCACTTATCTGGTGTACTGAGAGATTCACGCTGTAAGCTGGAGAGATTGAGGTGAGGAACATTCACATTTAAGAATCAAACTGCTTAATATTGCTTGAACACTAAGATATATACTTGTAAAAAATATATATTCTCTTTAGTATTTAGTGATCTGGTGAAATAAATGACAAGGCTGTACATAAACTTTATTTTAGCATACAAAAATGGCTTATCAAATAAATGAATAAAATAAAATAATGAATTTGATTATCGATTAGTCATGTCTGCGCACTGTGCACAAAAATCATGTCACAGTGGGGAATAACCCGTTTATTTAGATAAAACGCATATGGAAAACTGCAGCTGCTGTGTGAAAGGTGTTACAACCCAACTGAAACATGAGAATGCTTTATGTCAAGCGCTCTTGCATGAGGATTTACTGGATCTTGCCTTGTGCAGGGGATGCTTGGAAGCACATGGCACTGATGAAGGGTTGAACCCAAATAAATAAAATAAATAAAAACTCAAGAGTAATGCAAGTGTAGAAATTAAAAAAGTTTGGTAATTTCCCTAGTGTAAAGTAAAAAATATATATTTACCTAAGAAATATACATTTTCATTTATAGTGCATTTGATTTAAATTATATTAGCTATTACTGTCATATGAATAATAATTCTTATTAAATAAATACATCATACATAATAATGATACAACCCCATGTCCAGAAAAGTTGTCATATTTTGTAAAATGTGATAAAATCAAGAATCTGTGACTCAACTCTCTTTAACCTTTATTTAACTAACAAAAGAACAAAGAAAGGATGTTTAATATTTTCACTGACAAACTTAATTGTATTTTGTAAATATAAACAAATGTTGATTTTGATGACTGCAACACACTCCAGAAAAGCTGGACAGAGGATATGAGGAAGGTAGTTATCATCTTTTTTTCAGTGTACATGTTGCAGTGTACAGCCCTGAATGATGATCTCTCTTCCTCTGAATGTCTGTTTTGTCTGTTTATGAAGAGGATGTGACTTTACAGAATAAGTTATCTTATTTTCTTGCTCTTTCTTTCTCATAATGTAGGTTAAGAGGCTGTGATATGACAGATGAAGGCTGTTCTGCTGTGACTTCAGCTCTGAACTCAAACCCATCACACCTGAGAGAGCTGGACCTGAGTGAGAATAAACTAGGAGACTCTGGAGTTAAAAACCTCAGTGATCTACTGAAGGACCCACAATGCAAACTGGAAAATCTACAGTTAGTATCATTATACTTTACAGCAGTTACAGTGTGATTAAAGTTTACTGTTTAGTGAAAGACAACAGAGCTTAGGTTACATTGTTTATACTGTAGCATTTCACCTGAACTGCAACTGCATTTTCCTATTGGTCATACTTAATTTTAGGTGCCTAACTAACGAGTAATTGCATTCAGTTTAATTTGATTCAATTCAAATTTCAGTGTACTAATGAATTGATTTGTTTTCTTTCTTTCTCTTCAGGCTGAATAATAACAGTATTACAGCAGAAGGTTGTGCTGCTCTGACTTCAGCGTTTAATTCAAACCCTTCAAACCTGATAAAGCTGGATCTGAGTGAGAATAAACTCGGAAACTCTGGAATAAAGAAGATCTGTCCTCTGTTGGAAAATACACAATGCATATTGGAGAAAATTAAGTGTGTATTTTCATTTATCTACATTTCTGCGTGATAATGTACTTTTCTGTGTGTGTACAGTAAATGTCCATTTAATTGAAATTACCATTTTTGTACATTTATTTATTTATTTATTTATTTATTTAGAAAAGGGACAATGTACATTAATTAACATTCATAAATGTAAATGTACCCAAATTAGCCTGAAGGCTAGTTTTCATTGGTAGTCCCTTTGCCAGATGTTATTAGGCTCTAAACTAGAAAAAAGAAAAAAGGTTAAACATTACAACAATACACTACAACAATCATAAATCATTGCTATGTTTCTATGAAATTGAAATATTCAAATTAGGCAGATGTTATATTAAGACATCTTTTGCTTATCTGTGGGTCAGATTTTTGCTAATATTAAAATAAAAATATTGGTAAATTTTCACACCAAATTTTCAAATTGCCAAGCATTTGGCAATGCCTTTTATAATAATTATTATAAGAATTAGTTTTTTTTTATGATTTAAATAAAGTCATCTCACTTTATACACATGTTTTGCTTGTGTAGTGTAGATCATTAAGTGCTTAACAGCTTCTTTCATACACAGACTTTCAGACTGCAGTATCAGTGAAGAAGGTTATAAAGCTCTGGCTTCAGCTCTGAGATCAAACCCTTCACACCTGATAGAGCTGGATCTCACAGGAAATGATCCTGGACAATCAGGAGTGAAGGAGCTCAGTGATTTACTACAGGATGAACGCTGTACATTAAAGACCATCAGGTGATAAACGAGACAATTATCATAACTATGATTTTAACCAGATATTACACAATACTATACATTAATACTACACTGGACTAGAGGTGCAAAATATATCAGTGGCCGGGATATTATTGGCTGATCACTGGGACAATAGAATTTACACTATTATTTCCATTAATAAGTAATTTTGTTATATTTGTGTTCAGCATATCATTTCTGATAATGATTCAGTGTATTTGTCTGGCAGTGTCATGTGTGTTTGGACAAATTATCATATATCACATTATCATTTTCTGTTAGTATTAGTTTTGGGCATGTTTTAGTTTTGATCAGCTACTGTAATTATAGATATTGTGTTTTATGTGTAAAGAAGTAATAAGTGAAAATGAAAATACATTTCTGTATTTTCTCTTACTGGTGTTTGCTTATACATGAAAATGGCATATTGTTTGTTTGCGTTCTGTATGTTTATGTATATTTTATGGTTATTACATGCTGTAAATTTCATTTTGGTTTAATTCATTGATACAAATGCTTGTAGTAAATCATTCTACTCTGTTTAGTGTCTCATTCAGGATGAAGCTGCAAAAGCTATAAAATTGGAATATTATCTGATTTGTAATTCTACTTCCTGTAGGTTTTTGAAAAGTGCTGCTGCACAGGAAGCGTGTGACTATCTCACTAAAGTTCTGGGTAAAAGTCCATTATTGCTGACAGAACTGGATCTGAGTGAAGATAAATTAGGAGATCTGGATGGAGAGAAGCTCTCTGCTCTTTTGATGGACTCTCATAGCAAAGTGGAGAAAATCAAGTGAGTCAACATAATTTATACATTATAACTTCTCTGTTAATTGATTATAAAAGACTGTTAGTCACTTGTGTCAGCAGATATGAAGAGCTGTTGATCTGATGTGTGTTGAATATGTACTGAATAATAAATTATGGTGTTTCTGTGTTTAGGCTGAATAATTGTGAGCAGACAGAGAAAAGCTGTTCAGTTCTAGCTACTGTTCTCTCCTCTAAAACCATCCTGAAAGAGCTGAACCTGAACAACAGCCGTCTGCGGGACTCTGGAGTCAAAGAGATCTGTGAGGGACTGAAGAAGCCTGTGTGTGAGCTGAAGATACTCAAGTAAGTATATTTTACCATCAGCTTTCAACACCACAACACTTGCTTATCAGTTATATATATCTGAGTCCACTCACCTTCAGAAGTGAGGAAAAATCTAAGAATAGTTTTTTTAATTTTGTTTTGTAGAAATAAAATAGGAACAAATAAATAGCAAACGGTGGCACAATACAAATTAATGAAAAGACAAGTGAAACAAACAGGGCTTTATGTTTTTCAGGTGCTAATGCTTACAACTAAAGTTACAAAAGTTATTGAGTCAAGAGCAGTGAGGGGGTTTTTCTTTGTCTTTTGTTCTTTGATTAAAATGATAGCAGCAGGTTTATTAGGCTGATGTCACTTAAGACTGAATACTAATCCAATATACTGTTACACAACATGCCTTCTTATCTCAACTATTTACAGTTCAAAACTGACTGTATTTACAGCAGTGTTCATTTTAGTTCTAGTGTTCATTCTAAGTTTTCATGTTTTCTAGACTTTCAGACTGCAGTATCACAGAAGGAGGTTATAAAGCTCTGGCTTCAGCTCTGAGATCAAACCCTTCACACCTGATAGAGCTGGATCTCACAGGAAATGATCCTGGACAATCAGGAGTGGAACACCTCATTAATGTACAAAAGAATAGTTGCCATTCACTGAAAACACTGAGGTGAGTGTTTTCTACAAATTAAACTGCAGTAGTTTTAAGATTTTATCTGTAAGTGAATTAAACCATCAAACTATACTTACTTGCATCAATATTCTTTTACCACATCTGTGCCGTGTACAGTTGTGAAATATCAATGTACTGTCTTTGTTTCTAGGATATTACAAAGTCCTTCTGCAGATGAAGCCTGTCAGTATTTGAGAGACATTTTGGGTAAAAATCCGTTATTCCAGAGTGAGCTGAATCTGAGTGAACATGAACTAGGAGACACACGAGTGAATCAGATCGCTGCTCTACTGCAGGATAAACTCTGTAAAATCAACACACTGGAGTGAGTATTGTGTTCACTTGTTATTGTACATTTAAAGTGTCTTAAAGAAATCAGGTGACCAAAACACTGTAATGCAGGGGTGTCAAACATACGGCCTACAGGTTTGTCTAATCCGGCCAGCGGGATGATTTGAACAATGATAAAAATAGAGATGCTCTGCTCCACTGACCATAAATCTGAACTTTTTTTATTTATTTTTATTTTGTCCGATCTCTATTCCGGACCTGCAAAAAACAGCTTGTGTAAAACATCCACAATTTGTATACGTTAACACAGGCAGACGCTGAATACACATGGATAGAAATTGTAGTTTGTATGGTTAATATTAATGTAATTGTCAGCACAGTAAGGTTTAAAAAGTAATTCTGCCCATCTGGCCCTTAACCTAAAATTAGTTTGAAACCCTTCTTTAAGGGCTTTTGCACCCGCGTAGTTATAGGAACTCAGTTATAGGAACTAGTCACCAGGGCGGACCCCTGAGAATAAATATTCCCCTGGGGTAATATAGCATGCACACCACCAGGTGGAACTCTGTGATGTAAGCTTGCCGTAAGTATATGTAAACTGTGTTTACACATATTTTAAAAGTACTGAGTATCTGTGTTTCTTATGTATTCAGCCAGTCACTATAGTGTTAAAGTGCTGGTTTAGACCCTACTCTGAAGTAGGAGCTAATTTAGTTCCCCTTAAAAGGAGTTCCTATAAGTAAAATCATTCCTAGTTCCTGCATTGCAAACACACCAAAAAGCAAGTACTTCTGCCAATCCACCTTTCCCCTGAATTGTAACTTTCTTAAAAAAAATTCTAGTCAAATTAGCGTACTTTCCAAGCTGATAATGTAACATTTAAACCCTATAAAAAATTTTTTTTAAAGCACATGGCTCCATGGCGCCATCATTTTACAGTGTTGCAATGACTGTCTTTTGTCAGCACCTCACCCGTCAAAGTTTAATGAGTGTGTAAATGACACCAAGCTGCCGAAGTTAGCTTCATTGAAAACAGATGGCCACTCATAGAATGGGTTCCTATTGTAAGACTTGAGAAATTAGAAAATGCCGGCAGTCTGTTTGAGGAACAATCACTCCCTGAGAAGACAAAGGACCTTTCTGGAAATTAACATTTGAACTCTCTCTTGTGAAATTAGCATCACCATTCGAGACGCAAGTCTCAACTAGGCATCATCCTAATCTACATCTCTTTCCCTTGACCCCCCATTCCCCCAATCCTTTTCTCTCTCATGCTGAGATCACCTGAAATTCACCCAAAAATCGATATGGTTTAATGTGAACAATTATCATTAATTGTTCATAACAGTCACATAACAGTCTTGGACATAACAGTCGTAATTTACTCCTGTTGTTACTCGAGGATGGATCAGTACCAACTGTTCATGATCCAGCTTACAGTCTCTGGAGTGAAAGGCCTAATGTACTGATCACGGCAGTAATGGAAGGGAGAGCGCGCACTTTATGACAGCTCATCGAGTAGTTTTACGGATATAAAGTTTACCAGTTTATTAAGCAGCCACTGAAAAGGTGTATATATTTGTTTACTGTTAGTTGTAACAAGTGTTTTGTGTACTTTGCTGTGTTTCTTGATGATAATGAAACGGAGAGAGAGAGAGTTTATTGATAAGATTTTAATGCGCACTTCTCATACTGTGTTCATTCAGCTCTTACAGTGATTTTCTGGAGTAAAACTGTGGTCCGCTACAACAGGCTTGTATTAATAGTGGATAAAAGCAGATGACAAATACATTATAACCGTAATTAAACTAAACTATACCTGTTCTATATCCATACAGCATATATTCTCTGTCTCTGTGGGCATTAATGTCCGACTCCGGGTCGAAATGAACACCGCTACTGAGAGTTTCTGTTTTGATAAAATCATTCCGTGAGAGATTAGATTGTCGTGACTGATCATGAGCTCTTGAAGCTCCGCCCTCTTTGCCGGCAACAGCAGCTCATTTGCATTTAAAGGGACACACACAAAAACGGTGTGTATTTCTGAGCCCCAAAAAGTGACAATTTAAACATGCTGTAAAAAATGATCTGTGGGGTATTTTGAGCTAAAACTTCACATACACACTCTGGGGACATCAGAGACTTATTTAACATCTTGTGAAAAGGGGCATAATAAGTGCCCTTTAAGATGTTTTGTGAATCCGGCCCCAGATCTCTCTTATTGAAAATGTATGGCTCATCATGAAAAGGAGAATCAGAGAACAACAACCATGGACTGTTTAGTAGCTGAAGTCTTGTATCAAGTGAGATTAGGCAAAAATTCCACTTGCAAAAATGTAATTCCCAAACAGTTAAAAAGTTTATTTAAAAGAAAAGATGATGTTACACATTGGTAAACATGCCTCAGTCCCAACTCTTTTAGCGTGTGATGCAGCCGTCACATTTTTTTTTTATTTCAAAACAAAATTAAGTTGGTCAGTGAAAACATTGGAAATCTTTTCTTTGTACTTAAAGGTCAGTTAAATAAAGGTTAAAGAAAAGTAACAAATCACAGGCTGTTGATTTTATTGCATTTTACAAAATGTACCAACTTATCTGGAAATGTGTTTGTAAATTCTCCCTCTTCTGTTCATCATTTTAGGCTGCGTAAGTGTGGTCTAACAGAGAAAAGCTGTTCAGCTCTCGCTACAGTCCTGAGATCAAACTCCAGTCTGAAAGAGCTTGACATCAGCAACAATAATCTGCAGGATTCAGGAGTGAAGAAACTCCAGAACGGATTAGAAGATACAAACTGCACACTGGAGAGACTCAGGTGAGTTCAATGAACTATTGTTTGATTCCACTTTACTTGAATGTTTTTTATAGTAGTTTATGTTTTAACAGCAGTGTTGGGGAAGCTATCTGTAGTTTGACAAGCTACAAGCTGCTCAAAAGTTAAAGTAAAGTTACATTCAAGCTTGTAGCTACTCTACAAGTTTCTATTAAAAAGTAGCTAGCTACATTGAACCATCTTTTTTTTACAATGACATTGTTACAAATAACTGAATATTTGTTAATGAAGAATGTTATAAGTAAAATATTTGGGGGGTTTAAAACCACATGTTGTAATGCAATTATGGTTGTAATTAGTGGTGGGCCGTTATCGGCGTTAACGTGCTGCATGTGAGACTCTTATCAGGCGATAAAAAAATATCGCCGTTAATCTATTCTCAAAGTTGGGTTGGGAGCTGGGTCTATATTACGCAAGCTATGATGACTTTCACCTTGATATTTTAGTGCGGATGTATACCTAGCCGAATTCGGTTTGGTGTTCGGTACGCATTTTCAAACCGAACGGTTCGTTGGACCATTTACTTAAGTAATAACATTGCTGCGAGATCTAGTGAGAAACATTCACATTTCTCCGTTATTAACGGATCAAACAGCGCGTGGAAGCCAGGAAGAAGCATTGTGCCATGAATGAACTATCCAGTGTCCACAGATCTCACAGGCTAAAATGCTATAAGGCTATAATGCTTTCAAGTAACATTACGTTGGTTTTATTTTGACATTATGAATAAAATTGCTGCCCTCAAATGTTAATCTGAACTAAAAATAGACGTTTATAACTACTACAATATTAGGCTACTACAATATTAGGCTACATTTTTCATTAAAATTCATAAAAATTATTCATTTTTTTTCCAAGGAGCTGTTTTGTTTTATATGCTCATAAGAAGAGTCTATTATAGCTACATCATTGCTCAAAGTAAAAAAAAAAAAATCATACTTTATTATGTTAGTTTTAATAATAAAAAAAAAAAAGTCTCTGGCATTATGTGATGATGGGCTAGGTCAATTACATCATCACTAGAGTACCAGTCTAATGCTATTCTGAATTTACTTGGTGTGTTGAGTCCAGAAATAAGTTATTGTATATTGTGTGTTGACAATGTATATGAGGATGGACAGTACCAACATCAAGTGTGCAATGTGTTAGTGTTGAAAGATAATAGAGAGTCATTGTTTGCTTTAAATTATTTCTTTATTGTGTGAGTTTACATTTTATAGCACATGTTAGATCTTACCTGTTTGATCCAATGTTTTGGAGGTGGGTTCGGGTAGTGCGCATATCCGGAATGTACCATTTTACAAAATGGAGGGAAACATGAGTGCTATGAGTGCTATGAGGTGTTATTAGGAGTTTTTCGGTTCCTTGCCACTGTTGCCTTTGGCTTGCTCAGTTGGGGATATTCTGGGGATATCTAATTTGATTTTATCAATAAATTCCACTAGAAACAAACCTTGTTGTATTATTTTAATTTAATACTGTGAAGCTGCTTTGATACAATCTGTATTGTGAAAAGCGCTATACAAATATACTTGACTTAATGTTTAATGTAAGTTTTTTTTGTGGTGTTATGCATGTTTTGTATTGTGGTTACCACATGTCAGAAATGAGTTCATGAACAGTAGTTATGTTATTTATGTATTAATGTTAGCTGTGGAAGTTTGTGATGAGTGTTACGGGCAAAGGTCCTACCCCGTGATAATGGTTTGTCCCACCAGAGTTTGGGCGGGAAAACTGTATATTTAAACAATGGATTGAGCAGGTTGAAGGAGGGTTGTTGCGTCCTGTGAAAGCTATGCAAACGTTTGAACATGTTTGAGGTGAGACATGCTGTCAATTTTGGTGGATGCACTACAACTACTAGGCATTGTTTAGTGCCAGTTTTGCTGCTCACAGCATTTTGCTTTTGTTTGTAGCACCAGTGTATGTATGATACTATAAGTGTTTTTTTGTGTTCTTTTTGCACTTTGAGGACTGCTCCTTGTACAATGCAGCTTCAGAAATAAATCACAACTGGCATTTTGAAAATCACTCCCTTGTACTGAGCCTTCCTAACTTCTCCCAGGCCTCTTGGCAATTCTCTACATGACACATTTCTTCACAAGTTCTTTTAAATGTCACTTTGTATTTAAGAAACACGTGCCCTTTAGTCATTATTTGGGTAGCACACATATTCTGAATGCCTTCGGCAGAATTCAAATGAGCCATTTTAATCTAGATTAATTCCAAGATTACAGTGAGATTAATCTAGATTAAAAAAAATAATCTATGCCCACCACTAGTTGTAATACAATTATGGTTTCAATAAATAGGGTGAATTCAGGTTGACTGGGACAATTTTTCCCAGTCATTTGAATGGCAAAAAGTGTCCCAATCGTTTGATCTCAAACTTACTGTCAAAGTGCAAAATTGCTACAAATGTAACATCAATACAAGAACAAAATGTATGCAAACTCAAACTGGATACACAGGATAATCAAAAATGCAGGTTAAACTCACAGCACATGCGGTAGGCTATTTACTGTGAAAAGAGCCGCTCTGAGACGCAAATCATGAGCTGCTCGTTCTTTGCTTAAAATCCCACCGCAACCATCCTTTGCCAAGTAATAAGCGCACTACTATATTGCAATTTTATTTCAGTTCGATTAGTGATCTTTTATGTTCATTACAAAACTAACAGGACAGATTAATCTATGGTGGTTCATTATTGTAATTAAAATAGAAATACACATTTGATATAGAGTGCAATAAAGCAGGATAAGTAGTACATTAAAAAACCTATTATTCACCTTCCATATGCGCTTTAAGTCTGTAATGTAGACTGCATTTTAATCTTTGGTTTGCATTAATTATAGTCGATTCACATGAAATATCCATTCCTGTACATCCTTTACATAATCATCAGACAATCTCTTGTTTGACTGTAAAGTCATAAAATGCATGATGTAACAACAGATGGTGGTAATGAAAAAATCTGCTGCTTCAATGCATTACAGGCTCATGATTCATCAGAATGCAAAATGGAGTGTAGCTTTCAGTCGCGCTACACGGCTACGAAAAAATATCTAGCTACTGGAAAAGCTACAATGTTTTAAAAGTATCTGAGCTACTGTCCAGATACTAAAAAATGTAGTTATGTTAGTGGTATTGTTACTTGTACTGTAGCTAGCTACTCCTCAACACTGTTTAACAGTACGAAATATGTTTAAATATATTAATCATAAAATAACAACAACTTGATGAATTGTATAAATTCCCTTTTTTTCTAGACTCTCAGACTGCAGTATCACAGAAGAAGGTTATAAAGCTCTGGCTTCAGCTCTGAGATCAAACCCTTCACACCTGATAGAGCTGGATCTCACAGGAAATGATCCTGGACAATCAGGAGTGAAGGAGCTCAGTGATTTACTACAGGATCAGAACTGTTCACTGAAAACACTGAGGTGAGACATGATGAAATAACACAAAATAAATATGCATGCTAAATATTCATAGAAAATATTTGTAATACAATAAGCTCCACAAGTTTTGTAGTGGGGGATACTGAGTTTTGTTTAGATACATTTGCAACCCTCTACTCACACCGTGGCAATAGAATCGTCATTGGCTAGTACATTTTTTTGTTTACTCACCAGACTGATATAATAAAAATAAAAAAAATATATATATATATATATATATCTGATTCCATCAATATCTGCTTGTCTTTGTAAAATGCCACAGCTTTTTAAATATCTGAACGTACACTCTTAACATCAGTCAATCAAGCATTCTAATGATAAATGTTTCTGAAACTGTAGTTTAATGCCATCAAGCCCAGGTTCACTGCATCACTGTATCTCTCTACAGCAGTTCTGTGAGTCTCCAGATGTTCACAAACATGCAGTTTCACAAGCCAGTTTTCTCTGTGCTGATGTTTCTCACATATTGCTTAAAGCCATAAAGACATTTAAATTTCATCTTCCCTTCTGCAGGTTTTTGAGTCCTAATGCAGAGGAAGCCTGTACATATTTGACAGAACTTGTGGGTAAAAACCCGTTACTCCTGAGAGAGCTGAATCTGAGTGGACACAAACTAGAAGACACAGGAGTGAATCAGATCGCCTCTCTACTGCAGGATAAACACTGTAAACTCAACACACTGATGTGAGTATTTTGTTTTAGTGACATAAAATGTTACATTACATTTAATATTATTTTTACAGTAGTGGATAATACCATTTCCTCATTTGTTTGAGTCAGAGCAGTTTTTCTCTTAGCAGACAATAATGTTATATATTAAAATTAAGTAAACAATTAAAAACATACACATTTAGATAAAAATTACTTTCACAGATTGTATATAATTTAAATTAAGTACACATACTGTATATGCTTTAATTCCAAAAGCTTATATTTTATATCTACAGAGTTTTTACTTTAAAGTATGTTGATGTGTGCAAATAATTGGTTGTGGATAAAGACCTGCAATCCCGTGGGATCTCACCCAACGCAACAGAGTGCGGCACGGTCCAAGATTTGATGGGCAAGTGCAGGTTGCGGGAGAATAAAATGATTTATGGGACATAAAATATCTAAAAACAAAGAAATTATTATTCATTTATTGCACAAAAGCAACAAGAGTATCTAAAATAAAATAAACATTTATTTACAAATGCAAGATTATGCTGAGTTTTTATTTTTACAGCATTGAGTAATGTAGCCTATCACAGACTTGATTTCTTTTACGCAATGACCAATCAGATGTATTTAAGTTTTATGGACGTTGTGATCTATGCATGCTTTTATGCGTGAAAGTTGCAGGTGGGAGCCGGAGAAGGTTACATATGTTTTTGTAGGAAAATTATTTGCAAAATAATTTAGTGCCTGTTCCAGAACAAAGCAAATTAAATTGTGATGTACTAATTGTTCGGCCACCGATCTTTATCCGCTGATATATATCTTAATCCCAGCCTTCTTTGATTGACAGGATATAATCAGCCCTGACCGTCAGCTGTTGTTAAACACTCAGCTGATGGCCGAAAGCATGGAAAATCGCTTTTATCTGCCAATACCAATTACAAAAACAAACAAAAAAAACGTATTTTTTTCCCATGCCTGGAGAAGTATAAAAATGTAGGGTGCATTTGATTTGACAGAAAATATGAATGAAAACTTAAATGCAGAATGATGTCATCAACATTATTGATCCGATTTGGTGGTAGAGAGAGACTGTAAAAATGTAGCACCCAAATTATGACATTGACATGGAAGAACCCTTTTCGAAGTTGATCTGAAATTGTGTAAACTTTTTTACATTTGAAAAACATGCAATGAAAAACACCTGCAATTGTTTCACTTTGTAATGTCATATAACAGTAAGAGAGAATTATAGATCAGAACTTAACTTTTAATTTAAATAAACAAAAACATTAAAATATTTCAGTGATGCTTTGGATGAACGATATACAATATTTTGGCCCATTCAAATCGCTAATATATTACAGCTTTTGACAGCGCCTCACGAGCTCAGCTTCTTGTTCGTCTCACTAGAACACACACACCAGCGGAGTGACGCGTTCACAATCGCAGCCTGTGATTCGGTCCGCTGAAGAGGTGCTTTTCTGTGGCGAGCAACTTCTATGTTGGGCTTGTTCCAACGGTGACAAGTCAATGGTCTGAAGAAGAATGATTTAATGTAGTTGCCGTTCGATTGACATTTCTGAAATGGAAAATGGAGATAGAGAGAATTACAAATATTTACAAATCTTAGTTTGATCATCATAACTCTGATTCATTGTCTTTTCTCTTTGTGTCTTCAGTCTGTGTAGATGCAGTATTACAGAGAAACAGTGTCACACCCTGACTTCGGCTCTATTCCCAAACCTCTCACACCTGAGAGAGCTGGATCTCAGTGGGAATCAACTAAACAATTCAGGAGCAAAGCAGTTATCTGGTGTACTGAGAGATTCACTCTGTAAGCTGGAGAGATTGAGGTGAGGAACATTCACATACAAGTTTAAACTTGAACACTGCTCAGTGTTTCAAATTCACACTGCTTAAAATAGCTTGAACACTAAGCTATATACTTGTAAAAAATATTCTCTTTAGTATTTAGTGATCTGGTGAAATAAATGACAGGGCTGTACATAAACTTTATTTTAACATACAGAAATAGCTTATAATAAAATAAATAAAATAATGAATTTGATTATCGATTAGTCACGTCTGCACACTGCACAAAAATCATCCGCCTGTCACAGTGGGGAATAACCCGTTTATTTGGATAAAACGCATATGGAAAACTGCAGCTGCTGTGTGAAAGGTGCACGAGTCACAACCCAACTGAAACATGAGAATGCATCAAGCGCTCTTGCATGAGGATTTACTGGATCTTGCCTTATGCTTGGAAACACATGTATGAAGGTAAAAGAGTAGTAAACTCAAGAGCACATAGATGTGAATTTGAGAACTTGTACAACAAATATTTGTGAACATTTACACTCACAGCTCCAATGTGAAAACCTGTAAAATAAAAATCTGAAGTTGAATGTTGAAATTTGCACTCGCAGACAATAATCACAAACCTGTATTCTGAATTTGAAGCTGCAGAGTAGTAGTCACAAATGTGTAAAATGCCATTCACAGAAATACAATGACAGTCACAAACTTGTAATATTTATTTTATATATTTGTAATATATATTTTTCTTACATTCACATTCGCAGTACAACCTCAATTATGCACTTGCAACTGTTCAAAGGGGGTGTTCAAAGGAGCCGTTCTATCATCGCATACAATAGAAGTCCCATTTCATTGGTTAGGCGCCAACCAATAGAACAGCTCCTTTGAACACCCCCGCTCCCGTCCCCCTTTCTCTCGCGCCTGAGTTGCAAGTGCCCAAGTTAGTTTTGCACCTGATATATCGCGAAAAGAGTAGCAAAAGTCAAGGCTCGAAATTTTTAATTGCAGTGACAGATTTGAGAAGTTGTAAGTGCCTAATTGAGGTTGTACTGCGAATGTGAATGTAAGATCAAATGCAAATATATATTACAAGTTTGTGACTGTCATTGTATTTCTGTGAATGGCATTTTACACATTTGTGTCTACTTGTCTGCAGCTTCAAATTCAGAATACAGGTTTGTGATTATTGTCTGCGAGTGCAAATTTCAACATTCAATTTCAGATTTTTATTTTACAGGTTTTCACATTGGAGCTGTGAGTGTAAATGTTCACGTACAAGTACGAATATTTATTTTACAAGTTCTCAAATTCACATCTATGTGCTCTCGAGTTTTGCTACTCTTTTACCTTCATACACATGGCACTGATGAAGGGTTGATCCCGAAAACGTTTTGCTGCAGATTGCACTTTTAGTTTTCTGACTAAATAAAAACTCAAGAGTAATGCAAGTGAAGAAATTAAAAAAGTTTGGTAATTTCCCTACTGTAAAGTAAAAAAATATATATTTACTTAAGAAATATACATTTTCATTTATTTCAGTGCATTTGATTTACATTATATTAGCTATTAGCTATTACTGTCATATGAATAATTATTATTATTAAATAAATGTATAATAAATAATAATAATGATACAACCCCATGTCCAGAAAAGTTGTCATATTTTGTAAAATTTAATAAAATCAAGAATCTGTGATTCAACTCTCTTTAACCTTTATTTAACTAACAAAAGTACAAAGAAAGGATGTTTAATATTTTCACTGACTAACTTAATTGTATTTTGTAAATATAAACAAATTTTGATTTTGATGGCTGCAACACACTCCAGAACAGCTGGACAGAGGATATCAGGAAGGTAGTTATAATCTTTTTTTCAGTGTACATGTTGCAGTGTACCGCCCTGAATGATGATCTCTCTTCCTCTGAATGTCTGTTTTGTCTGTTTATGAAGAGGATGTGACTTTACAGAATAAGTTATCTTATTTTCTTGCTCTTTCTTTCTCATAATGTAGGTTAAGAGGCTGTGATATGACAGATGAAGGCTGTTCTGCTGTGACTTCAGCTCTGAACTCAAACCCATCACACCTGAGAGAGCTGGACCTGAGTGAGAATAAACTAGGAGACTCTGGAGTGAAAAACCTTAGTGTTCTACTGAAGAACCCACAATGCAAACTGGAAAAACTACAGTTAGTATCATTATACTTTACAGCAGTTACAGTGTGATTAAAGTTTACTGTTTAGTTAAAGACAACAGGGGAAACATAGTGGGGAAAGAGAATAAGATGACATCATAGATCATTGTTCTTTGTGTGTTTTTTTCCCCTTTATCTTCAGATTGTGTAAATGCAGTATTAAAGAGAAGCAGTGTGGCATCCTGACTTCAGCTCTGCAATCAAACCCATCACACCTGAGAGAGCTGGACCTGAGTGAGAATGAACCTGGAGACTCTGGAGTTAAAAACCTCAGTGATCTACTGAAGGACCCACAATGCAGACTGGAAAATCTACGGTTAGTATCATTATACTTTACAGCAGTTACAGTGTGGTTAAAGTTTACTGTTTAGTGAAAGACAACAGAGCTTAGGTTACATTGTTTATACTGCAGCATTTCACCTGAACTGCAACTGCATTTTCCTATTGGTCATACTAAATATTGGTGCCTAACTAACGAGTAATTGCATTCAATTTAATTTGATTCAATTCAAATTTCAGTGTACTAATTGTGTACGTGTTGTTCTGCAGAAATTGTATGCTATTCACATCTGCTGTTATAACAGTTTCCAGCACACAGAACTAGTGTGACTGTTAAAAATAGTCCATATAGTCCATACTATACTGTCACATTTACAGTTTGTTTATAGTTTTCATGTCCTGTTTTCTGTTTTAGTCTTCTAGTCAGTTTTCTAGTTTGGTAATTGGCTCTGCTTTTTTTCGTTTCCTGCCTTTTAGTATCCTAGGTCAGTGGTTCCCAAACTTTTCCATGACAAGGCCCCCCAAAAACCACTAGGTCCTGACCAAGGCCCCCCTTTTGCAGGATGTTATTGAACCCATCGACAATACTATGGCAAATGTAGAAATAAATAAATAAAACATCTAGGTGAACATCAGATTATGTGATGGTGTTTGATACCAGCCAATCAGAAAGATTATAGAGATGCACCGATTACAATTTTCTAGGCCGATTACAATTTTTAATTAAGTTTGACCTGCCGATACAGATTTTAGCCGATTCCGATTTCATTTTTTTTAACCACTTTACAGCACACACAAATATTTATTTTCTATATATAATTTTTTTTATAAAACACCACTTTTACCCAAACTGATTAATAAAAACAAGTTTAAATGGGTAAATTTTCTATAAATATTTTTGAGTCTTCATTTTCTTTTCTGACATAGCCTACTCCAGTTCTTGTTAAAACACACTATACATGCAAATGATGTGCATTTTAGGTACTTTTTGTGTGAAATCATATTTATTTTGTCCATCAAAAGTGTGCTTTCACTTTAATTGAGCGTGAGCAGCGCAGCAAAAATAGACTCGGCGCCGAAACCCTCAGCTTTACTACTGCTCACACGCTGCTTCTGCTGGCGGTGTAAATGCACTCATTTAACATGAGTTGAAACCGGAAAAAAATCGCGCTGCTCACGCGCCGCTCGCGCTTGCGGTCTGAAACGGCCGTAATTCACAAGGTTTCCTACATGTGCGTTCCGTGTGCACGTGTGATGCTGATGTTGCGCGATGTTAATCATGCGGCGCCCGAGTGCATTTGACCGGCATATGTCAGACTGAAAATCACGTGAAAATCTGCCGATTCCGGTCACCAGCTGATCAATCAGTTCATCTCTAAAAGATTAGCATTAAAAGTTTAGCTTTTTTTTTTTTTTTTTCACCCCCTGGCGGCCCCCACTTTGAAAACCCTGGTCCTAGGTTACAGATTAATTAGTCTTCAGTTCCTCTATGTAGATGCGTGACAAGCATACAAATAATAGAAGCGCACTCGTTTTTTCCAGGCGCAACGAGATTACAAATTCGCACCTTTTCAGAATGCCACAAACGCACCGCAGGTCATGTGACACCAACCAATCAGCCTCGGCCTTTCCGTAACAACATTGAAAGCTCAGCCGAACAGCTGATCATAGCTGTACAGGGCGGGTTTTTGTTTCTCAACTCCATGAATACATCTAGTTGTAGAGCTAATGCAAGGGCTAAAATCTATCAAATCCTGACCTTTGCTGAAACTTCCCCGTCATCAATGGAGAGCGCAGTTCATGACACCATGACAGATGCACGGGAGCGAAAGCGCTTTGGAAAGAAGGATGTAAACTCAAAATGAAACTGGGGCACAAAAGTCCACAGAAGATCACTTTAATCTCAAATAGAGAAGCGAAATAACACAAGGAAACGCAGTAGCAAAAGAACTGTACACGACTAACACCAGACAACCAGGGATTACCAAACTGAAAGTATAATTAGGGAGACTATCTAATTATAGATTCAGTTTGGTAATTCCTGGTGTTAAAGGGATGGTTCGGAGTAAAATCAACCTAGGGTCCTTTGCACCATGACGAGCCAAACACCCCCTCCAGAAGCCTTTTTTTCCCTTGGTTGAACATGATTAAAGTTAGAGCTTATTTCGAGATATCAGCCGGATGGTTTAGTGCAGGTGCTAATGGATCCAAGGCTGTATCTGGTAAATTACCCCACTAATAATGCCCAGAATGCACCAAACTTCTACAGTAGTACAAATAGGTTCTGTACTCATAAAACGAGGCATTGGAAAGTTTGTAAGTACATCAGGAATTTATTTAAATAACACTTGCCTGACGGCTTATGCTACTGCTTATGGGACGTTGAGGTCACTTCCGTTATTTGGGAAAAGCACGTAAAAGTCCTGGCAGAAAGCGATGCATAATGTAGTGTAACGACGCCCATTTCCAGGAATGCACAAATATTTTGTTGGTAGTACCAGTAACAATTATTAGTTAAGACTAAATTGTCAACACTTTGGAAAAAATTATTAAAAATGGGCGTTGTTACACTACATCCTTATGCATCGCTTTCTGCCAGGAGAAGGACCCAGGTGGAGGCGTTACACATGTTCTACCGAGAAATGTGAGTTCTGTGTCTTTGATAAAACGTAAATGTGTTGATTTTAATAGTCCACCCACGACCCACCCGCAATTATTACAATTGTAATGTTAATTGTATTACTTTATCACCCGACCCAGGGATTATCCGCAGTGTTCGGATATAACCGCGATTCGCGGGTCTGTATCGTGCACTCTCAGAATGACTTGAGCCCCAGCTGAATTTTGTTGGCAGTTGGAGGTGGGATGAAATTTCACGGAGGCGTCCGGTTCGTTTATTCTCTATGCAGGAAAAACCCTGCATACAATAAGCTATATCAAAATAAAGAACAGACCCTCTGCTTTTAAAAAACAACAACAACAAAATAATTTGATATAGCTTCATGCATTCTTATTTTATATGCTGATTAATGTTTGATGATCATGTTAGTTTATGTATGTTTGTGGTAAAAACATCAATCTCTTGTTTCTGCTGCTTCTTTTGTACTAGAGATTCTGTACTCTTCCTTTCTGTAAACTGTGAAAACATGGATTGCTGGAAAATTCTGGGGAACAATAGTGGGGAAAGAGAATATAAGATGACATCATAGATCTAAGTCATTGTTCTTTGTGTTGTTTTTTAATCTTCAGATTGTGTAAGTGCAGTATTAAAGAGAAGCAGTGTGGCTTCCTGACTTCAGCTCTGAGATCAAACCCATCACACCTGAGAGCACTGGACCTCAGTGAGAATAAACTAAAACACTCAAGAGTGGAGCATTTTTATGAGCTACTGAAGGATTCACACTGTAAACTGGAGAGACTGAGGTCAGTATATTTACTTCCAGCAAAGAAAATAGTGCTTTGGTGTTTAAATGAAACAGAATTAAACGTTTTTCTCATTTCTCCCATTGCAGGTTAAGATCCTGTGAAATAACAGCTAAAGATTGTTCTGCAGTGACTGCAGCTCTGAACTCAAACCCATCACACCTGAGAGAGCTGGACCTCAGTGGGAATGAACTAGGAGACTCTGGAGCTGATAATCTTGGTGTTCTGCTGAGCAGTTTACAGTGCAAGCTGGAAAATCTACAGTTAGTATCATTATACTTTACAGCAGTTACAGTGTGATTTATTAAAGTTCACTATTTAGTTATTTTAAGACAACAGGACCAGTCATGTTGTTTATAGCACTGTCTCTTTTGGTGTTTCCTTTAAAGAAAATAAGTACTGAGCTAATGGACTGATGGTTCAGGATGTCTATCAGTAGAAAGTTTCAAATGCTGAAATCTGACGAACTGCAAAATGAGAACAGACTAAACACTGATCATAGATTATTCTGACGGAGTTAAATGGTTTTTACAGCCCTTACGGTACTTTAAAAAAAATCTACTTTTATAAAAGGGGTCATGAAATGTATTTTATGAAATGTTTTAAGATACAGGATTTTTTTGTCTGTTATGATAGTCAATGTGTCAGATTACACGATTTTGACTCCTAAAATCTTGTTGTGTTGTGGACAAGTCAAGTCATCTTCATTTATATAGCGCTTTAACAATATAGATTGTTTCAAAGCAGCTTTACAGTGATAATAGGAAGTTAAAGTAGCAGAGAATGTTTTGGCTTTATAGCAGCTCTAGAATAAAGTTATTGTCCAGCTAAAGTTAGTTTTGATTGATTCACTTCCGTCGCAACGATCATTAGTTATTAACTTAGGGGCCGCTAACATGACACCGTTTTAACAGAAAACTCTTAAGTTCTCTTTGCGCAAACTTTAAAAACGCGAACCAGTGAGAACGTCGATGGCGTGCACATGCACATTACGAGTTTATTCTATTGGTATGCGCATTTGAATATAAATGTGTGCGAGCGTGTAGTGCTTCTTCACAAATCAACCCTCAACAAACTACTTGTCTGGCCTTAAACTGTATAATACAGAATTTTTATCGCTTCCACGTAGCCACACGAACAGGAAACATGTCAGACTACACGTTGCTTTCTGACCAGTCATCTCGTGCCGTCTCACACACACACACACACACACACACTCACTCACATACACGTGCACTCTCACACACAGACACACACGTTCGCACGCACTCACGCTCACTCACACACACGCACACTCACTCACTCTCACGTGCGCACACATTCTCGCTTGCTCACTCACTCGCTAACACACACACACACACACACACACTCTCGCTCACTTTCACTCTCACACACACACACACACTCACTCACACACACTCATTCACTCACTCTTGGCGGAACCATCGTGGAGGACCGAAAAAAAATTAAACATGCTAGTCTTTTTATCATGGTGTCGTGAATCATCGCAGACGCGACGTAGGTTGTCACCCACTATGACACACTATACGAGATGAAACGATCGAATCTTGCGTCCTGACGCCCATTGTCATTCCCCACAACACCCTAATGCCTGGTTCAGATTACACGATTTTAGCCCGATTTTGGCACGATCCGTTTGACGTAGGGTGTCGTGGGGATCAAATGGGCGTCAGGACGCAAGATTAAATCGTTTCATCTCGTATAGTGTGTCATAGTGGGCGACAACCGACGTCACGTCTGCGATGCTTCACGACACCACGATAAAAAGACTAGCATGTTTAATTTTTTTTTCCGGTCCTCCATGACAGGTTGCGTCAAGAGTGAGTGTGTGCGCGTGAGTGAGTGAGTGCGTTTGTGTGAGCGAGAGTGTGTGTGTGTGTGTGTGTGTGAGTGCATGTGTATATGTGTGCGTGTGAGACGGCACACGATGACTGGTCGGAAAGCAGCGTGTAGTCTGACATGTTTCTTGTCCACAACACAACAAGATTTTAGGAGTCAAAATCAAGTAATCTGACACAGTGACTATCGTAACAGACAAAAAAATCCTGTAATCTGAACCAGGCATAAGTCAAACGGATCGTGCCAAAATCGGGCTAAAATCCTGTAATCTGAACCAGGCATAAGTGATAATATTAGTTAAACAAATTAGACAAAACTTAACGTACATTCGATCCATCCGACTTGCGACATTTCCATCAGATTTCGTTTAGCAGCGTTGCGCATTTGAACCAATCGCACACGTTTACATTGAGCTTTATGAGTGTGATGGCCAATCAGAGGCATTCAGATTAGTCATCGCTGAAACGAAGAGTTCTGTTCAGTGCGTGCGCTCTCTCACTGAAACTCGCGAATTCTCCCATAATAAATAACAAAGTGCAGAATCGATGTAAGAGATTCATGTCGCAGTGTCGTCAGCTTCCCTGATTTAATGGGAGTGTCTGTGAGAGTGCTTAAACTCAGGCTAGACTCAATATACAGCCTCACGATCGCTCGCTCTGCGTAGCCTATCTGTAGCGTGCTCATTGTACGCAAAAGTATTTTTTTATGTGAATCTGGTACGCAAAATATACCCGTTGGATAGAATTGGTTGGGTGTCTATATTTCGTATCATATGCATGCTAAAAAAGTATTGGATGCACGTAAAAGGTCATTTATGCGTATAAAGAGCACGCAAAATTAAAGCATGAGCTCATGCTATAGATACGCAGTACCAGGAGACTGGGCTCGATTATGTGTAGTCTTCATTTTCTAATGCATAAAAAGCATTAAAATAATTCATAAGTTGTTCTTATAGTGTTGTATCTGTGTAGCCAGAATATGGCGTGCACTTTCCTTAAACACAAAAACATTTTTATCGATTCTATTAATCAAGAGCATTAATTAACAATAATGACCCTGTAATGAGTTCCTGTTAACTTTATAATTTATGAGTAAAATTAAACAGTCTGTGTAAATAAACATTTATGCTATTTCAGATGCAGCTTGTTCCACCTTTGCAGTGTAAAGATGGCTTTTGTTAATTATACAATTTGATTGGTAACAGTCTATATAGTATTCTGATTGATTTAAGTAAAGACAACACAGTTAATCATAGAAATTGCACTTATGAGGGAAAGAAAATGCCTCTGGAAATCAATTGTAAGGAAAAGTTAATGGAAAGTTCATTTCTGACTCTGGTATGGGGTAACTAACGTCTGGCAGTTGCAGTTTGTACTTGGATGTAAATTGCAGAAATGAAAAAAATAAATAAACAACTGTTCTTGGGGAATTCAAATAGGGACGTTATCATAGTTATCCAATGAGATTAATAGTAAATAGGAGGCAAATCTGTATTTATATCTCTAATTTTGTATTCCAAAAGTTTGTCTCTGGCACTGCCACCTTGTAAAGTTACTGTCAGTGTTACTGGACACTGTTATTTACTTTGACTAACATTGTTGCCTCTCACTGGTGTATGTTAATCCGTTGCTACACCGTGTAGTTCTGAGGGTCAGACACAGTATTTTATCTGACCGTCTTACTGGTGTGTCAGCGTTATTTAAATAAATGCTTATTTTTGTATTAAACCACATCGCTTGTCATTAATTAGCTAAGATATGCTGTGATTTAAAATGTGAACATGTATTTTTATTCTTATTTTACACGTATACACAGACGTTTCATGGAACGTTAGGTCATAAATATTTGCCTCAAAAGTCATGGAAAAGTCGTTGAAATTTATTTGGTAGAAATGTGTACGAACCCTGATAACAGCAAAGATAAACTAGACTGGTATATTCAACCTGATTAATTTTTCTTCACACATTCTATTAATATTTAACTAGAAAATATTTCTAATTTCCTGTATGTACTAATTTCATTAGCAGGCTAGCAGCACTCTTAACAATAGCTATGTTTTCATGATCCACCTATATGCACATTTTGAGAAATTGCTTAAAAAAAACACTGGATGGAAATACCAAGATGTGCATAAATTATAAAAATTGTTCATAAAAACCTGAATTGGATGAATTTTTTATTAAACAAGAAAACATGCATAAACCATGATGGAAACACATTTACCAAATTAATTCCTTGATGCGCATTAAACAGTCATGTGACTGCACAATGAGATGACATAACTGGACTAACCAGTGGACTGATCTTGTTGCACAGCATCTGAAATGCTGTTTTGGACCTTCAGAAATACCTGAATCTGTTGTCAAAGTTGTTCGGTATAATTACCAGAACCACCTTCCCTGACTGCATTACTAAAAAGCAGGTCTCCACCTCCAAAATCAAGACAACACGTTTGTTTCATCTGCATGCTCTGAGATGCAAGTAATTTATTAAATACAGAAATTATAATATACAATGGCTTCTCCTACTTTTCTTATTGATATCTAACACCAGTTTATCAGGAAGTGACAATTTTGTTCTCTTCAACTCACTGGACGGAAATGCTGCTCTCAAATGTTTCATGTGATATTCCAGTTAAATTCAAAACTTTGGATGGAAACATAGCTAATTATACATTTGGAATCTTAGTATTAAAATACCCCTGTGGTGAAAAAATATTTATATATATATATTTATATATATATATATATATATATATATATATATATAGTTAAAGCATATTAAAAACTCCAAACAGACATATTAAGACCAAACGTATGCAAATTCATCAGTCTAACCCTAACCCTAACCCATTGCTGGGTATTTTCTCCTCAAAACTGCAATTTACCAAAGACAGTCTCAAAAAAGCAGTTTGAATGGAGGCATGAACTAATTTGCATATCAACGGACTAGTCACCTTTATATAGCCCTTTTTTACAATACAGATTGTTTCAAAACAGCTTTACAGTGATAACAGGAAAATAATGCAACAAAGTTTGTGTCTAAAAGAAACAAATCTAGAGGAAAATAGTGTCATAGTCCATCTTAAGTAAGTAAAAAGTTATTAAGTTAATTTAAATATATAGCCGCTCTGGAGAAAAGTGATGTCATCGTCCAGCTCAGTTCAGTTCTCATATAATGGTGTCAATGCAGACAGATCAATAATATTGTTGAATATTAAATTAAATGTCCCCAACTAATCAAGCCAAAAGCCAAAGGCGACAGAGTTAGGGTGTAGAGTTACATTCAACTGATTTTAAGGCATAAAGAAATTATTTTCATAGGACAAAAAATGTTTCAGTATGTCATGTTGATTATCAAAGATGGGATTTAATGGATACAATTATTGGCTACAAAGGGACTTAAAGGGTTAGTTCACCCAAAAATGAAAACTCTGTCAGTAATTACTCACCCTCATGTTGTTCCAACCCCGTAAGACCTTCGTTCATCTTCGGAACACAAATTAAGATATTTTTGATTAAATCTGAGAGTTGTCTCACTCCTCCATTGGCTTCTAAGGGACTGAAACTTGCTGGCCCAGAAAATGTAGTAAAGAGATTGTTAATATAGTCCAAGTGACTACAGTGGCTCAATCTTAAGTTTATAAAGTGACGAGAATACTTTTTGTGCACAAACCCCCCCCCCCCCCCCCCCCCAAATAACGACTTTATTCCACTATTCATTTCCTTCTCTCTCTGGGCCTTGAGTTTTTTCACGTAGTGTTTTAGCGCAGTGCGTCTGTGTACGTGAGAGGCCCAGAGAGAGAAGGAAGTGAATTGTGGAATAAAGTCGTTATTTTTGTGTTTTTTTTTTCCAAAAAGTATTCTCGTCGCTTTATAAACTTAAGATTGAGCCACTGTAGTCACTTGGACTATATTAACGATGTCTTTAATACATTTTCTGGGCCAGCAAGTTATAGTGTCTTAGAAGCCTATAGAAGCCTAAGTGATCCAACTCTAAGATTTAATCAAAAATATCTTAATTTGTGTTCCGAAGATGAACGAAGGTCTTACGGGGTTGGAACAACATGAGGGAGAGTAATTACTGACATTTTTGGGTGAACTAACCCTTTAATATGCTGGCTTGATGTTTATTACAAACGACGACATTTAACGTACATTTATTTAAAATGTCAGAAGTCAGAAAGAGCTTTATTGCCAAGTATGTTTGCACACACAAGGAATTTGCTTTGGTGACAGAGGAAGCTTTCAGTTCACTGAGACAACAGCAGGACACAAATAGTAAAATACAAGATAAATAATTAAGATATGTGAAAGACACACATATGTATATACTGTACATAACAAAATAAACAAATAGACCATCTGTACAGGTGTGCAATATACAACAGAAGATTGTAATTTACACTGAGTGTAATAATAATGTTGCTTATTAGTTACGAACTAATTACAAATGCTGTAATTATTAAATCTTCTCTTTATGGAAATGAAGTTGAAAGATAAATTACACCAAACAAAAATTTCCCACAAAATCTGACTTGTTGTCTTCTAAATCATTATAAGCTTACTGTTGTGAATTGGGTAAGGTTTTTCTTCTGTACTGCAGCTTTAAGTACAAATTGTATTAGTGATGTTAAACTACACAAAATTGACTTTAATTTAAATGTATTCATTATTTTCTTCATTTTTGTCACGTTAAAAATCAGAAAATAGTCTGAGTTATATTTCTAATAAATTTGTTGATTCAGTTTTTCAATCGGTTTTATATTGAACCTGTCTTAATGTACATTTATAACTCATATAAAGTTGTTTTAATTATTACCTGAGTTATAACTAGTTTCCTTCTAGTTATGTTTCTTTCATGGTTTACGGTTATATAATTAAGTTTCCATGTTGTTGTTGTTGATGTATTATATTGTATGACACTTACTCATGGTGAATTTACATATATTGGAGCCATTGTTGTTTCTCTTTGTCCTCAGTCTGTGTGGATGCAGTATTACAGTGAAACAGTGCTATCTCCTGACTGAAGGAATGTGTTTAAATCTTTCACACCTGAGAGAGCTGGACTTCAGTGGGAATCAAATAGAAAACAAAGGACTGGAGAACTTGTGTGAAGTACTGAAGCATTCTCAATGTAAACTGGAGATATTGAGGTCAGTAATGTTCACATACATGAATCAAAATGCTTAAAATCACTTCTACATAAAACAATTTAACCAAATCACTTTCACTCAATATCTCATGAAGAGCCTGAGTTTACATTATTTTTATGGAAAATAATTTTCCATAGTGATCTGATGAAAGCAGGGTCTTAAATTGACACCCACCAAGTACCAAGCGCAGGTCAGTTTTGGCCATAGTGGCAGGCCAGTGGCAGGTGATGATTTCATAATCCATTAGCTTTATACTGTATGTGCACTGTGGCACAATGACCCTCTGTCAGTCAGTAACTTCACAGTCTTGAAAAATGTAAAAGTGTGATGAGATGATTTCAGCCACAGTAAACAGCAGTGGGATAATTGCATGGCTAAGTTGCCTAGAAACACATGCATCAAACCAAACAGAGCTTAAAGTACAGTAATGTGTAATTTAATTAGCTGATATTAGTAATTAAATATTAGTAGACCAGATGTGAAGCAGGTGTGAAACATTTTCCAATCAGCTTCTTTATTCTGCTGAGCTGAAGAGTGCTGGGCTGAGGAGACACCAATTAAATGATAGCCTTGAATAGTTAGTGTAGCTTTGAGCAAATCAGGCAACTGTGAATTCTCCTGTCTGATTTGATATTGATGTAAAATTTATGTAGGTGAATTTCTCTGCCACTGGAAGCCTCTCATCACATGGATCTCTATTGAGATGACTGATTTTTTTTTTTTCTGCAAAATTGAGTTGAAAGTAAAAAAATTATAATTACTCTGCCTGTTTGTCTCTTTCTAGTCTAAACGACTGTGGCATTACAGATGTTTCTTCTTTAACTCAGTCTTTGACAAACACAAAAGCACTCCAGTTTTTAAAAGAGCTTGATCTGAGTAAAAATACCATCGGATCCTCCAAGCAGAAGCTCATGGACGTGATGCAGAACTCAAGCTGTAACCTGAGGTGAGTAAACATCCTTTTGTTGCAGTAACACTAACAAACATAGGAATGCACATTTAGATGTATTATATTTAAAATACAAATACAGGGTTTTGCCTGCAGTGAAAATATTTTGGCTTCCACCTAAATTAATTTTTGTCCCACTAAAGCTTTATTTGATCATCTATGTGATATCTGAAATAACTGATTTTATTTATAAGCTTAAGGTGATTAAAACTGTGTGAATAAAAATGCATTATTTCTTTGTTCAAATATCTACAGTAACTCCACATTCTTTCCGTTTGTATCAAATGCCCTTTCAAAGAAACATTCCAGTGATCTTAGTTGGATTATCAGTTGCATGAGGGCTAGCATGTTATCTTAGCATACCGTAAAAGCACAATCATTTATCACATTAATATCATGTTTTTCTTCAATATAACATCAGTCGAATGTTTAAAATAACTCCCTTCTGTGACCTGATGTGGCATCTTATTACAGAATGATGGGAAAATACATTAATTTATAGTATTCTTTAAAATAAAGTCTATACTGTCTTTTCCTGTGTCCTCATAAACCAAGTGGCTAAAACTAAATATACTAAACTGTTTGTTTTTTAGGAGCAAATTTGGAGTATCTAACTCTAGCGCCACCACCTGTCCAAAGTTGCATTCACGTTTATGCTAATAACGAAAAAAAATTTTTTTTTTATTTCATCATGAAAATGTTTCTGCCATTCTGAATTTTCCTAAAAACCTACTTTTTCGAACTGCTCCTAGGCCGTTGCTCCAAATTCCATGAAAATTAAACCAGATCATCTCAGACTATGCCGACAAAAAGATAACTCGCAAACTAATTTTACGGAGTGTTTGCGAAAATAGACATAAGGCTGTATCTCCACATGCTTTATCGTATTCAGACCAAACTTGATACATCATCACAAGCATGACCTGAGGTTACATGCTGCGTTTCAGCACAGCGCCACCTACTGGTGCAGAGATACGTGCAGATTATACACTTCTGAACGATTTGCCCAAAAATCATATTCGCATTCACATCAAATTGTTTGTGATTGGTTTGTGCAACTTTGTGATTTAGCACAATATCTTCAAAACCGTTAGTCCGATCAAGACGAAACCACCGTAGGAACTTTGTGCTTGGCCCTGATAATTGCTGCTTGCAGCTTTATTTTGTTTTGTTTTTAGAAATCCAAAAAATGCAGCAAGTTTTGTGTGATGGGTAGGGTTAGTGTAGGGGGATAGAATATACGGTTTGTACAGTAAAAAAAAGTCTGTGTGTGTGTGTTCCGGTAAATCCTACGGTATTGGGAAAAATGTACCCATAAAGATATAAATATCTGACATCCTTGTCCTTGTGGGGATGTTTTTTTGGTCCCCATGAGGAAACATAAATCATACAGAATAATATTTTTGGAAAACCAAAAATGCAAAAAAAGTGTGATGGGTAGGTTTATGGGTAGGGTTAGTGTAAGGGGAGAGAATATACAGTTTTTTTACAGAATAAAAACAATTATGCCAATAGAATGTTCCCATAAAACATGGAATCCCAATGTGTGTGTGTGTGTGTGTGTGTGTGTGTGTGTGTGTGTGTGTGTGTGTGTGTGTGTGTGTGTGTGTGTGTGTGTGTGTGTGTGTGTGTGTGCGTGCGTGCGTGCGTGGATGACCGTGTTCATCAGCCACCACAGAAGACCATTTTTGACCTAGGAAAAACCCTGACATATTTAGAAATGTTTGTATTAAGTTTTGTATTAAGTGAAAGTGTGTATGCCAAATGATGTAAAATCAGTAACTAATCGGTTTACAGGAATCTAATGTTAGTTTCAGTCTATTACACTTTGTACTTAATTGAAATATAATAATTAATTTGCAACTTGTTCCACTCAACACTGATTATTTTCTCTTCTATTTCCTCCTCTCAGCCTCGTAGAGGAAGAAGGCATGGTTACAAAATTAATCAAAGGCATTGGTGGATGGTTAGGTTTGTCTAAACCCGCGGATGGACCTGTGAAATCAACAGCTCAAGAAAAGACAACATCAGATGAAGGATCCTCAGCGGATGAAACTGTGAATTCAACAGCACAAGAAAAGACACCATCAGATGAAGGATCCTCAGCGGATGAAACTGTGAATTCAACAGCACAAGAAAAGACACCATCAGATGAAGGATCCTCAGCGGATGAAACTGTGAATTCAACAGCTCAAGAAAAGACACCATCAGATGAAGGATCCTCAGTGGACGAAACTGTGAATTCAACAGCACAAGAAAAGACACCATCAGATGAAGGATCCTCAGCGGATGAAACTGTGAAATCAACAGCACAAGAAAAGACAACATCAGATGAAGGATCCTCAGCGGATGAAACTGTGAATTCAACAGCTCAAGAAAAGACAACATCAGATGAAGGATCCTCAGCGGATGAAACTGTGAAATCAACAGCTCAAGAAAAGACACCATCAGATGAAGGATCCTCAGCGGATGAAACTGTGAATTCAACAGCACAAGAAAAGACAACATCAGATGAAGGATCCTCAGCGGATGAAACTGTGAATTCAACAGCTCAAGAAAAGACACCATCAGATGAAGGATCCTCAGCGGATGAAACTGTGAATTCAACAGCACAAGAAAAGACACCATCAGATGAAGGATCCTCAGCGGATGAAACTGTGAATTCAACAGCACAAGAAAAGACACCATCAGATGAAGGATCCTCAGCGGATGAAACTGTGAATTCAACAGCACAAGAAAAGACAACATCAGATGAAGGATCCTCAGCGGATGAAACTGTGAATTCAACAGCACAAGAAAAGACAACATCAGATGAAGGATCCTCAGCGGATGAAACTGTGAATTCAACAGCACAAGAAAAGACACCATCAGATGAAGGATCCTCAGCGGATGAAACTGTGAATTCAACAGCTCAAGAAAAGACACCATCAGATGAAGTCCTCAGCGGATGAAACTGTGAATTCAACAGCTCAAGAAAAGACACCATCAGATGAAGGATCCTCAGCGGATGAAACTGTGAATTCAACAGCTCAAGAAAAGACACCATCAGATGAAGGATCCTCAGCGGATGAAACTGTGAATTCAACAGCACAAGAAAAGACACCATCAGATGAAGGATCCTCAGCGGATGAAACTGTGAATTCAACAGCACAAGAAAAGACACCATCAGATGAAGGATCCTCAGCGGATGAAACTGTGAATTCAACAGCTCAAGAAAAGACACCATCAGATGAAGGATCCTCAGCGGATGAAACTGTGAATTCAACAGCTCAAGAAAAGACACCATCAGATGAAGGATCCTCAGCGGATGGACCTGTGAATTCAACAGCTCAAGAAAAGACACCATCAGATGAAGGATCCTCAGAAGGTTCTTGCTATAATACTGTAATAAATGAATACTGTGTGTGCATGATGGTAATTTTAGCGAGATGTGGCTTAAAAGCAATTCATAAATAGTAACACTGCAAAACCCACAGCTATTACAAATTCAAGCTTTTCATACCTGTATTGTATAGTACATTTAAACAGCTTTAAATAGCATTGCTTTAACAAATGTACAGTTTATTATACTAGCTCTGTATTTTAAAAAAATTATCAGGCTTAGAAATTAAATATTGCAGCATTAATAGAAACATACATACACATTGTGAGTTATGTTGACTGGTTATTTGACGATTTAGAGTTCATACAAGATTTTTTGCTTTTTTGCAGGTGAAATGGAGGAGGGAGATGAGTCTGATCTCAGCAAAGAGGAAGATGAGCCTGATCTCAGCTCAGATGTGGATTATCATGAACATGAGTCTTCAATTTAAGACCTTCATCATAATGATGTTGGGATTAAACACCTCAATAATGAAGCAATTAAAACATTTCTTATTATAATTATGAAATTTAGCAATTAAATATGTTAAATTATATAAACAGTCTAAAATTAAAATGACATCATTGTGTGATACATATGCAAAGATTTTAATCTGTCAAATCTGTCATAATTATGTATCTTTTATATTATTTACTTTGTTCTTTGCTTTACTGTGATCTGTTTTACAATTATATTTCGCTTACATTTTATATACAGAATTTTTTTTTTATACATTATTTATTTGTATGAAACTGTCTCTCTGCTTTGACTGACATACAGATAATGCCTGTTATCACCCATAATCCACATTTTAAGTTGTAGCTTTCTCATTCCTCAGTCTAGATATTCTATCCAGTGCTTTTTGATCAGCAATTATAATTTTCTCATTTGCCATTGTATTGTATATTTACACAATATGTTAGCATAATAAAATGCAAGTTGTTATAGAATATGCAATTATTCTATTATAATTATGCCTTTTTGTGTATATGAAGCACTTATGTATTGTAGTCAATCATAATTGTAACCTTATATAATGGAAGTGTCATATCAAGAAAGACACTTGTAATAATCATTGTAATATATGAAGAAATGATTTATGAAGAAAAACTGTAAATTGTTGTTGTAAAGCGATTTAAATGGTTTATAAAGAAAAACATAACACTTAATGTTTTCAGCATTTATTAAAAAGCATAGTATAAGAAAGAGCTTTGCTATTTTTGTTTTGTTTAAAATGTATTATTTTGTAAATAAATGTATTCCTGAATTGGAGTGTAACTGGTTTTAAGATGCAATTTCTCGAGCTCGCCACTAGAGGTCAACACAATATCGTGAAGAATAAGTTTTATATAATAAAACATCAATAGTAGCCTACAAACAGAAATAGCACTAATCTTTTTTGTAGTTTTTGGAAGTGAACATTCACCAACAAGTATTAGTGAAATGTTGCACTTTTCTTTATGAAAGACATAAATTAACTAATTGTGATATATTTTGTATAGGGAAAGTACAATTAAGACTTACAGACTACGGATTTCAATCAATCGAAGAAAATTTTACTTGAAATTTGTTCAAGAGCAGAAGTCAGCTCAACTCTTTAGTCTTTATGAATGAATGAATTGATTCAGAGTCAATTTATCAAACGATTCAGTTCAAAGAACTGTTTGTTCTGGAGAATCCTAGGGAAATAGCTTCCTTTTGATCCGAATTCTTTAATGACTTGTATACATCAAGATATTGTGACAATTCAGCCAAATCTTTTTTTGAATTTATTATTCATAATAAAGTTATTCCTTTAGAAGGTAAAGAAGCTTGTGATAATGATACAGTATATCCCAATCAGAAATTCTACAGGCTATTAAGAAATAATAATAAAAATAATAAAATTATTAATAAAAATTATTTTTTATGTTTAAAAACTAATAAAAGTCCCGGCTGTGATGGTTTAACCCCTGAGTTATATAAGATGTTTGCAGAGAGCTTATCCACTTTCTTACTAAAAGTGTTTGAAGAAAGTCTGGAATCGGAAACTCTTCCACCAAGCATGACTCAAGGGGTCATCACTTTGATACCCAAACCCAATAAAGATAAAGAATGTTTAGAAAATTGGAGACCGATAACCCTCTTGAATAATGATTACAAAATTCTAGCTTTAATTTTAGCCAAAATAATTAAAGATGTCCTTAATTGTATTATCGATGAATCATAATCAGGTTTTATGGAAAAACGTCACATTACGAATAATGTAAGATTAGTCCTAGACATTTTAGATTACGAAGAACTCATCCCTAATGATAGCTATTTGCTTTTCCTAGACTTCTACAATACTTCCTTTGACTCACTTAATCACAATTTCATATTTCAAGCCATTACCAAATTTGGGTTTGGAGATTCGTTTTGTAGAGCCATCAGGACATTTTATAGAAATAATAATAGTGTTATTAAAATTCGGAACCTCACCAAGATTCAATTTGTCACGTGGAGTAAGAAAAGGCTGTCCTATATCTCCATATTTATTCTTGCTTGCCTCGCAATTTTTATCTCTGCATATTTCCAGTAGTAATTTACAAGGTATTACAATTTGTCGATAGACAAATTATTATTAGCCAGCTGGCTGATGACACCACTTTGTTTTTGAATGATGCCTCTCAAATCCCTTTAGCTTTAAGATTGATTGATTCCTTTTCCAGAGCTTCGGGTCTGTACCTAAATATTAAAAAATGTGAGTTAATGTCAGTCAAAAGCTGTAATGTTCCCTCTATATACAGTACAATATCCCTGTTTAAGATCAACATACTTAGGAATTGTAATTCATAAAGACCAAAAAACAAGAAGTAAACAAAATTTCGATCCTCTAATAATGAAAACCCAAAAGAAACTCAATTCTTGGCTGCAGAGAGACTTGTCGATACGAGGAAGAATTCTGCTCTCTAAAGCTGAAGGATTGTCGAGACTAACGTATGCAGCTCTCTCCTTGGAGGTTGATAAAGGAACATTAAAAAAGGTTGATAGCATGTTAAATTATTTTGTTTGGAAAAATAAAACCCACTTTATTAGAAAAGCAGTACTGATGAATTCAATAAAACAGGGGGGATTGGATTTTTTAGATTTTACTACTTTAAACAACACTTTAAATTAATTGGCTTAAAAATTCCCTTAATAATCCCTCCTCACTTTGGAATATTATCCCTAATTATATTTTCTCAAAAGTAGGTGGCCTGAATTTTCTCCTACTTTGTAACTATAATGTTACAAAGATCCCTGTCAAACTCTCTAATTTTCAGATGCTCTTGGTATGGTCCCTAATATACAAACACAACTTTTCCCCACACAGATATTACTTATGGAAAAATAAGTATATTCTCTACAAGAATAAATCACTTTTTTTTGACAACTGGTTCAAAAACAAGCTTCTTTTAGTTAGACAGCTTTTTAATTCACAGGGCAGACTTTACAACTATTTAGATCTTTTACAGAAATATAAAATTCCTATAACTGCTAATGAATATGCTATTGATTTCAAGGCAATTCCCTCTGGAGTGTCTTTTCTGTTGCAAGGTTCTACATTTCCATGGCCATGTACTTACTCTTTGAACCTAACTGACACAATGATTGGAAATGTGTGCTTTTCTGTAGAGCAACAACAACAACAACAACAACAACAACAACAACAAAAAAGATAAAATCAGAGCTCTCTTCCAGAAAGAAGTAATGACAATTCCTTATGTAATACCATACTGGAATAATATTGTAGAAAATTTACCATGGGAAAAAGTATGGTCTTTGTCTCAAAAGTATCTGCTTATCAATAAAGTAAAATAAATAACATTTAAATTAAGCCACAAATTTTACCCAACCAAAACCTTTCTTAGGAAATATAAGTCAGACATTGAAGTGAATTGCTGTTTTTGTCACTCTCCTGAGGAAGATGTCACTCACTTGTTTTGGCAATGTACCCACACTGAGAAATTTTGCTCAGATTTGTTCATTTTTATCCAATCTTATTTTGTAAGTGACTTTTCTTTCTGTTTCAAAGATGTTTTCTTTGGCTTGTTTGGCTACTCAAAAGAGAAAACAGGACAATATTACATAATTAATTTCTGCTTCCTACTAGCTAAATTTCACATACATAAGCAAAAATCGACTGGCTCTAAACCTCTCTTTTCTCTATTCAAAGATGATCTAGACCAGCAGTTCCCAAACTTTTTTTCCGGCGCACCCCCTTCTATGTCCCAACTGGGTTGGCGCACCCCCAATCCCCACTTCAAAAAAATAACGCAACAAAGCTTTGTTTTATCGCCATATAAAGAATCATGTTTAATCATGCGCAAATAACCAGAACACGCATGACAATAACAACATCAACAAAGTTTCAACATAATGCAACAATGCTACGAACAAGCTTCCACTTTTAAGAGGACGAGTGACAGACACAGGCTCAGTAACAGAAAGCATGGCTGAATTTGTTTGATCAAAAATACAGTAAAACTTGTAATATTGTTAAATAGTATTACAATTTAAAATCTTATTTGAATATTCCTGGTATTAAGATGCAACAGCAGATGCAGAGAGATTATGCAATTTCTCGAGCTCACCACTAGAGGTCAACACAATATCATGTGAAGAATAAGTTACATATAATAAATCATCAATAGTAGCCTACAAATAGAAATAGCACCAATCTTTTTTTGTATACACACAGTTTTTTTTTTTTTTTTTTTTTGTCAAAAATAAAGTCATCAACTAAGATGTTCCAATGTAGACTATATTCAAATAAATGAATACATAGTAAAATGTAGGCCTATAATTAATTTTTTACAAAGAAAGAGTACACTTGAAATATTGTTGAAATTGTAATTGTTGTTGTAATTGTAATCTTTTTAATAAAATAGCAAAACATATATTTACACGGTAGCTGTAAGCTAAATCTTAAAAGGTCAATATAAGCCTTCTCTTTAAATGATTTGTACGGTGCTTTATATTAGTGACACATTTGGGGAGAAGATTTAGTTTTTTTAATAACCATGCATAAACATTATTCTCTCAAAAATACAAACATATACATACTGTACATGTTGCTCACATATTACGGTAGCCCTGTTTTGTGCTAAATAGAGTGTAATTACACCTTTGCCATTAATACAGTGCTATGCATAAGTTTAGACACCCATGCTAAAGTTGACTAAAAAGAGGAATAAAAAATCATCTTTTGGAAATTGAACTTAATGCCTTAATTTAAAAAAATAGGAAAAATCCAACCTTTAAGGACACCAATTTTCTTTGTGAATGAATAATGTATCGTAAATAAATAAATGTTCCTCCTTAAAATACAGGGTGCATAATGGTGAAGGCTATGTGATGATGTGGGGCTATTTTAATTCCAAAGGCCAAGGGAACTTTATCAGGATGCATAGTACCCTAAAAAATAAAAAAATACTTAAAAATAAAAATCTGCCTGCCTCTATGGGAATTTAACATAGGGGTGTACTCACTTATGCACCCTGTATTTCAAGGAAGAACATTAATTTATTTACGATACATTATTCATTCACAAAGAAAATTGGTGTCCTTAAAGGTTGGATTTTTCCTATTTTTTTAAATTAAGGCATTAAGTTCAATTTCCAAAAGATGATTTTTATTCCTCTTTTTAGTCAACTTTAGCATGGGTGTCTAAACTTATGCATAGCACTGTATGTTTATAAGCAACTGAAAAAAGCACAAATGTCAGGGCATTTCAAAACATCCCAAGGGCCCCAAAAACACCTCAGAACCCAGAGGGTTAACATTGTTTAGAAAGGTAAGTGTGTTATTAAATTATTATTTTAAAGAGGCAAGTTTTTTTATTATTATGCTTGCATAAAAAAGTGAAAGATAGTGTTGTAAAGTTTTCTTTCATCGAAGCAGAGACCAGGAGACAGTTGGGATCGCGTTCAACGGAAGTTATTCTTTATTGAGAACTCATCAGCATAACACTATTATTCAAATGATCCAATTGTCACGGTTGATAATTCATCGTTTCCTCTGTGTCTCGTGTAACTGTTTGTTTACATGTCTGTGAGTTTGCGTGAGTGGGCGTTGTCCCGCTCGCGTGTTTGTTCAGTGCTCCAGCTGTCTGCAATCGTCTCATTCCCCATCTCAGCTGTTTCCCATTACCATTCTCTACATATACTCACTCATCTCTCCATTCCAGTGTCCATCCGTTGTTTGGCTGTCCTGCATGTGTGTTCGTGTCGTCTTCCGGGTCGTCTTCCGGGTCGTCGTCGTCGTCGTCGTCGTCTTCTTCAGTGGAGGTTCCTGTTGTTTCACCGCACCCGAGCACCGAGCACCAGACCATCGAAGTCCCTGTGTGACCGAGCCTGAGCGTCTTCCCCTGAGAGAACCCGTCATCGAGTGGAAAGAGAAGCGATTTCGCGAGCGCACCCTGAGAAGGAACTTCCTCATTGACTTTGAGTGATTTTCACGTTTTGAGTGTTGAGTCCTAATAAACACTTGTTCACCTGCTATTGCTTCCAGTGATTTATCATGACACCAATCAGCCTGACGGTATCACCCATATCTTCACATGATCACAGAGACAAAAGCACAGCTGTACATTGAGCTTACTGGGCAGGAAATGCATGGACAAAGGGTGAGGGTGAGAGTCTCAGGAATTGACTCATTTAGAGAACAACACTGGAAGGAATCTCTTGATATACTCATCATAACCGCTGCTAAACTTTCTCAGTCTATATTGGAAACTAAATTAAACATTTAATAAAATATGTAATCCAACAATAGGATGGTCAATTTACCCCCAGATGGCTCAATTTACCCACTGACTGGGATCAACTTACCCCTAGCCTGGGGGAAGTTGAGTCACATGAACACTTTTTTTCTGAGGTCATATTTTCAACGCTCTTTGTCATAGGTGCATTTATTAATTTTCAGTTTATAGGCAACATCCCAATTTCTCAATTTCCCTTGCGTTGAGATTCACATAAGTAAAAACTGGCTCGATCTTATCCCACTCCTCAAGGTTTACATCCTTGTGATGTCAAAAATGTTGCACAATTCCCTCTGACTCACTTCCAGGACGATGCTTTAAAAGAGCTGCATTCAACAGAGGTCACCAAGAGAACTGAACAACACTTAAAGCAACTAGCATCAAGAATACTTTTGCTTTTGTTGTTTTCATTAAATCTAAACTTCACTTTGGCAGAATGAACTGCAAAAAACTTATTCTTTTGATTTTGCTTTTAGCAATGAATTTTAGAGGTGTGGGTGTAGATCTACGCTGTAAATGCATTGAAACAGAGAGTCGATGCATTGCTAAACAGATAGAGATTGTGGAGCTCTTCCCTCCCAGCCCACACTGTAAAACACAGAGATCATGTGAGTTTACACCTTAACAATGGCATAACACTTACAGATTACATATAGATCCAGATGAATACAATCAAAAATATGGTTCTTACTGTTTATTTCTTCTTAATTTTTAGTGCCACCCTAAAGGGATCCAGGAAAGAGATCTGTCTTGACCCTACTGCTCCCTGGGTTAAGAAGGTCATTGAGAAGATCCTTGCTAAGTAAGTGTCAATACATTTTCATCATTTGTTTGGAATAGTGACAAATGTTGGCAAAAAAAAGTGCAACCAATGAAAAAAGCAGGGGTGTGATTCTTTTCCGGCTTTTCCGACGTGAAAATTATGCTCTCGTAAATCATGCAAATCCGTATTTTTATTTTAGTTTATTTTTTGCGGGTCGCGCTCAAAGCACGGTTCAGGTATTGCTAAACATAATGACCGCTCACCGCTGTCAACGTTTTTTGTGCCTCTGATTCGTGTCTTCATGTCACTCAGCACGGAGTCCATTCATTTGCCACGATGGAACTTCTTTCAAAGCAGAGCTCCACCAAAGAGTCTGCACTCGTTGTGGAAGGTTATCTATGATCACGCAACGGAAAAAAAAGAAAGAAATGCGTAAAAAAGTAGAACATCTAGCATTTCGAGATTAAAGTCGAAACAGTACGAGAATACAGTCTTCTGTAGAAGTTGCGTGTGTGCTTGGTCATGGCATGGTAGGTGCGTCGTATATTTTCCTGCTTTTTTGTCCTTTGCCAATCACACCTATGAAAAATAGCCAACAAATTACCAGGTCTTCTCAAGGAAATAATAATACCTCTAAATAAATGTATTTTTGTTTTTCAGCAAAACGCCATGAATATCTGGATCATCTGTGATGTTGAGCTTGACGATATAAACTGTCTACATCTGACATTTTAACCTGACATTTGCTGATGTGCACCATTATGCTTGTTTAGGTTTAAAACAGCTTGTTCAATGTTGAGTTTTGTTAACATTGTGCTGTATTTTTAATTAATTAAATTATATTTATGTATTTATTTATTATATATATATATATATTTAATAAAATGATTTTGTACTAAATTTCATGACATTAGTTTTTTAATGGTTCAAAAAAATAATGGTTCATTTTTAGCTTTTTGTGGTCATTGCTTATACAGGATCCAATTGTTTTGAGTGTTTTTTTCGCTGAAAAAACAATTATTTATAAAAAAGAAAATGAAACATGAGGCTTGTAGGCTAGATCATGTCACTACTTTTTACCGCCATTTTTTTTAAATAATTGTAAACAGAGGATTTACTCTTGACTCCTGGATGTTCTTGGGTCCTTATAGAAAGAAAATAATCACTTTACAATTCAATAAAATATAATTATGAAAATTATTACAAATTCATATGATGTTTACAAATTAGTTAGACTCCCCAAATGAAGTGGATTTAAAGCTTGAATAAAATCTGAAAGTAGTTTTTTATCTGTGTTTGAGCAACTAGCTCTACTGTCAGTCTCTCAGAGCATTGCCCTGCTGAGTAGGTTAGAAAGGCACATCTGGCAAACAAACTCGTTTCTATACAAGACTGCACATGTTGCCACAGGTCACGTGAAGACTTGAGACCACATCAAGAGAAAACAGCTGTTGCACCGTCAGGCACTCCCCCAATATCTGCCACTAATTTTATTGCACTTTTTTCATTTTTATGACAGGAAATATGCATGGCTGTGATGTTAGATTATCAGGTCAACCTGTAATAATCAGTATGGGACAAATAAATAATTTAAATGCAGCAATATTAGTGTGTTCTGGAGAAAAAAAACATAACAGACTCTTTTTATCTTTTGAGTTTTACAAGCATGTGAATTTAATTAAAATGAATCCTTTTTTGTTGTTGTTGTTTTGAGGAATGAACAGAAACATTATTAAGTAGAATCAAGTTGTGCTTTATTTTCTAAAACAACTCAACACATATTTAACATGTGAGTACATATAAAATGATTAAGTGAAAACAGCTGAGTGCAATGATAGTGATAAGTGCCGACAAAGGATTGTGGGAATTGCAGTTCATGAAGATGTGGTGACGGTATGGGCAGAGACCTCTAGAGGACAACCAGGGAACACCAACCAGACACTGTGACAAAATTGCCCCGCGAGGAAAGGATTTGTTACTTTTTTAAATTTCAAACACAAAACTCCTCGAATCCATTACATAAAAAAAGATTAGGACAAATTGATTATCGACAGATTCTGACCTTTAGCTCCTTTGTCTGCAGCATGACAAACATACACTGGGCGGTACGTAATGCATGACTCCAGTTATGATAGACCACATTGTTCCTGTAGCACTTCCTTATGCTCCATACACTAGAGTTTTTACAACAGTGTTGTCAAATATCTATTCCGAAGCTGTGGGGGGAGCTCTAGAGAGAAACCTGCGAGCAAAAAGCGAGAATACAGCGAAGAAATCCCGAAGTTACTGAATGCAGCTTTAAGTTATTAATAAGGTAATTTAGTCATTAGTGCGGTTATAGATGGATTGGAGGTATTTTTCAAGAAAAAAACTACAAGAAAAAGAATGTTATCTCCAAGTCATGAATCTCCTCTTGTGAAACAGAGATTTGATAAGATAAGACATATGGGTGCAAACACATACACAGCCACATGCACATCATGAAAAGAAAAGAAAACCAATGTACATTGCTAAATTCTATAGTAATTTTAAATTATGAAGCCATGTGTATGAATGAATTCCTGTGTAAATCAAGTGTCTTGTGTGATTGCTAAATCTTACTCATTATTCTTACAATAAGAGGTGATTTCCTGTGACTCAAAAGGAATGTGATGGCATATCCTACCTCTTTAGTTACAGCCAGCCTGGCTCTCGTTTTATCTGCCTTCTGCTGCATGTTGAAGTTCTGCAATCCTAGAGCATAGTACACCGCAAAGTCTTCCAGGAGGAGCTCATCAGCTTGGCTAAAAACTTCTGTCTCAGCAAGGGCCACGTTTCTTTTATTGACTAGCTGGCATACACTTATATGAAGAAAGCAATACGTATACTGTCTAAACAGACTATTTTCATACCAGTATCATTGTCAACCCTCTAAATTCCTTTGAAGATGAACAGAATGGGAAGTAATCACAAATAAGATCTTTTAAATTGCATCAATGACATTAAAAAGGAGCAAATGGAGACTTTTTGAACCTAGAGTTAAAAGACCCCAGTTAGATCATGTGACTCCTCTTCAAACAGGATTAAAAACCGATCTTAACAACATCACAAACTGTGCTCAGATTTTCTAAGTCTGGGATTTCCGTATGAAAAATTTCTTCCCAAATCCTTCCCAAACCAAATGATCTCAATTATGTATTCCATGTTAAATTTAGAGCTGCATACTCTTATTGTATGTAATAATATAATATAACATGATCTCTTGAGCTATAAATGAAAAAATCTCAACAACCAAAAAATCTTCTGGGAAAACATACAAGACTTTTTAAACATTTACCTACTGAATGACATTACCTCTCTGTTTGCCTCTCAGAGGTGTGCCGATGAAACTTCTGACCTGAGGGACCTTGGAAATCTGGGCCTTGGAGAACAAACAAAAACAGTGTTTGTCAGGGAAAAAAAATCTGTACTTTTTGGTCACATGATGATATGTTTTTCCCTATTTAAAAAAAGGAAGAAAGACTATGAAAATATGTCATTGCTGGTTTGCAAGTAGAAATATGATCTCAATCACTACATTAGCAAAGGTATTTATACCAGCAGGTATAAATAGATGTTATTGGTAAGATTATATAAGTGACAATTATTAAATCAATCAGATCAACTTACAGACCTGTTGACAAAGTTCAGCGTCTCCATAGAGTTTTGCACATGAACAGCATACATGTAGCTGATGTCACTGGTGTCACAATCCCTGAAGATTACATTCACATCTGCCATTTTATATTTAACTGACATAAACTTGCTCATTGTATGCATATGAATACAAATGTTTTATTTCTTTTTTGTTTGCTAAAGTTTTAGGGAGAAATATAATAATAGAGAAGACTATTATTAAATGACTTTCAACATTATGTGCTCAAACAAACCAAAGTAAATGTTATTGTGTGTTGTGATCAAATTGTAAATGTAAATTTATTTACCTTGTGGAACATTGGACAGAGCGATTGGTTTCTTCTATATGGACCATCCTTGAGAAAGGCCCCTTCAAGACATAAAAAACTGTGTTGTGATAGATTATGTTGTGGTCAAATTGTAAATGTACATTATTTACATTTATATACATTTATTTCTTCCAATCTATCAGTCAACTTATCAAGCTGTTTTTAGTAGTTCAGTATTATAAGCATTTCATGAGCTTTGTGTTGTTTTTTAACCTTTACAAGAAATTAAATGAAAGTGAACGACTTAACCAAGAGCAAAACCAACACTTTACAGAAGCAAATATACAAATGAATCATTCTCCATAAACTTATTCATTTTTGTACTACCGTGGAGCTGTCATCTGAGATGAAAACAGTACAGAATTGTGCCTTTGTCACTGGCAGGATGACAGCAGCCAGTTTGCTGAGCATGTCATCCACAGAGGGGTAGTCATGTGACACCAGCTGGGCCAACTCCAGCAGAACCTGTCAATCAAATCCACCACAATTATAACCTCAATGAATTCTAAAAACAGTGAATTTAAGATGAATCCCTAAAGTACTTTTTAAGTTAATTGCACTGTATATTGTAAAAATATCTTATTTTTAGTTAGTTCTGTCAGTTATGTCTCCTTCAGACGAATCACTTGTGTTGACGCATTCCTTCATTTGTAAATCACTTTAGATCAAGCTGTCTGAATGAATAAATAAATGTAAAGTCTGTGTGATTTACCTGGTTGCGTTTGCTCTCTTGTTCAGAACTCTCACACAGCTGGCTGTTTTCCAGGATCAGTCCGAACAACACCATATGTGACGACAGAACCTAGTGGCAAAACACTTGTCTCATTATTTGACTCATCCATTCAAGTCACATGACAGTAGTTAGCTTTAATAATTTATTAGAGATACCTAATCTTCGTCACAAAATTCATATTAAAATGTAATGTGTAATTAACCAAAAATGTACATGTACTCTGTATTATTGTATTTAGATTTTTGAAAGGCAAAATGTATTCCATGTTTAATATTGATCAATACTTGCTTTCTCATCTTGCTCGGAGAAACAGCTGTCTACGCATGTGCCTCGCCTGCTTTTGTTCACAGCCATGACACCTATAACCTGCCAAAATCAGTCCATAGACAAAAATAAATTAATGTTCATTACTAAAAAGACTTAGCCTGGGTTTCCCCATGCTGGCTTGTGCGCAGCGCGATTTTATTCACGCTGCTAGGCAGTCTGGCTACCATGGACAAGATTTTCGCCTCAGTTAGGGAACGGAACCAATCACAGAACGGGGAGTGAGCAGCAAGACGATGACGACATCTATGCGACACACCGAAGCAGTTTGTAAATATCTATGGATCCAACATGAGACGTAAAAATATATGCATATTTTTAGGAACACATCTACAAAAATATGCCTGTATTTCAAGTTGATAAAATAATTTAAAATCAACATCAGTTTATTTGTGCCCACGCGCCACGCCCTCCCAGGATCTATAACGTTACCTAGGCTACTTTCATTTTTTTTTTAAATTCTTCATAACCGCGCGCGCGCGATCTGCTTGCAGTCGTCGAGATGGATGCTGAGGAGTTGAAGAAAAGAATAGCTAGTGGAGATTGTAAAGTTGTCGACAATACGTCATCAAAAATAAAGTCCAGTGTGTAGGAGAAATTTGGAGTTATCTGAAGAAAATATTGTGAAAGGCTTTGCTGCAAACATTTTCGTGTTGGATAGCCGCAAATGTGGAACTTCATCCCTGAGGAAGCACGCAGAAACTGTGGTAAGAAAGCAGTTCTATCGAATGGTATTTTTCATATTTAACACTGTTAAGTACAGTATGTGTGGTGTGCAGGGCGTGTTTCAACCCAAAATGGTCAGATGTAGGCTAGACGAAATTGCGTGGCATATAGTGTTGTAGCCGTGTCTGTTCGATTGGTAAAATGTGATAAGGCTACTCAGTTTTGTGGTAACGTTAGCCATGTTCTTCATGTACCGGCCTTTTGACAGCTTCGGCTGAAGTTGTCCTTAATTGTCGTGTAATAACTTCTGTATGACCTGGCAATAAACATTTTTGTAAGTGTGTCTATAATGTGATAGTCTAAACTGATTTTATTTCGGGTGCGGGTCGGGTGTCGGTACTATTTTAAACGGGTCGGTGCAGATTTTAATTAGTGCTGTTGACGGAACTGGTCGGGTGCGGTTTTAAGCAGTGCGGGTACAGGCGGGTGCGGATTAGAGGTCGACCGATTCATCGGTCGGCCGGCCGATTGATCGGCCGATTTTTTGCATTTTTAACATAATCGGCATCGGCCAATATCCAAGTGTATCAAGCCGATTATTAGGCAGGCGCATCTGTGGGCAGCCTAGTGTTGTTGTTGTGGAACACGCGTTCGACGCATGCTGCGCCTAGAGTCATTCTCCAGCAGAGTGAGCAGACCTCATCCAGTGCTTAAGGAAGGAGCTAAGTTCCTTGGAGAAAACTCCTTTATATTTAATTAAAAACTTTTGATATGTTACTGCCAACTTAGAGAAAAAACATGAATAGGCGACATGACGTTCGGCTACTTTGAAATTGATAGCGTAGTTGAGGTTGCATTAGCACAGCAGAAGGGTTGCGATCATGTCACAATAAGTAAGCAAGAATTTACAGACAGTGAATCTGAGACTTTTATTTGTTCTGTTTGTGTGTCTTATATTTGAGAGGGTTGTCACTCAATGCAGAGAAGTAAGTAATAAAAAAAAGAGACCAACTATATGCTGGTGAAGGACTGGCTTTGCTTTGCTAGGGTTGGGTAGCTATACAGACCCAGTGCTAATACGGCACTGGTGCCTTAACGACCGTTATTTACCGGACCGAATATCAACGCGCATTTCTGTGCTTCATATCAGTGCTACTGTTATGCCTGTGCTTCTCTTGGATGCTCTGAAAACGGCCGTTAGAATAACAGAAACATCGCTTCGCTGCACTTGACACTAGTCAGCAGTTAACTTTAACATTCCGTTAGCTAGTAGCTGGATTAAACACAGTTAAAATGCTGGCCAAACAGTAGTGTAATGTGTGACTGTATTTCACTGTAGACTAGGGGTGGAACGGTACATGTATTCGTATTGAACCGAAACGGTACAGGCAGGCCCGGCTGCAGGATGAAATGACTGAGGGGGCATGTGAAATTGTTAAGGGGGCTTAAATTTATACCATCAATGAACAATACACACTGATAACTTGCTTAGTAAAAAAGATAAGCCAGCGTCATTTATTATGCATATATTAACCCTTTCACGCTTAATTTTAATATTCTAACTCATTCATTCCCAAAGGCGGGGTCCCGACCCACAAGTGGGTCGCGGGAGATTTTGTATGGGTCGCCAAGTCGAGCACTATTTTTCAGTGTGCTATAAACGCGTTCTCATCCTAGGGCGTCACATACAAACTGTGCGTGTTAATGCGTCCAAATTTCACGCGTTGCATATAATAAGTATTGTCCCCAACGGCGTTCCATAACGCACATACATGTGTAGAGTTTGCGTAACTACACACACGAGAAGCGCGGAACTCTCCGCGCACATACTCATATGAGACGCGCGCGCGCACGCACGCACGCACAAACTCTCCACGCGCATACGAGACGCGAGCACACACACAGTCGCGCACATACTCAATGAGACGCGAGCACACACACACACACACACAAACTCGCCGCGCACATATTCATGAGACGCGAGCACACACACATAATACCCTAAAGATGTGGAAAAGTCGATCAAAAGTGTGGGTACATTCCTCCAGGCTCGATGCCAACAGCGCGCGATGCAGTATTTATGGTAAAATAATTGCTGCAAAGACCGGTACCACGACAGATACACTGTTAGACCTTACCGGGGTTTTTTACAGTAAAATACTGGCAACACTGTTGCCAGCAAAATACTGTTAATTGTACAGTTCTTTACTGTAATCTAGTTTGTTTCTGTAAAAATGCACTAAATTCTAATTCAAGTTAACTAATTACACTTGCAGAAACCGACTGCCTTAAATTGACCAACTGTCATTTAAATGTATTAACTAAAATGTATAATGCATTAATAATGTGAGCAAAGTATAACTGTGAACTTCTTTCATTTGAGACTACTAAAAAACTTTTGAACATAAAGATATTTCCACTGGACCAGCAACTACACAGTCACCGCCTGTTAAATAAAGCAACATGCAGCAAATCATCAATGTTTGTAGATCTTCTCCTGGACTGAAGAACAGGCTCTACTCTTCTGCACAATGGTGACCCAAAAAAATTATTTTTACAGTAAACTACTGGCAACAGTGTTGCCAGTATAAAACAGTTTTATAACTTACAGTTTATTACTGTTAAAATACATGTTGTGGGTGTGTCTTTTTATCTTACACTGTTAACCCTTTCAACCCCACAGGGAAATTCACACTACAAAGAGTAAAAGTAACATTGACACAGTGTTGCAGTGAGATAATTAAGAGAATATGTAAGTGATTGTTGAGCATTAGTGATGAACACCTGCTGTTAACAAGCAGAATCACTGAAGGAAAGAGGAACACAAGAACAGAAAATAGAGAAACACAAGAACTACAACTGACTTCCAGCCATTACACATTATTACACTTATTATTAACCAGTATGACTTTATTTCTGTCATACATCTACAGAAGTTGTTATTAAGATGTTTAATTGAAAATGTTTGTTTGAAGTTACCATTATAGAGATCAGTGCTTGCTTTAGTTGGGATGCTGATGCTAAAACATTCATTTTTCTTTTGCTACTGTGTTTTTGCAAGTCACACTTGTGCACACACACAGTTTATGAATGATTGCGGTTGTAATGCTTATGATGACAAATTCATCATATTGCCGGTTCATTCACTAAGGAATTAATTCTTATTCATTCATAGTTTTATCCTCGATCAAAAATGTTACATTAGCACGACTGTGAAACTACAGCAATAAATTACTATGACTCATTTTTTTTAACACATCATGCATAAACCAAAAAATAAAGCTACGATATATTTTAGAAACACAGAGATATCACAATTTAGCACATTAATCTCAACAATGGTGGCAATATTTTTTCTTTTTTCTTTTATTCATGCAGCAGTGCATGCTGGGAGTTTTATATTATTCTGGAACCCAGCATGCATTGCGACATGAAACTTTTCACCATTGTTGAGATTCATACGCTGATTGTTGATATCTGTGTGTGTCTGAGCCAAGCATGAGTAAAATAAAATTGAATGCACAATATGATTGTTATTTTTCAGAAGACATGATTACAGAAATTTTGGTTTCATTTTGTAGATACACAGATATATGCTAAATATGACATACCCATAATTTCAATGAATATATACAGGAAAAATCTGAAAATCAGATAATCCAAGATGACTGTGACATCATCACAAAAGAATAAAAACACCTGATCATCTTCTTCCTCTTGGCTCTTTCTTGCCATATCAAATGTGTTTTATAAACTCACTGTTACAGCAGTCAGAGGGAGAGATGAAAGGTAAGAAGTCAAGAGACAAGAGACCAACTAAAGCAAATACTGATCTCCATCATGGTGACAACAAACTTTATTATTAACTAAATCTCTGTTAATTCTCAACAAGAACTTTTGTACATGTATGAAAGAAATAATCGTAAACTGGTTTGTAAACTGGTTTCACACTCAGTGTTGCTGGAAGTCAGTTGTAGTTTTTGTGTTTCTCTTTTTTCTGTTCTTGTTTCTCTGTCCTTCAATGATTCTGCTTATCAGGTGTTCATCAGTGTCTCAATTCACTCACTTCTTTTCATTCACTCTGTCAAGTGGACTTTATTAGTGAACTAATGTAGGGAATAGTGAATGAGGGTATAGGGTGTGATTGGGAAAACAGCCTCTGAGTGTCGATTTTGAGCACTGTTCATTTACAGTATATTCCTGTAGGCTACTTTTGTTTTCTACGGTATATTACTGTTTTAATGGAAAATGGTATGATACTGTCTGAATTACGCCTTTTTTTACAGCAAGGGCTAACAATGTAGGCTATGATGAAGACCTTGACAGTGCATGGCCACGGAGTAAACATAATAGCAGAAAGTTGCTTCGCCTTCGACTGGTAAATGAAGAGATACCTTGATCACTCTGACAGTGTTTATATTGCAATAATGACCTTCTGAGTGTACACTGCCGTTAATAAATGTGTTGGTTAGTCAGATTTTTTTTCCAGTAAGGATGCATTAAAGTTATCAAAAGTGACATTAAAACATGTGTAATGTTACAAAATATTTAGTTTTTAAATAAATGCTGTTCTTTTGACATTTTTATTCATCAAAGAATCATGAAAAAAATGTATCATAGTTTCCAAAATATTGAGAAGCAAACTGTTTTCATATTTCTGAAGGATCATGTGACACTGAAGTAATGATTTTGAAAATTCAGCTTTGACAGGAATAAATTACATTTTGAAATATATTCAAATAAGATTTTAAATTGTAATACTATTTCACAATATTACAAGTTTTACTGTATTTTTTATATTAAAAAAAATCAGCTTTGGTGAGCATGAGCTCTTTATAAAACATTTTTTGTTCCTTTGTGCTTTTTTTGTGCCTTTGTGCACTGGCTAAGGAGCATGAGTCAAACTGAAAAAATAAAAACACAATTTTCTGAGGTAATGTGTTATGTAATCTTGTTAAAATGGATTTCATGAAATTGGTATCGAAAAAAGTATCGTTAAAGAACCGGTATCGAAACTGAGGTATCGAAAATGGCACCGGATCAAAAGATTTTGAACGATACCCAGCCCTACAAAATGGTCATACATATTTTGTTAATGCATAAATTCTCTTCGTTATATATGAACTATATGGGCCTAATGTTTATTGGGTCACAAGGATTTATCGACTTTAAAATGTGGGTCCCCAGAAAAAAAGTTTGGGAAACACTGTTCTAACTGACTCCCCATAGTGAGTTTTTTCAAGGCTGTTATTTTCATAGACAGTAAAAGAAATGGACACAGCGACCCCATTGGAACTCAATTGAGACAAGTGAAGCCCATTTTTAGCGATTTCTTAGCACTTCCTTTCCTGACGCGCAGACTCAAACCGTGCAAAGCGTTACACGGACCACGTGAGCATCCCGTCTGTCTTCTAGTAGCTGTGCCAAGAGAAATCGGAATCATTCCCTTACGAATCTTGCAGAGACGGAGAGTGTGAGTAGGAGCTGTCCATGAGCTTGGAGCAGGAGCAACTTTTGCTAGGTATTCTGATTAATTATATTGTCATTTTGCCTCCACGTCCCCCCGATTGCCCGCGAGCTTCTCCTCCTGTCCATACGGTAATCTCTCTACTGTGCGACAGAGAGTCGCGTGGTTATGACGCAATCGTTAGCCTACTTTTACAAAAACTGCTTCTACGGGGCCATAACATAAGCTACAAGGTAATGGAGCATTTTATACATTGTCGTGTTTCTTTAGAAATAAATAATGGACAAATGGAGTCTTTAAACGCCTCAGATGTAAAGTTATTCGCTGTCAAAGTGACGCCAAAATGAATGGGAGTCAATGGGATGCTAACTGCAGGTGAAGTTCTGCTACAAGATGGCGGCACGCGGCCGACTTCAACTTCCGGTCGAATTCCTTCCCCCCTGGTTATTTTAGAACGTTCCCCCTTAATGTTTCCATGGCGACGCGTCATATTTGTCACGTGACACACCGCAGCTACAATAACACTGACAGATGTATCGCTTTTATTTACTTTTCCCTTTTTTTATTCAAAATATTCACAAACTTGCTTACCATGTCATCAACTATCTAATATTCCGATTCTCAAAAATGTGTATGTGAGTGTGTTTGATCATTTAAAAACCTTTATAAATAATCTTGATCTTGATCTATAACGTGAGATGGGCGCCACAATGTGAATGTTTCTTTGCGCTGCAGTTCAGAGAATTCTGGCTGTGAGTCATCAGTTTCTCCCGAAATACATGCAAGAAAGTGGCCGGTGTCGGTGAACTGTGAGAAGAATAGAACTATATAGTTACTTCCACTATGTTTGTCTGATATGAATAACACACGTCGGCAAATTATATTTGAATATATTGTTATTGCTGCTTCCACAGACATCAGAGTGTATTTTACATACTCCAAATGTATTGTTTTACTAGTGCTTAGGAGTATTTAAATGTCTGAAACCTAAAATAAACATTATGAGGTTGAAAACACAGCATAGTTGTGATATATGACAGCGCTGAAAGCGTCCGACTCTGGCTCAGCGCCAGCCAACGCGCGAAAGCACAGTTTGAATCTGGCAGTTATGTCGTCACTGAACACTCTAAATCCCATATGAGACTGTACCACTCAAAAGGTTAAAGATTTCATTTGTAACCATGAATACAAAAATGAAACTGAGGGGGCACAAATCAGATCTGAGGGGGCAATGCCCCCTTTTGCCCCCTCGTGGCGCCGGGCCTGGGTACAGGCGTCACGGTTCGGTGTATACATTTCCACGGAGAATACACGCTATAAAAATAAATAAAACTCGCGTGCAAAGTAATGCGGAACTACTGTTAGATACGCGGGTTCTTTAGGGACACCTAATCTGTAGCTCCGCTTTTAGCTCCGGCTGCGATGTAAAGATTGCAATGCGTTGTGTGTGTGTGTGTGAGAGAGAGAGAGAGAGAGAGAAGCGCGGGCGCGATCGAGATCGAAAAGTCGCGTGTGTTTAAAGTCGCAAAGTGTTTACTTATATTTGTGTGCAAACGCGCGCGCGCGTGTGTGTGTGTGTGTGTGTGTGAGGCGCGGGCGCGATCGAACAGTGGAAACATAAAAACATACTCCGTCATTTTGTTTATCAGGACATCATTCAAACTGCAAAGTGTTTAAGTTACTGTTAATTCAAATGTTAAGGAAAACAAATATATTAATCTGAAATGTAGCAAATTAATTTTCAATTCATTCAGGTACAATTACCAAACATATCTCAAGTTCTTTTTGTCTTTTGTACAAGTGCAGATTGGTAAAGTGTTCAATAAATGTTTTTGTTGAGAAATCTTGTCTATCTTAAGTATTTATTTGTGTTACATTTTATCTTTCAAATAGAGGTTAAAAACAAGCACATAATCGGCCAAAATAAATCGGCAGCATTTATCGGCCATCGGCCGACCCGGATTTCAAAAGATCGGCATCGGCCTGAAAAAAACCATATCGGTCGACCTCTAGTGCGGATTTACAAAATCGGACCCGTGCAGGACTCTGGTGTACACATAAATCTCTGACCCATCATCGTCTTCTTCTTTGTTGAATATCTGTCGCTCTACATACGTCATCTAGTATAATTGAAACGATTGGCTATGAGAACACAGTACAGGCGCATTTGATAGATATTTGTAGCGCCCAATAAACGGCTCTGGGCATTCATAAACCACGCCTCAAATACGAGAAAATGCACATGTGGTTCCCAGACAACGGCTTTTTCTCAATCCAAGAACGCAGAGAACGGACTTCTGTTCTCGTGGAGACCGGTCTTGCCAAGCTTCCTTGGAAGAACGAACTCGGAACCGGCCGCAATGACTTCTGGGAAACCAGGCGAGTACTAGCTCAAGTCTGCATTCGATGCATCCTCGGTATCAAGAACACATCCGGGTTCTTTCATGCGTCCTCTGTACTTGCCTTCTTGAGAATTTGGGCTGCGTTCCAAACCGCATACTCAATGAGTAGGTACTCAAATTCAATAAGTACTTACTTAACGAGCGCTAAAAGAGTAGGTACTTTATAGCCAGATCTCGTTGAGTATGAATGCGAACCGGACATCTGCCATGTTGACGTTATCATGTGACATACGACGCGTTATCACAAGCGCAACAACTTAAGATTTGAACGACACGTTTAATTCATCTATCTGTAAATATCTTGATATTGATTAAACTTGCTCATTTTGTGGTCTTTTTGAAGAAACTGCTGCCCATTTATTTTGTGAGTACATTTAGGGTTGGTTTAAGTTCTTATATTTAACCCTACTAATGTGACCCACCGTTTTATCCTTAACGATATTTATTTTTATAACGAAATCCCAAAATTGTCATCTCTTGAATATGTTGTTAATTTCTTTATTTTATATCCAAACATTTTCATCCATAAGCAAAAGTGGCTTACTGCTTTGTTTTCCTCTTTTTCTTGTTAAATTTAACTCTCGTTTCATCCCTCAGGCTTATAAATAACAAAAAATGCATTTTTTAAATGTATTATATAATTAATTAAGAAAATATATATTAAGATATTGAACCTTATAGGTTATTTTTTCCTGTGTATAAAATCTCATATTATGTTTGCAAACCCATTATATATATATACCTCATAACATCAGTAACTGGACAGCCCTACCTTAACGGTTTTCCTCAGCGTTTGTAATGTCTGCACAAAGGAGACGTTGGGCAGCTGTGCGAAGATTCGCCTTTGGAGAAAACTGTTGATTTTATACTCGAAAAATGTAAGTATCATTAGTAAAAATTAATTTTACCCCAGAATGAATTGCATTGCTATCCCACCCCAAAATATACAATAATAACAACTTGTGCTGACCAATTAATAATTATATTACTTTTTACTGAAAATGATATAATTCAATAAAACAAACAAAATGTAATGCATGTCATTTGAAATAGCTATGCATGAATACACTCTAGAAGTGTATATAATGAACATATCTACATTTTCATTCAAACAATAAATAAAGCATTAATTAAATAATTGTATTTTATTTACTGACAACAATGAGAAATATTACCTTAATAAATTAGTAAAAGAATGAATCAAAGTCACCATCACACAATAAACAAATGCATATACAAGTCAACACATGAAACAAAGCTTTATTCAAACTACAATCATGTATGTACAGGCGCTGAACCCCTCATCCTTCTGCCGTCTCAACACAGCGGGTGCCTGAGGTTGTTGCGTGATGTGTTGTGCTTCACAGTCTGAGGCAATAAGGGCAGGTGGAGTGATGGTGGGTCTTGTAAGGGCAGGAGGAGTGATGGAGGGTCTCATAAGGGCTGGTGGAGTGATGGAGGGACTCGTCCATGGCACCATCTCCAGGATTCAGCTCTGGGCTCCTCGTCCTCAGTGCTCACCTCCGCCTGCTGACATTTCAGATCCTACAAAAATGCACAAACATAACACTAAAGCAGTCATTTTAACCGCACAATGTCATTTGATTTCAGTATTATTTAGAAGACAAAAATGCTTTTTTTCACAAATGCCGCCATCATCTTCCCTTGTAGGTCCTGCTCCACCACAAAAGATCTGCAGCAAATACACAGAAATCAAGAATCAGAAAAGTGCTGTAATAGCTCTGTTTGAAATTACAATAATAATAAAAAAAACTACAACTTAAGATTTAAATATTTATTCATTTCTGTAATGTCACAAAGCCTTTGATGGCAGCATTCAGCTTCATGAGCCACTCTCCACCGGATAAACACACATCTGTTCATCTGTCCCGACTGTAACATCCAGACAAGATTCACATCATCCCTGTGATTTATGAACTCAACACTACATTTACATGGTGAGGTTGTTTTAACTTTTTATCCAACATAAATGTTCCTCAATTTATCAACAGTAATGGACAAATAAAATAGATAACTTATGTTTAGTTACTTTATAGATTTGTTCTACTTCTACATAACAGCAGACATACATCACTCAGATGCCTATTTCATATCTATTAGACGTATAAAATCTGCAATTCTTATAGAAGATTTTCTTGCCAGATATTAAATAGACATTTAGTAATTGTATTTAAGATGTATACGGTTTAAAATTTATGCAAATCCACTTTGGAGACGTATGTGTCCTTACTGGAGCTCCTCTGTTAGCTACATAATAAAATGTGATTTACAGCAAAATCACAACTATATAGCGTCTTTACACTTTCAACAATTAAACAGTTTGCTGTAGGCCTACAGTAGTTCAACACGTGCGATCATTTGATTTGTAATACTCACATTTGAGTCTCGTCCGTCATCCTTTCCGTCACGTTCGAGTATGACCTATCCTTCTTCTTTTTTATGACGTATCCTCTCGCGTCGCCTCCTGGGATAGAAGAGTATCGGCTTGTTTGATGAGCAAAATCTGCGCAGAATCGATCAGCGCGAGATGCATGCCGGTTAGAAATGTGTCCGAGTGCGGTCCGCCTTGCTCTGATGTCATGCTGACGTATGTCAAAAATCTCTCGCGAGCGCAAGGCACACCTGTCGGATTCTGCAGTCGGCCGCAGTTGCTCTCCACTGACTGCGCTGATCAAAAGCATGATGGGAAACGACTTGCTGACGACACAGCTTATGTTCATTGGTTTAACCTGTTAAGCTGTAACCCCACTTTTGAAAAATCCCAAGAAATGACATACCCAAACTGAAACAGATACAGTTCATGAACCCTTTGTACTAAAAGCACAAGTATGATCTCATTTGAAAGCTGACACCTGGCAGTTTATTGTAAATGTAGAATTAATTATTGTCATAATGACAAAACTTGTTATAAATAGCTTCAAAGTTTTGTAAAGTTATTAGAAATTATTTTTTATGAAATATCCTCATGAAAATAAAATTGAAGTTGGCACTGGAGCAATCTAGAAATGCACTACAGCTAATGCCACATGTCTAAACATTTTATGTTTAAAATCTTAAGATAATAAGTCCAAAACTCTGTATTTAGTGAAATGTTTTTCAAGACCATGTCATGTGACTTTATTTTGATTTGATGCTAAAATGCTACTGATGTTTATTGCCATCTTCTACCCATCTATCCAGTATATTTTCTTTATTGTTTTGTGGTGCAATCGAGCCCCATTCAGTCTCAGTCTCCCCCTGCACACATTCACACCTCTCCAGCCTGGTTATGGCTGTAAATATGCATTTCTTTTGTCTGCATTATAGTTACTAACGACTGGCTATTCACAGGCTATTCATATGGTTTCAGTCACTAATTTCTTTTCTCAAAGTTCACCCTTACATTTTAAACTGTATCTAATGCATTTCTTGAATAAAGAAACATTTCAGTAAGCATTCAAAAAATAATAAAAATATAACTTCTAGGTGGCAGGTGCACCTAGGGCTAGCTAGCATGTTAGCTTAGCACACCATCAATACACGACAATTTATGAGATTAAAACCATGTTTGTGCTTATAAACTTACTTTATAAAGCAAATCGAGTATTTTAAATAATTTTCTGTGATCTAATTTGGCTTCAGATAAAAAATCAGACAGAAAATATACTATTGGATAGTATTCTGCACAACGATTCTATATAGATTAGCATTACATTATAAATATAATCTATTATTATGGAAATACCTGGCATGGATTGAAAAACACAGGTAACTCAAATATCATAGCAAACATGTTTATTGTCTTCAAAATGTCTGCATCTGCATGTTACAGCCATAGTTACAGCGCGATCTGTTGTTAGCATAGACAGTAAAAGAAATGGACACAGCGACCCCATTGGAACTCAATTGAGACAAGTGAAGCCCATTTTTAGCGATTTCTTAGCACTTCCTTTCCTGACGCGCAGACTCAAACCGAGCAAAGCGTTACACGGACCACGTGAGCAACCCGTCTGTCTTCTAGTAGCTGTGCCAAGAGAAATCTGAATCATTCCCTTCCGAATCTTGCAGAGACGGAGAGTGTGAGTAGGAGCTGTCCATGAGCTTGGAGCAGGAGCAACTTTTGCTAGGTATTCTGATTAATTATTGTCATTTTGCCTCCACGTCCCCCCGATTGCCCGCGAGCTTCTCCTCCCGTCCATACGGTAATCTCTCTACTGTGCGACAGAGAGTCGCGTGGTTATGACGCAATCGTTAGCCTACTTTTACAAAAACTGCATCTACGGGGCCATAACATAAGCTACAAGGTAATGGAGCATTTTATACATTGTCGTGTTTCTTTAGAAATAAATAATGGACAAATGGAGTCTTTAAACGCCTCAGATGTAAAGTTATTCGCTGTCAAAGTGACGCCAAAATGAATGGGAGTCAATGGGATGCTAACTGCAGGTGAAGTTCTGCTACAAGATGGCGGCACGCGGCCGACTTCAACTTCCGGTCGACTTCCTTCCCCCCTGGTTGTTAGCTGTGTGTGTGTTCGAGGCTTCCTGGATTGTCACATGATTATGGCACTTCTTCATGTTCTAATACTGTGCACAAGGCGGCGAGGGCGCCCTCAGGCTATTGGTATGAATTGAAAACACATTAACAGAGTATGCAAACGCTCATAATGATTACATCGACGCATTTGGGTATAAATTCAATAAATATTATTCCTGTCTATAGAAATCTGATGTAAACCTATGAGAATATATCAATATTTCTCCAAATCTGCAATTTTTTTAGCTAAAAGCCCTGAAGGACGTTGTTTTGTGTATCGCTGTCATGACGACAGCACGGAGTTTTTTTATGAATGATTCTGAAAGCGGCTGACGCGCATAATTCATATTAAAGGTATCGACTCATTTTTTCATTTCATAACTCCTGACACAAATTAAGAAATAACTGTCGCTATAAGTTTCTCAGAATACAATAGTGGTCAAATTCTGAAACTTGAGTCTTATATCTTTTTAATGATGTATAGTTTGTCAAGGTATAACATTAAATCTGATAGTAACTTTGAACTATATATAAATAAAACCGCTTCAGTGCGCCCGCGCTCTGGCAACGGTTACAACTGTGATGTATTGTTCTCTTTTAAAATGTTTGATTTTAAAACTCTGATATCATGTTTTATGTGTATACGTTATGTGTGAATATTCCCAAAGTATCTAACAGTGCGATCTCTATGGGTTATGCAATGTAATTTTTATAAAAAATAAATAAATAAAAACACATAGGCTATGTCTGTATTAAAGAAAAAAATATTGATAAACATGTATTTGGAATGGAATTAAATAACAAGTACTTTGGGTGTCTTGTTCATTTTATTTATTTTCATATAAAAGCAACATAAATTGAATTACATCCAGTTTATTAGAAACACTGTGCACGAGCGTGAATCCCGCGATATCCATCTTTGATCTCGCAGGTGTCAGATCCACTACGAGAAGAGAGATCTGTCCGGCTTGCCTGCGCTTTTTTCACTCCTCCTCTCACTGCAGCCGCCTACTCTCGCCTACATTTCAGGCGAGGCAAGGCGCATCTCAAACAAGCCTTATCCATCGGTTGAGCACTCAAAAATCTGGGCGGAAGCAGTAAGCCATCCGGGAACTTCTCGCCTACTCTTTTATGAATACTGATGTTTCGAACGTACTGCTTCCTTCACGTACTGTTTTCGCCTACTATATAGTAGGAAAGTAGGCATATTCGAACGCACTTAAGTCCGAATCTCGCGATAATTAGTACGTCACCCAGGTAATTCTCGCCTACTCTTTTGGATTCATACATACTTTTTCGCTCGCCTACTCTTTTTCCCATAATAAATAGTAGGGAAGTATGCGGTTTGGAACGCAGCCTGGGTCTGAACTTCGACGGTTAATGATGACGTAAAACGAGAACCCAAGGACGCAAGATCGCTGAAGAACGCATATTGAGAAACACCCCACGTCTCAAAGAGAAAGTGGTCTGACGTTAGCCAGGCTAGTGGGAACCGGGACCTTCACATAAAAATAAGAATAGGCTACTTGCTTTCAGAGGTAATAGCAAAACCCGCAAAGTGGATAATTTTAATGTGAGATATTACAATTAACCCCGAATTTACACACAGGCAATAAAAAATGATTCGTTTTGGTAAAAAAGCTACATACAGCACCCTTAATTTACATTAAATCAAATCAATGGCCTATTTGGTGTGATCATCCCTTGCCTTGTTCTCTCCTAATGAAATTTAAAGTAGCCTACCAGTAGATTTTGAGACTTGAGGGAAAAAAAGAAACGTTTTTAGAATCGAAACCGAAAGTGTTAAACGAAATAAAACCACTTTTGCATAAGAAACAATATTATAAAACTCGTGAAAACTCGCGAATTACAACATGGGTATCAGTGAAAAGTGAACGTTTAACCAGCACACACACCCGAACTTGACACATTTTTGACCATTGATACTGCTTTTAATCGTAATGCAACGGACCGGCAAATTGGACATAAATTAAGCCTTTAAATAAAATGGTTATTGAGCTGTTTACACTGTCATATGACGTCACACTCTGAGCGTATGTTTAAAAATAATAATAATAAGATAATTTAACATATAAATAACACTTTTTAAATAGCCCACTAAAGTGTTTATTACAAATAAATGACTAAATGTTAAAAATTGATAAATGTAATGAACAAAATTTTGCGTTGCATTTACAATCCTTTGAAAACAGGGGGTGCCCCTGTTACCTGTGCTACCTGTGCACCTGGCGCCATTTCTCAATCACCACAGTTCTCAGCACGAGCTTTGCTTCATGCTTCCGCAAAAGGAGGGTGTCATATTCATCTATGGTCACATTGAGCAGTTAATCGTTAACAAAGTTTGAGCAGTCGACAATTCTCTTCCACCAGATACTGGACTTTGCTTTGGACTCGTACCATGTGACAAGCAAACACTGAAGGACAGAAATTAAATTAAAGTCTAATTCTCTTCAGACTTCAAGTAAGTTTTAGCTTTATTGATTACAGTTATTTTGGGAAATATAGTATTGATTTTATACTGTTTATCACCGTAATTTAAAATTTGAAGTTAAAGTAGGCCTGTTTTATTCCAGAAGTATAATAGGCTACTCCAAACAGACGTAACGTTAGCTGCTAAAAATTAACTTAGACGAATAAATATTTTGAAGGCGATGAAAGTTAACACATGAAGTTTACTCGAAAGGGTTATTTTAAACGAATAATACGTTTCAGAAGGGGTTTCTTTTTTAATTTCGGGCGGTTGCTTTGTTATAATGTGAAATCGAAAGTATTTTAAAATAGACCTTCAGAGATAAAACAGATAAATCTCATAGTGAATGTTCGTTTATGTCAAACATAATTAATAATACTAATACTAATAATCTGCTGAATATAATATTTTGGTTCAGACAGACATTAATTATATATATATATATATATATATATATATATATATATATATATATATATATATATATATATAGTTAAAGTTATATATAGTTAATGCCATATTAAAAATAATAAAATAGATTGTGAACTTGGGGCAATGAAATAAAGTAATAAACAGTTTTGGAAATAAATGAGTGCAAAAAAATATTAAACTGCAATACAGAAAGTTATGAACTTTATATGAGTTCAGTTTGCCACCTCAAGTTTTAAACACAGTAGCCTAATTATAATGTCCATTTCTTAATGTTCTTCAATTTCCCTAATAGCACACGTCACGTACATCACAGAGACATATTTTAGATGTCTACATTTACATCTGCAAGTTGCAGTTGCTCATCTGCAATATGTCTTTAGATTAGATTAGATTTTAGACATTTAGAAAATATTTAAGATTAAGTTTATGATTTAGAATGTATAAAAAAAAACTGCTTTAATTAAGACGTTTATCAGATGTTTCACATTAAGTGTTCTTTAACAGTCACCTCAGAGACATACCTGTGCAATCTGGGTTAGACGTGTTGTGAGTTTTAAGCCAGCAATGTTAGCAATGCTTCCCTGTGACTTATTAATAAATATGCTTCGCTACTGAATGGCTGCATTAGCTTATTACTCTCTAATGCTCAATTAATTGAGAGATATCTTATTAACATATTTTCATCTCCAGGTCATGTTGAGCTGACTGTTTTACAAACCAGTGCTGATCTGCTTGCACTGGTTGTTTAGCTGCAGTAATGGCGGAGGAGCGAGGAAATGACTCTCTCTCTAAGATGAGTCTGTCAGAGAAACAGAGGTAAGACTGCAGCTGTTTTCACACTATCATTTTAAACACTACTGGAGTTTCAGGTTTTTCCTGTGAGGAACAAAACCCTAACAAGGAGTGCTTCTCTCACTATTGTTGTGCGCAAAACTTTAGTTTAGAACTTCCTGTTTTACACAATTGACACTAATTCTAGAACAACAGCTTGTTTGCATCCAATCGAATCTCTGTGGAGTGAAAAAAAATATGAACTTTTGGCAAATCAAATGTTAAACACCGCAAAAGATAACTGGTGTGTCCAAAGTTAATGTCTGCGGTTAAGATAGAAATAATAATTTCATATAGTTTTTGTTAAACTGTATATAATTACCATTTGGAACATCAAATGTCTTGATTGATGCAGAGGCAGTTTTGTAGTAAAGTGTATTTTCCTTCTGCTCTTTGCCATTAGTGAAAGATCAGACTCTGTGACCATTCAAAAGGTCGTGATCACTCTCTTAATCTTAATTATTAGCAAGTAAAGATTTTTATCTGAAGCCGGGCTGAATGACTAAACACTGTTATTTCACTCCTGATATTAAATTAGACCCTCAGTCAACATAGTAAAAACAAGAAATAGTATAGATGTTCAGAATGGAAAAAACATAACACAAGTTTTGCTGTAACTTCCGCCGGTCGTTTCATCATCAAATTTCTTTGGTTTTGGATATGCATCATTAAATTGATCCTCATAATTAGACATTTGAAGCATTTGGTATGAAACTGTACATGTATGCATGGCAGGTACACTAACACCAAAACTATCACTATACTAAAATTGTTATAATTTAAACAAGAACTTTCACATTTTCATAGTCCTGTTATAACTTCATAAATCTCCCGGTTTGATGCCATGCAGTGGGGTATCAGCTGCCTTTCCTTGAGCTGCTTTTACCTAAACATAAATGTTAGATAGAAAAGAAGACATTTCTTTACAACATGTCATGCTCACACAACTCAGTTGATGGCACTCGTTGTTTAACCCCTTCCATTTGCATAAATGGGGTCTTCCAAACAATCAAACATCTTTTTTGCTTTTCTTTTCTTTCTTTTTTTCCAAAACAAAAGTTACCATCCCCCCTTCTGATGCATGTTCCAACCCGTGCATCAATTTAGCATATTGGTTGTAGAAATGTTTCGGGAAACAAGGTTTGCCATCAACACTAAAACAAACTTCCTCTGAAATGAAATAGGCAGTAAAGGTGAAATAAGTTATCATTGTTTTTTGTGGTAGGACACTTAAAACTGCTGAAGTAGTTACAAGGGGGGGAAACAGTGATGTTAGTTTGTTGTGTTGTTACTAGGGTTCAGCCATCTTGAGCTTCAACGGTCTGTGACATCACTGGCATGATAGGCTACCATGACAGCTTCAGCAAAATGGCATCTCAAGAGCATAACAGATCGAGAGGGGGGTCTTATTGCATAGCAAAAATAAAAAAATTGTTATCTGTCCAACAAGCGAATATAACACCTCCGATACCATCAAGGACCGAATAACCTGTTTGCACAATGACTGTGGCATAAATGTGACCACGGCGGGTCCTGTAAACAAGTTCCACTCACCCCTTAGTTGTTATCGTGATGTTCACCTTCACCAGATCACCTAGCTAAATTAATCCGACATCGAGGATGCTATCCAATATAAGCAATATCCATCGACGACACCCACAAGATACTCGTTACTGTGATTTCAGCCGCTTTCAAACTGTGTATGAGAGACGCGGCGCGCCTTGCCAGTTTAAATTTGATGAGCGCACACGCCTAAACGCAATGCACAGACAGCAGCTGTCACAGCGCATGCACTAAACTAAATTCTCTTTATTGTCTTATTGCATTTAAAGTGTCAAAAACACAAGGTTCTTTGTGTTGAAAATTATCAAAGTTAGAGCTTTAAGCGAATGGCTCAGGCGCTAATGGATCCTATGATGTATCTCGTAAATTACCCTACAAGTAATGCCCTGTACAAAGTAGTAGAAATAGGTTCTGTACTCAGAAAACGAGGCATTGGAAAGTTTGTAAGTACATCAGGAGTTTATTTCAAGTGTTATTTAAATAAACTCCTGATGTACAAACTTTCCAATGCCTCGTTTTATGAGTACAGAACCTATTTGTACTACTTTGTACTGGGCATTATTAGTAGGGTAATTTACGAGATACATCATAGGATCCATTAGCACCTGCACTCAGCCATCCGGCTGATTTTTCTAATACCCCTTTCACACAGCGCGATGATCCCGGCAAATTGCCAGAACAACTTCTGTGTGAACGCAAACACGACCCGGGATTGATGCCGGCAATGCCGGGTTGGGGACCTAGTAACATTGGCGTGTTTAGTCCCAGAACGCGAGCTGTGTGAACAAAAGCCATTATCAATGCCATGTCGCAATGATGACGCTGAAGCCAGGATCGTTCGCCAGCTGTGAAACGGTAATGCGCTAGTTTATGATCGAATCAAAAAAAAAAAAAATGCACAAGCGTTGTTTCTCGAGAGAGAAATCGCAGCTCATAAGCAAACTTAAGACGCTGCTGATACATTAAATGTCAGGTCGATGTCACGTGTCTTTATGGGATTTTTACGGCTTGTGTGTGAATGCACTCTCTGATTCTGGAAAATCACTGGCAGTGTGAATGAACCAAAATCAAACAAACCCGGGTCAAATCCCGGGGCACTTTATCCGTGTATTTTCTGGAATCTTTGTGTGAAAGGAGAGCTTATTTAAGCCAACTTTAATAATGTTCAACCAAGGGGAAAAAGGCTTCTGGGGGGGTGTTTGGCTTGAGGTCATGGTGCAATGGACCCTAGGTTGATTTTACTCCAAACCATCCCTTTAACTTAAAAAAGCAGTAGCTATGTAAGCTAACAGAACTGTATAGCAGATGTAGATATCAGTTACAGTGGGACCTCCTGCAATAAATCGATTCTGCTTGCTCTTTGTGTATTAGGGAAAGATCCGGCTCACCTGAGTCCAGCTTAGTGTCTATGAGGAGTGACCGTTCAAAAGATGGTGGACTGCCAAGCTTCAGTGAGAAAACAACATCTACCAAAAGGTATTTCTTGTGTTTCTTGTTGGTCACATATTTACTGTGTTAGAAAGTATTTCAGAGTATCAGTATCATGTAACTTTATTTACATTAAAACCTTTTTCTGAAATGATCAGTGTTGGATAGAGGTAATCTGCTGGTTTGATAATTGTTTGACCAAATTATAAAGACATCTGTGAATGTTTGTGAATCTTTTAATTTCCATGTGATTTGCTGTTTTGTGTAATTTAGTTACAAAGGACAAAAGTAAATATTGGTGCAGAAATTGCATGGTGGGAAAGTTTAAAGGTTTAAAAGGGAATGAACAGTGATATTTTAGAAGATATTTCGTTCCTCCAGTTAATGTTGTCACAAAGGCAAATTTAGGCAAAGGACACAGCGGACTGATGAAACTATTCACTAGTTGAACTATAAACTATAGTGTGAAACTATTCAGCATTAATTTAGCCCGGACAGCATTAAACTTTACACCTCTAATTGTATGTAAGTGTGATTTCGTGAAACAACAGTGATGTATTGTTCTCTAAGGACTGATTTTCCTGCTAAGACAAAACTCACCCTGCAATAAAGCAATAAAGCCATTATGCACCCTGGACAAAAGATAGCAAAGACAGAGCACAGGACAGGCCTGCATTATTGAGTGTGACTTAGCCTATCCAAACTTTTCTTCTTCCTTATCTCTGCATCCCCCTCTCCCTCCTCCCTTCCTCTTCTCACGAGTCAAGTCACCAAAAGTTCACTAAAATGTCTATATATCACATATGATGTATCTTGTGAATCTGTTGTTTTCCTTTTCATGTTTGGTATCATTTTAAGTGTCTCAGTGCGATTGGTAAAATGGTCTTAATTTCATTGCAGTCATTGGTTTAATAAGAAAGATTGAGAACTTAGGAGAATCCTGTTCTACTCTCTGGGTGATGACTCTTCAAGATATCTCCTGAAACCAGATGCTACCCCCTGGGGTACATGAATTGACACAAAAATATTGGTACAACCGTTTTGTTCTGGTCTGGGTATTTAAGGGTGGGTGACAGAGCAGACTTTGGGACCTTTAACCAGGAGCATCCCCCATACTGTGCTGTTTCAGTGTTTTCCTGTTGGAAAACAGTGAGCGGCCGCTTAGGGCAGGGGTTTTCAACCTTTTAGGATATGCGCCCCCCAAGTTTGTCTAATTTCATTCATTTTCATTTCATTCTCTTTCCACTCGTCAGTAACTATCCACACGTCACCTGTATTATGTGCTGCATATAGCGTGCATAAAAATAGTTATATTGAAACAGTACATATCTAGCTTACCTAATGTGATGGCTGAGCCTGTTTCTGAGAGCACAACATACCAATCCGTTGTTTGATACCCGACACAGCTATCCGTAAATCATCGTCCACTGTCAATAAGCGTGAGCGATACTTGCTTTTGATGTAAGTTAAAGGGGACCTATTATGCCCCTTTTCACAAGATGTAAAATAATTCTCTGATGTCCCCAGAGTGTGTATGTGAAGTTTTAGATCAAAATACCCAACAGAATTTTATTTACAGCACGTTTAAATCATCATTTTTTGGGTCTGTGAAAAACGCACTGTTTTAGTCCTTCTCCTTTAAATGCTAATGAGCTGCTGGTTCACGTCACAGGGGGCGGAGCCTAAGCAGCCGCAATCAGAGTTAGAACAGGGAAGATGATAATAATAAAACAGACAGTCACAGTAATGGTGTTCATTTCGACCATAAAAATGCCTGCAGAGTCAGAGAATATATGCTGTATTGAGTTGGAAAAGGTATAGTTTAGTTTAATTACGATTATAACCTATTTGGCATTGCTTGTATACACTATTAATGCAAGCCTGCTGTTGGACTCAGTATGACGATCTGGATTATGCGGAACATACTTCCGGGTTCTACAAAACAGATATAACTACTTCCGGTCGTCAGCTACTGAGGTAAACACAGCGCAGGAATGGCGAACTTTTATAGCCAGTGTTTACAGGAGCTACCCATTCTATCCATTTCAGATGTACATCGTATTGCCAAACGGACTTCCAGAGCCCCCAGTACTCCATTAGATAAAGGATTTAAGTTTTTACGCCTCCTCATTTATTCATGATTATGAAGGTATGTAAGTTAGTATATGTAGCTTTTGCTAATGGCACCCGATAGAGTTAGCTAACTATCAGTAAGTTAGTTTAGACTTGTATGCTATCAGTAGTTTAACCTTTTATATTTGCTTGCAGACGATTAAAACAATCAAATGAAGACTGCATTTTATTTTTTTATAAAAAAAAAAAAATTCTGATACTTAAGCATTCGTGACATTTTAATTAAAACAGAAATAAGAATTGTATTCTAAAAAAGCGACAAATAAGTTACCTCAGAGATCACCTACCGCTGCAGATGCATACAGCAGTGCAAACCGGAAATGCTTATACCTGTTTTCCGGTGCGAACGTTGGGCGTTCCGCATAACCCCTATTGTCTGAATGATGACACAAAATATACTGATGAGTTTAATAAAGTTTACTGTATGTCACACAAAAGATGAAGCATCAGTTTTTCTTCAGAAAATCACTGTTAGAGCTGAGTAAACAGTATAAGAAGTGCATAAGTAACTTACATACATTTCTGTAGAGTTGAGGGAGCATTTTCTTTGAAAACAAAATGAATCCACCTCGTCTTCAGTGGCTGGCAGATTTCAAGAGTAAATAGAGAGAGCTATGTGAATGAATATCCAGCTACAACACCTTCAACGCTTGGGAGATGCTTCGACGCTTCTTGTGAGTGCATTGCTGCAGCAATGGCGGATGTGTACAACTCGCAGTGAATTCGATCAGGGCGGGTCTAAGTTATAATGGCGGTGTCAGTCAACACTCGGGGGCGGGGCCTGTGGCTTTAGTGATGTCACTAAAGCCACATTCTGAAAACGGGTCGTTTGGAGAGACTGCTTTTGATTTATGGAGATTAAAAAAAAAGGAGTGAGTGGATTTTTATCACTGTAGGGTGGTTGTGTACACACACTGCCAACACACATTTATGTCCAAACACCATACAAAAGTGAATTTTGCATAATAGGTCCCCTTTAATATAGAAAATGTTGCTTCGCAGAGCCAAGTTGAGGCAAAAGGCATCAATTGCAAGTCTCGCAAGTTCAGCGTACTCTGTCTCCACTGACAGCCAGAATTCCGGCAGTGTGTTCGAGTCAAACAGTGTCTTCAAAGTTCGGTCACTTGAAAGGTCCAGAAGGGCATCCTGCTGATTTGATGACAGACTCACTGCGCTTTCGTTGAAGGGGTTATGAACCCAGTCGTACTGGTTCCAACTATGCTGCTCAGGAAAATACTTATTGAAATGTGCAGACAGGGCTTGTAGATGGAGAGTTATTTCTTTTTTTGTATCATTCCAATTAAGCTAATTTTCCGTGAGAAATTCATCCAAGGTTGGGAACATGTCTACATTACCCCCATCAGCCTGCCCTCTCCATCGCTCCAATTTCCTCACAAACCCCACAATTTTATTGGACATTGTTGGTAGGTTTGAATTCGGGCCCTGAAGAGATGAATTAAGGGTATTGAGTCTATCAAACATGTCAGACAGGTATGCAAGATCTGTGAGCCACTTTGGGTCAGTAAAAAAATTTGCAAAGGAAGATTCACAATTGAGCAGATAAAGTCTTAGTTCGTCACGCAACGCAAATATCCTCTGCAATACTTTACCTCTGGAGAGCCACCGTACCTCCGTGTGCAAAAGTAGCGATTCATATTCTGACCCCATTTCTTTGCATAATAGGCCAAACAGTCTTTTTTTAAATTGTCTTGATGAAATTGACAATTTGTGTTGCTGTTTTAAGCACTGCGTTCAATTCGTCAGGAAGAGTTTTTGCTGCAAGGACCTCCCTTACCCCTTTTCCACCAACAAGAACCAGGTGCTGGTTCGGAGCTAGAGCTAGTGCCGGTTCGGAGTTGGTTCGACTGACGAGCCTCCAAAGAACCGGTTTGCTTTTCCACAGGCTAAAAGAGCCAACGCAGAGCCAGGTCTTACGTCACAGCTACGTCTCATCTTTCTCAGCAACGTTAGCGCGGCGGCGCCAAACACAAACACATCATCAACAATGGCGCACGTTGCTTTGCTATTGATGTTCATGGCTTTGCGGACCTACATCGGCATCCAAACACGGCGGATCCAACGTGTTCGCGCGGCTCGCCATTATTTGTACAGACGGAGATTACAAGCGAGAGTAACGGCATGTACATAACATTTATTTCTAACAATAAGATGCCGACGTTAGCCTTAGATTTATATTTTAGATCGCGTCCATCGTGTTTAGCTGCTGTTAGCTCGATTAGCTGCTATTTGAAAATGGCGGTCACAAGTTTCTCTTCAGTCTTGTTGGCCACGGTAACCCCGCCCCCTGCAATGATTTGGTGCTTAAGAACCAGTTTTACTGGTTCGGAGCTGGTGCTTTGGCGGTGGAAAAACAAAGAACCGATTTGAAACTAGGCTCTGGCTCCGAACCAGCACCAGCTCTGCCTTGGTGGAAAAGGGGTACCTGTGGATCATACAGTGGGTGAAACGCACATGCAGAGCTACTTCACGAACCAAAGCAGCGAGCCCTTTATTTTTCCCTAACATTTACCATTGAGTTTTTCAAAAATATCTCTTCCGGTGCATGTTTTTTCCATTGCTGAGCAAAATAACAGATCTTCAAGCAATTTTCTCTCATGACGGTAGCGAACAAATACTAGTAGTTGCGAGGAGTTTGAGATGTCTGTCGACTTGTCTAGTTGCAATGAAAAAAAATTCTGTCCCGTATTCTCTCAATTAGTTGACATTTGATGTCGGTTGCCATTTCAGTAATACGGCGGCTCATAGTGTTGTCTGATAGTGGAATTTGTTCAACGTCACTGGCAAACTTATCTCCAAACATATTTCTACAGATGGCCATTGCTGCTGGACGAATGAGGCTCTCTGCAATTGTATTAGGCTTTTTGTCCTTGGCAACTAAATACGCCACCTCATATGAAGCTGTAAGCGCTTTGACTGCGACAGTGGTTTGGCTGGTCATAGTTTGTTTTTGATTTTTTTTAATCCTGATTCTTTACGGCGAAAAAAGTCAACCGGTTTATCTTTTAACGTCGGGTGTTTGGTTTGTAAGTGACGTATTAGTTTCACAGGTTTTAAACTGTCATTTGCAAGCACCTCAGAACATACAACACACTGTGGACGTGGTTCGTGATTAAGTGTGATGCACGTGAATCCGTATTTGATGTACTGTTCGTCATACTTTCGTCGTTTTGATGCACCCAGGCCTTTGGTTTTTCCTATTAATCCTCTCTGCGTGGAAAGCCCCGTTGACGTGGAGGGTTCGACATCAATTTGCGGAAGTTGTACAGGTTCAGTCGGACACTCTTCTTCTTTTTTGCCTGACGGTTCACCCGTTTTATCACTGGTATTATTACGTTTAAGCCACCGGTCCATTTTTGTTTTGTTTTAATATTTAGCTTGAACTCGATCGCGTCAACTCTGCTCCTCTGCTCTGTAGCCAACTAATATATCACCATGGCAACATCACAGAGACTGAGGTCGCCTCGCCTGATTAGCTGCGGGACTAATCAGATTGCCCCCTCTAGTGGATGACTAAAGATTTGCTATCTTACATTCACGTTACACTTAAGCCTCTGAATTCACAGTTTCTCGCGCCCCCCCTTAACAGGTGTTGGTGCCCCCCTAGGGGGGCGGGCCCCACAGGTTGAAAACCCCTGGGTTAGGGTAAAATAGTTGCAACTGCACCCTCTGACTATTTCAGGACTGGCTAGTTTGTGATCGTGAGCGCACATTCGCGGCGTGACGTCTCAAAGTGACACCGGGTCCTTAATGAACGAATATTTGAAATTATGAGATGCTCAGAATAATCAAAGATCGAAATTAATTCATAATCAATATTTATGACTATTTTCTAATAAGAAATACGATCTAAATTATCATTTGAAATTGGAGTCAGATTACGCATAGAGCTAAAGTAATATTGAAACTAAATTCCAATAAATTAAGTGAACTTCACTGGAGCGCTGAAAAGACATACACGCATTATTCCTTCGCCCACCGTTGGATTCCGTCATTGGGCCAATGGGTGGTCTTTACAGTTCTCTTTTAAAATGTTTGATTTTAAAACTCTGATATCATGTTTTATTTGTATACGTTATGTGTGAATATTCCCAAACTATCTGACAGTGTGATATCTATGGGTTATGCAATGTCATATTTATAAAAAAATAAATAAAATAAAAACACATTTGTCTGTATTAAAGAAAAACTGATTGATAAACATGTATTTGGAATGGAATTAAATAAGTACTTTGGTCAAGTTTTGTTCATTTTATTTATTTTCATAAAAAAGCAACAGAACTTAAATTACATCCAGTTTATTTGCAACACTGTGCACAAGTGTGAATCCCGCGATATCCATCTTTGATCTTGCAGGTGTCTGATCTATTACGAGAAGAGAGAACTGTCTGGCTTGCCTGCGCTTTTTTCACTCCTCCTCTCACTGCAGCCGCCTACTCTCGCATACATTTCAGGCGATGCAAGGCGCATCTCAAACAAGCCTAATGTAGTTGCTGTCGTGCACGCACCTGCTCCCCATGACACGGCCTCACTGCGCTCATTTCTGGCCCTTACATATTGGTATAGTAAATTTCTCCTTGACTACGCAACAGTGGTTGAACCCCTGCATGAAGTTTTGAGAACCTCCACTGACATGAACTTTCTCTGGACTGATAAGGCTGATCAAAGTTTTACCACCCTGAAGACACTCTTATCAAAGAGCCCCATTCTAGCTCTATTTGATCCCCGATTGCCAACTTACGTGAGTACTGATGCTTCTGATTACGGTTCGGGAGGAGTCCTTTCTCAGCTACACGCTGATGGTACTGAGCGCATAGTGGCATTTGACTCCGAATAGTGGCATTGGCCTCCTGTTTTGCCACTTCTGTTTTACTATTTTATATTTGAGTCTGATACTGTTTTGCTCCTCCTGTTTTAAGGTGCTCTTAGCTTTGCTGCTCTTATTTGTGCTCTGTGTTGTTCTGTAGGTATTATTTTCTTTTAATGTGTTTGTTCTGTAAAGCACTTTGGTCAGCCAGTGAACTCTTTTGTCACCTGAAAGTACTCGACCGGGGAGAGGGAAGCACTGGCTTGTGTGTGGAGTATTGAAAAATAGAGGACGTGTCTCTGGGGTAGACATTTCTTTCTGCGCGCTGACCACCAAGGTTATTTTCGTAAACTAAGACTAAAACTATTGGTCAAAAAACATTTTCGTAAACTGAAATAAAATTAAAAAATCATAATAAATGAAAAACGAAACTAACTACAGTTACTGAAATACTAACTGAAATAAAATAATAATTAGCAAAAATAAATAAATGTTTTCATATTTATTTATCACACACAACGTGCAGAAAGACGCGCAACAATATTGTGTGCACAGACAGCTCGCCAGAATCGAATTTTCTTTCGTGCTTGAACGAACAATAACACACACCATTATGCTAAAATGTCCGTTTGGGTCAGTTTATGTTCACACCTTAAACGAACCATACCAGAGTTCATTTGGAACCGTGCCGAGACCACCTCTTCAGCTGGGTCTCGGTTCGGTTGTTTGGTCCGGTTTGTTTGGCACCCGAGTGCGATTGTTTTTTTTGTTTTTTTGTACCAGTGGTCACTCTGCTACATTTACAGCTGAAAAAAGTAAACTAGACATGTTTAACAAGATTTCATCTTTAATATGAATTAGTTTGTCTGAATTTTTCATAGTTTTTTCTTGTATACTTTTAAGTTCCATTTATTTGGTGCTTTGTTCAATCTCAAACCATTATTTTATTTTTATTATTAAGATATCTGCACAAGAGTTAATTGTAATCTCGGCAAACATTAAACTTTGCTGAAATTAAGTGTCTCGCTTTGGTCTACACTGTAAGTGTTCTGTTTGCTCTGCCAAACTATAATTACTAAAACTCAAACTAAATAAAATAAAAACTAAATAGAAATGTGTTTGCAAAATAAAAACTAAACTAAAACTAACAAAACCATTAATGAAACTAACTTAAACTAAACTGAAATTTAAAGCAAAATTTAAAACGATATTAAAATAAAAACTAATTTAAAAAAGCAAAACTATAATAACCTTGCTGACCACCAAGCCCTTACAATGCTTCTTACATCAAAAGGCACAGGTAGAGCGGGCATGCAAATTGCTAGGTGGTCAGCCCATCTGTTATGCTATTCCTATGATGTTGCATTCCACCCTGGGAGATACAACACAACAGCAGACTGTCTCTCTCGACTCCCCTTACCTGAGACGAGTGAACCAACCATAGACTGTAAAAAAAACATGGACGTAGTATCCGTGACATCAACCGTAGGTTTCTGAAGACCGTTTTTGAAGCATAGACAGTATATAAACTGGACACAGCGACCCCATTGGATTCAACGGAGGAAAGTGAAGTCAATTAGAAGCACTAACTTCCTGATGGTCGAGCGTACTGCGCAGACTCAAACTGAGCTTGACGAAGTAGATGTGACGTGAGCAACCCGTCTGTCTTCTAGTAGCTGTGCCAAGAGAAATCTGAATCATTCCCTTCCGAAACTTGCAGAGACAGAGAGCGTGAGTAGGAGGTGTCCATGAGCTAGGAGCAGGAGAAACTTTTGCTATGTATTCTGATTAATTACTTTGCCATTTTGCCTCCACGTCCCCCCGATCGCCTGCGAGCTTCTCCTCCTGTCCATACGGTAATCTCTCTACTGTGCGACAGAGAGTCGCGTGGGTATGACGCAATCGTTAGCCTATTTTTACAAAAACTGCTTCTACGGGGCCATAACGTAAGATACAAGGTAATGGAGCCTTTTATACATTTTCGTGTTTCTTTAGAAATAAATAATGGACAAATGGAGTCTTTAAACGCCTCAGATGTAAAGTTATTCGCTGTCAAAGTGACGCCAAAATGAATGGGAGTCAATGAGATGCTAACAGCAGGTGATGGTCTGCTAGCCAATGGCGGCGCCCGGGGAAGCTTCAACATAATATGAAACGCTGCCCCCGTTTTGAAGCCTAAAGTGGGCGGAGCCGGCCGTCGCCATCTTGGCCTCCCGTCACCTCGCGTCACTCCCGGATAACAGAATATGGGCAAAGAGGCGGGGCGTGAGTGGAGCCATATGCAGCCCAAACTTTACACAAACAAATAGATAGTTACCTCCTTCACAGACTATTCAATTCAATTAAAATTTCAATTCACTACTTGCAAACAATAGAACTTAAATTACTACAGTGTCCAAAAGGTTGTAATAAATGTATTTTAGCTTAAGAATTTGTGGAGGACATCACAGCTATTACAGGATAATTTCCTACACATATCTTTGAGGACATGTCAAAAAATACTTCCAAATATAGTCAGTGTTAATAAATGTTACGCTATTTATGAAATGCAGGCATAACATTAACGTTATATGACAACGTTTCAGACGTTTTTTACAGTCTATGGCTTCATCCTAACGTTACAGATCACACAGTCTGTTGGATCTTGGAGTGTAATAAAGTTTTAAATGCAATTATAAATAATAAATAAATTATTCGAAATAAAATTAATAAATGAAATTATATTAGAATTTCACTCACCGGAAAAAATGTATTCCAGGCTTCTTCTGGGACGATCTGTTAATACAGTTAACCCCACAGCAAGTCATTATGACAGTGAAATAATCTCGACACAGCAGAATTGCTAAGATTAGTGGCTGGAATTTTTTTTTTTTACGATAAATTAGCTGAGGTAACGTGATGGCTAACAGACAGCAGACACACGGCTAATGACCACAGCAGCGGGAATCCACCTGTCACTCAAACGTGGACACACTCTTAATTATGCAGAACTTTAAAGGGCACCTATTATGCAAAATACACTTTTACATGGTGTTTGAACATAAATGTATGTTGGCAGTGTGTGAGCAAAACCACCCTAGAATGATAAAAATCCACCCAGTGGTTTTTTTACAATCTCAATAAATCATAAGCACTGTCTCAGAATAAGCTGTTCTAAGATTCGGCGCAATGTGACGTAGAATTGCACAGGCCCCTCCCACGACTGTTGAGTGACACTTCAGTTTGAGCATAGACCCGCCCTGAGTGAGCTGGACACAGTCCGCCATTGTTTCGATGCTTGAGCAGCTGTAGACAAGAATGTCTCCTAAGCGATTGAGGTGTTTTAGGATGTAAAAATGAACAGCAGTCTTCATTTACTTTCGTTGTTACTCGAGGATGGATCTCACCAACTGTTCGTGATCAAGCTTACGGTCTTCAGAGCGACAGGCCTAACGTTACTGATCACGGCAGAAATGAAAGTGAGTGCACGCACTTTATGACAGCTCATCGAGTCATTTTACGGATAATAAGGTTTACCAGTTGATTAAGCACCCACTGAAAAGGTGTGTATATATTTGTTTACTGTTAGTTGTAACGAGTGTTTTGTGTACTTCGCTGTGTATGTTGTTGATAATGAAAGGGAGAGAGAGAGAGAGTTTATGGATAAGACTTTAATGCTCACTTCTTATACTGTGTTTGTTCAGCTCTTACTGTGATTCTCTGGAGTAAAACTAACGCTTCATCTTTTGTGTGATGTACAATAAACTTCACTGAACTCATCAGTATATTTTGGTCATCATTTGGACAGGGTACAGCAGGCTTGTATTAGTGGATAAAAGCAGATGACAAATAAGTTATAACCGTAATTAAACTAAACTATACCTGTTCTATCTCCATACAGCATATATTCTCTGGCTCTGTGGGCATTATTGCCCGACTCAGAGTCGAAATGAACACCGCAACTGAGAGTTTCTGTTCTGATATTGTCCTGGCTCTGAGCGCGAGCTCGTGAAGCTCCGCCCCCTGGGCCGGCAGCAGCAGTTAATTTGCATTTAAAGGGCACACACTAAAACAGCGAGTTTTTCTGAGCCCCAAAAAACAATTCCAACCACAACAAATTCCTTGTGTGTTTGCGCACACTTGGCAAATAAAAGCTCATTCTGATTCCGATTCATACACTGAAAATGACTCTGAAGTTTATTATCAATGTTGTGGATTTATCTTTGTTTATAAAAACTTAACTTAAAAAAGCAGTAGCTATGTAAGCTAGGGTGACCATATTCCAAGTCATGTCCGGCCGGGATTTCGAGATAGCCCAAAATATCCGCGATTCGGCTTTTGCTTTCTCGTCGCCATTCATTTTGTTTACATGTACACCTTTTGATTCAGTAGTACTGAATTAATTCCGATTGGTTAATCTGAATGTAGTGTTTACATGAACGCTAAACAAGTGATCGGTTGATGTGCGTGTAAGCATTGCTAAGAAAATTCCTGTGTTTTCGTCTCGGTCGGGATCCGTGTGAATCAGAATGCATGACCTGCAAAGCTGGCACGTACGTGTCAGTGTCAAATAACGTAATAATGTAAACATAATGAATGGTGACTGTAGAAAGCAAAAGACGAATCCCGGGCATTTTGGGCGATCTCGAAATCCTGGCCAGATATGTCCTGGTTAAACAGGACGTATGGTCACCCTATGTAAGCTAACAGAACTGTATAGCAGATGTAGATATCAGTTACAGTGGGACCTCCTGCAATAAATCGATTCTGTTTGCTCTTTGTGTATTAGGGAAAGATCCGGCTCACCTGAGTCCAGCTCAGTGTCTATGAGGAGTGACCGTTCAAAAGATGGTGGACTGCCAAGCTTCAGTGAGAAAACAACATCTACCAAAAGGTATTTCTTGTGTTTCTTGTTGGTCACATATTTACTGTGTTAGAAAGTATTTCAGAGAGTATCATGAAACTTTATTTACATTAAAACCTTTTTCTGAAATGATCAGTGTTGGATAGAGGTAATCTGCTGGTTTGACCAAATTATTAAGACATCTGTGAATCTTTTAGTTTCCATGTGATTTGTTGTTTTGTGTGATTTAGTTACAAAGGACAAAAGACCACAGTAAATATTGGTGCAGAAATTGCACGGTGGGAAAGTTTAAAGGTTCAGAAGGGTATAAACTGATGAACTGAGTGAAACTATTCACACGATTTCTAAAGAGGAATTACATCCAGATCCTGATAATGTAGTTGCTGTCGTGCACGCACCTGCTCCCCATGACACGGCCTCACTGCACTCATTTCTGGCCCTTACGTCTTGGTATAGTAAATTTCTCCCTGACTACGCAACAGTGGTTGAACTCCTGCGTGAAGTTTTGAGAACCTCCACTGACATGAACTTTCTCTGGGCTGATCAAAGTTTTACCACCCTGAAGACACTCTTATCAAAGAGCCCCATTCTTGCTCTATTCGATCCCCGATTGCCAACTTGCGTGAGTACTGATGCTTCTGATTACGGTGTGGGAGGAGTCCTTTCTCAGCTACACGCTGATGGTACTGAGCGCATACTGGCATTTGCCTCCCGAACTCTTTTGTCAGCTCAAAGAAAGTACTCGAATGGGGAGAGGGAAGCACTGGAAGCACTCTCATTTTATTTGCTTTGTCAGTCTCTGATTTCTTTTCTGCATCGGAGAGTTGCCTGCTGTTAGCCCAACTTCGTGCACAGATCAAGAATGGCTGGCCTAAAAACAAGAAGTCAGTGAAACAAGAACTAGATCCTTACTTTCACATCAGACCCTGAGAGGACAAAAGGACCTCTCTGGAGATTACCATTTGAACTGGCTCTTGTGCACCATCGAGATGAAAGTCTCACCTCCAAATCAACTTCATCTACATCTCTTTCCCTCTCCCTTCACCCCCTCTCTCTCATGCTCAGATGATTCACCTGAATTCCCAATAAAATGTATAGTTTAAATGTATAGAGTATTTTCATGTTTGGTATCGTTTAAAATGTCACAGTGCGACTGGTACAAATGTCTCATTTCAGAATAAGTAAAACACAAGGTAATAAGGTTTTAAGAGTTTATGGATAACTGACACAAAAAGGAGGATGGTCTCTCAAGCAAATGGTCACACACCCCCAGGAGGTGCTACCCCTGAATGCAGAAATTTCTATTGTTAGCACGTTTCCAAGTGAAAGGTTTGTCTATATAAGGAAATGCAGCAGGGAGATCGACGCCTTTTCTGTACTTCAGATTGGCCCGTGAGGCTGAGAGAGAGATCTCTTAGCCTCACGTATTTCTTAAAGTTGGGTTTGCATCTTCTCTCTATTCCAGAGCATTTTATGTTTTGTATCAATTATCTTTGAATTGATTATGAAATTGGCATGATACGTTTACCTGACATAATAAATTGTTACATGCGATTATTCTAACTGATCTTGACATTGTTCATTTAATGGTTAAAAGGAATAGTCAAACATTCGCTCACTTTTAGTGAGGCACAGATATTATTAAAACCTTTCATTTATGGAGTCAGATGAATTAACAAGTAAATACATATGATTAGTGTATTACAAATTTAACCAACCAATACTTTGCATGAGTGAGGACAGAACACGTGATACCTTCCCCGTGTTTTGGCGAACCGGCAATTGGACCAATATATCGGGCCTTACAAAACAATGAATCAAATCTGCAATTCAGGAAAAGAAGCCCTGAAAGGCAGCTGTGACACAGTTCTTGCGTAATTTCCAGGTGACGCCACATGCTACCACAGGGGCTACACCTTTCAAACTCCTGCGTGGCCACAATGTGTGTACAAAATGGGATGTCCTGTCTGTCAGCACGGAAGTGAAGACATATTCTGAGATCAAACACACTGTGACACGTAAACAGCAGAAATGTAAAGACTATACTGACAAAAAGAGAGGAGCTAAGGTACCCAAATTCAAGGAAAAGGACTGGGTGCGTATTAAGAAACCAGAGCATGTTCACAAAGGCTCAACAAGGTCGTAGCTTTTTGGGGTTAAAAATTATCCAAAATAAATTTTTGAACCAGTACATAACCAGCCAGTGTTCAAAGCTATCTGCTTGCCTTAGCTCGATTTAAAGGACACCTATTATGACTCTTTTCACAAGATGTAAAATAAGTCTCTGATGTCCCCAGAGTATGTATGTGAAGTTTTAGCTCAAAATACCCAACAGATCATTTTTTACAGCATGTTTAAATTTGTATTTTTTTGGGGCTCAGAAAAACGCGCTGTTTTAGTGTGTGCCCTTTAAATGCAAATTAACTGCTGCTGCCGGCCCAGGGGGCGGAGCCTCATGAGCTCGCGCTCAGAGCCAGCAGGACAATCTCATCTGATAATATCAGAACAGAAACTCTCAGTTGCGGTGTTCATTTCGACTCGGAGTCGGACAATAATGCCCACAGAGCCAGAGAATATATGCTGTATGGACATAGAACAGGTATAGTTTAGTTTAATTATGGTTATAACTTATTTGTCATCTGCTTGTGTCCACTAATACAAGCCTGCTGTAGCAAAACCCGTCCGAATGATGACCAAAATATACTGAGGAGTTCAATGAAGTTTTTTGTACATCACACAAAAGATGAGCGTTAGTTTTACTCCAGAGAATCACAGTAAGAGCTGAACAAACACAGTATAAGAAGTGAGCATTAAAGTCTTATCCATAAACTCTCTCTCTCTCTCCCTTTCATTATCAACAACATACACAGCGAAGTACACAAAACACTCGTTACAACTAACAATAAACAAATATACACACCTTTTCAGTGGGTGCTTAATCAACTGGTAAACCTTATATCGGTAAAATGACTCGAAGAGCTGTCATAAAGAGCGCGCTCGCACTTTCATTTCTTCCGTGTCCAGTCACGTTAGGCCTGTTGCTCCGGAGAGTGTAAGCTTGATCACAAACAGTTGGTGAGATCCATCCTTGAGTAACAGCGGGAGTAAATGAAGACTGCTGTTCATTCTTACATCCATCAACAACACACCTCAATCGCTTAGGAGACATTCTTGTCTACAGCTGCTCAAGCATCGAAACAATGGCGGACTCTGTGTCCAGCTCACTCAGGGCGGGTCTATGCTCAAACTGAAGTGTCACTCAACAGTCGTGGGAGGGGCCTGTGCAATTCTACGTCACATTGCGCCGAATCTTAGAACAGCTTATTCTGAGACAGTGCTTATGATTTATTGAGATTGTAAAAAAACCACTGGGTGGATTTTTATCATTCTAGGGTGGTTTTGCTCACACACTGCCAACACACATTTATGTTCAAACACCATGTAAAAGTGAATTTTGCATAATAGGTGCCCTTTAAAATGGTAAGCTTGTAATAATGTTTTTAATTCCAGTGGTATTCCAGAGCATGTCTTTGCGTAATTACGTCACATCTGTACACATAAAGAGTAGTCTCGGCTAGTAGGCTATGAGTGTGAGGATGTTGGAGGTGGAGATTTATAGCCTTTTCTCACAGCACTTGATATAATTAAACGTATCAATTTGATGGCGGATCCAGAAAGGTTCAAACGACAATCACCAACTGGAGAATCACCCGTTGTAAAATGCAAAAGACTTTGGACTTCGGAGTGGCTACAGAAAAAAAGAGACTACAACCAAGCCCACGCGAAAATAAGGATAGACATCGGAAGGGCATTAAATGTAGACACGCAATGCTTATTGTTGTTAAAATTAACAATTTGAGAACAATAATTTGCATGGTTTGACGTGATATGATAAGCGATCGTTAGATTTAATCGGCACGATTTACTGCAATGCTTTTTTCCCCTTAGTTGGTCAGAACAAAAGTGGATGTTACTTGTTCAGATGACATTTTCCGGTAAAAATTCTTATGTTGGTCATACTTCCAAAAACTAGAATCTTTGATTGCGAATGCCAGTATCCACAACCCATGTAAAGTTGATCATTCCGCGAATAACTACAATTGCAGATTTCAAACAGAGATGGCGACAAAGAGGAAAAACTGCGGACTGCAGCTTTAAAGAAAGTGCTAGGAGTTAATACACCATTTGTTTTGCTAATAGAACTTGTTTTATATAAAGTGGTCAATTGTTTCTTAAAGTAATTCTTTAATTCTATAATACTTACAGTGTTTGGAATAGAGTATGGTATCATGTTGTAATGTTCGAAGACAGTACCCTAACCAAAATACTTCAAAGAAAATTGGAAATGTTGTGTCTGCAGAGTTATTGTGTAGTCACAAGATGACAGTGGAAGGAAGGAAAAGAAAAGAGTAGCAAAGAGAGGAAAGAAAATACACACTTGTGTCTGTGCTTGCTTCTTTATTTTATTACAAGACGTACAAACCTCACAATAAATATACATATTTTTTATATGCTTGTATATACAAAGTACATAATTTACAAATCTGTACACAGGTCTTCTGTTCTGTTTCAGATGTATACATTATTATTTATTTCTTCACTTATTTTTATTAGTCTTATTTAAATATTCTTCTGTTCTCGTGTCATATATGTATGTTTATTTATATGTATGTTTGTATGTACCAAGAGCTCCTGTAAAACCACAACAAATTTCTTTGCGCACACTTGGCAAATAAAAGCGCATTCTGATTCCGATTCATACACTGAAAATGACTCTGAAGTTTATTATCAATGTTGTGGATTTATTTTTGTTTATAAAAACTTAACTTAAAAAAGCAGTAGCTATGTAAGCTAACAGAACTGTATAGCAGATGTAGATATCAGTTACAGTGGGACCTCCTGCAGTAAATCGATTCTGTTTGCTCTTTGTGTATTAGGGAAAGATCCGGCTCACCTGAGTCCAGCCTAGTGTCTATGAGGAGTGACCGTTCAAAAGATGGTGGACTGCCAAGCTTCAGTGAGAAAACAACATCTACCAAAAGGTATTTCTTGTGTTTCTTGTTGGTCACATATTTACTGTGTTAGAAAGTATTTCAGAGAGTATCATGAAACTTTATTTACATTAAAACCTTTTTCTGAAATGATCAGTGTTGGATAGAGGTAATCTGCTGGTTTGATAATTGTTTGGCCAAATTATAAAGACATCTGTGAATCTTTTGGTTTCCATGTGATTTGTTGTTTTGTGTGATTTAGTTACAAATGACGAAAGACCACAGTAAATATTGGTACAAAGTTCCATTGTCTCTGCGTTCAAGACTAGTAAATTTAGCTCACGAAGGACACCAAGGCAATGTACGGACAAAACAAAGGCTTCGCAAGCTCTACTGGTGGCCAAAAATGGGCAGAAGTGTAGAAACTCTGAATGCCTCATGTTTGACATGTCAGCTGAACGACAAAACGGCCAAGCCTTCACCTGCACCTCTCGTACCTGTGGAACTACCTAACGGTCCATGGCAAAAGGTAGCCATCGATAATAATAATAATAATAATAATAATAATAATAATAATAATAATATATTTTATTTGTAAAGCACTTTTCATAGTTAAAAACAATCCCAAAGTGCTACACAGTATAAACAAAGTTAAAAACCGGAAAGAAAAATTAAAAAGTTAGCAAAAAGTAAAAAATGCTTGTTTAAAAAGAAAGGTTTTGAGTCCTTTCTTAAAAGAGTCTATGGCTTGAGGAGCCCTTAGGTTTTCTGGACGGGAATTCCAAAGACGCGGCGCGGCTGAGCAGAAGGCTCGATCCCCCATAGTGCGGAGCTTAGTTCTGTATGTTTGAAGAAGGGCTTTGTTTCCAGAGCGGAGGTTGTGTGAAGAGTTTTGTGTTGTGAGTAGTTCCTTTAAAGGCAGGGTCGGCGCCAGGACATACGGAACGAGGGGGCCTCGTTGTGTCACTGGGGGGGCATACCTCTCCCACCCTCAATAATAATAATACACCCACTTTTAATTAAAACAACAACAACCTCTATAAATCCATGATTGCTTGAATGATCAAGCACGTTAGGTGTTTTAGACGAATACAGATTATGAATAAAGAGTAGAAGTTGACTGAAAAAAAAAATACTTAACGAGCTGCTAGTGACGTAATTTATTTAATCGCCTGTCGCAAGTGAAAATGCAAAGTTGCAAAGCTGATTTTATTCTAGTAAAACTAAATTAATTTACAAAAAGAAAAAATATATAGGCTATATATATTTATTTTTTTAAATAGGCCTATATATATCGTCGCTGTCGGGCGGAATCCTCGTATCTCTCAGGAAATTAAAAAAACGGCATATTTTTTTTAGTTATTAAACATTGTATCGTTAAAGTTGGTGTTATACCTTATTGCTATCCTATACTGTTGTGTACCAACATTAACACAACATTTCCCCAAAATCATGTTTAATCGATATGAGTGATGCATGCAATACCAAAATACTAGGCTGTCTAAAATAGGCGGAAATTAATCTGCATGCAAACAAAGTCAGCGGTCGCGTTGAGCCTTTTGACAAGAGAAAAGGCTTCAGTAGTTAACCAAAGCTAACGACTGGTTACATACATCTTCCTAAACTCCATTTTAAAGGTTTAAGAGCTATAAGTGAAGCAGAACAAAAAACGATGAGCTGACTAACGTTAGGCTGTCTAATAGGCGGAAATTAGACCAGTAGACCTACCTTTTTTCTCCCATAAATAAAAACCTTGCTACTTGGGGTATTTTACATGCACAGTGCCAACTTCGAGTCAGTAAAATAATAAAAACAATAATTTAATGCTGGTATCCAAAACATTTAATTCAATTCAAGTATTATATTAGATACATTTTAAAACTTCAATGCACACGTAGGCCTATAATAAGCCTAGTAATAATAAGCCTAGTAATAAGTAGACATTTAAAATACATCAATAACTGATATCATAGTTTAACACAGATAAAATCAGAGTTAAGGCTTGCTTTACGTGTTGCTCGACGAGGACTTCTTAATCGTTGTGACTTTTCAATCCTGAGGAGACAAAATGCCGCGAGCCTCCCGCCCGCCGCGGAGTGAGGAAGAGGTGGAGTTATGAGGATTCTCAGACAGTTAAGTGTCCAATGGAGTTAAGAGATTTGCTCTCAAGCTATTTTCAACACTTTAGATTGGTTAATAATTTGTAAAAATAACAGTACCACGTGGGGACTGACCAATAGCATCAATTTGTGAAAAAATATGAAATTGACCAAATTTGGACATACAAGGTTTCCACCCGACAGGCGACAGCAACGATATGTAGTCAATTATATGTCAGGAATAAGAGGGCACAGTGGAACCGTCACCATGCCTGTTGCTGAGTCTCAACGGATGAAATCGCGCTCCGAGGCATGGTGGTGTGCTGACCAGAGGTGAGGGGGCACAGTAACCTAGGTGGCCGGGCCAGGCCCCCTGGGGCCCCCTCGTGGCGCCGACTCTGTTTAAAGGGTTACTTCAGGATTTAGCATTAAGCTTTGTATTAGTAGAAAACCTGTAGTATTTTCGAATTACCATGCTTTCCACCGTCATGTGACCCTGAGACAAGAGATTTATGTATTTTTTGTCTGGAAAAAATCCTCCGATGACGCAAAAATCGTCATTTTGCGTCATCGGAGGATTTTCTGGCCAGAGGCTAAAGACTACAGGCAGTAGATGGCATGTTCCGCATGTTTTCAGCCCGCCCATACAGGGTGGGATCTCACTCACAGAATGTAGACACAGTCAGCCTTTCTTTGGAAGCTAAGCTAGCAAGCTCTTGTTCTGTGGAGAAAGCTGAATAGTAGGAGAAAGCTGAGTAAGTAACCATCCTCCTTTTCCCGGACTTGTCCGGCGGGCGAGATCGTTCAAAATGTCCGGGATTCAGCTTTTGCTTTCTGCGGTCGCCATTCATTGTTTACATACATGCACACCTTTCAATCTAACTGAATTCATTCCGATTGGTGAATTTGAATGTAGTGTTTACATGAATGCTAAACAAGTGATCGGTTGATGTGCGTTTTACCATTGCTAAGAAAAATTCCCGCTCCTCCGTGAGAGATGCGAGACCGGCGCGTCTCAGTAATCACGCCACCGGCCTCGCGCCGTTCTCCCGCGGCCGTCAGCCTCGTCCTGCTCGCCACAGTAAACATGATGAATGGCGACTGTAGAACGCAAAAGCCGAATCCCGGACGTTTTGGACGATCTCTAAATCCCTCGCAAACTCATCACGTAGGCTAGCTTTGTTGTTTTCAACAACTGCGCACTCTTACCGATAGGCGTGGCCTCCTAAGGCAGCGAAGCAAGTGCATTCTGGGAGTTGTTGTCTTTCATCCACATAAGCCAAAAATACATTTTCTGGCTTTTCTCAGTCTAGAAAGCTCCAAATTCAAAAATTTCTTCACATTTCTTCTACTTAAATGACCTATTTTAAATACACATTCATCTTCCCAGAGGTGAAGTATCCCTTTAAGTAGGGGGGTGCGTTTCCTTGGATGTATTGATGGGTAAGTAAGATGATTTTATAGTTAATCCTGTATGAGACAGGGAGCCAGTGGAGTGAGTGAAGGATGGGTGTGATATGGTCATATATTCTTATCCTCATTAGGATCCTGGCAGCACTGTCCTGAATGGATTGTAGTTTTTGAAGACTTTTGCCAGGAATCCCAAAGAGGAGAGCATTGCTGTAGTCCAGCCTGGAGGATACAAAAGCATGGACAAGTTTTTCAGCATCTGACAGACCAAGTGTGGGACGGAGTTTAGCAATGTTCCTGAGGTGATAGAAGGAGGTCTTACACAGATGTTGTATGTGGGCGTCAAATGTGAGTTGAGCATCAAATCTTACTCCCAGGTTGGTGACTGTCGATGATAGTGGAATGTTTTGACCAGAGAAGGTGATGTGAGTTATAGGTGATGACTGGACCTGGTGTGGTGTACCAACTAAAATAGCTTCTGTTTTGGAGCTATTTAGCTGTAGGAAGTTTGCCTTCATCCATGCCTCAATCTCAGGGGGTGGTGTGGCGCAATGGATAAGACACATGCCTTTGGTGTGAGAGACCCGGGTTCGAATCCACTGTGAGACACCAATGTGTCCCTGAGCAAGACACTTAACCCCTAGTTGCTCCAGAGGCGTGCGACCTCTGACATATATAGCAATTGTAAGTCGCTTTGGATAAAAGCGTCAGCTAAATGAATAAATGTAAATGTAAATGTAAATGCAATCTCCTCAAGGCAGGAGCTCAGTGATGACAGAGTGGCTGTAGATGGGGTGAGGCTGGTTTTTATATAAATCTGAGTGTCATCGGCATAGCAATGAAATGTAAAAATTCCATGCCTGTCGATGATGTCAGCACTCAGACTGTGACTATGAACCACAATATGGATAACATCATGGAGAAGCTCACAGCTTTGCAAAGGCAAATGGATCGTTTCGGAGACCAAAATGGACCAGTAGCTGTGTAAATTGGAATGCGGCTACTCATCCCAAGACCAAACAACCCCAATCTTATCTGCTTTCGGCCCCCCTCAACCAGCACTGGCCTTGGCCAAGGCCGCTGTTGGAACAACAACTACCCCGGAAGAGCATGGCAGCGAGACGCTCTTGCGTTCCTTACCCCACTCCCCACAGACACCTGCTGATTGTTGACTCTGTCTGGGACCTGATCAAGGTTGTCTCCATGGCAATTGCTGTGTATCGCTATTAGGCATGTGCCGGTATCAAATTTTCATGCTGCGATTAATTGATTGAGCTTTTATCACGGTATACGGTATTATCACGATATTTTAATTGCACAGGAGAAATGGATGGATTGGGGGGGATGTAAAAAAAACAACTTGCATCACAATAGGTGTAATTGTGATTGTCAAAACATTTGGTAACTAAACAGAATTGTATTAAGTTTAGTAACTTACAACATGTTATAATGTTTACATGGTACAATGACTGGTAGGCTACTGTTTGTATTATTGCTTAACACAATTTTCACAATTTCAATTCAGTTCTTGGGATTTGATTTCAATCTTGATTCAAAATTGACTCATTTGGATAAATATTAGGTAGGTTACAGTAGATAGATTGATCTAGTAGATTGAGTGCACATTGAGATCCCTGACTTGCAGACACTTCAGCAAAGGTTTGCTCAAGATGGCGGCGCGCACGGACGCAGCGGCTAACAGCTCTTGCTTTTGGTGCATTTTTGTTTGTTTTCTCATGTGTTTTTTGTTTGTTGCTTCTTTGAAGCATAATTACAGCCGTCAGAACTTATTAGACATCGGATTTCAACACAAGATTACAGTCACACCTGACTTTTATCGCAAATGTAATATTCCGAAGGATATCACCAGACCACCGGGATCTCCATGGATTGTTGTCGGTCCTGGCAGACGGCGTCGGGAAAGAAAACAAAAGCGGGGCTGCCGGGCCGGCCTTCTTGCGAGACTCAGAAAACAACCACATAAGCCTCCTCTAACAAGTATGTTTCTTACCAATGCAAGATCCATGGCTCACAAAATGGACGAACTGGAGCTTTACATCGCCGGGAACCACTACATCCGCGATTGTTGCATTATGATAGTATCGGAGACCTGGCTTCACCCAAGGATCCCCGACGCTGCAGTGCAGCTAGCGGGTCGCACTTTACATCGCTGGGACAGAAACAACGACTCTGGTAAGAGCAAAGGGGGTGGTGTGTGTATATTTGTGCACAACGACTGGTCAAACAATAGTATAATCCTAGATAGCCACTGTTCTCCGGACCTGGAATTCATGACTGTTAAATGCCGACCGTTTTTTTTTACCACGAGAGCTCACAGTAGTAATTGTCACCGCTGTTTACATACCACCCGACGCCAATGTTAGCACAGCTCTCGCTCTCTTGCTAGATGCCATAAATAAACAGCTATGTGCTCATTCAAACGGAGTACACATTATAGCTGGAGATTTTAACCAGGCAGATTTGAAAACAGTACTTCAACATGTTAAATGTCTGACCAGAGGAAATAACACACTGGACCGTGTGTACACCAACATTAAACATGCATATAGAGCTATTCCTCTCTCTCACCTAGGCCACTCAGACCATCTCTCTCTGCTTCTTACTCCAGCATACATCTCCCTCAGAAGATGGAAAACACCACTTACAAAGACTGTTTCTATATGGCCCAAAAATGCACTCTCTCAGCTCCAGGACTGCTTTACACACACTGACTGGGAAGTCTTTAAACATCATGACCTGGCTGTTTACACTGAGGCGGTACTGGCCTACATCAAGTACTGCATGGACAACGTCACAGTGAATAAAATCATCCGGGTTTTTCCCAACCAGAAGCCTTGGATGACCAGCCAAGTCTACAAGCTCCTCAAAGATCGGAAAGCTGCTTTCAGGTCAGGTGATAGAGCTCTCTACAGTGCTGCTAGAGCCAACCTGAAGAGAGGAATTAAGGATGCAAAGAGGGACTACAAAAACAGGGTAGAAGATCATTTCACAGACGGCAAACCACGACAGGTATGGCAGGGATTTCAGCACCTAACAAACTTTAGAGGCAGCAGCTGTGCAGCTGGAAACATCTCAGCTCCACTGGCAGAGGAACTGAACTGCTTCTTTGCTCGTTTTGACAAACCACAGCTGCAAAAAACCACACCACCTCAGCCTACAACGGACTCTGGTACCCCCCCACTCATTGTCTAGGAGCATGAAGTGAGGTGGGTGCTTAAAACAGTGAACACACGGAAAGCTTCTGGCCCTGATGGCATCCCAGGGAAGGTGCTCAAGGGATGTGCTAATCAGCTCTCAGGAGTCTTCGCAAACCTCTTCAACCTCTCTCTGACACAAGCTTCAATTCCATCCTGCTTGAAATCCTCCACAATTATCCCCATACCAAAGAAATCAGTCACGGATAGCCTCAATGACTATCGCCCTATCGGCCTTACACCTATCATCACAAAGTGCTTTGAGAGGCTGGTGTTGCATCACCTGAAAACCTGCCTCCCCTCCACTTTCGATGAACATCAGTTTGCTTATAGAGCTAACAGATCAACTGAGGATGCAATAAGCCTTAGCTCTCCACAATGCGCTGTGCCATCTGGAACATCAGGAGAGCTATGTGAGGATGCTTTTTATTGATTATAGCTCAGCCTTTAATACTATCATACCGGACATCCTCTTCAGCAAACTCACAGATCTGGGCTTTCCTTTACTCACCTGTAATTGGATCAGGAACTTCCTGACGGACCGCCCTCAGACTGTTAAACTCGGTCCCCATTTCTCTTCCACCCGCACGCTCAGCACTGGCTCCCCTCAAGGGTGCGTGCTGAGCCCAATTCTGTACTCTCTCTATACGCATGACTGCCGCCCAGTCCATCACCAGAACAACATCATCAAATTCGCAGATGATACTACAGTGGTGGGTCTAATTTCAAAGGGGGACGAGGCTGCCTATAGAAATGAGATCCTGAGATTGTCAGAGTGGTGTTCAGCCAATAACCTGACAATAAAAACTGCCAAAACAAAGGAAATCATCCTCGACTTTAGAAGGCACAGAGCAGACCTCACTCCCCTCTACATCAATGGAGACTGTGTAGAGAGGGTTCAAACATTCAAATTCCTTGGCACAACCATCTCAGCAGATCTTAAATGGTCAGCCAACACCACAGCAATCATCAAGAAGGCACAGCAGCGCCTTCACTTCTTGAGAGTGTTAAAGAAGACCAACCTAAAGGAGAAGCTGCTGGAGACCTTCTATTGCTCTGCAGTGGAGAGCCTGCTGACATACTGTATCTCAGTATGGTACTGTAGCTGTACTGAGGCAGAGAGAAAGAGAATACAGCGGATCATTAACACCGCGCAGAGGATCACTGGCTGCCCTCTTCCCTCCCTGAAGGACCTTTATAACTCCCGCTGCCTCAGCAGAGCACAGAACATTGGAAAAGACTCCTCTCACCCTGGTTCCCACCTGTTTAAACTGTCAAGTTTAAAGGACACTGTTAAGTCAAGGACAAATAGACTCAAGGACAGCTTTTTCCCCAGAGCTATAATTACACTGAACACACATATGCACTGAACACTCTGCACTGACTGCACTGACATCTTACTCAGTACAATATGTGTATTTATGCATCATATTCCTGTGCAAGCTCCATTTCTTTATTTCTTTATACCTTCAGTCTAGTATAGTCTTGTATTTCTGTGAAATATCTTCACTTTTTTGTGCAATGTTTTTTATATTCTCGTTTAGAGCCAGAAGTCTACCTCATATTAGGGCATTAATCATTTTGACAAACTGTGGCTTATTATATATATATATATATATATATATATATATATATATATATATATATATATATATATATATATACACACATACAAGTAACTATTTTCTTTTTCTTTATTCTTTGTCTTAAGCTTAAATTTTTAATTATACATCACTTCGTATTAAGTATATTTTATTTATCTATTTTTATGTATCATGCACCTTATGCAGAAGCTCTGCAATTTCGTTGTATCTTGTGTACAATGACAATAAAGGAAATTCAATTCAATTCAATAGACTACATGTTAATTTTTCTGAAGAAAAAATACATCTCACATAATGCTGTAAACATACTGAGAGCCCTATCAGCTGGTATTATTAAAGGTAGAAAATATCAAATCAAATTAAATATAATGTGGTTCTCATTATAATAACAATTACGTAATGACACAAGTAAAAATATAATAAATATGTAATATAGTGCACATTTTTAGCAAAATACCAACATGCTGGTCATTAAATGGCTTTCCTGAGGTAAATGTAACGTTCTGTGACATAATTGTTCACCTGCAGTTTTATTGACCTCTTTCTGTGGTTGAAAAACACTGATTGATCGATATTATGTGTGAGGCATAAATACCTTTCTGTAAGTTGTACTGTGTCTTTAAATAAAAAGTAACAGATGATCGGTTTACTTGAACTGATGCGCTAGCGATCTGTCACGTCACATTTACAAGCGCCAAAAATGCTTCTTCTCCATGTGAGGATTCTTGTTATGTTTCAGGTCTTCTGTTCTGTTTCAGATGTATACATTATTATTTATTTCTTCACTTATTTGTATTAGTCTTATTTAAATATTCTTCTGTTCTCGTGTCATATATGTATGTTTTTTTATATGTATGTTTGTATGTACCAAGAGCTCCTGTAAAACCACAACAAATTTCTTTGCGCACACTTGGCAAATAAAAGCTCATTCTGATTCCGATTCATATACTCAAAATGACTCTGTCTGAAGTTTATTATCAATGTTGTGGATTTATTTTTGTTTATAAAAACTTAAATTAAAAAAGCAGTAGCTATGTAAGCTAACAGAACTGTATAGCAGATGTAGATATCAGTTACAGTGGGACCTCCTGCAATAAATCGATTCTGTTTGCTCTTTGTGTATTAGGGAAAGATCCGGCTCACCTGAGTCCAGCTTAGTGTCTATGAGGAGTGACCGTTCAAAAGATGGTGGACTGCCAAGCTTCAGTGAGAAAACAACATCTACCAAAAGGTATTTCTTGTGTTTCTTGTTGGTCACATATTTACTGTGTTAGAAAGTATTTCAGTGAGTATCATGAAACTTTATTTACATTAAAACCTTTTTCTGAAATGATCAGTGTTGGATAGAGGTAATCTGCTGGTTTGATAATTGTTTGGCCAAATTATAAAGACATCTGTGAATCTTTTAGTTTCCATGTGATTTGTTGTTTTGTGTGATTTAGTTACAAATGACGAAAGACCACAGTAAATATTGGTACAAAGTTCCATTGTCTCTGCGTTCAAGACTAGTGAATTTAGCTCACGAAGGACACCAAGGCAATGTACGGACAAAACAAAGGCTTCGCAAGCTCTACTGGTGGCCAAAAATGGGCAGAAGTGTAGAAACTCTGAATGCCTCATGTTTGACATGTCAGCTGAACGACAAAACAGCCAAGCCTTCACCTGCACCTCTCGTACCTGTGGAACTACTTAACGGTCCATGGCAAAAGGTAGCCATCGATATTGTGGGACCATTTGAGTCTGCTACATGGGATTGCCGCTACTCCATAACACTGGTAGACTACTACAGTAAGTGGCCAGAAGTAGCTTTTGCATCGCAAGTAACAACAGATGTCACAATAATCGTCCTGGACACCATCTTCAGTAGAGAAAGTAATCTACAATGCTTAGTGTCTGATAATGGTCCACAACTAACATCTACTGCTTTTGCTGACTTTCTGAAGGAGGGTAACATTCAACATATGTACTCCATACATGTATATTATCCACAAGCCAACAGGGCAGTAGAATCGATTTAATAGAGTGTTGAAACAATGAATCGAATCTGCAATTCAGGAAAAGGAGCCCTGGAAGGCAGCTGTGACACAGTTCTTGCATAATTTCCAGGCGACGCCACATGCTACCACAGGGGCTACACCTTTCAAACTCCTGCGTGGCCACAAGGTGTGTACAAAATGGGATGTCTTGTCTGTCAGCACGGAAGTGAAGACATATTCTGAGATCAAACACACTGTGACACATAAACAGCAGAAATGTAAAGACTATACTGACAAAAAGAGAGGAGCTAAGGTACCCAAATTCAAGGAAAAGGACTGGGTGCGTATTAAGAAACCAGAGCATGTTCACAAAGGCTCAACAAGGTACATTGCTCCATGTTTGGTGAGAAGGAGAGTTGGTCCAAATACCTTCCTGTATGAAGATGGGAAGAAATGGAATGCGTCTCGTCTCACTGGAGTTCCAAATGAGGTGTTGATAAGTTTGGGAAAAACACCAGAAGGGAAACCAAGCTTACAGCCTCATGCTCATGTAAAGGAACAGCAAACGAGTCCTAGAAGAAGTGTGAGAGTTCTTAAACAACCAGCGTGGTTGAAGGACTTTGTGTTAGAGCAATAAATAGATGCAATGTTGCTGAAATAGTCATGATTCAAATCCAGTCAATTGTTGTTTTGGTTGTTTACTTGGATTACTTTAACGTTATTAAGGCACTCCTTAAAGAACGTGCTAGGAGTTAATACACCATTTGTTTTGCTAATATAACTTGTTTTATATAAAGAGGTAAATTGTTTCTTAAAGTAATTCTTTAAAGGGATAGTTCACTTTGAAATAAAATTTTGGTATGTTTTAGCTTACCTCAAGGGCATTCAAGATGTAGGTGGTTTTTTTCCGCAGTAGTTTCAATTTTGATATTTTTAGGTCAAACCGTTCTTGTCTGTCAGTCATATAATGCAGGTCTGTGGTCACTGTCTCAAAGAGCATGCACAGAGTCTAAATTAAAACAATTCCCCATCGTCCAAATTAAACAATTCCCCATCGGAAGTACACATTGATGGCCTAAGACACGAAACGAGCGGTTTGTGTGAGAAAACGAACAGTATTTATATCGTTTTTACCTCTTGTACACAGCCACGTCCAAGTGATCTGTGGGCGCGCTCGCTTTCCTGGTGTGTGACGTGTGCACAGACTGGTGCATAGATATATACACTACAGTAGATGTCGCCTTGGCTACGGCAGTTCATTGGAACGAATGCCGTAGCCATTGAGGTTAATTGAGGCCCTTGAGGTAAGCTAAAACATACCAAAATTTTATTTCAAAGTGAACTATCCCTTTAATTCTATAATACTTAGTGTATGGAATAGAGTATGGTATTATGTTGCAATGTTCGAAGACAGTACCCTAACCAAAATGCTTCAAAGAAAAGGGGAAATGTTGTGTCTGCAGAGTTATTGTGTAGACACTAGATAACAGTGGAAGGAAGGAAAAGAGTAGAAAAGAGATGAAAGAAATACACACTTGTGTCTGTGCTTGCTTCTTTATTTTATTACAAGATGTACAAACATCACAATACATATACATATTTATTATATGCTTGTATATACACAGTACATAATTTACAAATCTGTACAGAAGTCTTCTGTTCTGTTTCAGATGTATACATTATTATTTATTTCTTCACTTGGTCTTATTTAAATATTCTTCTGTTTTCTTAATTTATATGTATGTACCAAGAGCTCCTGTAAAACCACAACAAATTCCTTGTGTGTTTGCGCACACTTGGCAAAAAAAGCTCATTCTGATTCCGATTCATATACTGAAAACGACTGAAGTTTATTATCAATGTTGTGGATTTATTTTTGTTTATAAAAACTTAACTTAAAAAAGCAGTAGCTATGTAAGCTAACAGAACTGTATAGCAGATGGAGATATCAGTTACAGTGGGACCTCCTGCAATAAATCGATTCTGTTTGCTCTTTGTGTATTAGGGAAAGATCCGGCTCACCTGAGTCCAGCTTAGTGTCTATGAGGAGTGACCAATCAAAAGATGATGAACTGCCAAGCTTCAGTAAGAAAACAACATCTACCAAAAGGTATTTCTTGTTGGTCACATATTTACTGTGTTAGAAAGTATTTTAGTGAGTATCATGAAACTTTATTTACATTAAAACCTTTTTCTGAAATGATCAGTGTTGGATAAGAGGTATCTGTGACATCTGTGGATCTTTTAGTTTCCATGTGATTTGTTGTTTTTGTGATTTAGCAGCAAAGGACAAAATACCACAGTAAATATCGGTGCAGAAATTGCACGGTGGGAAAGTCTAAAGGTTCAGAAGGGGATGAACAGTGATGTGGAACTGGCAACTTTTCTTCTCAACAGGTGGGCATACAAACACAACTTTTAAATAACACAGTTCACATTTTAGTTTAATTTACAACACAAACAATTCACCATGTTAGAATTCATAATTATTGTTATTATAATTTTTTTGAAAGTGACCTGGCTTTTAAAATGTTGTACATTGTGCCTTTTGAAGAAAATTCAGCACCTTGCATACGTGTTAAAATACATGAAGGGATAGTTCACCCAAAAATGAAAATTCTGTCATCATTTACTCACCATCAAGTTGCTGAACAAAAAAAGTTTCTATGCTTAACAAAAAAGATGATATTTTGAATAATGATGAAAACCAAACAGTTGTTGAGCCCCACTGACTTCCATAGTAGGGAAAAATATTATGGGAGTCAATTGGGACCATGCACTTTTTAGTTATGAACATTCTTCAAAATATCTTATGTTGAGGACAACAAAGAAATGTAGGGCTATACATGTTTAGAACAGCTTAAGGGTGAGTAAATGACAGGATTTTAATTTTGGGGTGAATTATCCCTTTAAAAAGACAATGTTTATTTGCTTTGTCACATGAGTTGTGTGATAATACTCTCTTTGGCTATTGGACTGTGACATTGATGTCTTCAGTCAGTTTTTACAGAGATTAATCACTAAGGATGCTTGCATATACCTTCATGAAATAAAAAAAATACCCCATAAAAAATAAAAACACAAAACACTGGTAATGCTGATATTGAGAATGATATTATATTGTATACATTTGAAGCTCCTTAACATACTGTAGATTTGTTGTAATGAATCCAGGCAAGTTTGAAGATAGAACCCACGTGCAGCCAGGGCCGTGCACAGACATTTTAAGGGGCAGTGGCCTAAACCAAAAAAGGGGCACTATTTTGTTTGTTTGGGGGGGTTGGCACACTACCCTTACGAAAAAGAAGTTTATTCAAGTGTTCTATTAGTATACTTCTTTTAAACTAAATATAAGAAAGTATACTTTCAGTCTACTTTTTATATACTTCTCAGAAATATACTTTATGTACTTCTCAGAAATATACTTCAAATTGCACTTAAGTATACTTGACTTATACTGACAGAAATGTCTAAGTATATTTGGCCTGTACTTGTACTCAATCGAGATATACTTAAAATTTGAATTATTCAAAGTATACTTGGCTTGTAGTTGTGTTAACTCTTTTGATCGAGTAGCCTATTAAATATACTTTTTTTTTACATTGTTTTTCATATACAGTCTTATGAAACTTTGTTTGAAAATATTGATTAAAATGTTGATATAAAACAGATATGTTTCTAATTCTGCGTATCTGAATTTTTGTGTAGGCTAGCTCACTGGTAGTGTACATATTTACTTACTAATTTTCCAGCTATCCATGTTTTCACTGGTATACGGTAGGGGGCGCTATGACGACAGTTCTAGTACAGAATCTCTGGATCAAAACACAGGAGAAGAAGAAGCTGAACCATGTGATAGAAGATTGCTCACTCAAATGTAAAATAATGTGATCATCAAACATTAAACAGCTTGTAAATCAAAACTGCTTAATGTTTCCAAATGTCCAAAAAGAGGAAGAGGGGCACCTCAGTCGATGAGGGCAGAGGGGCAGTGGCTCTAGCCACCGGGCCACCCCCTTGTGCACGGCCCTGCGTGCAGCTTTGATTATAATAACAAAACAAAACAAAACAAAAACATGACTCAAGATCCTGGCATGATGCTTACCGACAGCAGTTACAGTGAAACAAAACTAGACCAAGACACATGGCAAACATGAGGGCTTAAATACACAACATGACACAACAGACAAGGGAACACATGGTCGGATCACATGACTTGAACAGGGGATCACAAGACAGACATGAAACAAGAACATGAAACATAACCAAATTTTGACATTTGTTTGCAAAAAAATGCTGTTTCCAGTTCTAGTTTGTCTAATATTGCACATGCTGTATTTTATTAGATATACTATAAACAATGACCACATTTATTTTGCTAACAGGATTCAGTATGAGAAAAAAACAGACTTTCAGAGTTGCCGCTTCAAGAAGTTCAGAGAAAATCTCATCTGGGTCTTTCAGGTATGGAAAAATATTGTTTTGTATTTATTGTTCAAATTTATATTATAATAAACAAATGTGTTTTTCAGCAAATGTAAAATAGTGTATTTTTATTTTTAAAAAGACAACTAATTAACATATTTAGCATTTTATTTGTGTACACATCCACATGCCAACAATGCTAGACTCCTATATTTTCATGTTGGTAGACAAGCAGCTTCATTAAACTTGCAATTATATGTAAACAATATTTAGCAACTCTACCATTCTGTATGATTTGTAATTTATGTATGATTTGGGGCACAGTCATATTGACATTCTGTAATTATAATATTTGCCTACCTTAATTCTGGTATGTGTGTTACATTTACTGCCTTTGTCTAAGAAGTTAACAGCATAATCCAGCAGCAGCTATGCGCCTGTTAAATTGTGTATAGGCAAACACTTGTTTGTCATTTAACTAGGTACTTTCAATAATTGTACCTAAAATTATTGCATAAAATAGTTTGCTCAAGCTAACTGGTGTTCTGCAGTTTTCATTTTTATTTTATATGCTATTTGTAGTTTCACATTATCACAGCTTCATTAATGCATTTACCCCTGATGTCTGTAATTTGTTTAACCATATGTTTCATATATGGATGTGAATTTGGTTACATTTTGTTGTTGTACCCATCTTTGTTTTTATGCTTTTAGGACCTTGAGCAAAAAATAATTGTATTCCTAAAGAATGAGCTGGACAAGTTAAAGAAAATACTAAAAAAGGAGAACACCCAATACTTTGTGCAGGACTATTTAGACGACACGTGTAGCATCAAAGAAGCAGCTCTTGATATCACACTGCACTTCCTAAAAAGTATGAAGCAAGATGAACTTGCAGATACTCTAAAAGGTAAGAGGCTCATGACCATCTTTCATGTTGTCATTTAAAGTCAGGAGAGAAAAGTAGGATCAAGTATTTTTATTCCTGTTTGTGTTTAGATGAGCTTGTCTTTATTCATCAACGACAACTTAAATCGGACCTGAAGAAGAAGTATCAATGTGTGTTTGAAGGAATTGCAAAGCAAGGTGACTCCACAGATCTGAATGACATCTACACAGATCTCTATATCACTCAGGGTGGCAGTAAACAGGTCAATACAGAACATGAGGTGAGACAGATTGAGATTTCCAGCCGTGCTGAATCACAAGAGATCCAGATTGAATGCACAAATTTGTTTGAATCACCTGAACAAGGCAAGAAGATCAGAACTGTACTGACAAAAGGAGTTGCTGGCATCGGTAAATCCATCTCGGTGCAAAAGTTTATTCTGGATTGGGCCGAAGGAAACGAAAATCAATATATCAGCTTCATATTTCCTCTTCCATTCAGAGAGATGAACTTAAAGGAGAAAGAAAAACAAAGCTTGATGAACCTTGTAAGTCAGTTTTTCCCAGAGATAAAAGGACTGAACCTTACAAGAGATAAATTCAAAGTCCTGTTCATTCTTGATGGATTGGATGAATGTCGCCTTCCTTTAAACTTTAAGGACAATGAGACGTGGCGTGATGTATCGTCACCAGCCTCTCTGGATGTTCTCTTAACGAACCTCATCAAGGGAAATCTTCTTCCTTCTGCTCTCATCTGGATCACCACCAGACCAGCGGCTGCCACTAAGATTCCTACTGACTGTGTCGACCGCGTGACAGAGGTCAGAGGGTTCAATGATGCACAAAAGGAAGAGTACTTCAGAAAAAGATACACTGATGAGGAAATGGCCAACAGAATCATTGATCACGTTAAACAATCAAAGAGTCTCTTCATCATGTGCCACATCCCAGTCTTCTGCTGGATTTCAGCCACTGTTCTCCAGAACATTCTGGAGGAGAAAATAAATAATACAAAAAATCAGACTGAGGACGCCTCTATTACACTGCAGAAATCAAATACTGAAGACATTCCCAAGACTCTGACACAAATGTACACACACTTTCTCCGCTTTCAGATCCATCAGAGCAGACAAAAGTATGATGGAGAATACAGACCAGATGTTTCCTGGGATAAAGATGCCATCCTTTCACTGGGGAAACTGGCATTTCATCAGCTAGAAAAAAACAACCTGATCTTCTATGACACAGACCTGAAGGACTGTGGTATTGATGACTCTAAAGCATCAGTGTATTCAGGCATGTGTACACAGATCTTTAAGGAGGAAACGGGAATCATTATTGGTACCATGTACTGCTTTGTTCACATGAGCATTCAAGAGTTTATTGCAGCCCTTTATGCACATCTTTTTCTAGACATCAGCAAGAAAAGTGTGTTTGTTCAAGAGTCTACAGAGCAGGAAAACAAAAATGAAGCCATGATTGATTTGCTGAAAACTGCAGTGGACAAGGCGCTCGCAAGTGACAATGGACATCTGGATCTTTTCCTTCGATTCCTTCTTGGTCTATCACTTCAGTCTAATTATCCACTCTTACGAGGTTTGTTGACACAGCCAGACAGCAATGACAAGAGCAACAAGGTCATAGTTCAGTACATCAAGCAAAAGTTAGAAGAAAATTTATCTCCAGAAAGGTCCATCAATCTGTTCTACTGTCTGAATGAACTGAATGACCAAACTCTGGTTAAAGACATTCAAACACAACTTAGAGAAGGAAGTCTCTCATCTGACCTTTCACCTGCCCAGTGGTCTGCTCTGGCCTTTGTGTTGTTGACATCAGAAGAGGAGCTGGAAGACTTTGAGCTTGAGAAATTTAAGAAATCAGACGAGTGTCTAATTAGACTATCAGTTGTCATCAAAGCCTCCAAAAGAGCTCTGTAAGTCTTTTGTTTTTATCTGCATTAATTCTTAAAGGGTTACTTCAGGATTTAGCATTAAGCTTTGTATTAGTAGAAAACCTGTAGTATTTTCGAATTACCATGCTTTCCACCCTCATATCCCCCTGAGACAAGAGATTTATGTATTTTTTGTCTGGAAAAAATCCTCCGATGACGCAAAAATCGTCATTTTGCGTCATCGGAGGATTTTCTGGACAGAGGCTAAAGACTACAGCCAGTAGAAGGCGTTGTTCCGCATGTTTTCAGCCCGCCCATAGAGGGAGGGATCTCACTCAGTCAGAATGTACACAGTGTCAGCCGTCTTTCTTTGGAAGCTAAGCTAGCAGGCTCTCGTTCTGTGGAGAAAGCTGAATAGTAGGAGAAAGCTGAGTAAGTAACCATCCTCCTTTTCCCGGACTTGTCCGGTGGGCGAGATCGTTCAAAATGTCCGGGATTCAGCTTTTGCTTTCTGCGGTCGCCATTCATTGTTTACATGCACACCTTTCAATCTAACTGAATTCATTCCGATTGGTGAATTTGAATGTAGTGTTTACATGAACGCTAAACAAGTGATCGGTTGATGTGCGTTTTACCATTGCTAAGAAAAATTCCCGCTCCTCCGTGAGAGATGCGAGACCCGGCGCGTCTCAGTAATCACGCCACCGGCCTCGCGCTGTTCTCCCGCGGCCGTCAGCCTCGTCCTGCTCGCCACAGTAAACATGATGAATGAATGGCGACTGTAGAACGCAAAAGCCGAATCCCGGACATTTTGGACGATCTCTAAATCCCTCGCAAACTCATCACGTAGGCTAGCTTTGTTGTTTTCATCTGCGCACTCTTACCGGTAGGCGTGGCCTCCTAAGGCAGCGAAGCAAGTGCATTCTGGGAGTTGTTGTCTTTCATCCACATAAGCCAAAAATACTTTTTCTGGCTTTTCTCAGTCTAGAAAGCTCCAAATTAAAAAATTTCTTCACATTTCTTCTACTTAAATGACCTATTTTAAATACACATTCATCTTCCCAGAGGTGAAGTTACCCCTTTAATCGTATACCATATATGAATGTATACCATCTATATAGTTAATTTGTATCAGTAGTTTTTTTATTTATATTTTTCCATTAATTAATACAGTGGAAATAAAGTCTAATTTGACTATTTCATTATAATTTTAGTATATAAGTATTATGTAGAAAACTCTGTAATCTGTAATTCATTTGGTGGTTAAATGTAACTTGACATACAAAAGCTGTTCAGTTCTGGCTGCAGTTCTTGGATCAGATTCCAATCTGAAAGAGTTGCACATGAACAATAATAATCTGCAGGATTCAGGAGTGAAGCTGCTCTGCACTAGACTGGAGAGTGTAAAGTATAATTTGGAGACACTTTAAGTTGTGTGATGTAACAATTAGGACAAAGGGAAATATTGTTAATTAATTGTGGTAAATTTGAAATATTATTAAGAATGAACAGATATAGCGAAGTTAATATCTGAATCGACTAATATATTCATCCAATGAATATTCAGTGTAATCAAGGTCAAGATGTCTTTTATTAGTACCTGAGGGTAAATTTGTTGTGCAGACAGGAGATTTAGCAATCCATATTTAAAAAAAATTATAACATTAAAACATAGAGTAAATACTTTTGACATAGTTTCAAAGTTATTTTCAAAATTCAATTTAGAATCTATGACTGTCCCAAAATTTTTGAAGCCTTCTACACAATCCACCACCTGGTCTTTAATGGTCGTAGTGTCATAACATGAAGCATGAGTTCTAAAATCTATAATCATGTCCTTTGTTTTGGTTATCTTTAAAAGACTCGTCACACGAGGTGACAAACTCCTCAATAATAGGGCCATGTTCAGACTCATTGTCGTGTAGCAGTTACCGGAACTCACAATTACTGTATCATCTGCAAATTTCAATATAGTACTATTTGTGTACTTTGGCACATATACGTGAATAGAATATAAAGTAAGGGTGAGAGAAAACAGCACTGCAGTGAGCCAGAGGATGAATATAATAAATCTGGAAAAATGCCATTTACTTTCACCGTCTGTGTTTGGTTTGTCAAAAAATCCAAAATCCAACCCACCAAATTGTGGCTCAACTCAAAATGCTTTATCAGTCTCATGGCTAAAATGTGAGGTTGGATAGTATTAAAGGGATGGTTCGGAGTAAAATCAACCTAGGGTCCTTTGCACCATGACATCGAGCCAAACACCCCCCAGAAGCCTTTTTTCAATTGGTTGAATTTTTTTTAAAGTTAGATCTTATTTTGCGCTATCGGCTCCAAATTTGTATCTCGTAAATTACCTCTCTAATAATGCCCGGAATGGTACCAAACTTCTACAGTGGTACAAATAGGTTCTGTACTCATAAAACGAGGCATTGGAAAGTTTGTAAGTACATCAGGAGTTTATTTAAATAACACTTGCCTGACGGCTCATGCTACTGCTAACCCGGACGTCGACGTCACTTCAGTGATTAGGGAAAAGCATGTAAAAGTCCTTGCAGAAAGCGATGCATAAGGATGTAGTGTAACAACACCCAGTTCCAGAATGCACTAATATTTTGTTGGTAGTACCAGTTTATAATATGGCTGTCCCCGACTATGGATTTTCATAGTCGAATCAGAATCGTCATGTCTTGCCTATAGTCGACTAATAGTCGAATCATGTGTATGGGGGTGGGGCTGGGGGCGGGGCTTTAACGTTTCAAAGCCGCGATGTACAGAAAATCACACAAAGATATAGAAGAAAATGTATAAAAACATTTTGGATCAATAAAACTAAGAACTCCAGAAAGCCACACTGCAGACAGTATTTGCATTTCACATGCAAATCAAATTAAATCGGCTAAATTACCTGTGCGAGCAGGCCAGCCTACAGCACAACATCGATGCACCGAAAAAATAAACAATTAATTTACTAAATTAAATTAGAACAGAATATACCTTTCTAATAAATAAAAATAAAAATACAAAACGAAATAAATCAGAATCACAAGATGAGCAAATGTGTGCAAAATGCCTAAAGTGCAGAGGAACATATATTCAAAACACAAGCCACAAATAGTTAAATTAGATAACCCTGACAGATTAATAAATAAAATACAAATAAAGAAATTATTAAAATAAAAATAGACATTTTCAACTTTGTCTTTTTAACTGCAGAAACAACAATAAATGCTAAACTGGAGAGGCAGTCTTTTTAGCTAAAAATGTTCACAGCATCCAAAAATCAAATTAGAACCGGCTGAAAAGTTTTGAAATCACTTGTACCCTACCTGATCGAGAGAACAAACCAGTCTTTCACTCTGACTGTGTCCGTTGGAGTCTTTTCAAATTGTGCGCGCATTCTAACGTGAAACCCAGTCTATGCGTGAAACGTGTAAACGTTGGCCGGTAGAAGTGCGATTATGGTTTTCCTGATGCTAAATCCAGCCTTGGAGAATATCCTTTCTGATGGTGTACATCCACACTTTAGATTTTCTTATCCCAGACATTGTTAAAGATTTAAATCCTTGCCGCGAAGACGCTCCTCTGTCGGTCACGGATTGAAAGTGAAACTTAAATCTGTCGCGGGGTGTTTGGATTTATTCACGCACGTTAAAAAATATTTATTAAAAGCTTCTTTCTTTGCACATTTTTATATACAGCATTATCATAATAGGCTGAATATTAACGACATAAAAGCTAGTTCTATGTGAAATCAGACATTGAGCGCCCTCATATAGCCAAAGTGGCATGATCCTCATTTCATAACACCTCTGCGAAGATTCGACCGTGAGATCGGTAGTCGAATCAGGCTCCTCCTATCGAAGCATCGAATCTTCGACTATTCGGGGTCACCCCTAGTTTATAACAATGATTAGTTAACACTAAGTTGTCAACACTTTGAAAAAAATCATAATTTGTTGTTACACTACATCCTTATGCAAGAAGAAGGTACTGATACAGATTACATTTTAAGCTCTTTATGTTTTGCCTCCAGCTAGTGCCGTGACATAATTGTGATGTCGGCATTCGTCTATACACTGACATAAACAGTACAGGAGAAGCTCACACAGTAAATATAACTCTCAAAATGGATCATTACAAAACATGTAGGTATGGCATATATTTTGTTGATGTTTGCTGAACATTAGACTCTGAATTAGCTTGATGGCAAGTTACACACTGTTTGAGAGACTTAATATGAATGAAGATGCATTTATGAATTATACAGACTGAGCATTTTGGTGTAAAAAATAAAATAACAGCGTGGCTCTGGTCTCCATGAATCCAGTAAGAAACAACAGGCAATGTGCTAACGCAACATAATTTCAGAAAGGCAATTTGCAAATACCACAAAATATATATGAAATTGGATCATGAACAGTTGGTATCGATCCATCTCCATCACCTTCTGTGCAAATCCTGTGTTTTACTCACCCTCGTGTGCAAGGCAGTCTGGTGTAAAATTACATGCACATAATGTAAAATTTACCTGTTTTCTTGTACACATTCCATTCATAAATAAAATTACACCACTGCGTACTTAGTGGCTCAGATGCCAGAGTTTATGGAGATTCTTATGTTTATTATTACATAATGTTGACATAGCTGACACATATTACAAGCTCACGGATTGTAGGTGGTGCTGTCCTGCAGAGTTTTGCTCCGACCCAACTCACCATCCTTCACATAGCTTTAGTAATCCTGAAGATATTGAGGTGTGTTTGATTAGGGTTGGAGATACACTATGCTGTTAATGATTTATGGGGATTATAAAACAAGGAGTGGGTGGATTTTTACCATCATAGGCTGGTTGTTTACACACAGCGTGGAAACACCTATGTTCAAACTAATAAAAGTACATTTTGCATAATAGGTCCCCTTTAAATGAAATGGTAGCCTATTCAAAACAAGATTGTTTTGGAAAAAAATAGCTATAAATGTATAGTAAATTATATATATATATATATATATATATATATATATATATATATATATATATATATATATATATATATAGGCAAACAACCCAAAATTAATTAATTAATTAAAAGTGAAACCGAATCGACATTAAGCTCAGAAAGAATACAAACCATTCCATATTCACGATGTAACATTTGGTTGCTAAACTATTGTTCATTGAAGGAGACCTATTATGCAAAAATTACTTTTATAAGGTGTTTGAACACGTGTCCACAGTGTGTGTAAACAACCAGCCTATAATGGTTAAAATCCACCCAATCCTTTTTTTTTAAATCCCCATAAATCATAAACATTCTCTCAAAACAAGCGATTCCAGATTTCTCCCTACAATGTCAATGAAATCGGAAATCACTTGTTTTGAGAGAATGTTTTATGTTTGTTTTTGAGAGCCCCAATCACTGGTGACGATCTCCTATTAGCATAGACACTAGCCTGACGTAGTCATACTCAGATTCTAGTCAGAATGTGCGTCTGAAACTGCTCCATTGAGCTGTGATTATGGGGCGTGTTTCAACCGAACCAGGAAGGAAAATGCATCTGCACTCAATTGGATAGACCTACAACCAATCAGAGCAACGGAGTAAGTGACGTTTGTTTTTCATTCATGTTTCCAGTCGACAAATGCCTTGATCGCGGTTTTCTGCTCCTCTTTTAAAATTAATGCGCTGTCGATATCTACGTTACTATAACAGACGCAATGGCGGAATCTACTCATGATGTTTTATAAAAAAAAGTTCGGGAGGAGCACGTTCAAATAATCAATCCAATCAACTTGTCATCAAACAATTACCGTCTACTACACTATCAGCATGAGAGGTATCATATATTTATTCACTCTGTCAACTCACCTAACATTCCTTGACAGTTTCCAGCATCGCTCCACACACTCTTGGCCTGTTCTTCCACAGCCTGGAATACGGGGGGAGAACTTTGGGTTCGGGCCGAATACCGAGCCCGTCCTCTCCTCGGACAGCACGCCAAATATGCATTTATTCTATCTGACTTATTTGTAAGTGTGAAATCTCAATTCTCCGGCGGCAGTCATCTTTGTTGTAAACGAATTCAACCCAAGCGCTCTTTGATGACGTGGATGATTACGTTACCGTTGCTCATCTGTCCATCATCGTATAAAGCCCGCCCTGACAATTTGATTGGTCCGAACAATTTTTGTTCGGGCATAATAGCTTAACAGATCGAGTCCAGAACGAACTTCCCGACCAAAAAAATTGTGGGCGGGTCTAAGTTTCGGCTGGCATCCAGGCTACATAGACACAGCCCTGAGTAAGAAACACAGAGTCCGCCATTGTTATATTGTTGTTAGAGCAGCTAGTGCAGGGATAGACAACATCGGTCCTGGAGTGCAGCTGTTCTGCATAGTTTAGCTTCAACCCAAATCAAACACACCTGAATGTCTTCAGGATTACTAAAGCTACTTGAAGGGAAGGTGAGTTGGGTCGGAGCAAAACTCTGCAGGACAGCAGCACTCAGTACTGACCATCCGTGAGCCTGCTATATGCTTCAGCTACGTAAACATTATAACTGATCTGTTGATGGCTGTAATAATAAACATAAGAGTCTCCATAAACTCCCATTTCATTTATGAAGGGAATGTGTCCAAGTAAATTCATATACCAGTATGTGACAGTCATTTTACACCAGACTACTTTGCACATTAGGGTGAGTAAAACACAGGATTTACACAAAAGTTGATTCTGAAAGATTGATCGATACCAACTTCACTAAAGCAACATCACTTTGTAACGTTAATTCAATGCAATTACTTCAGTAAAAACTTCAGTATACCCTTGGTACTAATAAAGACACCTTCACCGTTGACCCAGAAAAAGGAACTTTTAACAGTCACTCTTAATTGTCTCAAATAAGGTTTGAATACTTCTCACTGATTAGTCAACTCATTTTAATACAAATGGCTCTCAGGATTCTCCTCCTGATACTCAGAAGGCTCTTTTCTTCAGAGCAAACATCTAAGGATATCTAGGGCATATCCTCGGGCTTGTGCGAAGCAACATACTCTGCAAAATTACTCTTTAGAACGTTAGGAGTAATGTTAGCTCGACCTGAGCATGTCAGTGTCAGCAAGCATGTCGTTCAGCTCTGTGAGCGCTCTCTCAAGAGTGAATCTGACCACAGTCTCCAAAACAGAGACCTATAGCGCCTCCACAGGGCTATGGGGAGTGGAGGCCACAGCAGAATGACTCTCGGAGAAGAGGAGGCCTTCCACACACACCAATGTGGTCCTTGTTGACCTCATAATCATTTATAAATTCTAAGAAAAGTGCATTACTCGCATGATTGCAGCAGTGTGTGTTGTGTATGTGTACGTAGCAAGTATGTGTTTGTCGCACAGTGATTAACTAGGAAAATTAAAAATAACATTTCATGATAAAAAGGTTGTCGACCCCTGACCTACAAAATGGTACTTTTAACAGTCACTCTAAATTGTCTCAAATAAGGTTTGAATACTTCTCACTGATTAGACAACTCATTTTAATACAAATGGCTCATTCAGGTCAAATTTAAACAGCAACTATATGAGATTACATTTTTTATAGACCTTTATACAGCAGTATTACTAATAGCTGGAAAGTGAAATTCATAACGATCAAATTATCTTTTCTGTTTGTAATCTGCTGATCTCTTCTCTACTTCCTACAGTTAATGTTACAGTTGTGTATCTTCATCATGTTTTGTAATATTTTATTTAGGCTCAGTAAGTGTGATCTAACAGTGGAAAGCTGTTCAGCTCTGGCTTCAGTTCTCAGTTCAGACTCCAGCATTCTGAAGGATCTTGACCTGAGCTATAATAATCTGCAGGATTCAGGAGTGACTCTGCTCTCTGAAGGACTGAAAAATAACTGTAAATTGGAGAAACTCAGGTTAGATGATTTCTAACATATTAAAGGTCTCTGGGTCTTTTGTTTGCCTCTATATCCTATTTTTTTTCCTATATCCTTTTAGGGCTTAAAATTGTTCAGGTAAATTTAAGAATAATTGATTAATAAATTGAATGTTATATTTTCATTTCTGTTGTAGACTTTCAAACTGTGGTATCACAGAAAAAGGTTATAAAGCTCTGGCTTCAGCTCTGAGATCAAACCCTTCACACCTGATAGAGCTGGATCTCAGAGGAAATGATCCTGGACAATCAGGAGTGAAGGAGCTCAATGATATATTACAGGATCCAGACTGTCAACTGAAGATGCTGTGGTGAGTTATTCTTTTTTTATTAAGTTGCAGTAGTTTTAAATAAAAATGTTTTAAGTTGGTTATAAAATATTATTAATCCGTCAATTTAAAAATAACGTCTCGGGTTATGACTGTAACACTTGTTCCCTGAGAACGGAACAAGACACTGCGTCCTGAGACACTTAGAGCGTTACTGATGACTGAAGTACTGTATAATCACGACAATTGTATTGGCTGGCGTCAGCCATGACATCACTACTAGTGCGACCAGGAAGTATAAAAGGGCGTGCTAGAAAACACGCCATCCCCTTCTTTGTCTGAAGGGACTGTGCAGGCAGCCCTTTTGAGAATTGTATCACGTAGCCTTGAATATTTACTTCAAAACTATGTGAAAATCATCCTGCATACATATTCAGATAAAACAATATATTGATTTAAAATTTGCAAGACATGTTTTGTGTAAGAAAGTTGTATGTGAGGAGGCATGAATCATCATGAATATTGCTGTGTTTCATACCTAAGAAAGACAAAGACCCTCCCATAATGGCCCTATCAGGTGCTATCAGGCCCTATCATTATGAGGAACCTTGCACAATGAATGAGGAGAAATTTAAAAAAGAATGGCTTTTTGATTGTTTGGATTTATTTACAACACAGCATAATCCAAAGATACACAACATAGGACAAAAAAGCACATTATTGAACACACTGATCTAAAGACAGAGACATTCCTGAAACATAGTACATACCTGTCATTTCCATAGTGTTTGATTTTTCATTTTACCATGTTCATGGCCACATTAAAACTAATGAGCAAGCGTTTGAGAAACTGGACATCTTGTTAGTTTTATAAAAATTACTTAAACAGAGAATATTTGTTTTTGTTTTGAATCAGATAATTTAAAAGTACACACTTAAATGTTTATAAAGATATGTGGCTCATAAATGTGTGACAAGTATTCGCTGAGTTTTGTTTCAGTTTATAGACGTCCTCAAGAAAAAAAAGTTCACAGAGACTGAGAGGCAGAAAGCACGCCCTGTTTATTTTCTTTATTTTACAAAAGCACAATGTTTTGTTTTGATTGTAAGTGGACACATACAAAAGTAGACATCTCACAGATTCTTTTTTCATATTTCTTTTTTCTGTTTGACCATAAATGACGGAGTAATTTAAGTCTATTGTGCTACTATGTGAAGAAAATCCAGCAAAACGCGCCGGCGCGTTTGCTGACCCCAGAGGGTTAAAGGGGAACAAGGCAACTCTAGCCATTTCTTCGCTGATTTTCACTTTTGTTGTCGCGTGTTTTATCAACGAGCTCCCCCTACAGCTGTGGGGCGTATATTTCACAACACTGTAGTAAAAAAATCTCACTTGCGGCACTCTCCTCCCCCTTTCTACCGCTGCTCATGTGCATTTGTTATTATGGGAGCAGGCCAACTTTATCGTGTGGAGCTATGGCTACCGATGTGGGTAATACGCAATACACAGTATCATATGGCGTTTGTGTTTATGTTGAATTGCCGTAAAGCAGTTTGTGTTTCTCGCTTGTTCTCGCTTCTCACAAGACTTCCTATTTCCAACTTACCGGGACGTTAGCCCCCATGTTACAAGGTTGGTTTTCCGCCGGGGAACGCTGGGAGGAGCGGGGAAAGTCACCATTCTCACCAGAACAGGTTATGTAACCATCCAAATGATGTCTAAACGGATTTATTAAGTTGAAATAGTTGCCAAGTTCCCCTTTAACCCTCTGGGGACCAAGCTGTTTTTGGGGTCCTTGAGATGTTCTGACATGCCTTGACATTTGTGCTTTTTTCAGTTATTTATAAACATGTTAATGGCTAAGGTGTAAATTCACTCTATATAGCACAAACAGGGCTACCATAATATGCGAGCAACGTGTATGTAGATGTTTGTATTTTTAAGAGAATAATGTTTATGCGTGGTTATTGGAAAAAATAAAAATGAAAGTTGCTGAATTAAGACCACAAAACACATATTAAATATGTGTCCACAAGACTTTTGACTAATGGATGTTGTCCCTTTGAGTTCTAGCTTCAAAATGATGTGAAAATAGTCTTGCTTTATCGTTCACAAAAAAAAAATACATTGATTTAAATGGTGTAAAACAGGTTTTGCTTGGAAAGCCAATATGTGACCCGTCACGGAAACCAGGGACACAAGTCGGCAGCACAACTTTCGAGCAAAATGAGAAAGAAGCGTTTTTTTTTTTTCAAAATTGGTGATTTTCGTTTTTTTGCAGAATCTGTTAGTTGAGATCACGAAGAAGCCTCTCCATGTTTGAGATAGCAGTATTGGTGTATTTAAAAGCGTACATTTTGATGTTGAAATCGGCTTGTTTTTCGGAGATTCTAGCACGCAGTAGGGGCGTGTCATTGTCGGTGTGTATTTCCATACTGAATAAGCCGGCGTGGCTACTTATTATGCAGCGCTCTGGCCGGCTCTATCTGATTTCAAAATTCAATGAAGATGGACGCCAATAACATTATGATGTCCAGCAATCGATTTAAATAGTAGGTCACATGGGGTTTAACCCTCTGGGGACCAAAAACGCGCCCGCGCGTTTTGCTCGTTTTTTTTTTTAGCAATGAAAAATAAACACAAAATGCTCTGTTAATTTTGATCTTTCATTTTCGTGTAATACATCAATCGATCCTGTTCAGTTTCTATTTTTTTTTCTGTATACTCACAATAAAAATAAAGTGTTTTGCTTTTTGACAAATAAAGAAAAATTAACATGATGCTATTTCTGCCTTCTCTCTGTCAGTAAACTCCCATTTGAAACGCGTTCGAAAATGATCTATAACTCCGCGAAAATTCAGGCAAACAGGCAAACAGACCCACGGGCATAAAGCTTGAGATCGCAGCTTTTAAATGAAGTAATTTATATAAAAAACAAATATTATCAGCTTCTGTAATCTGTATAAAAAGAGAGCGACTCCAGTCGAGCTCATTACGAGCCATTCAAAAGTAATTTGACCACGCCCCGGAGAGCGCGTGCTATTCAAACGCAAATTCTGAGAACCATTTCAGTCTGTGAAACGCCCCCACATCAGCTGTAAACAAAGAGGCATAATATAGCCTACCTTATGGAGAAAAGTTTCCGTGCTGATATGAGGAGCAATATGAGGAGCAGATCCCGCTGAGGAGTGAGGTAGGCTAAGTTATCCTTTCTCAAGTGTTAATGTGGAATAACGTTATGGAATAACGTTAGTGTAGGCCTATGTAAACAAAAAGATGAATCGCGTTTCTATAATATGAATCGCGTTTCTGTGAGATGAATGAAGGGTACATATTTGTAAAGACTGTTTAGCCCAGGGGTGTCCAATCCTGCTCCTGGCGATCGACTGTCCTGCACAGTTCATCTCCAACCCTAATCAAACACACCTGCCTTTAATTTTCAAGTGATCCTGACGTGCTCTGAAGACCTTAATTGGTTGCTTCAGGTGTGTTTGATTAGGGTTGGAGATGAACTGTGCAGGACAGTCGATCGCCAGGAGCAGGATTGGGCACCCCTGGTTTAGCCTAAATATGAATCGCGCGTCTGTGTGTGAAAGAATAAACTGCTTTGCTATAGCCTACTGAGATGAGTAAAAATCGACTGAAATATGTTGAAATAAAATGTATGTGGGGGCGTTTCACAGACTGAAATGGTTCTCAGAATTTGCATTTGAATAGCACGCGCTCTCCGGGGAGTGGTCAAATTACTTTTGAATGGCTCGTAATGAGCTCGACTGGAGTCGCTCTCTTTTTATACAGATTACAGAAGCTGAGAATATTTGTTTTTTATATAAATTACTTCATTTAAAAGATGCGATCTCAAGCTTTATGCCCGTGGGTCTGTTTGCCTGTTTGACTGAATTTTCGCGGAGTTATAGATCATTTTCGAACGCGTTTCAAATGGGAGTTTACTGACAGAGAGAAGGCAGAAATTGCATCGTTCATTTTTCTTTATTTGTCAAAAAGCAAAACACTTTATTTTTATTGTGAGTATACAGAAAAAAAATAGAAACTGAACAGGATCGATTGATGTATTACACGAAAATGAAAGATCAAAATGAACAGAGCATTAAGTGTTTATTTTTCATTGCTAAAAAAAAAAAACGAGCAAAACGCGCGGGCGCGTTTTTGGTCCCCAGAGGGTTAAGGGAGTATGGCCCAGACCCAAAGGGCTCTAGCCTGCTACTTTTCAGAGGGACCAACGTCAACCCCCATAACAGGGAGTCTATCATACTCTATCAGCTGAAGCCAATAACCTGCTTTCTCTGAACAATGAACCTGACCACAGTCTCTAACCAGAGACAAATAGTGCCTCCACAGGGCTATGGGGAACGGATGCCTCAGCAGGATGACTCTCGAAGAAGAGGAGGCCTGCCACACTCACACCAATGTGGTCTCTAGTGTTTTCTCTTACAACGTGGGAAACAGCTAAGCTCATGTATACACAACACAGAGTTCAGGGAGCGAAGTGTCTACAAAACAACTCTGTTATGAGAGAGAGGCCTCTTCTCTACCTGCAAAGACACAGCTGTTTGCATGTAGTTCTGAGGGATGGAGGCCTCAGCTGGATGACTCTAGAAGAAGAGGAGGCCTGCCACATGGAAAGCAGCTAAGCTTAGATACCCAACGCAGAGCTCAGGGAGCAAAGGGCCTAAACAACAACTCTCTGTTATGAGAGAGAGAGGCCTGCATGGAGCTCTGGGGAATGGAGGCATAACTATGACAACTCTCTGATTAGAGGAAGCCTACAACACTCTTATAGCTTAGCAATGTGGCTGCAGACGGCATACTCAGCATGACGACCCTTAAAATAAAGGGGAGTACTGAAGTCTGCATCTGGGGCAGCCTTGTCGTTTGAGGGAGGCTTTAACTGGAAGCCGGTCACATTGACACATCCTGCTTACTCGGAATATAGAGGCCATAAACCCTGTGAAGGCATGATATGATTCAACCGGGGGTGAAGTACTCTGCATTATGATCCTCTTAAATGAGGGAAGTACTACCAAGCACTCTGTAGAAATGCCCTCTTCACAGAGGGGAGTACTATCTACGCTTCTTTGGGCAAAACATCATGGAGGCCCCTGTAGGGCTTTGCCCCACAATGCTGACTTCAGAGCCCTAGGGAGCTGCTAACACAATGTTATTAGAAGGTTTTACTCCTGCTCAACCTGAGACGCTTAGTGTTGCCCAGAGAGGGCCAACAACTCACAAAAGCGCATACAGCTCTGAAAGGAGGTTCATGAACCAGACTGCTTACATTGCTAGCTTAGTCCGGGGTGACACACTCAGTGGCCAGCCACCTTCTTCAGGGGAGATGCTGGCGTTTAGAGCAGTCTGATTCTCAGGAGGCTCTTTTCTTCAGAGCTAACATCCGAGGATATCAAGGGCATATCCTCGGGCTTGTGCGTAGAGTCTCTAGGGGGCAACATACTCTGCAAAATGACTCTCTAGAACGAGAGGAGTTAAGTTAGCTCGACTTGAGCATGTCAGTGTCAGCAAGCATGTTGTTCAGCTCAATGAGCGCTCTCTCAAGAGTGAACCTGACCACAGTCTCCAAAACAGAGACCTATAGCGCCTCCGAGGACAAAGATGAGGCTGTTTGCATGGAGCTCTGAAGGATGGAGGCCTCAGCATGATGACTCTCTAATGAGAAGAAGCCTACAACACCCATATGGGACTTGCTCAACTATAGTCACTCTGTCAAAGCTCTAGGGAGCGGGAGTCAGCATACAGCCCTGTGTGTAGCTCTGGTGAGGCTAGTGAGCCTACACCCTTCCCCCAGTATAGTCCATGGGTTTCACTAAAACCATAACAACTACGGAGAGTTCTGTAGGCCATCACTAGATATACTGGGATAAAGTAGTGACAGAGTTCCTGTAGCAGCTCCAAAAATATTATTTTTTATTGCATGACATAAGTATTTGATACATCAGAAAAGCAGAACTTAATATTTGGTACAGAAACCTTTGTTTGCAATTACAGAGATCATACGTTTCCTATAGTTCTTGACCAGGTTTGCACACACTGCAGCAGGGATTTTGGCCCACTCCTCCATACAGACCTTTCTCCGGATCCTTCAGGTTTCAGGGCTGTCGCTGGGCAATACGGACTTTCAGCTCCCTCCAAAGATTTTCTATTGGGTTCAGGTCTGGAGACTGGCTAGGCTACTCCAGGACCTTGAGATGCTTCTTACGGAGCCACTCCTTAGTTGCCCTGGCTGTGTGTTTCGGGTCGTTGTCATGCTGGAAGACCCAGCCACGACCCATCTTCAATGCTCTTACTGAGGGAAGGAGGTTGTTGGCCTAGATCTTGCAATACATGGCTCCATTTATCCTCCCCTCAATACAGTGCAGTCGTCCTGTCCCCTTTGCAGAAAAGCATCCCCAAAGAATGATGTTTCCACCTCCATGCTTCACGGTTGGGGTGGTGTTCTTGGGGGTTGTACTCATCCTTCTTCTTCCTCCAAACACGGATGGAGTGTAGACCAAAAAGCTCTATTTTTGTCTCATCAGACCACATGACCTTCTCCCATTCCTCCTCTGGATCCAGATGGTCATTGTCAAACTTCAGACGGGCCTGGACATGCGCTGGCTTGAGCAGGGGGACCTTGCGTGCGCTGCAGGATTTTAATCCATGATGGCGTAGTGTGTTACTAATGGTTTTCTTTGAAACTGAGGTCCCAGCTCTCTTCAGGTCATTGACCAGGTCCTGCCATGTAGTTTTGGGCTGATCCCTCACCTTCCTCATGATCATTGATGCCCAACGAGGTGAGATCTTGCATGATGCCCCAGACCGAGGGAGATTGACCGTCATCTTGAACTTCTTCCATTTTCAAATAATTGCGCCAACAGTTGTTGGCTTCTCACCAAGCTGCTTGCCTATTGTCCTGTAGCCTATCCAGCCTTGTGCAGGTCTACAATTTTAACCCTGATGTCCTTACACAGCTCTCTGGTCTTGGCCATTGTGGAGAGGTTGGAGTCTGTTTGATTGAGTGTGTGTCTTTTATACAGGTAACAAGTTCAAACAGGTGGAGTTAATACAGGTAATGAGTGGTGAACAGGGGGGCTTCTTAACCCTCTGGGGACCAAAAACGCGCCCGCGCGTTTTGCTCGTTTTTTTTTTTTAGCAATGAAAATAAACACTAAATGCTCTGTTAATTTTGATCTTTCATTTTCGTGTAATACATCAATCGATCCTGTTCAGTTTCTATTTTTTTTCTGTATACTCACAATAAAAATAAAGTGTTTTGCTTTTTGACAAATAAAGAAAAATTATCATGATGCGATTTCTGCCTTCTCTCTGTCAGTAAACTCCCATTTGAAACGCGTTCGAAAATGATCTATAACTCCGCGAAAATTCAGTCAAACAGGCAAACAGACCCACGGGCATAAAGCTTGAGATCGCATCTTTTAAATGAAGTAATTTATATAAAAAACAAATATTCTCAGCTTCTGTAATCTGTATAAAAAGAGAGCGACTCCAGTCGAGCTCATTACGAGCCATTCAAAAGTAATTTGACCACTCCCCGGAGAGCGCGTGCTATTCAAATGCAAATTCTGAGAAACATTTCAGTCTGTGAAACGCCCCCACATCAGCTGTAAACAAAGCGCGTCGCGATCGAGTGAGGCATAATATAGCCTACCTTATGGAGAAAAGTTTCCTCAGAACAGTGCTGATATGAGGAGCAATATCTCCTGATATGAGGAGCAGATCCCGCTGAGGAGTGAGGTAGGGCTGTTTTCTTTTCTCAAGTGTTGATGTGGAATAACGTTATGGAATAACGTTAGTGTAGGCCTATGCAAACCGCAAAAAGATGAATCGCATTTCTATAATATGACTCGCCTTTCTGTGAGATGAATGAAGGGTACATATTTGTTTAGACTGTTTAGCCTAAATATGAATCGCGCGTCTGTGTGTGAAAGAATAAACTGCTTTGCTATAGCCTACTGAGATGAGTAAAAATCGACTGGAATATGTTGAAATAAAATGTATTTGTATAAGCAACGTATTAAACTGCAAATTAGCATTTATATGCCCTAATATTTCATAAAAACAACGTTACAGTCAGTCACTTGTTGACTAGATTTGGGTACAGTTTTTAGGCTACTGTAGAATATACTGCCACATCAAATAAGCTTTTCTTTAGCAATTTCTGCTCATATCTTACGTTATATATTTATATAACTATATATATATATATATATATATATATATATATATATATATATATATATATATATATATATTATTTATATATTTATATATATTTATATATATTATATATATATATATTTGCTATATTCAAACTAATGAATACATATGATAAAATGTAGGCCTATAATCTTTTTTCTTTTTCTTTTTTACAAAGAAAGAGTACACTTGAAATATTGTTGACATTGTAATTATTGTTGTAATTGTAACATTTTTAATAAAATAGCAAAACATATTTACAAGATAGATGTAAGCGAAATCTTAAATGGTCAATATAAGTCTTCTTCTAAATACATCTTTTGTCCTTGCATTGTGGCTCAGTCAGTGTCACACCTGAATAAAAGGCTCATTATGCAGAGTCATTATGCAGAGTGGGTGGGACATTGTAATCTAAGGTGTAAACTACTCCTCCCCCTCGCATATTGGCTTTCCAAGCAAAACCTGTTTTACACCATTTAAATCAATGTATTTTTTTTTTGTGAACGATAAAGCAAGACTATTTTCACATAATTTTGAAGCTAGAACTCAAAGGGACAACATCCATTAGTCAAAAGTCTTGTGGACACATATTTAATATGTGGTTTGTGGTCTTAATTCAGCAACTTTCATTTAAATTTTTTCCAATAACCACGCATAAACATTATTCTCTTAAAAATACAAACATCTACATACACGTTGCTCGCATATTATGGTAGCCCTGTTTGTGCTATATAGAGTGAATTTACACCTTTTCCATTAACATGTTTATAAATAACTGAAAAAAGCACAAATGTCAGAGCATGTCAGAACATCTCAAGGACCCCAAAAACAGCTTGGTCCCCAGAGGGTTAAAGAAAAACTAACAGGTCTGTGAGAGCCGGAATTCTTACTGGTTGGCAGGTGATCAAATACTTATGTCATACAATGTGATTTTCTGTTTTAGATTCCGTCTCTCACAGTTGAAGTGTACCTATGATAAAAATTACAGAACCTCTACATGCTTTGTAAGTAGGAAAACCTGCAAAATCGGCAGGGTATCAAATACTTGTGCTCCTCACTGTATGTGTGTATGTATATATATATATATATATATATATATATATATATATATAATATTTTTTAGGGGTAACAGAGGCCAACTAACCCTCTGTGTTTTTTGTTTTTTAAGGGAATGGCCTGACAACGTTCTACTTCTTATTTAACTGAAGGAGGCTAAGAGTGGCAACTACTACAGGCTACAGGGAGCTGTTTTTCACTATATTCTAGCAAGAAAAATTTTCTTTTGATTGGTCACAAACAAAAGATCCAATCCAGACAGTCAGCAAATGAAATATTATCATCGGTCCAGCCCGTTTAAGGTCTGATGTTGTGTGAGGAGGGGGAAAGAGAAAGAAGACGGTAGTTGTTAATACCCTCGCGAAGGGAAGCAGGTGATTTTATCTGCCTCTGCCCATACCAGGACACTCGCGTCTGGAGTGGGCCACTTCCCTGACATCCGTCCTTCGGATGAGACGTTAAATCGAGGTCCTGACTCTCTGTGGTCATTAAAAATCCCAGGATGTCCTTCGAAAAAGAGTACGGGTGTAACCCCGGCATCCTGGCCAAATTTGCCCATTGGCGTCTATCCATCATGGCCTCCTAATCATCCCCATATACTGAGGCATCCTGGCCAAATTTGCCCTTTGACCTCTATCCATCATGGCCTCCTAATCATCTCCATATGCTGATTGGCTTCATCACTCTGTCTCCTCTCCACCAATAAGCTGGTATGTGGTGAGTGTTCTGGCGCAGTATGGCTGCCGTCGCATCATCCAGGTGGATGCTGCACATTGGTGGTGGTTAAGGAGATTCCCCCTTCCATGTAAAGCGCTTTGAGTACCCAGGTTACAAGGACCCAGACAAAAAACGCAGGGAACATAAGTGTCACCAGGTGTTAGAAATCTTGTACACTGGTCGGCACACTTCCTGAAGTGCTTTTTAGAAGCCATGATATTCTCTTCACAGTACCAGCAACACAGTCCCTGAAGACAAAAAGAGGATGACATGTTCTCTAGGCTCCCTTTTATACTTCCTGGTCGCAGTAGTAGTGATGTCATGGCTGTCGCTGGCCAATACGATTACCGTGATAACACAGTACTTCAGTCATCAGTCACACTGAGGCGTTCTCAAAAGCGTCTCAGGACGCAGTGCAAGTTCCCTTTCGAAAGGGAACTAAAGGCTCTTTGAAAAACTTGTACGAAATGTCAATTTACTTCCTCTATCTTTAGGTTTTTGAGTTCTGCTGCAGATGAAACCTGTCACTATGTGAGAGGAATTGTGGGTGAAAACCCGTTACTCCTGAGAGAGCTCAATCTGAGTGAATGTGAACTAGGAGACACAAACGTGAAGAAGCTCACTTCTCTATTGGAGGATAAACACTGTAAAGTCAACAGACTGAAGTGAGTTTTTTACTTGGTCTAATACTTGACATGTAAAATATCTATAAAGATAACATTGTCATTGTTCATAAAGAAAGTTTTAAGATTAACTGAAGAGTGTTTCCTTTTTCTCTCTCTTCAGGCTGAATAATAACAGTATTACAGCAGAAGGTTGTGCTGCTCTGACTTCAGCGTTTAATTCAAACCCTTCAAACCTGATAGAGCTGGATCTGAGTGAGAATAAACTTGGAAACTCAGGAATTGAGAAGATCTGTCCTCTGTTGGAAAATAAACAATGCAGATTGACGAAACTGAAGTGTGTATTTTTATTTATCCACATTTCAATATGATAATATATATATATATATATATATATATATATATATATATATATATATGTGTGTGTGTGTGTAATATTTGTAAATGACTATGTAATCAGATTAACTGTCTTGAAAATTGAATTAATTGTATATTGAATGCACTGTATGAATGAATTAATATGTAGATCTGTATTAATAAGAAATTCAGTTTAATAAGTTTATTTTAAGGTATTATTGGTTAAATTTCATGATTTTAATATGAAAATGTGAAATTTTGTTTGCTTGTTCTTTTAGTGTAGAACATGTACAATTTTTGTTCTGTTCTGATAAATTGTAGAATAACCGTCTGAATGTTAAATTTTCCTTTCTGTTCTAGACTCTCAGACTGCAGTGTCACAGAAGGAGGTTATAAAGCTCTGGCTTCAGCTCTGAGATCAAACCCTTCACACCTGATAGAGCTGGATCTCAGAGGAAATGATCCTGGACAATCAGGAGTGAAGGAGCTCAGTGATTTACTACAGGATGAACAATGTAAATTAAAGACCAGGTGATTAATGTCTTAAAATATTTTAAAATAAGCCACAAATGTAATATCTGCTATATGAAACTAAGGGGATTGGTAATTGGAGAGGAATTGCAATTAAAGGTAGAGGAATTTACAGCATACCTATTACTGAAATTCAACAGTCACACAACTATATTTTGTGACACGAACCACCTTGTGACAAAACATAATTACATAATTTTGACTTTCTGAATAGACTTCTCCCAAACTAATATGAAAATCAGTTAACACCATTTCCGTAATCAAATAACATAATCTCCTTATTTTTTAATTAAAAATATATATAGCATTCTGGTAAATAAGCTTCCACAAAGCTCCATGAAAATTGTATACAATAATGTCATTATGTTTTAAAAAATGTTGTGTGTGAATTGAAAATTCTTAATTTGATTCTTGATTCAATTCAATTAATAATTTTCACTAGCCCCCACAAAAAAATTATAAATAAATAAAATAGTTTTTATTGACCCATAAGGTTGAAACCTACATTTTAGAGACCAATGAAATTTCACAATTTCGATACCACAACTAAAACTACTAGAAAAACAATGGAAAAGCACAGTCAAATGAAAATGATCTGCTTGAACGGATTTGATACCAAGCCTAAGGTATAGATATCTGTTTAAGGTGGAGACTGGTTCCTAAATTCGTCACATTGCTGTACCTTGTCTTTAAAAGGCCATAAGCACCAAAAATCCTGTTTCACAAAAATGCACTGTAACTGCATCAGAAACATTACTGCTCATTTAGAAGACAGATGCAACCAGAACTGTATTTTGATTAGCTTTAGTACAAGCAGGTCCACTTGATGAGGTTGATGCCCCATATACCACTCCTTTTTTACCACCCAATCTATTAATGCATTTTGGAATAAACTGGTAATTGTCAACTAATTGACTGACTGAAATCATTAGAAATAATTAACTGAATACAGTTAGAAATAATCAAGGTTCCTCAATTCACTATAATTATATATTAATTTTTATATATTTGAACATACAGTACATACAGTATTGATTTCGTATTGTTTTCGCATTGTGTATCTTGTATTTGCTTAGCTTGAAAGAATGGGAGGTGCAAAAAAATTACATTTTGACAGAATTATCTAAAATACTCTTCTATGTTCTGTAGGTTTTTGAAAAGTGATGCTGCACAGGAAGCGTGTGAGTATCTCACTAAAGTTCTGGGTAAAAGTCCATTATTGCTGACAGAACTGGATCTGAGTGAAGATAAATTAGGAGATCTGTATGGAGAGAAGCTCTCTGCTCTTTTGATGGACTCTCATAGCAAAGTGAAGAAAATCAAGTGAGTCATCATGATTTATACATTATAACTTCTCTGTTAATTGGTTATATGAGACTATCAGTCACATATGCGATCATATTTGAAGACCTGCTGATCTGATGTGTGGTGAATATGTGCTGAATAATAAATTATGGTGTTTCTGTGTTTAGGCTGAGTAATTGTGATCTGACAGAGAAAAGCTGTTCAGTTCTAGCTACTGTTCTCTCTAAAACCATCCTGAAAGAGCTGAACCTGAACAACAGCCGTCTGCTGGACTCTGGAGTCAAAGAGATCTGTGAGGGACTGAAGAAGCCTGTGTGTGAGCTGAAGATACTCAAGTGAGTACATTTCACCACATTTTAAGAATGTTTGATAACGTTTTTGTGCTGATCTAATACTAATATTTTCTTAGTGCTAGGTGCACATTTCAACTACATTAAAGTTATTAAAATCAACCCAATGTATACAGGTTTATTGTTATTAATTATACAAGTGGTCTGTCTAAATATTCAAATCTGATTGGCTGGAAGTTGTGCAATAAAACAGTTTAATTCACATGTTCAGGTCAGGTTTTTATTTTTTTTGTTATTTAAAGAGCGCGCTAGTAATTTGCGCCTACAGACGGGTCCACGACATGCGTCCATTTTGTCCCATAGATGGTCTGCTCGTGCACGAGCAGATCCGTTTCCTCGCTAGAGAAACGTTCAGTTTTTCTGCGTGCGAATTCCGCCATGTAAATAGTGAATCCGCCATGGCGCGAGCGTGACTGGCCTTTAAAGGGAATGGGAGATGAGACTCTGATTTGTTAATTGCACGTTACGCCCAAAACAAACCCATTACTCATTAAAGGGCACCCATTATGCAAAATTCACTTTTACAAGGTGTTTGAACATAAAACATTGAACATGGCGCGTTTACACAACCATCCTATAATAATAAAAATCCACCCAGTGCTTTTAAAAAAAAATCCCCATAAATCATAAGCACTGTCTCAGGATAAGCCGTTCGCAGATTTCTTGGCAAAGTTGCGTAGATTTGCACAAGCCCCGCTGTTGACTGACACTGCAGTTTTAGCATAGACCCGCCCTGAGTGAGCTGTGCACAGTCCGCCATTGTTTCGATGTCTCCTAAGCGATTGAGGTGTTTAGTTGTTGGATGTAAGAATGAACATAGCAGTCGTCATTTACTCCTGACATCTGAGCTACTGAAGAAGCAGTGGATTACTTTTGTTTTTGAAGGGAATGCGCCCCTCAATCTACCTTAATGCGTTTATGTTTGCGCGAATCATTTTACACCAGACTGTTTTGTGCACTTTGTCAGTACAAAGCAGGCTTCGCTAAAAAGTTGTTGCTCGAGGATGGATCAGTACCAACTGTTGTGTTCGTTATCCAGCTCACAGTCTCCGAATCGATACTGGTCACAGCAGTAATGAAAGGGAGAGCGCACACTTTATCACAGCTCATCTAGTCATTTTATGGATATAAAGTTTACCAGTTTATTAAGTAACCCAATTGAAAAGTTCTGTATACAGTGAGGAGAATAAGTATTTGAACACCCTGCTATTTTGCAAGTTCTCCCACTTAGAAATCATGGAGGGGTCTGAAATTGTCATCGTAGGTGCATGTCCACTGTGAGAGACATAATCTAAAAAAAAAAATCCAGAAATCACAATGTATGATTTTTTTAACTATTTATTTGTATGATACAGCTGCAAATAAGTATTTGAACACCTGAGAAAATCAATGTTAATATTTGGTACAGTAGCCTTTGTTTGCAATTACAGAGGTCAAACGTTTCCTGTAGTTTTTCACCAGGTTTGCACACACTGCAGGAGGGATTTTGGCCCACTCCTCCACACAGATCTTCTCTAGATCAGTCAGGTTTCTGGGCTGTCACTGAGAAACACGGAGTTTGAGCTCCCTCCAAAGATTCTCTATTGGGTTTAGGTCTGGAGACTGGCTAGGCCACGCCAGAACCTTGATATGCTTCTTACAGAGCCACTCCTTGGTTATCCTGGCTGTGTGCTTCGGGTCATTGTCATGTTGGAAGACCCAGCCTCGACCCATCTTCAATGCTCTAACTGAGGGAAGGAGGTTGTTCCCCAAAATCTCGCAATACATGGCCCCGGTCATCCTCTCCTTAATACAGTGCAGTCGCCCTGTCCCATGTGCAGAAAAACACCCCCAAAGCATGATGCTACCACCCCCATGCTTCACAGTAGGGATGGTGTTCTTGGGATGGTACTCATCATTCTTCTTCCTCCAAACACGTTTAGTGGAATTATGACCAAAAAGTTCTATTTTGGTCTCATCTGACCACATGACTTTCTCCCATGACTCCTCTGGATCATCCAAATGGTCATTGGCAAACTTAAGACGGGCCTTGACATGTGCTGGTTTAAGCAGGGGAACCTTCAGTGCCATGCATGATTTCAAACCATGACGTCTTCGTGTATTACCAACAGTAACCTTGGAAACGGTGGTCCCAGCTCTTTTCAGGTCATTGACCAGCTCCTCCCGTGTAGTTCTGGGCTGATTTCTCACCTTTCTTAGGATCATTGAGACCCCACGAGGTGAGATCTTGCATGGAGCCCCAGTCCGAGGGAGATTGACAGTCATGTTTAGCTTCTTCCATTTTCTAATGATTGCTCCAACAGTGGACCTTTTTTCACCAAGCTGCTTAGCAATTTCCCCGTAGCCCTTTCCAGCCTTGTGAAGGTGTACAATTTTGTCTCTAGTGTCTTTGGACAGCTCTTTGGTCTTGGCCATGTTAGTAGTTGGATTCTTACTGATTGTATGGGGTGGACAGGTGTCTTTATGCAGCTAACGACCTCAAACAGGTGCATCTAATTTAGGATAATAAATGGAGTGGAGGTGGACATTTTAAAGGCAGACTAACAGGTCTTTGAGGGTCAGAATTATAGCTGATAGACAGGTGTTCAAATACTTATTTGCAGCTGTATCATACAAATAAATAGTTAAAAAATCATATATTGTGATTTCTGGATTTTTTTTTTTTAGATTATGTCTCTCACAGTGGACATGCACCTATGATGACAATTTCAGACCCCTCCATGATTTCCAAGTGGGAGAACTTGCAAAATAGCAGGGTGTTCAAATACTTATTTTCCTCACTGTATATTTGTTTACCGTTAAGGCCCACTGAGTCCGAAATTCGCGTCCGAAATTTTTGCACGTTAGAAAATAAATATGACCTCATCCAGACCTACTGGTCCAGAATCATATCTCAATTGAATAATATCTTAGGTTTGGCCTTGGATCCTGACCCTTTGTCTCTTCTCCTGGGTTTCCCATGTAAGCTTATTTCTAATAAGCATAAAAGACGTCTTTTTGACCTGTTAACTTTTGCTGCCAGGAAGAATTTACTTTTGTCGTGGATCAGCGATAAACCCCCCTCTATAAAGGGATGGCATTCAGTTATTAGAGAGACTATTCCTCTGGAACTCCTAACATCTTTTATTCACTCTACGACTGACACTTTTACTCGCACTTGGACACCTTATTTGGACAGCATAAATGCCTCTATTTCTGATATTCTGAGGTTTGGTATGATATAGTGCCTTCAGATGATCTATTACTCTTCTGGTCCTGTTGCACATTTCTGTTCACTGTAGAATGCCTTGTTATGTTATGTATACTTTTGTGTTTATATTTGTTGTATGTCGGGCGATTTGTTACTTTGTTTTGTGTTTGTTTAATAAAATTAAAAAAAATAAAAAAATAAAATAAAAAAATAAATAAATATGACCTCACGTTATGTCAATCACGCTTGTACACTGCCTCCAAAACTTTCGTCAGCATTTTGAATGGTGTTTTGACAATTCAGAGCCACCGAATCACAAAAGCGAATAAACGCATGCGATAATTTCGGACTCAGTGTGCCTTTAGTTTTAACACGTTTTTTTGTGTAATTCGATGTGTATGTTGATGATAATGCAAGGGAGAGAGTGTTTATGGATAAGACTTTAATGCACACTTTTTGTACTGTTTTATTCAGCTCTTACAGTGATTTTATGGAGTGAAATGGACGCTTCATCTTTTGTGTGAAGTACAATAAACTTCATAAAACTAATCAGTATAGATTTAGTGGATATAAGCAAGATAACAAATAAGTTATAACTGTAATAAACAAATCTATACCTTTTCTATCTCCATACAGCATATATTATCTGGCTCTGTAGGCATTATTGTCCGACTCTTTCTGACAGTTTCTGTTCTGAGGTTATTATTCCGTGAGATGAGATTGTCCTGACCATAGACTGTAAAAAAAGGTCCTGACACCGGAGCACAAGCTCTTGAAGCCCCGCCCTCTTCTTGAAAGGGGATCAGAGGCAGCAGCTCATTTGCATTCAAAGTGTTACGTCCCAGGTCTAGGGTCCAGGAGAATAACATAAATAAACTTCGTAACACCTGACTTCTTGTTTCCTTCTTTTTATTATTTTTGAAACAAGTTGTTCAAATTGGTATAGGTCAGCACAAGACATCAAAATGAAGCAAATTTGTTTCAGGGTTGGCTCAAAGCCAAAATAATTGGTTCTACCTTTCTTTTAGAAAAAAACGTATTATCCTATCAAAGAAAAAACGTTTAAACAAAAATACAAATACTAAACTGACTCCCTTACTAGCCAGAAACAAGAGAAAAGGTAATGTTCACAATAAAGAAAAATTGGCACCCCTAAAGCTTCCATGCTGAAACCTGTGACATTTATAATAATTATAATAACAAGGGAAAACACTTAACCACGTTGAGTATTAAAAGAAAACCGTTTACAGAAAACTTTACAAAAGAAATGAGCAAAGAACAACAAACCAGAAAGGGTAAGGTGAGAGAAAAATAAATAACACAGTAGGTCTATTTATAAAAGTCACTACACAGAGTTAATTCTCTTTCCAACAACAACAGTTTCAAGACAGCGCTATGAACAACATTCCCTGTCTCTCGATCCACGTCTCTTCCTCTTTTTAAAAGACGCGCAGTCCCATCTTGACCAACCATGGGGCACGTTACCGACACGTTCAATTAGGGCGGTGCAATCTGCGAGAGTGAGAGAGAAAGAGAGAGAGAGAGAGAGAGAGACACACCATACACATGTCTCATCATAACAAAAGGGATACACACAAAAAACAGCACGTTTTTGGTCACCCCCAAAAGAGGCAATTTTACATGCTTTTAAAAATTATCTGTTGGGTATTTTGAGCTAAAACTTCACATACACACTCCGGGGACATCAGAGACTTATTTGACATCTTATAAAAAGGGGCAAAATAAGTGACCTTTAAGAGAATAGGGACAACCTTTTTAGACCATGCACCAGACGCGCCAACCATTTTTCCCGCCATTAAACTTGCAAATGTGGATTCAGACACGCTGTAAGTGCACTTGCGCCGTGCGCTTTAGACCATGAGCTTAGATCGTTAAAATAGGGCTCAGAGAATGTTTCCTGTGGTGAACTTAAATGTTGGTTTAGTTTTTACATTGAAAACTGTAATAATTTAGAAATAAATGGCCATATTCTACCCTGATTTTAGCCCTCTGACTTAAATTTAAATTTAATTTTGGCAAATGCCAAAGTGTCAGATGTTTTTCAGAGTGCTCTTATGCAAATTTTTTATTTTGTGTTTGTATTCATGCACGCAAATATGCACGCATGCAACTACTTTTACTTTTGGCTAATTTGGTTGTTTAAAAGACCAAAACTTCAGCAAAACCTTGCTGTTTGACTCAGAGGAACTAAGTTAATGTGTTTCCTTGATGAATCAATGCTGCAGAACTTGATGATGCAACCACGCTCACTACCGAGCCCCTGAATGTCCAACGAGACAAATGTGATACCACTGAAAAGCTGAGAATCTCCCCTTCACTGGACTTTTTAAATCATATAGATCAGATTAGCATTTCATAGGTTAGCTCCAGGTAGTTTGTTAAGAGCTAATCAAATTTCAGAGGGATCTCCTGACTATAGGTCTCTTCAAGTCATTTCACAAGTTATTGATCTGATTTAGGTCTGGGCCCTGACTGGACCAAAATGTTGTTCAACTTTTTCTTCTTCTTGAAGCATTCTTTGTTGATTTAAATTTGTGTTTGGTGTTATCACATTCAAAATGAAATTCTACTTCATCTTTAGGTTTGTGATTTTGTTCCAAAAATAGAGTTGTATAGAGCAGAATCCTCCATAATGTCACTCACTGTGCATCAATCGCTTCTGGCAGGTCTAGAATTTGGGATCGGAATGTTTGTTACTTAATTATTAAAGTATTTCAGAATGGAAAAAAAGAACAAGAACACTATACCCCGGTTTCTCAGATGAGGCTTAAACCTAGTCTCAGACTTAAATGCATGTTTGAGCTGTTTTAACTGAAAGCAACTTGCGCTGACATATCTTAAAATATCAGTACCATTGTTTTGTCTCAAGATGCACACCAGTAATGTAGTAGCCGACGATGCATACTGTACAAGATGTGATGTCAGTAGCTACCTCGATTTTTATTATTTTTTACAGCTACTCCGGTATACGTCAGGAGCTATGGAAAATTTGCCTGAATGAGGCACTTTGGGAAAACGTGCGATGCCCCATGTCAAGTACAGATGCACTGATGAGCTACTGTCCCGTGTGTACAATTTTACAGCAATGCCTTTGCCGTGTTTCTAATTATTTACCCCACATGCTTGTGGCTTTACACTCCTCTCTAAGCGAAGCTTCGTCTAACCCGTTAATGATGGAACTAACTGAGCAGGACAAGGCATGTGCATTCTTGCCAACCTCTATGGCATAGTTTAGGCTTGTGCAAGCTTGATGGCAGGTTTAGTTGGCTCAGCCTTCTTTGGCAGGGAATGTCGGGAAAATTTGCGATGGGTACCATTGGTACCTGGTTGAATTTTTTTACCAGCTGCACAGGAAGACTACCTTAAACTCATTCTCATCATGTGGGGACAGGCTCAGGACCCAGGTCACCTCCAAAAGCCTCTAGTGTCTTGACACAATTGAACACACACTGATGTTTTTAGTAAGCCAAACCATTTAAATATAATAATAATAATAATAATAATAATAATAATAAACACAGAAGTATGTTACTATTTTAATACATTTGCACTGTAAAATAAAAAAATATATATAAATGGAGGTTCACAGTACAGTAGTAAAATTGCTAATCTCTTGATTTCTCCACTTGATTTCTTCACTTGCAAGAGCTAAACTGTCAAGCTTTTAATTTTAGCGTGTAGATCTTTATATTCTCTTTAAAGTTTACAAACATGTTACAAATACTTCCTTCTGCAAATGTAGTGAAATGCTGTAAACTTTTACAGTTACATTTTTACTCATTGCTGCAAACAATTACTCATATCTAGGTGTTCAGATATAGTGTGATTTTGTCATATTTTGCGATTTCAGACTATTGTTTCATAATTAAAGCTGCAGTCGGCAAGGCTGCTTCGACTTAGCCAAAATTTTGAATGTTTACAACTCCCATGCCCCTCCCCCACTACCAGCGAGCACCTCCCATCGAGGTCGTGCTCGTCAGTGTGTGTGTACCTGATTTTCTGTGAACGCGTCCGTCTCTTCAGCATCGATCAACACCATGGACTCGGAGGTAGGCTGCCCTGGCTAATCTACCCATAGATAGCAATAACCGAGGAATTGGAAGCTTGTTAGTAGATTTTCTCTTCGCCATCACGCTTCGTACAATCTTCAGGCGAACTTCAGGCGTGTCGTGTCAAGTCAAGTATATTTGTATAGCGCTTTTCACAATACAGATTGTATCAAAGCAGCTTCACAGTATTAAATGAAAATAATACAACAAGGTTTGTTTCTAGTGGAATTTATTGATTGATAAAAATAAATTAATATTCCCAAAATATCCCCAACTGAGCAAGCCAAAGGCAACAGTGGCAAGGAACCGAAAAACTCCATCAAGTGACCTGACGGTGACCTAGAACTCCATCAGGTGACCTAAACTCCATCAGGTGACCTAAGGTCCTCAGGTCGTGTGCATGTGATATTGTAACGTGCGCGAGCCGCGAGGGAGGGGGGATCTGTGGCGTGTGCACGAACTGTGATTGACAGTCAGATCTCACACCCCCCTGCGCTGATTGGACCTGATGATCCGGGAGCGGTGGATTTTTGCAAAACAAATAACACGCTCCAGGTGGAGTTAGAAGCTCAGGTTTTTTTCTAAAACCACCTTATTTATGTTGTTCTGTCGGATTATAGTGTCGATTTCACTGAATGATTACAAAATTTTTGCCGACGGCAGCTTTAATAAATCATAACTACTGTACAAAGTAAAATTTTATATGAAATTTTATTTTTCTGTAGACTTTCAGATTGCAGTATCACAGAAGAAGGTTATAAAGCTCTGGCTTCAGCTCTGAGATCTTCACACCTGATAGAGCTGGATCTTACAGGAAATGATCCTGGACAATCAGGAGTGAAGGAGCTCGATGATTTACTACAGGATCAGAAGTGTCAACTCAAGACACTGAGGTGAGTACTATTAAAACAGCACTCAATAGTCTTAATATAGTTTTTGCCAAAAGAGAATTCAACTGTCAAAAACACATTTAGTAACTAGATTTTGAAAAGACTAAAGGCCCTTTCACAATCTTGAAACCCTAGGGTGAACCCTACAGAGCTCACAAGCACTAATCTCCAGTGATCACTAAATGTTGGCGTCAAGTACTTTGTGTTTGTAAAATCTCCCTTTTCTATTCATCATTTTAGGCTGCGTAAGTGTGGTCTAACAGAGGAAAGCTGTTCAGCTCTCGCTACAGTCCTGAGATCAAACTCCAGTCTGAAAGAGCTTGACATCAGCAACAATAATCTGCAGGATTCAGGAGTGAAGAAACTCCAGAACGGATTAGGAAATACAAACTGCACACTGGAGAGACTCAGGTGAGTTCAATGAACCATTATTTTATTTTACTAATCACATTTTTTATTTATTTTTTTATTTATTCTCTGATTTAAAAAAAAAATACAATAAATAAAGTGCATTTGACCATTTTTCATGTAAAAAAAAATTTTTTTTTTTTTTTTGAGTGGTTATAAATGTCTTTGTTCTAGACTTTCAGACTGCAGTATCAGTGAAGAAGGTTATAAAGCTCTGGCTTCAGCTCTGAGATCAAACCCTTCACACCTGATAGAGCTGGATCTCAGAGGAAATGATCCTGGACAATCAGGAGTGAAGGAGCTCAGTGATTTACTACAGGATCAGACGTGTCAACTCAAGACACTGAGGTGAGTACTATTAAAACAACACTCAATAGTCTTAATATCGTTTTTGCCAAAAGAGAATTCAACTGTCAAAAACACATTTATAAATTTCGTTTTGTAAAGACTAAAGGCCCTTTCACAAGATTATGAAGATACCCAAATGAAATGGCATGTAATGTACTTACTCTGTTTCCAGGTTTTTGAGTCCTGCTGCAGATGAAGCCTGTCAGTATGTAAAAGGAATTGTGGGTAAAAACTTGTTACTCCTGAGAGAGCTGAATCTGAGTGAACATGAACTAGGAGACACACGAGTGAATCAGATCGCTGCTCTACTGCAGGATAAACACTGTCAACTCAACACACTGGAGTGAGTGGAACTTTTTTAACATTTTTTTTGGACATTTAAATTATCTTAAATCGGGTGAACCCTACAGAGCTCACAAGCACTAATCTTCAGTGATCATTAAAAGTTGGCATCAAGTACTTTGTGTTTGTAAATTCTCCCTCTTCTGTTCATCATTTTAGGCTGCGTAAGTGTGGTCTAACAGAGGAAAGCTGTTCAGCTCTCGCTACAGTCCTGAGATCAAACTCCAGTCTGAAAGAGCTTGACATCAGCAACAATAATCTGCAGGATTCAGGAGTGAAGAAACTCCAGAACGGATTAGAAAATACAAACTGCACACTGGAGAGACTCAGGTGAGTTCAATAAACCATTATTTTATTTTACTAATCACATTTTTTATTCTCTGATTTAAAGAAAATACAATAAATAAAGTGCATTTGATGGTTTTTCATGTAAATAATTTTTTATTTTAATTTTTTAGACTTTCAGACTGCAGTATCACAGAAGAAGGTTATAAAGCTCTGGCTTCAGCTCTGAGATCAAACCCTTCACACCTGATAGAGCTGGATCTCAGAGGAAATGATCCTGGACAATCAGGAGTGAAGGAGCTCAGTGATTTACTACAGGATCAGAAGTGTCAACTCAAGACACTGAGGTGAGACATGATGAAAAATAAATGAAAATAATGTACAGATTAGGGCTGCACCCTAGTAGCCTAGTCAACGAGAAGAGTCTTAGTTGGGGGGTGGATGTGGAAAGTTGAAATATTGTACTGAGTTATCTTAATCTGGATTCAATTATCAATTATCATGATTACTCACATAAGAGGAAGACATCATCAGCCATACAAATTATAAAATGCTCAAGTAACTCTGAACAATAAATCTAAATAAAATTGAAATCGCTATGGCTTAGTGATTATGAAAGTGCTGTGATTTGTGGATGACTGATAAGCGCAAATCTCGAGAAACAGGTGTTTATTTATTCTCAGTGTTGAGAAACGTAGCCTGCATGTGTTACGTTATTGTGTTAATAATAACTAAATACCTATTTATGTTACATATTTATTTTGTATGAAAACTAGTGCGTTAGTTATGGATTTAAAAGTAGGCTACCGTTGTCTCAGTGCTTCGCTCTCTCTCTCTCACAAACACGGACACGCGCACACAGAGAGAGAAGATAATTGTAAAATGAAAATTGACGGGCTAAGTTTAAATTTTGTTCTTGCTTGTGTGTCAAAATGTCAGAAAGCATTTTGTATTATCCATTCGTGTTTTTAAAATTCGTTAAATGACGGACGCTTTACCGTTAACACATCCCTCATATGTCGTATTCATCTTATTCGAACTTATAGGATACTTGATATTCTTTTTAGAATAAGTGATTCGGTTTGCTATTATTGGGTCATGTGACAGGACTCCTGCCTATTCATTGTCAACTGTTTTCTATAAATACGTTTGTATTGACTTGTATTGTATTGGTTTATTCAGCTAATGCGTGTCCTGTTTAAAATGTGCAATGTTCAAATGTAAAGTCAGCACGTCACAAATAGAAAATCCTCTTTTCCCTGTGGGATTTAGTATCATATTTGGATATTGGAATAATAAATTAAGTAGCCAATTTAAAATAAATCACATGTACACACAACATTCCTGTTTTTTTTTTATTTTGTTTTTTTACTGTTTTCTAGGGGTTTCTAAATTTTAAACTAGTTGACCAGGATTATATGCAATGCAATATCTTCATGAATAAAAAATGGTGTTGAGCAGTATTGAAACTTTGAATTCAAAACTAGAATTATGAAGATAGGCATGTGTTTGTGTGCGTCTCGCATTCTCAAAATAATGACAAAAATATATGAGGTTTCTCACTGCCTGGTGGGTGGGCAACGGTGGAGCGTACATTGGCGGTGGGCTGTCGTGTGCGCGCTGGGGGGGGGACTTTCTTCAGGGCAAGTCTGCTGTACAGTTGGGCAGGAAATCCGAATGCTCGCCTATCAGTTACTGTCCTCATATGTCTCATCACATTTTTATCACATTAAGTATTAGCAGCTTGATAGTACAGCTCGCTCAAATTCTAAATAGAAAAACGTGTGATGATATTTGGTGCATATTCATATGTTTGTGCAGAGTGTGGAAGTTGAATAGTAGTGTGCTGCATGACAGTTAAAGGGATAGTTCACTTTAAAATGAAAATTCTGTCATCATATACTCACCCTCAAGTTGTGCTGAACACAAAGGAAGATATTTTGAAGAATGTCAGTAACCAGACAGTTAACTGGAACCATTGACTGAAAAAAATATATACTATGGAAGTCAATGGTTCCAGTTAACTGTCTGGTTACTGACATTCTTCAAAATATCTTCCTTTGTGTTCAGCAGAAGAAAGAAATTCATACAGGTTTGAAACAACTTGAGGGTGGGTGAGTAAATGATGACAGAATTTTTATTTTAAAGTGAACTATCCCTTTAACATGGAGGTGCCGGTGCAATCACTTGCATTTAACTTAAGATACTCTGTCACTTTTGGTCATACAGGTAAGATTAATACATCATTCAAAACTGTATAGGGGCTTATTTTATTTGTGCAAGCACAAAATAAAAACACGATAGTGAGGAAGAGGAGGGCATAACAGTCCAAACACTAGGCAGGGAACGGGGCACGATGACAGGTAAGCAGGAAGAGCAACCACTGTAACTAGCTCAAGATGACGGTAGGCTGGAGAGCAGTTCTGGCAGAGCAGAATAAGACCAGAGGATACCAGCGATGGTCAGGCAGGAACCCCAAGTACAACGGCCAATGCACTCCAGTATCTCAGGCTCTACACCAGGCTTGCTGTTATGCAAGGAGAGTAAGCGGCTAGGGAAGCTCTGCTTGCAGGACAGGATAGGATCTAAAGACACAGGGAAAAGACAAGACAGACAGGACCAACGGCAAAACAAAAGCACTGCAAAATTAATTAACTTGTACAAATAACACTAGATTTATCAATAAGAAAAGTACTAGGAAAGTACACAGAGGCACAATGTTTAACAAATCAGTGAAACATGAGGGAGAGCACACATTATAAAGGGAAGCAGAGAGCACAGGGAACAGGTGACAATATTCAGACAAGGAACAGGTGAGCAACTCACACAAATGAGGAGCTGAGAACATGAGGAAAGGGTGAGCACACCCAGACAAACTAGATCTAATCAGTGACTAAACAAGAGGGTGTGGTAATTGGAAACAAACAAAGACACATTAAACAAAGACAAGACTGACAGAATTGCCAGAGGAGAACCCTGACAATTATAGGCTATAATTATTAAGGCCCATAATTATGTGTCATATGGTTTATTAATTAATAGTCAACTATTTGCTTAAATTAAAGACTACCCCCCAGTTTCACAGACAAGGCTTAAGTTAGCCCTAAATTGCATGTTTGAGTTGTTTTAACTGAAAGCAACTTGCGCTGACATATCTTAAAATATGTCAGTGCCATTATTTTGTCTCAAGCTGCACACCAGTAATGTTTTCTTTCTAGGAGAACTTTTTGAAAGCTACTTAAATACCCTAATTCAGGGGTGCCCAATCCTACTCCTGCCATTGACTGTCCTGCACAGTTCATCTCCAACCCTAATCAAACACACCTGTCTTTAATTTTCAAGTGATCCTGAAGACCTTAATTGATTGCTACAGGTGTGTTTGATTAGGGTTGGAGATGAACTGTGCAGGACAGTCAATGGCAGGAGCAGGATTGGGCACCCCTGCCCTAATTGAACTAACTAGATGATTAGAAAATTCTTTAGTCGAGGGCATCCCTAGTGCAGATGAATTATTAATATAAATATTACTTGACTAAATGATCTGTTGCATCAAAGTAAATTCAAGACAATCAGATGCTATTTTCATGAGATCAAGTTTAGTTTTGAACTGAATTGAATCCTGCTTCATATTCCCTTTCAGGTTTTTGAGTCCTGCTGCAGATGAAGCCTGTCAATATGTGAGAGGAATTGTGGGTAAAAACCTGTTACTCCTGAGAGAACTGAATCTGAGTGGACGTGAACTAGGAGACACAGGAGTGAATCAGATCGCTGCTCTACTGCAGGATAAACACTGTAAACTCAACACACTGATGTGAGTTTTTACATTTTACTGTCATTGCTGTTCTTTAAAGGGTTTGCAGAATAAGAACCATTATTCTTTTTTATTATTGTTGTGGTGGCAGAAAATAATAAATCATATTTTCAGTACCTTGTTTTCGATTAAAATTATCATTGTTTTCCATTAAAAAAGGTTTTGAGTGAAACTGAAGAATGTGTCCTGACTTTTTCTCTCTCTTCAGGCTGAATAATAACAGTATTACAGCAGAAGGTTGTGCTGCTCTGACTACAGCGTTTAATTCAAACCCTTCAAACCTGATAGAGCTGGATCTGAGTGAGAATAAACTAGGAAACTCTGGAATTGAGAAGATCTGTGTTCTGTTGGAAAATACACAATGCAGTCTGGAAAAGCTGAAGTGTGTATTTATATCATTGCACATTTCTATATACATTTATGTTTGATTAGATAACATGATGAAAATGAAGGCTCTAATTTGACTCTTTTCACGTCAGTTTTACTGTGACAGCCTAATGTCCTGCCTAACATCTCCTTTTGTGTGTAACTGAAAAAAATCATTTTGAAACAATATGTGGTTGAATAAATCAGTTATTTTGGACAGTTTATTCAATTAATACATTTATTATCAAGGTTTTGGTAATGTATATATACAGTATAGATCATTTTGGAGAAAAGCACACAAGATTAGCATACATTTTTGTTAGTTTGTCAGAATTATTTGTAAATAATTATTTGCTCAGTACTTGTATGATAAATTATCTCTCAACAAAGAATTCATAATTTATTTTTTTCTTTTTTTTTCAGACTTTCAGACTGCAGTATCACAGAAGAAGGTTATAAAGCTCTGGCTTCAGCTCTGAGATCAAACCCTTCACACCTGATAGAGCTGGATCTCAGAGGAAATGATCCTGGACAATCAGGAGTGAAGGAGCTCAGTGATTTACTACAGGATGTGCACTATAGATTGAAAACCATCAGGTGAAGAAATATCATTGTACTTTAACTTTCTGCAACCATAATGCAATGCTAAATCAGTTTGATTTGATTAAATCAAATCTTCTTTTGATTTATTGTTTATTTAATCACATCACAAAATATGGAAGGTTATGATTGTCTGGAACATTGTATTACATTGTCTTAACAGAACACAAAGATGTAATTCTTATGTGTTTTTCTGAGAAGTACTTCCCACATGAATTCCGAATTGACTTTAAACTGTTACTGAACAATCTGCAAAATGCTGCATTTTTAAATGGGCTACATTTATTTTGTGTTTAGATTATTTCCGACACCACTTCACAAGCTAATGTTGCCATCTAGCGGCTGCGTGTGGAACACACTTAGCAAACTCAGCTTTATGGTCCACCAATGACCGATGCAAGCCGTACACAGTTTTAATGTTTCGTTAAAGTGTTTGAACTGGTAGTTGTTGTGTGAACTTTAGTATGGTTTAAGTCAAGTCACCTTCATTTAGTCAAGTCGCCTTTCTTTATCTAGCACTTTTTACAATACAGATTGTTTCAAAGCAGCTTTACAGAGATAACAGGAAAATAATGCAGCAAAGTTTGTTTCCAGAAGAAAATAGCGTCACAGTCCAGCTTAAGTAAGCTCAGTGAAGGTTCATTTTTGTTGTAAAAAAAAACGAAAAGAAAAGAAACAAAAAGTTATTAATTTAGTTAATTTATATATGTGTGTGTGTGTGTGTGTGTGTGTGTGTGTGTGTGTGTATGTGTATATATAAATATAGCCACTCTGGAGAAAACCGTCATGTCATCGTCAAGCTCAGTTCATTCAGTTCTGATATTATGGTGTCAATGCAGGCAGATCAATAATATTTTTGAATAATAAATTAAATGTCCCCAACTAAGCAAGCCAAAAACCAATGGCAACAAAGGCGAAGAAAGGCGAAAAAGGCGACAGTGGCAAGGAACTAAAAAATCCATCAGGTGACAGAATGGAGAAAAAAACCTTGGGAGAAACCAGGCTCAGTCGGGAGGCCAGTTCTCCTCTGGCCAACGAACGAACAGTGTATGATTATGATTCAGGCAGCATTACAGGTCAGAAGTCAGATTCGAACATTCAGAATATTATCCAGTTCCATCTGGTTGAAGATCGGAGTAATCTTGCGCGTATAGAGACGAGTTTGTTGAGGATCAGTGCCGATGGCTGTCGTGTCAATGAGGCCTTCACAGGGGAGAGTCTAGTTGACAATCTCTGCTGACACTTCAGGGATGCATTGTGGTCGTGTCTAGGCGAGGTTCCACCATCTGATCTAGATACGGCCCGGTTCCAGCTGATTACAGTTAACCTCGAAATAGACTAACATTAGCGAAGATGCCATTCTTTTTATAATGTAGCGAGTACATAAGTGTTATAAGAAGTGTTCCAGGTTCTGGCTGACCTAATCTATGCAGCCTAATAATCATTTAACTGATTTTAATAATAGGAATGTATAGTGTTGTTTGTGTATGCCAGGTTGAAGAGATGTGTTTTTAATCTAGATTTAAACTGACAGAGTTTGTCTGCTTCCCGGACAATGTTAGGAGGACTGTTCTGAAGTTTAGGTGCTGAGGATCATCAGCATGGAGCTGAGGATCATCAGCATAACAGTTAAAACTAATCCCATGCTTCCTAATGATATCTCCCAAGGGTAGCATGTACAGAGTGAACAACAACGGTCCTAGTACTGAGCCTTGTGGTACTCCATTCTGAACGTGTGATCAAAATGATATATCTTCGTTTACTACTACAAACTGATAATGGTCAGATAAATATGATTTAAAGCAATTCCACTAATGCTAACATAATTTTCGAGTCTATTCAAAAGAATGTTGTGGTCGACAGTGTCAAATGCAGCACTAATAGCGAGATACAACCACGATCAGATGATAAGAGCAAATCATTTGTCATTTGATAATCATTTGATAAGAGCAAATCATTACACTAATGAGAGCGGTCTCAGCAATATGGCAAGGCAAGGCAAGGCAAGTTTATTTATATAGCACATTTCATACACAATGGCAATTCAAAGTGCTTTACATAGAAGAAATTAAAATAATAAAAGAAATAAGAAAAATTAAAACAGTTTAGAAAAATAAAATAAAATACAGTACAGTACAAACAGTCGGACGAACAGTGGCACAGTGCTCATTCAGTAAATGCATAGCTAAACAGAAGTGTTTTGAGTCTGGATTTGAATGTGACTACAGTAGGAGCACGTCTGATCTCCTCTGGAAGCTGGTTCCAGCTGCGGCTGGCATAATAGCTAAAAGCAGACTCACCATGCTTAGAGTGAACCCTTGGTATTTCTAGCTGATATGATCCTAATGATCTGAGTGATCTGTTGGGTTTATATTCAGTGAGCATATCTGCAATATATTGAGGTCCTAGGCCATTGAATGATTTATATACCAGTAATAATACTTTAAAATCAATCCTAAATCTAACTGGGAGCCAGTGTAAAGACCTGAGGACTGGTGTGATGTGTTCATATTTTCTGGTTCTGCTCAGAATCCTGGCAGCAGCGTTCTGTATGAGCTGCAACTGTCTTATGGTCTTTTTGGGATGGCCAGTGAGGAGTCCATTACAGTAATCCACCCTGCTGGTGATGAAAGCATGCACAAGTTTCTCTAAGTCTTGTCTGGAAACAAAGCCTCTAATTCTTGCAATATTTTTCAGATGATAGTATGCTGATTTAGTTATAGCTTTGACATGACTACTGAAACTAAGGTCTGACTCTAGTGTCACACCAAGATTCCTGACTTGATGTTTAGTTGTTTGACCCCTAGAGTGAAGGTATGCGTTCACCTTGAGAACTTCATCTTTGTTTCCAAACGCAATGACTTCAGTTTTGTCTTTGTTTAACTGAAGAAAGTTTTGGCACATCCAACTGTTGACTTCATCAATGCATTGACACAGGGAGTCAATGGGGCGTTAGGCGATTGATATGATATATAATATGATATGATACGATAAATATGATACGATCTAAATACTTACTGGAAATTCTCACAGATATCATTTCTTTCTAAAAAGGAACATAGTTGAGAGGATACGGCCTTTTCTAGTATTTTTGACAAAAAGGGTAGACTCGAGATTGGTTCAATAAGAGTTTTTTTTGTTTTTTTAATAAGAGGCTTAATAATAGCCAGCTTAAAAGTTTTCGGTACATACCCTACTGACAAAGATGAATGAATGATATTAAGGAAAGGATCTAAGACCTCTGGAAGCATCTCTTTCAGTAGCTTAATCGGTAAAGGGCCTAACATGCATGTTGTCGATTTAGAATAGATGATTTAACGAGTTTAGACTATTCTTCCTCTCCTATTGCAACGAATGAATTACATTTTTCCTCAGGACCATTATATGATATGTCAGATCTGCCTGATGCGATACTGTAGTAGGCGGTTGCATACTGTAGTTATAATTTTCTCTCTAATATTATCAGTCTTGTAAGTAAAGAAGTTCATAAAGTCATTACTGCAATGCTCTTTGGAAACTTCAGAAGTAGAAGCTTTATTTCTTGTTAATTTTGCCACTGTATCAGATAAATACCTAGGGTTGTGTTTTTCTTCTAAGAGAGTCGAAAAATAAGCACATCTAGCAGTTTTTTAAGGCCTTTCTGTACAAAATCATGGTCTCTCTCCACGAAATTCGAAAAACGGCTAGTTTTGTTTTCTTCCAGCTATGCTCCATTTTTCTGGCAGCTCTCTTAAGGGCCTGAGTGTGCTCGTTGTACCACGGCGTTGGACTATTTTCTTTAATCTTCTTTAAGCGCAAAGGAGCAACTGTGTCTAAAGTGCTGGAAAAGAGAGAGTCAATAGTTTCTGTTGCTACATCGAGTTCTTCTAAGCTATCTGGGATGCTAAGGAGATGAAACTGATCATGAAGATTATTTATAAAGAAATCTTTAGTGTTAGAAGTGATAGTTCTACCATATTTGTAACACAGAGTCAACTTTGTAGCCTTGGCTAAATGCAGTATACACAAGACTAGATAATGATCTGAGTTGTCTTCGCTCTGCTACAGATTTTCAACGGCATCAACATTGATTCCATGTGACAATATTAGATCAAAGTATGATTACGACACTGAGTGTATGGTGCACCCAATGCCAGATAGTTTAGTATGGCACACCCAAACCTCTCGTTATAGAGTGTTGCAGGGATGACATATTTTTGTAGGCCAACCCAGAAGTCAGCATCACCTTGGTTAACTTGTCAAAAACCGAATAGTTTTTTCCTTTGGCTTTTGGATTAAATAAGGTCTGTGACTAACAAAAGCTTATGATTTTTCATCATAATAATCTTCAAAAATTAAGAATTTTGAAGCGTAAATACAATCTGCAGAAGTCAAATGATAAATGTGGGCTATAAACTAAATACACCATGGTCACACTAAACACATGACTTCAATGACACCATCACTAAGCTTCCTACAAGTCTAACATCTATAATAGTTCGCAAGAGTGCAATTAACTAGGCTGTGAAAATGGACTAGTAAATAGATGAGTTTACCTGTTCGGCTGATGATGTTTAATTTCCCCAACAATCTCTGTAGTTCCAATCTCTGTAGTTCACTTGTTAGCAACTGCTTTTTACAAGACAAGTAAAAGCTTTAAAAAAATCACAAGAGGGTATTACTGATGTTATTTATATTGTATAAATCCACCTGCACGTCGCAGAGGTCGCCCCCCCTGCCATCGCTCAAGCTCCCGCTGGGCCACCGCAGCAGCCTTCACTCAGGCCTCATCGGAGAGCTAGCCTGTATCAGACGCTGCCAAACCAGGTGGCAAGAGCAAGACTAAGCGTCCCTGATACAGGCCACCCAGGGATTTTTCAGATAGTTTCTGTTCCACCGCCGGCTTCTCCGGAGTCCAGTGGTTCCCGAATTGTCAGAAGAACAAATTCCTCTATTCCTGGGTTCCAAGAGGGTCAGATTGATGGTGTGCGACCCTGTAAAGCCTTGCAACCATCGATCCTCTCTTGTGTCACCAGCTGGCAGACGGGTACGGTTCGAGGATCCAATTACACATTCTCCCGTACCCAATGCCGATCAGTGGAAACAGGTCAGTGCTGCACTGCATAGCCCCTACTTCATTGTTCCCAAGAAAGGTGGTTGGTTAAGACCAATCTTGGACCTGCGTGTCTTGAATCGGGCCCTTTACAAGATTTTGTTCAAGATGCTAATGCAGAAATGCATTTTCGAATGCATTTGTCCTGGAGATTGTTTCGCAGCGATCGACCTCAAGGATGATAACTTTCATGTCTCCATCCTGTCTATTCCTGTGTTTCTCGTTCGAGGGTCGAGCGTATCAGTACAAGGTCCTACCCTTCGGGCTGTCCCTGTCACCCCGCGTCTTTACAAAGATCGCAGAGGTGGCCATTGCTCCCATGAGAGAGCGTGGGTTTCGTGTCCTCAACTACCTCGACGATTGGCTGATACTAGCTCAGTCTCGGGGACAGTTGTGCGAACACAGGGACTTGTTGCTCCAACATATCAGCCAGTTGGGTCTTCAGGTCAACTGTGAAAAGAAAAAAACTGTCAGACGGCACGTCTCACAGAGGAACTTGTCCAGTCGGTGCTGAACTTCCTGAACATGTTCAAAAGTCCCACTAAAACTTTTTCTGAGGCTCCTGGGGCATATGGCAGCCGCAGTAACGCCACTCGGCTTGATTCATATGAGACCACTTCAGCACTGGCTGAGGGTGACAATCACTCAGGCCGATCCTTCAGCCCGTGGTCGGACCCTTCGTTTCTCCGGGCCGGAGTACCCCTAGAACAAGTGTCTAGGCACTCTGTGGTCCATCACTGGCTGGGGGGCCACGTACAATGGACATGCAGTAGCTGGGTTCTGGACAGACCCCCATCTGCATTGGCATATTAATTGCCTCGAATTTGGCAGTACACCTTGCTTTGGAACGTCTCAAAACATGGCTGCTCGGCAAGCATGTACTGGTCCGTACGGACAACACTGCGACGTACACAGCCACCTCCTTTTATGGAGTCAGAAGCATCTGAGGACGCTTCGTGCCACTCGCCCCTGCCTACTCAATTGTGCCGCCGACAAGCTCTCACGACAGCATGTGGCCCCCGGAGAGTGGAGACATCACCCTCAGGTGGTTCAGCTGATCTGGGACCACTTCGGAGCTGCACAGATCGATCTGTTTGCCTCTCCGGACTCGTCCCATTGCCAGTTGTTTTATTCCCTGACCGAGAGCACTCTCGGCACGGATGCACTGGCACACAGCTGGCCCCGTGGCTTTCGCAAATGTGTTTACCCCAATGAGCCTTCTTGCACAGACACTGTGCAAGGTCAGGGAGGAAGAGGAGCAGGTCTTGCTAGTTGCCCCTTATTCTCCTAACCGGACCTGGTTCCCCGAACTTGTGCTCCCCTCGTCAGCCCCTCCCTGGCCCATTCCTCTGAGGGAGGACCTTCTCTCTCAGGGATGGGGCACCATATGGCACCCGCACCCAGACCTCTGGAAACTTCATGTCTGGTCCCTGGACGGGACGCGGAGGTTCTAGGTGATCTACCACAATCAGTCATAGACACCATCACTTCTGCGAGAGCCCCCTCTACCAGGCAGGCTTACGCTTTGAGGTGGAACCTGTTTGTTGATTGGTCGATTGAACCCCGAAGATGTTCGATCGGGACCGTGCTCTCTTTCCTGCAAGAGGGGTTGGAGCGAAGGTTGTCTCCCTCCACCCTTAAAGTGTATGTTGCCTCTATTGCCGCACATCTCGATGCAGTGGATGGGAAATCCGTAGGAAGGCACGATCTGGTCATCAGGTACCTTAGTGGAGCGAGGAGATTGAATCCGCCTCATCTCACCTCCATACCCTCTTGGGACTTATCTCAGGTGCTGACCGCACTTCAGAGACCTCCCTTTGTGCCTCTGCAGTCAGTTGAGTTAAAAACTCTGTCGTTTCAGACAGTTCTCCTGGTTGCATTGGCCTCCATCAAGAGGGTAGGGGACCGGCATGCTTTTTCGGTCGACGAATCGTGCCTGGAATTTGGGCCGTCTAACTTTCACGTTATCCTGAGACCCCGACCAGGATATGTGCCCAAGGTTCCTACCACTCCCTTTCAGGACCAGGTGGTGAACCTGCAAGCGCTGCCCCTGGAGGAGGCAGACCCAACCCTGGCTTTTCTCTGTCCCGTCCGTTCCTTGCGGATATTTGTGGACAGAACGCTAAGCCTCAGAACCTCAGATCAGCTCTTCATCTGTTAGGGAGGTCATCAGAAGGGAAAGGCTGTCTCCAAGCATAGGTTTGCCCACTGGATAGTCGATGCTATCATCTTGGCGTATGAATCCCAAGATGCACCTTGCCCCCCGGGACTGAGAGCTCACTCCACAAGAAGTGTAGCCGCTTCTTGGGCGTTGGCCCAGGGTGCCTCGCTGACAGATGTATGTAGAGCTGCAGGCTGGGCAACACCTAACACGTTCGCTAGATTCTATAGCCTAAGTGTCGAGCCAATTGCTTCCCGTGTGCTTTCTTCGCATAGAAGCCAGTTAGCATAGTAAACACGCTCGATATGTCGGCTTGCTGCGCCATTCCCCTCCTTGAACCGGATGTGTGGGCCATTCTTGCTCCAGTTGAATTCTTATTAAAAACCTGTGAGTTCCTCCACAACCCTTAAAATTGGCATTGGACGTGACGGAGCGTCTGATGCTAGGCCTACCACTTGTAAGCTAGTGGAACTTGTGCTGTAGTGGGTTCCATAGTGTCCCTCCTTCCTTCAATAGGGCACGCTTTCCCAGTGTTATCCAAGTCTACTGAATGTTTTTTTTTTTTGAACAGCAGTGACTTCATGGTCTAAAGCCCTTTCCTTTCCGTCCCAAAAAGCTGCAGAAGGATTAGATGTTTTTTTTTCTAGGCACTGGAAGGTGGCAGCATTAGTGGCGACTTAGTAGGATCCCAATCAGTCGACACGTCAACTTCCCCGACCGAAAGGGAAAGTCTCGGTTACATAAGTAACCCTCGTTCCCTGAAGGAGGGAACGGAGACGTTGTCCCCTAGCCACTTTTGCTGTACCACTTCTGACCGTGTTATTATAAAATGCTTGCAGTTTGTATTTCACACAGCACAATGTGAAACGTTTTGAGCTGCTCTGAAGCCAAATACACAGTTACAGTGATTTGCTGAAATCTGGACGCGAGTCACTATTGTCTGGGTTTTCTCTGCTTTAGCTCTGTTTTGGACTGACTGTTTGAATGCTTTCACTTAGTTGATTCTTGGACTAAAAAATCTCCAGGAGTTTACTGGTTTAAAATGAACTGATTGCAAACAAAGCAGCAGAAACAAAACAATGTCCTTTGTCCAAAAATGTGTCCAATAAATTCTCTTCTACTTCCTGTAGGTTTTTGAAAAGTGCAGCTGCACAGGAAGCGTGTGACTATCTCACTGAAGTTCTGGGTAAAAGTCCATTATTACTGACAGAACTGGATCTGAGTGAAGATAAATTAGGAGATCTGGATGGAGGGAAGCTCTCTGCTCTTTTGATGGATTTTCATATCAAAGTGGAGATAATCAAGTGAGTCAATGTGATTTATATATTATAACTTCTCTGTTAATTGATTGTAAATGACTGTCAGTCATGTGTCAGCAGATATGAAGAGCTGTTGGTATGGTGTGTGGTGAATATGTGCGGAATAATAAATTATGGTGTTTCTGTGTTTAGGCTGAATAATTGTGAGCTGACAGAGAAAATCTGTTCAGTTCTAGCTACTGTTCTCTCCTCTAAAACCATCCTGAAAGAGCTGAACCTGAACAACAGCCGTCTGCTGGACTCTGGAGTCAAAGAGGGACTGAAGAAGCCTGTGTGTGAGCTGAAGATACTCAAGTGAGTACATTTCACCATCAGTTACACTCAACACCACAGAAATCACAGGAATATGGCACACCGGGTATTCTGTTCCCCGTCTTTTCTGTTTTGTCAAAACATTTTTTTACAAAAGCCTGTATTCAACTTTGAGATTTGATTTAATTTACTATTATAAATACAAATATTTGTATTTAAAAATATAAATATGAAATCTGCCAGATGTACAAATTTCAGTGTTATTTGCTGGGTTTAATTTACAATGCATTATTGTTGTCCACAGAAAGGTGGTAAACAGAGGTTTATGTAAAAGAGATGCTTGTGTACCTTTTCTAGTAAGGCCTAAAGAAAAAGTTATGGACAACTTGCTCAAGTACTTCCATGTTCTGCTCATTTCCTTTCAGAAAGGCTCAAGCATTTCCTTTCAGTGCACTTATGTTACAGTCACTCATGAGGACAGATTTTTTTACAGCGAATAATGTTTTGACTTTATCAAGAATCATCACCACCTTTCTTCCCTCTAGCGACAGCCCTGCCCTGAGTTGAAATATTATCGAATGTTTACAAGCCACTGCTTTCTCAAATCAGCTTGGACTAAATTAAAACATGTTCCATTGAGCTTGGACAATTGTGTACTCCATAAATAACTCTCCTATCTCTAAAAAATTCAGATTTTTATGTGGCTTTTAAGGAACTAGGTAACCACAGCACATGAAAAATATCACATCACTGGAAATGACTGAGACACATTATTTGAAAACAAAAATATGTAACAGCTCACTGTAAATAGTTAATTAATTGAATTATGGAAAAGATATACATGTAACAGTTTATAAGGCAGATTTGAGTATCCAGATCACCTTGTGTGGATCTGTATCTTAACTCTGAATTTACTGCTTGTTGGCTGTGTGTAAAACAGTGATTCTGTTGATGCTGTAAGTGCATAATCATTTCAGGATTTTAGCATCTGATTTATTTGTTTAGGGCTGGAACACCATACATTTTGGTCAACTTCTCATGGTAGTCTTTTTATCTTCATGGTATCTTCATCATTGATATTGTTCAATTATTATTATCAGGCTCAGCAAGTGTGATCTAACAGAAGAAAGCTGTTCAGCTCTGGCTTCAGTTCTCAGTTCAGACTCCAGCATTCTGAAGGATCTTGACCTGAGTAATAATAATCTGCAGGATTCAGGAGTGAAGCTGCTCTCTGATGGACTGAAAAATAACTGTAAACTGGAGAAACTCAGGTGAGATGATGTGCAACACTGGGCCTTTAGTTTGTTTACATATTTAGTCATCAGTTTTTGACTGAAACTAAGTTTAGTTTGCATATTATTTGTACAAATAACAAAATACAGTGTAAAGTGCTTTTTGAAAAAAATAACTCTGATAGTTTGCTTTGAATTTAAAAAGTAAAACATTATTTTATTCATTGCATGAAAAAAAGTAATCTGACTTACAAGTAAACTATCTTTTCTTGAAATTCTATAATAATAAATTAATCAAGTTACATTTTCATTCCTGTTCTAGACTTTCAAACTGCAGTATCACAGAAGAAGGTTATAAAGCTCTGGCTTCAGCTCTGAGATCAAACCCTTCACACCTGATAGAGCTGGATCTCACAGGAAATGATCCTGGACAATCAGGAGTGAAGGAGCTCGATGATATATTACAGGACCAGAACTGTCAACTCAAGACACTGAGGTGAGACATGATGAAATAATACAAAATAAATGACATACAGGTGAATTAAGAGAAATGTATGCCTCTTTTCCACCATCTAGCCAATCCATTATCCTAGCCTTAACCGTTCTATTCCGTGCCGATCTGGCCCAGCTTGTACGGATGTGATTTAATTTTCCATTGTGGGGCTGATAGCAGAGCTCTTTCGAATGTAATACAACTGCAGTAGTCATTTCCTTGGTAATGCAAGAGTTTACAGATGACATTAGATGTAAATAGGGATCACTTTATGGAGGATGGAGGATTTTAATTTGATTATTTACTTGTTTACTTCAATCAAATAGCGCGCCTTGCCAACCACAGAGAAACTGGTAGCCATGCGACAGACAAGTGTCCAATTCACCCTTCGCCGGGAGTTTGATTGACAGGCTATCTGACCAATCATAATCCGCCATCCACTGAATCCGCCATTTTGTCCGCCAAAAAAGCAGTCAGGAGAGTTAATAGATTAACGTCTGTGGATTCGAACTTGAAAAATGGTGTGTACTGACGGCTTTCCGCAGTTGAAACAACATTCCTTCTGATGGTCATTCATGTTTATTTGATGCTATAAAATAACTAGAAGGAAAAGATGATCGGTTCACGAGCAGCTTTAACTGAGGCGCTACTGCTATCTGTCACGAAAGATTAAAGAGCCATAAAATGGTATTTATTGTTTAAATTTCTTTAAAAATTACTAAATTTGAAAGATGAGACTTTGTTTTATATAGAAAGTAACCTGGTCTGTCCTGTCTTGTTGGTATGTTTTCAGTGTCCTCTCTGCTCCATGATGTATTTTTCACTGCTTGAGAACATAATGTGTGGCGTAAGAGTGGCATGGCTTGTTGGATATAGCAACAGTAACTAAAGGGGGCGGGTCTTTGCGAAACGTTAATTCTGAGTGCCGACGTCACTACCCACATTCTACCTGCATGGTTCAGCACAGTTAGCCAATCGTGCTGAGAATTCCAGCCTGAGAACAGTTTCTCTGCTGTGCCACACCAGGATCAATTGGAAATATTACTGGAACGGTTTCTTATTGTTTTTAGAACAGTTTGGCCCAAAAGTAGAAAAGTGGCTGTAAATTCAGAAATGCAGTAAACTGCATAACTTTTTGTTGTTGTCAAAGTTAACAAGGATTAACATTAGACTATTAAAAAAATAAATACGATGGTTTGTTAAAAACTGAATTAATTCCTCCTTCATCTTCCCTTCTACAGGTTTTTGAGTCATGACGCAGATGAAGCCTGTCAGTATGTGAGAGGAATTGTGGGTGAAAACCCGTTACTTCTGAGAGAACTGAATCTGACTAAACGTGAACTAGGAGACACAGAAGTGAATCAGATCACTGCTCTACTGCAGGATAAACACTGTAAGCTCAACACACTGATGTGAGTATTTTGCATTGTTTTATACTTAACCTGTTAACCGTTGCCAGTGCGCCCGCGCACTGAAGCGTTATTTATTTATTTAATTCAAAATTACTATCAGATTTAATGTTATACCTTGACAAACTATACATAATTAAAAAGATATAATACTCAAGTTTCAGTATTTGACCACTATTGTATTCTGAGAAACTCATAGTGACAGTTATGTCTTAATTTGTGTCAGGAGTTATGAAATGAAAAAATGAGTCGATACCTTTAATATGAATTATGCGCGTCAGCCGCTTTCATTCATAAAAAACTCCGTGCTGTCGTCATGACAGCGATACACAAACCAACGTCCTTCAGGGCTTTAGCTCAAAACTGTGCAGATTTGGAGAAATATTGATAGATTCTCATAGATTTACATCATATTTCTATAGACAGGAATAATATTTATTGAATTTATACCCAAATGCGTCGATGTAATCTTTATGAGCATTTGGTATTCCGATACTGTGTTTTTTAATTCATACCAATAGCCTGAGGGCGCTATATGCACAATAATAGTCCATATATGGAACATGAAGAAGAGCCATGACCATGTGACATTCCAGGACGTCACTGATACCTGACTGATACACACAAAGCTAACGAGATCGCGCTGTAACATGCAGATACAGATGTTTTGAAGACAATAAACATGATTGCACTGATATTTGAGTTACCTGTGTTTTTCAAGCCATGCCAGGTATTTTCATAATAATAGATTATATTTATAATGTAATGCTAATCTATATAGACTATCATTGTGTAGAACACTATCCAATAGTATATTTTCTGTCTGATTTTTTTATCTGAAGCCAAATTAGATCACAGAAGATTATTTAAAATACTCAACGTGCGTTAAAAAGTAAGTTTAGAGCACAAACATGGTTTTAATCTCATAAATTGTCGTGTATTGATGGTGTGCTAAGCTAACATGCTAGCTAGCCCTAGGTGCACCTGCTACCTAGAAGTTATACTTTTATTATTTTTTGAATGCTACCTGAAATGTGTCTTTATTCAAGAAATGCATTTGATACAGTTTAAAATGTGTGGTAAACTTTGAGAAAAGAAATTAGGGACTGAAACCCTATGAATAGCCTGTGAATAGCCAGTCGTTAGTAGCTATAATGCAGACAAAAGAAATGCATATTTCGAGCCATAACCAGGCTGGAGAGGTGTGAATGTGGGCAGGGGGAGACTGAGACTGAATGGGGATCGTCTGCACCACAAAACAATAGAGACAATATACTGGATAGATGGATAGAAGATGACAATAAACATCAGTAGCATTTTAGCGTCAAATCAAAATAAAGTCATTTGACATGGTCTTGAAAAACATTTAACCAAATACAGAGTTTTGGACTTATTATCTTCAGATTTTAAACATAGAATGTTTAGACATATGGCTTTAGCTGTAGTGCATTTCTAGATTGCTCCAGTGCCAACTTCAATTTTATTTTCATGAGGATGTTTCATAAAAATTAATTTCTAATAATTTTACAAAACTTTGAAGCTATTTATAACAATTTTTGTCATTATGACAATAATTAATTCGACATTTACAATAAACTGCCAGGTGTCAGCTTTCAAATGAGATCATACTTGTGCTTTTAATGCAAAGGGTTCATGAACTGTATCTGTTTCAGTTTGGGTATGTCATTTCTGGGGATTTTTCAAAAGTGGGGTTGCAGCTTAACAGGTTAAAGGAACACTCCACCGTTTTTTGAAATAGGGCTTATTCACATTCTTTCATACATTTAGATAGGTGGGTAAATGCATTTTTGTCTCAGTGCATGCATTGTTTTAGTTTGACAGGGTCGGCGCTAGCTTAGCTTAGCACAATGAATGGAATCCTTTGTTGCCAGCTAGCATGTCCTGAGTAAAAGTTATCAAAAAAAACAAAAAAACCCACGTAATTACTTCTTGTGGCCTGCGTATTCACAACGAGTACAAATAGCGATGCAGATTAATACTAGGTGATTTCTTAGGCAGATATTGACTTGGGACTATATTAAGGGGAAGCACAGGCGAAGCACGGCTACACAGGCGAAGCACGGCTACTTAGGCAAAGCACTGCTACTTGGGCGCAGAGATATCACGCAACACATGAAATCCCACGACTTCCGTCAACATACCGGTGTGAATAGTAGCTGCCTGGCTATTTTCCCAACATGAATGGCGATGAACATGGCTGATTTTGTGTGAGCCAGAACCATACCTATATACAAGAGTTTACAGAAAATGAGTGGAAATAGAATGACAGGAGGAGGTTGCGATCGCTCAACAGCCCGAGGACGTGAGGATGAGAGCCAACCGCGGATTTCACGGCGTTGATTCATCCGGCAGTACTCGATTTTTTTTTTCGGTGGGATAAAGTGAACTGGAAAAAACGCTCCACGCCGAATAGACCAAATGGACAGCTGTCCACAGAGTAAGTGATTATTTTAAACATGACACATGTATAGTAAACTGCTTGTAGCCTTCTCTTCTCTAGTAGTTATACTAAAACTCCTGAGTCAAAAGAACCAGGCTAACTCGGTGAGAGAAATATAGCTAACTTAGCCCTCAGTCATTTCATTTTACAGGTAACGATAACAGCGATTTTTATTTTAGTTTGGTTGTTCATGCTAAACAGGTTGAATTCAACATGAGGTTATACTAAAGGAGGCTAACGTTATTTGAACCGTAGTCTATATACAGCTTCTCAGCATCTTTCTTATAACCGAATAAAGACACAGATTAACATAAGAAAGAGTAATAAAAGACAACTTACATGTGCACTTTGTTCTGCCTGTGCTTTGAAAATAGATGGGATGGGACAGCCATATGTTTCAGACGTGTTCTTTCTGGGCCCATATTAAATTTTTTCAAAGTAACTTAGTCCTCCAGTGCAAAATGCTCTTCGCAAACACGATACTGTTTGATTTTGTAGAGAGGCGTTGAAGTACAGATCTCCAGAGCAGCTAGCCATTTATTTCTCAGTTCCACATTCGATGGAATTCTGTGAAACATTACATTCGTGTGTCCTTTGCTTGTTCTCACAACCTTTTGCTACGCAGATAATTACCATGTTTGCTGTAACTGTAGCTGTAACTTCTCAAAATAAACAATCCAAAAGCGAAGACACTCGGTGCAGGTCACGCGTGTTGTTCTTCTGTGTTTTGACTCGTTGCACACCGGTATGTTGACAGAAGTCGTGGGATTTCATGTGTTGCGTGATATCTCTGCGACCAAGTAGCAGTGCTTCGCCTAAGTAGCCGTGCTTCGCCTGTGCTTCCCCATAATATAGTCCCAAGTCAATATCTGCTTAAGAAATCACCTAGTGTTAATCTGCATCGCTATTTGTACTCGTTGTGAATACGCAGGCCACAAGAAGTAATTACGTGGGTTTTTTAAAACTTTTTTTAGCACTTTTACTCAGGACATGCTAACTGGCAACAAAGGATTCCATTCATTGTGCTAAGCTAAGCTAGCGCCGACCCTGTCAAACTAAAACAATGCATGCACTGAGACAAAAATGCATTTACCCACCTATCTAAATGTATGAAAGAATATGAATAAGCCCTATTTCAAAAAACGGTGGAGTGTTCCTTTAACAAATCTTTAAAACAATCTACTATTTAAAATTACATTTTCAAAATATTGACATTGTAGATTAATCTAAGATTAACTGAGCCATCATAAAGTGATGACTCAGCCGCTTGCATAAAGTGCTTAGACTAGCTTTACAAATTGGTCATCTCATTTTTTTCTTTAAGACTGATCATCTCTTTAAGCCAGTTACATAAAAAGGCAGATTGGTCTAATTCTGAAAATTAAGACTGATTAGCCATAGCTAATTGCTGGATGACCAGACTTGTTTTTAAGACACAGTTTGAACTTAGCAGCTATTTTCATGCAACTGGCCACAGGGCCACAACAGAAACACTTTCATCGGGCCCTATTTTAATGATCTAAGAGCATGGTCTAAAGCAGGGGTTCTCAACTTTTTGCCGCGTCACATCACGCAGCACTACGTCTTTAAAATTGAGCACATTATTCTCTATGAGTGTACACACACCGGCAGCACCATCCGCCAACTGTCAGCGGCGCCCAGCTACGGTGAAGGACCTTGTTCAAAATCCTGTTGCACCACAGAGCGCCATTTACGTAGTTTTAGATTACATTATATTTGTCTCAAAGCGTCGTTAATGTATATACTGACTTCACCTTGTGCTGCAAGATACATTTAGTTTTACATTCATTTACAGAAATCAGCTGCGTGGATGAAAATGATCGGATTTTCAGGTGCGATTCTCAATTAATTCAGTTAATGTACGTCCTGAGGTAAAGTTTTCAGACTGCAGACTCAGCAACGATTGTATTTAGTTTGCACAGTACAATCATAACAGTACAGACATTATCTTAATTTCATAATGTCCTTAAACATAACAATATTGCTGGCCATAAACTGAGAAAGTGCGCGTCTGGTGTGCAATACCTTGAGTTGTCACAGACATGACACGGCGCTGCGCTTCTCGTCCAGTGTGCGACCCCCTATACTCTCAGTACCGCCCTTATAAAACCAAATTTAATGTATTCAGCGTCGTAATTTCTCACCACACACTTCTAAGCTTTTGCTTGCACAGGTCTGTCTCCCACATCTGCTTTTCTTTTCACAAAACAATCCATATTACAGTAATGTAATTTGTTACTGCATCTGATCGAACAAATGTTCAGCATTGTGACATGATTGGTGTTGCGATATTTAAACATAAATTTGCTTTTGAATAATGCATCTTGACTTCAGTGTTTTTGATCATATCATAAGAACAATTAGATAATTAGAAAATAACAAGATTTGTCAATTAGAAAATAAAAAAATAATTATTTTGGGGTAGTCCAGACGGCACTCCTAGGCTCACTAGGTTGAGAATCACTGGTCTAAAGCGCACGACGCAAGTGCACTTAGGGCATGTCTGAATCCACTTTTGCTAGTTTAACGATGGGAAAAATGGTCGGCGCGCCCAGCACATGGTCTAAAAGTGTTGTCCCTAGTCTATTAATGAGTAATGGGTGTGTTTTGGGCGTAAAGTGCAAAAAAAACAATCAGAGTGCAATTTCCCATTCCCTTTAAAAGCCAGTTGCGCTCACACCATGGCGGATGCGCTATTTAAATGGCGGCATTTGCAAGCGGAAAGACTGAATGCGTCTCCAGAGAGCAAACGGATCTGCTTGTGTATGAGGTTAAAGCACGCAAGCAGACCATCTACGGGACAAGTCAGATTCCACCATATCTTTATGTACACAATATTAATATTTTACATTGTAATCCTGTAATCCCACACCTGATTCAATTAATGAGTAGTTATTAGAGTAGGAAGAGTAGGAATTAGTCAATTAATCAATTAGTCAACTACTCATTATGCCTTTAATTAATTGAATCAGGTGTGCCATTTCAGGGTTAAAACAGAAACATGGCCTGTCAGGGGGTCCCTGCAGGAGAGGTTGAGAACCACTGTCGTAGACATTCAACATAATCATATTCATTAAAAGTAAAGAAACTAAATGATCTTACCAGTGCTGTTTCTGCACTCTCTCTTATTACAGTGTTCGATTTTGAAATTAGCTGATGATCAATAAAATGCAGCTAATATTTGTTGTTTTTGGTGACTTAAACTCGAATCGTTTTGATAAATCAGATATCCGATCAGTAAAAACACAAGAAGTGACCAGGTGTAAACAGGCCCTAAGATTACATCTGGATCAGATTAAGAATGATGATCAAAACATAGATTTCCAAAATCCATCCATCATTAACATTCAGTACACACTTACAATACAATAGTACTGTATAGTTTTACAATACACACTGTTTGTCTAAATGCATGACTTGGTAATCCAGGTAAACCTAGTCAGTTATGTCTTAAGTGAGCGTAAACAGTTGTAAAATCAGATGTAAATGTGCATTAGATGACAACTTAATATACCTGTAAATGTACACTTTCCCATATGGCCACGGAGGAGAATCAGAGGGTCACATTCAGCAGACAGACGCCAACACACTGTATTTTTTTATATTTATTTTGTTTGTATTTAGCAAAAATTTTTTAGGTCTGTCTCTTTTTTTTTTCCTGTGCCACCTTTCCAGATGAATACTACTTTCTATGGAGCCCTTAAAGAGACATGGTGGTAAAAAAAAAAAAAAGAGATGGGAGAAAAAAAATTACAAGTCAGTGCTTTTGTGTTCTCTCGCAAATGTTGGTTTCCATCGCAAAACCTTTGCGTTTCCCAGAGAAACTTGCGTTCAAAGTTAGAATTGCGTATAAAGTTAGAATTGCGTGAAATAAATTCACAATTGCGTCTTATAAAGTCAGAATTGTGAGATATAAACTCGCAATTGCTGTGCTATAAAGACAGATTTGCGGAATAAGACAGAATTGAGTTTATGGGCCCTGTTTTAACGATCGGAAACGCAAGTATCAAGCGCGAAACGCAAGTAACTTTGTGGGCGGGTCTCGGGCGCTGTTGCTATTATACCGGCGGGATAAATGACTCTTGCGCCCGATGCAAATCTAATATGTGTTGGTCTGAAGTAGCTTCATTACTCATAGGTGTGGTTTTGACACTGCATTTGACACTGTCGATCATAACATACTTCTTGACAGGCTGGAAAACTGGGTGGGGCTTTCTGGGATAGTCCTAAAATGGTTCAGGTCATACTTAGATGGGAGAGGTTATTATGTGAGTATAGGAGACCATAAGTCTGAGTGGACATCCATGACATGTGGAGTCCCTCAAGGCTCAATTCTTGCGCCACTCCTGTTCAACCTGTATATGCTCCCAATGAGCCAAATAATGAGAAAGAACCAAATTGCTTACCACAGCTATGCAGACGACACACAGATTTACTTAGCCCTATCGCCTAACGATTACAGCCCCATTGACTCCCTGTGCCAATGCATTGATGAAGTAAACAGTTGGATGTGTCAAAACTTTCTTCAATTAAACAAAGACAAAACTGAAGTCATTGCGTTTGGAAACAAAGACGAAGTTCTTAAGGTGAACGCATACCTTCACTCTAGGGGTCAAACAACTAAACATCAAGTCAGGAATCTTGGTGTGTCACTAGAGTCAGACCTTAGTTTCAGTAGTCATGTCAAAGCAATAACTAAATCAGCATACTATCATCTGAAAAATATTGCAAGAATTAGATGCTTTGTTTCCAGACAAGACTTAGAGAAACTGGTTCATGCTTTCATCACCAGCAGGGTGGATTATTGTAATCAGTGTTGGGTAAGTTACTTAAAAAAAGTAATTAGTTATAGTTACTAGTTACTTCTCACAAAAAGTAACTGCGTTAGTAACTGAATTACATAATTACAAAAGTAACTAATTACCAGGGAAAGTAACTATTGCGTTACTTAAATTATTATTTTTTTTTTTTAAGTTTAAATGTAAGAAATGTAGAAAATTACTTATAAGAAAGATACCCCCAATATGATATGTTAAATGAATGAAATGGACACTAAATAGAACATCTTATTATTATAAAACATTGTACACTAATCTACACTATTTTAATGTTGCTGTGGGACAATGTGAGAGACAACTATTAAATTAAATATTAACCCCCTGGGGTCGGCAATCGCGCCGGCGCGATAGGCTCGTTTTTTCCCGTATGAGTGCAAAAAAAATTAAATAATAATAATTAATTTTTATCTTATATGCTTGTGTTATACATCAATCGATCCTGTTTAGTGTGTATTTTTTTGTGTATGCTCATAATAAAAACAAAGTGTTGTGCTTTTCGCCAAATAAAGAAAAATAAACATGATGCGAGTTTTGCCTACTCTCTGTCAGTGAAGTCAATTCTGAAACGCGTCCGAAAATTAACTGTAACTCAGCGAATACTAAGTCAAACAGGCATATAGTCACACAGGCATGAAGCTTGAATTCTCTTCTTTTAAATGAAGTATTTTTTATAAAAAACAAATATTCACAGTTTATATAATATGTATGTAAAGAGAGAGATGTCAGTCGTTCTCATCTCAGCTAATTAAGTTTTAATGTGACTCCGCCTACGGAGACCGCGCTATACAAACGCAAATGTGAGGCGATCCATACATACCTGTGAAACGCCCACATCCGCTGGATAAGGCCGGTGACACACTGGATGCGTGGCGTAAGCGACTCAGCTGCGTGGCGTGTCCGTTTTTATTTCGGCTCCCATGTTAACAGGTTAGAGCTTGCACACTGCGTGTGTGAGACGCGCGTCTTAGGCGCGGCACGAGCCGCGTGGAAAACGTGTGCATGCTAGAAATAGAACCGACGCCTATTTTTCACGCGACACGCAAGCGTCTTGGAAGCGTTTCCATGCAAAATTGAATAGGAAAATCTGTTTATTTGTCATTTTGACACGAATACATATTAATAAATGTCCTTTTGATATTTAAAAGTATCTAGGTTTTGACATAAATGCAAATATAAATGTAATTTTACAAAATATGATCGATTTTCAAATTGTCACATGCAGTGTTGGGAGTAACGCGTTACAAAAGTAATTAATTACTGTAATGCATTGCTTTTTGCTGTAACGCGGTAATGTAAGGCATTACAGGGGGGGGAAATGTAATATTTTACTCGGTACAAATGTCAGTAACGCGCGTTACAAGCAGTTAACCTGGAATAAAGTGGTAGTTTTTCCTTCATGCAAATTCGCCAAAATCACCGCGAGATCAGCAGAGGAGAAACGTCCGCGCAAAATGTTTCACTCCGTTTCCATGGCAACTCTGCGCCGCGGCCGCTCCAGTGTTTGAAAAATAGACAGTATGGGTTTGAAAGCGACATGAATGTTCAAAGTTCACGCGCACGGCCATTGATTAAACCACGTCAAAATCATGCAGCATTTACAAACATCTAGAATTAGAACATTACTTAAATAAAAATCTCATTAATATTACATTATACATTTAAAACTGATTTTGGAGATCTATGACTCGTTCATAGACCAAATGGCCTATGCCCACACTACTGCAGTCACTCACAATAATAATTAAAATAAAATAAAAATATTTGGCTTAGTTATTATTCATTAGTTATTTTTATTTTTGCTAAAGTTTAACCCTAAAGTTTACCCCGGGCTTAAAGTAAAAAGATTTCTGTACCATGCGTCCATGCAAAGTACCATGGTAATATTTGAGGTAGCCTACCAAGGTTATATGAGGAAGTATGTACCATGGTAATATGTACGGCAGAATGTACCATGGTTATATCTGAGGTACTAGGGCATGTACCATGGTAAATCTGAGGTACCATACTATGTACCATAGTAACATACTGTACAGTATAGTACTTCAGATATTATCATGGTACCATGATAATATCTGAAGTACTATAAAGTATGTACCATAGTTATATCTGAGGTACTATGGTATGTACCATGGTAGGTACCACGGTAAATCTGAGGTACCATACTATGTACCATAGTAACATCTACAGTACCATGCAATGTACCATGGTACCATGATAATATCTGAAGTACTATATAGTACCATGGTTATATGTAAGGTACCATGGTACTACCATAGTACTACTATGGAATACCGTGGTACTACTATGGTATACCATGGTATGTACTATACTACATCATAGTAAAATTTCTTATGGGTCCAAGCTCAGTCGGATACCACATCACCTTCTACTGGATGTGTAATGAGCTAATTGAGCATCATAAGCTACATTTAGATTGCCAAATCCATATTTGCAGTTATTTGGGTGAGAGTAACTTAAAAGTAATGCAATAGTAGTGTAATGCCTTACATTTTAAATACAGTAATATTGTAATGTAACGAATTACTTTGAAATGACAGTAATAAGTAATAAATAACGCATTACAGTTTCGAAGTAACTTGCCCAACACTGGTCACATGCCTGTCTTGTCTCGTGTAGCACATGTGGTGTTTGTGTTCCTGGCACTGTTTTGACCCCACCCTCCTTGTTATCTCATTATTGGTTTCATTTGCCCCACCTGTTGTTCCTCATCACCTGCCTGATTTGTCCCTTTTATAAGTTCCTTTGTGTTTGCAGTCTGTGTCGGATCGTTGTCTTGTTTACGTCTCCCGCTTTCCCGTGAAACCCTGGTATGTTGTTTTGAAGTTGTAGTTTTGGTTATTTCATGTTTTCCCCCTTGAGGGTTTTTGTTTCTCTTCATGTTTCTTTTATTTAATAAATATTCTTTCTGCACTTGAGTCCTCTCCTTTAGTTTTTCTTTAGTTAAACGTGACAGAACGATCTGACCATGTTAAGGACTCAGCAGAAGAATTCACGACACCCACCAGGCCCTCCTGTCTCGTGCCCCCACTACGAACGTATTATTCGTTTTCAGGCACTTAGTTCCCTCCGCCAGCAAGGGGCTGATTTGAGGAAATTCGCGGCCGAATTCCTTAGAGCGGCGGAGGGCCTACAACTGAACGAGGGGCCTCTTAAGGATCTTTTCTTTTATGCACTCGATGAGCCCATGGACTGGTTACTTAGGAGGGCGTATGAAAGAAGTACCTTTGAGGCAATGGTGGAGGGTCTCGCTCGCTTGCAGGAGCGAGAGGCCAGGAAGAGGGTCCCGAGTCCAGTGGTCCCAGTTCCGGTGGTCCCGAGTCCAGTGGTCCCAGTTCCAGTGGCCCCAGTTCCAGTGGTCTCGAAACGGAGGAGGAAGAGGAAGACTCCCTCCGTGACTGTTCCGGTGGCCTCAGTTCCGGTGGACCCGAGTCCGGTGGTCCCAGTTCCGGTGGTCCCAGTTCCGGTGGTCCCTGTTCCGGTGGTCCCTGTTCCGGTGGTCCTGCTCGCACTGCCTGCACCACCTCAGCGATCCGTCACGCTGCCCAGCCCAGAGAATGCATCGCCGCTGCCCAGCCCAGAGAATGCATCGCCGCTGCCCAGCCCAGAGAATAAAGCCTCGCTTTTGTCCAGTCCGGCGCCTCATAAACACACACACACACCAGAGAAAAAACTTTGCAGGTCCTATGGCTGAGAGAGAGCCTACTCGGATGAAAACCGCTTCAGTGAGCTCATTTATAGTAACGCCGCATTTTTATTGACAGTAACGGTAACGGCGTTGTTATGGAGGAAGCAGTAATTAGTTTGATTACTCGTTACTGAAAAAAATAACGCCGTTAGTAACGCCGTTTATTTATAACGCCGTTATTCCCATCACTGATTGTAATGGACTCCTCACTGGCCTTCCCAAAAAGACCATAAGACAGTTTCGGCTCATACAGAACGCTGCCGCCAGGATTCTGAGCAGAACCAGAAAATATGAACATATCACACCAGTCCTCAGGTCTTTACACTGGCTCCCAGTTAGATTTAGGATTGATTTTAAAGTATTATTACTGGTATATAAATCATTCAATGGCCTAGGACCTCAATATATTGCAGATATGCTCACTGAATATAAACCCAACAGATCACTCAGATCATTAGGATCATATCAGCTAGAAATACCCAGGGTTCACTCTAAGCATGGTGAGTCCGCTTTTAGCTATTATGCTGGAACAGCTTCCAGAGGAGATCAGACGTGCTCCTACAGTAATCACATTCAAATCGAGACTCAAAACACATCTGTTTAGCTATGCATTTACTGAATGAGCACTGTGCCGCTGTTCGTCCGACTGTTTGTACTGTACTGTATTTTATTTTTTAATTTTTAACTGTTTTAAATTTTTTATTATTTTAATTTCTTCTATGTAAAGCACTTTGAATTGCCTATGTGTATGAAATGTGCTATATAAATAAACTTGCCTTGCCTTGCCTTGGTTTGGGCGTAACGTGAAATAAACCAATCAGAGCGTCATCTCACATTCCCTTTAAGAGCAGACGCGATTGTTCCATGGCGGGTTGCTATTATAACGGCGGATTTGCCAGACGCACACCAGGAGCGGTTCACAGCCGAGGAGACCGACGTTCTTGTCACGACCGTAAAACACAGAGAAGTGACAATGGGGATGGAGAAACACACCCAAATTAGCTTCGGTTCAACAGGCGTATGATAATTTGGGTAAATGTGTAAGCTAGATGTATGCTTTTATAATAAACTATCTATCTATCTATCTATCTATGAGAGAATCAAAGTGTATGCGCGTTGTGCACACGCTACATTGATTATGGCCAAGCATGCGCCCTTAAAATAGCATATAATAACATGCGCAACGCGCCACTGACTTTAAACTACAGTAGTTTTTTTCGGTCAGTGGTGGAATTGTTTTCTAAACCTGCAAAATAGCATGAAGGAACGTTTGCGCCAGAACACGCCTCCTCTTTGCGCTGAACCGCCCCCAGGAGCACAAGTGTATTTCTTAGTTAACCGACGTGCGTCTGTGGAGGGAAAAGTCCACTGTGCGCGGGTGTAAAATAGGAATGATACATGCGTCGGTGTACAAAGTCAATTGCGCTGGGTGCAAGATAGGGCCCCACATCTCACAATTCTGACTTTATAACACAATTGTGACTTTAAATCATGCAATTCTGACTCTATATCTCACAATTCTCAGTGTCCTTAATGTTAACCTAACTATATTGAAAAAATCACTCACTGAAAAACTTTTGTAGCAATATTTAATTCATGCAGACTATGCTGTTTTTTTAATTTTATGATTTGATTAAATTTTTGTAGTATTTATTTACCTTATTTTTTACATGTAGTATATCCTACCTGAAAAAAATTTCTCTGTTCTGTTGTGTTTGTCTCATTGGTCATGATTTGCTTAGATTTTTCACTGATTGTTTACTTTATTGCTTACTTTATTGCTTACTATTTTAGTAAAATTTTGCTAGTTTTGCTTTATTGAAATGCATGTTCTTTAAGAAAGTGGTCCCACTCTCTTCAACTTTGAAAACCCTTCCATTACTGTAGACGTGTTTTTTTGGCAGAAAAAAACCCTGAAGAGACCTTCCTGTCTTTTTCTTTATTCTCTCTCTTCAGGCTGGATAATAACAGTATTACAGCAGAAGGTTGTGCTGCTCTGACTTCAGCGTTTAATTCAAACCCTTCAAACCTGATAGAGCTGGATCTGAGTCGAAATAAACTCGGAAACTCTGGAATAAAGAAGATCTGTGTTCTGTTGGAAAATACACAATGCAGATTAGAGAAACTGAAGTGCGTATTAATTTATCCTCATTTCTGCATGATAACAGATTTATAAATGTCCATTTGATTAGATTAACTAAAAAAATATGTTTCAGTTATTAATTTCAATTACAGTTTGAAAACTTAAAAATATTTTATGAAACATTTAGAAATGCAAATGAAGCAGGCGTTGTCAGTAAGGCATTGGTTGCAGTACTTAACATGTATATGTTTTTGCATGTATGTATATGTATAGTCTTTCAGGCTGCAGTATCACTGAAGAAGGATATAAAACTTTGACCTCATCTCTGAAATCAAACTCAAACCTGACAGAGCTGGATCTCCGAGGAAATGATCCTGGACGATCAGGAGTGAAGGAGCTCAAAGATTTACTGCGGCTTGAAAGCTGTAAATTAAAGAACATCAGGTGAGAAAAGCCTTTGATTTTTCTAAATAAGCCACAGACAGATTCAGAGGTGTGCAGCTCAGTAGATGTGACAAATGGCCAATGCAGAATTAGAATGGCATGAAAAGGAATTTACAATTTACCAAAACTGGAAATATTTACCAAAACTATGACTTCAACACATTCTACACGTTGCCATATTTTATTGCTTTATTGGATCCATAAGGAGGATGGGAGCTGCAAAAGGCATGACATTCTAACAACATTATTTAAATATATATTTTATACTATCTAAATTAGCTTTTGTCTTTTATCCTTTTTTAAAAAAAAATTTAATTATCAAATCTAAATTTTCTATTTCCTGTAGGTTTTTGAAAAGTGCTGCTGCACAGGAAGCGTGTGACTATCTCACTGAAGTTCTGGGTAAAAGTCCAATAAAACTGACAGAACTGGATCTGAGTGCAGATAAATTAAAAAATCTGGATTGGGAGAAGATCTCTACTTTTTTGATGGACTCTCATAGTAAAGTGGAGAAAATGAAGTGAGGGAACATAATTTATACATTATAACTTCTGTTTATTCATTATTAAAGACTGTCAGTCACTTGTGTGAGCAGATATGAAGAGCTGTTAATCTGATGTGTGTTGAATATGTGCTGAATAATAAATAATGCTGTTTCTGTGTTCAGGCTGAATAATTGTGAGCTGACAGAGAAAAGCTGTTCAGTTCTAGCTACTGTTCTCTCCTCTAAAACCATCCTGAAAGAGCTGAACCTGAACAACAGCCGTCTGCTGGACTCTGGAGTCAAAGAGATCTGTGAGGGACTGAAGAAATCAACACTGAAGATTCTTAAGTGAGTTCAGTTTACCATCAGATACACTCAACACCACAGCAATCACAGGGATATTATATATTCACTGAGTCTGCTTGCCTCCTGAAGTGCAAAAAAATGGAAGAATACAAATTTTTTGGTCACACAGTTTAGAGTCCAATATTCACTATTAACTATTAGCTACAAGTTTTGCCTCAATAAACTCCTAATTACTTCTTATTAATAGTTAGTAAGGTAGTTGTAGACAGTAGCATTTAAGTTTAGGTATGGGTAGGATTAGATGTAGAATGAGATCATGCAGAATAAGGCAATAATATGTGCTTTATAAGTACTATTAAACAGCCAATATCCTAGTAATATGCAACTAGTAATTAGCTATTAGTTAATAATGAGAATTGGATACTAAACTACCCTGAACTAACCTTTTCCCCGTAACAGTGGTGTTATCTCTAACAAAAACTAAAATGAAAACTTAAAGGATTTTTGTTACTGGTAAGAAAAATTGGGGAAAAAACTAAAATAACTAAATTAAACTGAAAAATATTTTATGACTTTAAAAGTAGACACAAAAACGGCACAAATGAAGTTTAAAGTTAAGTCAAATTATGTATAGTTTAATTTTATAAACAATATATTATATCAAACATGAATACACAAAAGTGTGTTTAAAGGTACAATATGTAAGAATTTTAAGTATCTAAATATCCAAAACACACTTGCACAGTGTTATATATTTCTTTCAATTGTGTGCTTACATTATCCTAAATGTTTCCAAGAATTTGTACATTCAGAGATATTCACAATTTTAAATAGTGCCCGTCCCTTGTAACTCGTCGCCTGTCAATGACGTAATATCCGCGTTATCCCTGGTTACCACTCGTACTGCCATAGTAACCATGGCGACAGACGTGGACAACTGCGTTATATCTAGTGGCGCGCTCACGCTGTTGTTGTTTAGTTCAAACATTATGGACCATGGCAAGCAGACTTTGGGACAAAAGCAGAAATAAAACGGAAATCAATATCGATGTGGCGTTTTCGAGATGCCGAGAGCTAGCGTCCGTGACAAACTTAGACTTGACAGAGCTTCACGAGTCACGACTTGACAGGGACGATAATGGGTCTATAATTTTTGTGGTAGGTTTATTTTAACGGATAGAGACAAAATATCAACCAAAAAATCCAGAAGAAACACATTATATAAAGGTTATAAATTGATTTGCATTTCGGTAAGTGAAATAAGTATTTGATCCCCAAGCAAAACATGCCTTAGTACTTGGTGGAGAAACCTTTGTTGGCAAGCACAGAGGTAAGACATTTCTTGTAGTTTCATCAAGATACAGATTCTGTGGACAGGTGTCCACTGCGCTAGTAGTACTTTCTTAAAGTGACGGGACTAATCTGTGTTTCACATGGGCACATAACCAATTTGTGGGAGGCAGAATTCTTGCTGGTTGGTAGGGGATCAAATACTTATTTCACTCGAACAAATGCTAATCAATTTACAACCTTTATATAATGTGTTTTTCTGGATTTTTTGGTTGATATTCTGTCTCTATCCGTTAAAATAAACCTACCATAAAAATTATAGACCCTTCATTTCTTTGTAAGTGGGCGAACTTACAAAATCAGCAGGGGATCAAATCATTTCCCCCACTGTAAACGTGTTAACTGTGTTACATGTAACAGCCTTAATAAAATGTCATTATCTGTTAATATATTAACCATAAAGTGCTACATCGAAATGTTCTGGGAAGTGGGAAGTAGATGTGCAAGTGTACGGTAATGAACATGCACATAATTGTTGTTGTGGGCACTTCAAAATGTTTGCAATTTTATTAAAGAGAGTTTCTGTATTATAAATTTAGATTTTTAGAATTAATTTTTAGAATTACCTGGTTCAAATTTGCTGCATTAAAGAGGCATGCTCACTCTGATGTAAACAACCCCAACACAGACGAGAAGCCTAAATGAATGAAGAAGATGGGCTGAATGAATTAGCAAATTCACTCTCTGACAGTGGATTACGCTGGCGGAACAGCACCTCCGTAAACAAAACTCTGCTTTTTGTTTGACATCTTCCTGACACAGAGAAGGAAGTCACAGTATTTAAATGTTTTTATTTTGATATTGTCACGTGTCTACTGGGAAGAAAACTTCAAAACTCAAAAAACTAAAATAGACAATTTGTAAATATTGTATTTGATGAACATTTCTACATGCACTGATCATTGTGATTCAGTTTAAGTTATAATTCATCTGATAATTTAATTTGAAACACAATGTTACATTTAAATCAAGTTTCATGTTTTGTAGACTTTCAGACTGCAGTATCACAGAAGAAGGTTATAAAGCTCTGGCTTCAGCTCTGAAATCAAACTCACACCTGATAGAGCTGGATCTCAGAGGAAATGATCCTGGACAATCAGGAGTGAAGGAGCTCTATGATGTACAACAGAGTTTGTGGAATCAGATGAAAACACTGAGGTGAGTGTTATTAAGACAATAAAATGCAATAGTTTTTAGCTGGAAGAGAATTAAACCGTCAAAAAGAAATTTATAGAAGCTTTGAAATGATTAAAGGACCTTTAAAATATTATGAAAGAAATATTTATATGGCAGGTAATATCAATGTATTTCCTCTATCTTCAGCAGTGGTGTAGTCGGGGCCATACGCACATATACGATATATACTTACTTTTTGCCGAGGACTGTTTTCATATTACAACTTCAAAGGATTAATATTTGCATATACCCACTTGTTTTTGTTCCTTCAAAAGTCCATAAGCTCCTGTCATTTTAGCTGCCCCTTTAACTGTGTGTCCAAAACTGTTGCGTGAACTCACGATTGTTTGTTGTAATTGGTGCATTGGCACTTCTGCCATTCTGCCTGTTCCCGCCCATCATCAACTCACAAGAGAACTCTGCCGTATGAAAATTAACAATGGTTTTACTACAAAAACAAACAAAAACCATGTTATTGTAGTAGTTATTCCATTGTAACCACAAATTAACCATGGTTTTGCTACAAAAACTATAGTTTAACTATGGTATTATTGTGGTTATACAAATGGTAATCAATACCCCAAAAAACAGATAATTTTCGTAAGGGAAACGGTCTCAGACTCCCGTCAGTTCCACTCGATGCTTTGAGTGCTTTAATGCTCTGCATTAAAAACGACAAAAGGAAATATGGTGGTGAGTAAATCTCTGTTACCATAAATTATACGTTTATCTCTGTAAAGATATATAAATGAGGATGACTTGACTGACTTGACTTGACGTGAGTGAAGACACTCTGATGCATTGCCAGGTAAAATGAATAAAAACATACAAATATATTAGGAAAAGCTGAATAAAAAGCACACCCCAAGTGGTACTGCGGCCATGATGCAAAACGTCTCGGTTACGTATGTAACCCTCATTCCCTGAACGAATAGGAATCTCACTAGTGAGGCCAATCTACTTTGAGTGTAACTAAAACGAGCCTATGCACGTTGGCATGCGATAATTGAAATCAGCTGCTCTGCCTCGCAGCAGGGGTATATAATGAGCAACAGGTGCATCGCATCTTCAGCTTTTCGCTGAGGAGCCGAGCCGGTGACCCGGCCGCGCAGTGGGGTACAGCAGTTGTGGCGACGTGACGTCTCCGTTCCCTCCTTCAAGGAAAGAGGGTTACATACATAACCGAGATGTTCCCTTTCAGATGAATAGGAATCCCTACCAAAGCGACTGCTGCCCCCTTCCAGTGACCTGTGTAAGCCTCCTGATCTCTCTTCCCTAATAGGATGATGGGACAGGGCTTACACAGAGAATGTCATTCACAGCTGTTCCGCATAACCCACTCAGTTAAACTACTGGATAACACTGGAAAAGGAACGCTGCGGAAGCCACATCCTTCCCCGAAGGAGTTATGTGGAGATATACATATTGACTAACCCTGTATGGTTGTACTGCATATGGAAGTTACTAGGGTGACTACAACCTCGTAAGAGATGGGTTCTCCCAAGGGAAAGACACAGGCTTCCGTTTAGGAGCAACCGTGGAAAAGTACACATATGGGATCCCCTCTGGGTCACACATATGGCACCCAGCCTAGACCCGGTTCTCAAGTTTACAGCGGAATATAGGCTTGGCGCCGGACACTCCGCCACGTCCGGCTTCCATGGGTGACGGGACTCAACAGGGTCAGCCCGTAGGGACTCTCTGGAGCACTTTTTGTGCAGCATGCCAACATTGAGCATAGAGTACCTCTATGTACTTCTACCCGTTTGAGGTGAGAACACAGGAGGATACCGGCTCTACACGTAGACTATAGAATCTAGTGAATGTGTTGAGTGTCGCCCAGCCCGCAACACTACAAATATCTGTCAGCGAGGCACCACGTGCCAGTGCCCAGGAGGATGCAACACTTCTTGTAGAGTGAGCTCGCATCCTGAGCGAGCAAGGCACGTCTTGTGCTTGGTAAGCCAAGGTGATGGCATCAACTATCCAGTGGGCCATCCTCTGCTTGGAGACAGCCTTTCCCTTCTGATGGCCAGACCAAGAGCTGGTCTGAGGTCCGAAGGCTTTATGTTCTGTCCACGCACAGTCACATAGCGTGGACGGGACAGAGCAAAGCCAGGGCTGGGTCTGTCTCCTCCAGGAGTCGTGATTTTCAGAAATAGCCGCAGCCCACCGTTTGAGAATCACTGATATAGTGTATTTTCACACTTGATGTAATTCTAAAGCAATATTTTAATTATAGTCATATAGAACTGTAATGCGGACAACAAACCTAATGCAGAAATACTTCAGCCATGCAGTAGGCTACTTCAGAAATAATCTGTCGACCAATTTTTAGAATGCACTGTATTTTTTTTTTTTGTAATTATTTATTTTAATTAAACATGTTACCAATACAATACAATAAAATGTTTATTTATAAAGCACAATTTAAAAACAACCGAAGTTGACCAAAGTGCTGTAAAAAAAAAAAAAAAAAAAAAAAAATAGTAATAGTAAAAAATAGTAATGATAATAGTCTAAGAATAAAACACAAGCTGTAAAATAGGTGTAACACACGAAAGTAAAGTCATAAAACAGCTAGTCAAGATATATTAAATGCCAAAGAAAATAAATGAGACTTAAGAGTAGACTTAAAAGTAGATAAATTTGGGGCAGTTCTGATATGAGACGGGAGACTATTCCATAGTTTAGGGCCGATGACTGAAAAGGCACGATCACCTCTATTTTTTTGTCTTGTCCTGGGAACTTGCAATAGTCCAGAATTAGCAGATCTAAGTGACCTTGACTGAGTGTAGGGATGTAGCAGATCTGACAAGTACTGTGCTTTAAATCTATTATAAATAGATTTAAAAACCAACAATAGAATTTTAAAATCAATTCTATATTTGACCGGCAGCCAATGTAGTGAGATCAAGACCGGCGTGACAGAATTATATTTACATTTTCCATAAAGAAGCCGAGCCGCTGCATTCTGAACTAACTGTAGACGTGAAACACAAGCCTGTGGAGCACCGATATACAATGAATTACAGTAGTCCAGTCGAGATGTAACGAAAGCATGCATAGCCGTTTCGAATTTATTAAGGGAAAGAAATGACTTCACCTTTTGACAGAAGACGAAGATGATAAAAACACGACTTAACCACAGTACTTATCTGCTTATCGAATTTAAGATTAATATCAAACCAAACACCCAAGTTTCTGACACATGTAGTACTATAAAGTGACAAAGATGCAAATTCAAAATCATGTACATAGTGTTCGTTTGAACCAAACACAATAAATTCGGTTTTGCTCTCATTAAGTCTCAGGAAGTTAGTCGCAAGCCAGAGTTTTAGTTCTTCCAAACAATCCATAATAGGCTTTAAGGCCTGCTTATCATCACGCTTCAAAGGGATATAAATTTGGGTGTCATCAGGGACTACAGGTGGAAATTAGCAACAACCTGCTACAACCTGGTATAATGCATCTCTCCTTTTTAAGGTTAATGTATATTTTACATTGTCCCTGTTCAAAAAAAAAGAAAAAAAAAAGAAAGAAAAGAGACCCCATACTTGTTTAAAATAGACCCTAGTGGATGCATATAATGGGAAAACAGTAAAGGACCAATAATTGAGCCCTGGGGTTCAAGTAGGGTTACCAGTGAACAACAACATGAAAACACTTTTTTAATGGTGGTTGAGGCAGGGTACAGAATAGTAAACCACTTTTTTTGTCAGGACTAAAAGACTGGTCTTCAAGTTTTTGGGTCCTGCTGCAGAGGAAGCCTGTCAGTATGTGAGTGGAATAGTGGGTGAAAACCTGTTACTCCAGAGAGAACTGAATCTGAGTGGACGTGAACTAGGAGACACACGAGTGAATCAGATCGCTGCTCTACTGCAGGATAAACACTGTAAACTCAACACACTGATGTGAGTATTGTGTTCATATGTTATTGTAGATTTAACTTAAAGACATTTGGTGACAAAAGCATGTTGGCGTCAAATACTTTGTGTTTGTAAATTCTCCCTCTTCTGTTCATCATTTTAGGCTGCGTAAGTGTGGTCTAACAGAGGAAAGCTGTTCAGCTCTTGCTACAGTCCTGAGATCAAACTCCAGTCTGAAAGAGCTTGACATCAGCAACAATAATCTGCAGGATTCAGGAGTGAAGAAACTCCAGAACGGATTAGAAAATACAAACTGTACACTGGAGAGACTCGGGTAAGGTCACTAAACCAGTTTTTTTTTATTTTAAAGCTGCACTATGTAACTTTGTTGTGTTCAAAATTTATATAATGAGCGAGTATAACATGAATCCTTTTTCAAACCATGTTTTTGTCTTATCCTGATTCACTATAATAAGTGTTTATATTTTGACTATTTTAGCCGGTCGGGTCACAACCACTGCGGAGTAGAACAGTACTGTACCTGCATGAATCACCATACACATAAAAAGAGACAAGTAGCTTCAGCTGCAATGTTCTTCTGCTAGATGCAAGCAGTTTTGTTTATTAACCCCTGAATCGCCAAAAGTTACATAGTGCAGCTTTAATAATAACATTTCTCTTTACTCTTTGTCCAGAGTTAAATTACTCCATAAACAAGTTTCTATCAGATGATGAAATATTTTTCTCTTCTCTTCTGTAGACTTTCAGACTGCAGTATCACAGAAGAAGGTTATAAAGCTCTGGCTTCAGCTCTGAGATCAAACCCTTCACACCTGATAGAGCTGGATCTCAGAGGAAATGATCCTGGACAATCAGGAGTGAAGGAGCTCAGTGATTTACTACAGGATCAGAAATGTCAACTCAAGACACTGAGGTGAGACGTGATGAAATAATACAACAAAAATGATAAGCAGCCAAATTATTTATAGAATTATTCATTAACCCTCTAGGGTCGACAATCGCGCCGACAGGCTTTGCTGGATTTTTTTCACATAGCAGCAAAATAGACTTAATATACAGATAAAAGATAAAAAAGCATACAGAATACAGATAAAAAAAATTTACTGTAAAAGGTCTACTTTTGTATTTGTCCACTTATAATCAAAACAAGACATTGTGCTTTTGTAAAATTAAGAAAATAAATAAGTGTGCTTTCTGCCGTCTCCGTGAACTTTTTTTCTGGAGCACGTCTCTTAATTTAAACAAAACTCAGTGAAAACTTGTCAGACTACATGACCAAAAAATCTTTATAAACATTTAAGTGTCTACTTTTAAATGATCTAATTCAAAATGAAAACAAATATTCTCTTTATGTAATCTTTATGAAAAGAGAGAGATGTCAGTCGTTTTCATGGCAGTTCATTATCTGCTAATGTGAACACGCCTACTGAGATCTCATGCTATTGAAATGCAAATGATCTGAGGTGATCCATGCAAACCTGCCAACGCCCACATCAACTCGCTAAAACACATCAAGTTTAATCAGATTCATGTACTTTACGTCATCTTGAGATGCTGTGAGGAATAATAATAGCGTAGTAATAATCCTGGAAAAATTTACCTCAGAAGAAGATCTGGTTTCAGTTTTGTTTCGAGGATCCAGCTGAGGATTGTGAATAGTAAGTTCTTTATTCTTAAGTTCTTTATTCTAATCGCGATATGGAATAATGTCTGTAAACCACAAAAAGACTTTTAAAACATATTTAAAGTTTAAATATGAATCCTCTGTGTTATGCGTGTCTCTTTGTGAATGAATGTCACAGATGAGCACTTTTGTTTACTACAAGCACTTACATTAGTAAACATGCTATTTTTACATGAACACATCGACTAGTTTGGCTTTTCCCAAACTATACTGCTATACTGAGATGAATGAAATCGACTGAAATATGTTGAAATAAAATGTATTTGTATAAGCAACATACTAAAGTGCAAATTAACATTTATATGCCCTATATTAATACATCATAAAAACTATTGTAATATGAGTGTTTGACAAGATTTCGTTGACTAGTTTTGGATAGATTATAAAGTTTTTACTGTAAAATAGACTACTGCCCCATCAATGAAGCTTTTGTTAGCCAATTTCTGCTCGTATGTTAAATATATAATATGAGATGTTTTGTCAAAAATAAAGTAGGTATATTGAATTATCAACTAAGATGTTATAGTGTTTGTTCCAATGTATATTCAAACTAATCCTTAACTTTGAAATCAGTAAGATAAACTTAATGCCTTTTACAAAGAATGATTACAACTGAAATATATTTACAAGATAGATGTAAACAAAATCTTAATTTGTCAATATAAGTTTTCTCATTAAATTATTTATTGTTGTGTTTCAATTAACTGTACAATTACATGATATGTGTACCTTGGATATTATACAATTTGCATGCATACAAAATTTGTGGAAAAAGACACATTTCTTTCAAGATGTTTCCAACTCTAACTTTGAACCAATTCTGTAGAATGGCCCATTATAGCCGATATTGAACAGGATTTGTTTCCAGGTATGACTGTGTACTCAAAATGTGCTTTTGACTTTTATTTATATTTGGATTATATTGTTAACTATATTCTAAATAAACTACTATATACATACATACATATATATACACTACTCACAATAAGTTAGGGATATTGTTATTTACATGAGTGCTATTCCTATTTGGTCTAAATTTTAATGAAATAAGTAAAAGTATCCTTTGATATTACTAATAATGAATGAGAAGAAACCCCATTTTCATTAGTGTAATATTTATTACCCCAAAAATGTAGACAATAACAAGGGTAGCCCCAAATAACAAAAATTGACAATGTCAGTAGCGGGTGTTTCCACCATTTGCCGCAATGACAGCGACGTCTCATGCTCCTCACTAGCCTCATGATGTTGTCCTGAGGCAATGCGTTCCACTCTTCCACAAGTGCTGCACGCAGTTCTGCCAGGTCACGTGGGGGTGGGGTATGATCATCCAGTCTCTGCTTCAGCTGGTCCCAAACGTGCTCTATGGGGTTCAGGTCAGGGGACATTGCTGGCCATACCATATGAGGCACTCCGACTTCCTGAAGTCGAGCTGTGACAATTCTGACACGATGTGATGGAGCATTATCATCCATGAACAGAAAGTTGGGGGTGTGCTGGCAGAATTGGGGGATGAGGATGGGTTCTATGATGTCTCTGAGGTAAGAACGTGCAGTGACTGAGCCATCTACAATAACCAAATCAGTTTTGCGCTGACTGGTGATGCCTGCCCAGACTGTTACACCTCCTCCACCAAAGCTAACCCTGGGGACCATGTTGACCTCGGCGTATCGTTCACCTCGCCTTCTCCAGCAACACTGACGAGTGTCGGGTCACCTTGCACAGAAATGATGGTCGTCAGCGTCACCCCATAGAGCACGTTTGGGACCAGCTGAAACAGAGACTGGATGATCATACCCCACCCCCACGTGACCTGGCAGAACTGCGTGCAGCACTTGTGGAAGAGTGGAACGCATTGCCTCAGGACAACATCATGAGGCTAGTGAGGAGCATGAGACGTCGCTGTCATTGCGGCAAATGGTGGAAACACCCGCTACTGACATTGTCAATTTTTGTTATTTGGGGCTACCCTTGTTATTGTCTACATTTTTGGGGTAATAAATATTACACTAATGAAAATGGCGTTTCTTCTCATTCATTATTAGTAATATCAAAGGATACTTTTACTTATTTCATTAAAATTCAGACCAAATAGGAATAGCACTCATGTAAATAACAATATCCCTAACTTATTGTGAGTAGTATATATATATATATATATATATATATATATATATATATATATATATATATATATATATATATATATATATATAATAGTATATCTTTGGTCCTCACATTCTTTAGTTCCCATACATACCGTTGACATACCTGACTGAAAGGCTCATTATGCGGCTCATTATGCTGGTCATTGTCTTCTCAGGTGTGAATCAAAGCATTATTCATGATCATTCACGCCCCCACACATATTGCCTTTCTAAACAAAAAGTGTCTTACAAAATTTAAATCAATATATTGTTTTATGTGAATGAGTAGGTAGGATGATTTTCACATCATTTTGAAGCAAAAACTCTAGGTGACACATATTTAGTATGTGTTTTGTGGCCTTTTTTTCAGAGACTTAATTTTTTTGTTTTTCCAATAACCTTGCATAAATGTTATTCTCTCAAAAATACAAACATGTACATACATATTATGGTAGCCCCGTTTGTGCTGAATACAGTGTAATGACAATTTTGCCATTTATTATGTTTATAAGCTCCAAAAAAAAGCACAAATGTCCGGGCATGTCAAAACATCTCAAGGCCCCCAAAAACACGTTGGACCCCTAAGGGTTAATACAACAATCCATTGCAAAGTAAATTGAACATAAAATATTTGACACTGTTTTCAATTGCAATCAGAAGCTATTTTTAATAAAGGTTTAGTTAATAATTTAATTGAATCCTGCTTTATTTTCCCTTCTCCAGGTTTTTAAATTCTGATGTAGATGAAGCCTGTCAGTCTGTGAACAGAGTTCTGGGTGAAAATCTGTTACTCCTGAGAGAACTGAATCTGAATAAATGTAAACTACGACCCTCAGGATTGAAGAAACTTGCTGCTGTACTGCATGATAAACACTGTAAACTCAACACATTGATGTAAGTTTTATTATCATTGCAAATTTTTTTTTTATTATAATTGTGAACTTGCTCATTATGTTATGTATATTTTGCAATGTCATCACCGTCATATGTAGATAAAACCAAACTATGTTTTCTCTTTATTATTTAGTCTGAATAACAGCGATATCACAGATGAAGATTGTCGGGTTCTGACTGAAGCTTTAAATTCAAACCCGTCAAATCTTTCCTGGTAGCCTTGAGTAAATTAACTTGTCTCAGAAAATGATTCATAAAACATATAAATATCAGTTGAGCCTATGTTTACATTCTTCACTGACACAGATGAAAATGAAAATACTATCAGTCAAAGTTCAGCTTTAGGAGAGGAAGAAATAGGGCAGGGTAAGGAGACTGAGAGAAAAAGAAAGATGAAGATGAGGAGAGCGCAGTTATTGACAAATAATCTAATGCCCACTGACATGGTTTTAAAGCTATTTCTTATCCATTTTTTGGCCTTCAAAAGTCTTAAATTGCACATATTGTCGGTCAGAGAAATCCAAGTTTTCTGAGGCATGCCCCCGAACCCCCCTAACTTTTTACGTTTGAATTTACATTGTGAAAAACATGCTTGGGTTCCATATTGTGGCGTTCAGCAATTTTAATATAGTATCGTTATCATATCAGTGTAGATGTAGATGGACCAAAACAAAACCATTAAAATATCATGTAAATAAGTTTGGCTCTATCCCTTCCTGTCTTTGTCATCATTGTGCAGCTATATGCATATCTGCCAATTTAGCGCTGCTTTTATTACTCATCAGCACATGTATAGAACTTATATTGTCTGTTTCTCCATTACCCTGTGCAATTGTGTAGGGTAAAACATTGCTTTATAATGTATAGCAACAGTCTTCTTTTCAGCTGTTGCACAACAGCTTTATTGGCATTGGGTGCACAACCTGTAAATGATCAGTTTGTGTTGAAGAGTGCTCTGCCATTTTCTCTTGTCTCCTGCTTTGTTGGGGGATTAATTCATGTATATTACAGTGCAGCATGTCTTACATGCTCACAGCATTGTCTGTTAAGGCATTTGCAGTAGCAAGTCTCAATACTTCCTCTGCAGCAGCAGCAGCGTAGCAGATCTATTCCGCCAAGACTAAATACATTAACATTGCCATATCCATTACCATGCCAATCTCTATTACCATTAGGGATGCAACGATTAGATTTTATTGGTACGTTTATAGTCTGAGGAATAATCACGGTTTCACGATTATCACGATTATTATGCATTCATTCATTTCACAGCAATGTATAAAATCACATGAACACTTTTAGATTTTAAAGTGTTATTTATTGCTGCCTTTTGAAATAGTACAGCACAAAATAATAATAAGTACATCTCTCATTTTGGAATTATAGAAAGTTGACCTCTGCTCTGTAAACATGTCAATATTAGGGGAATAAACTGAACTGTTATTGTCATCAACTATCATTAACTTTTATTATTACGTATTCATTTTAATAATTTTTTTAATAATTAATCTAATTTTACATTTGGGATGTGGCCTGAGAAAATCATGTCTATTATATTTTGGTTTGTTTGTTTGAAGTTTTAGTAAAAATTATAGAAAGAGATTGAGAACAACACTTTGGCCCCTCCACCCCCGAAACGCGATTGATTTGAACCCATTGACCCATACGATCACAAAATGTTCAATGAGTCACTGATAAATTCAAATGTGCTTTCGTGCTTTGGTTGGCACTGAGCCAGAGACGGACGCGCTCATGCTTTTCATATATCACAACTATTCAGTGTTTTCAAACACATAATGTTTATTTGACGTTTCAGATATTTAAATAGACATTTAAATTAAGTACTATAGGCCTAGAAAGACATTTATAGTTTTTACACTGATGTCTAGTTATGACACTGAAATTCGAGCATGTCTTTGTGTCATTATGTCACATCTGTCCACATAAAGAAGAGTCTCGGCTAGTCGGCTATGCGTGTGAGGATGCTCGAGGTGGAGGTTTATAGCCCTTTCTCACAGCACTTGCTATAATTAAACTTATCAATTTGATGGCGGATCCATAAAGGTTCAAACGACAATCACCAGTGACAACTGGAGAATCATCCGTTGTAAAGCGCAAAAGACTTTGGACTTCGGAGAAAAATAGAGACTGCAACCGGCCCATGCGAAAACAAGGATAAATATCAGAAGGGCATTAAATGTAGTCACGCAATGCTGATGTTGTTAACATTAACAATTTGAGAACAAAGTATAATTTGCACAGTTTGACGTGATATGATAAGCGATCGTTCTATTTAATCGGCGCGATTCACTGCAATGCTTTTTTCCCCTTAGTTGGTCAGAACAAAAGTGGATGTTACTTGTTCAAATTACATTTTCCGGTGAAAATGATTATGTTGATCATACTTCCAAAAAGTAGAATCTGTGATTGAGAATCCCAGTATCCTCACCGGCGGTGACTGACAGCCGCACATTCTCCTCAAAACATAGGATTCATCCGTGCTGTGCCGTGCCGAAGCACAACCCATGTAAAGCTGATAATTCCGCAAATAACTGCAATTGCAGATTTCGAACAGAGATGGCGACAAAGAGGAAAAACTGCAGACTGCAGCTTTAACTTTTTTGTACATAGCACTGGTGCTACAGAGGTTGAAAGTTTTGTTGCACAGGCCACACAATTGTAGCACAAGTATAAAACGTCCTTTACCATCTATGTAACCAACCACAAGCAGTGACTTAAACAGGCATGGGACTGACAGAGGACATTATGTTCTATACAGTGCACACAAAATACAAACCTTAACAAGAAAGGTTTTTAGACAAACATTTTCTTAATTTGCCAAAAATGTTCTTTCTTTTGTTGACCTTATACAGTAAGTTATTTTGAAGAATGTGGGAAACCAAACAGTTGCTGGTCCCCGGTGAGTTCCATAGTAGGGAGGAAAATACTATGGAAGTCAGTGGGGTCCAACAAAAAACAAACTACTTGATTGCTTTTGCATCCTGAAGCTCGACACCCAATCATTCTCTTACCATTGCTGATGTCGCTCTCTCTCTTTCTTATTGAGGTTTTGGTTTTAAAGATAGCTGATGATAAATAAAATCCAGCACATTTCTGTTGCTTTTAGGAATGTGAACTCCACTGAATTTCCATGAGGCACAAGAATTAATTTCCAGGGCACATTTTGTGAATGGAACATGAAAGCTCTTAAGATAACAATCTGATTGCTTGAGACGCATGAATAGATTGAATGTAAATTTCATCCATCTATAGAATAATTTGTTTTTCTACATGCAGAATATGCATATTATCGGTTTCTCTAGATACCCAACTAATAAAAACCTAATTTAAAAAAAATCATAACTACAATAAATTTTTTCCTACATTTATGATCAAATTTTGGAGTCTTTCTGACCAATAATTAATTATAATTCATTAATCAATCCACACATTAATAAAGTCAGAAGTGGCTTAGCTGTGCATCTGATAAAGTATTCAGCTCTAATGTGATCTCTCATATTTTGTATTCAGAGTATTGTGCAGTAATGAAGTAACTTAAACCATAATGTGAAATTAATTTATAGTTTTATTTTCTCTAGACTTTCAGACTGCAGTATCACAGAAGAAGGTTATAAAGCTCTGGCTTCAGCTCTGAGATCAAACCCTTCACACCTGATAGAGCTAGATCTCACAGGAAATGATCCTGGACAATCAGGAGTGAAGGAGCTCGATGATTTACTAAAGGATCAGAATTGTCAACTCAAGACACTGAGGTGAGTGTTATTAAAGTAATAAAGTGTAATTTTAGCTGGAAAATAATTAATCTGTTATAGTGCCGTTGCACTTCGGGCGTCCTAAGTTGGAGTCCTGGCTGGTGGACCTTTCCCGATCCCGTCCTCCCATCTCTCCCACTTTACTTCCTGTCCATTCTATACTGTCCTATATTTACAAAAAAATGTAACCGTCAAAAAGACATTTATGAAAGCTTTGAAATGTCTAAAGCCCTTTCACAACATTGTGAGCATAAATCACTATATAGCAGGTAATGTCAGCATACTTCTCCTTTGTCCAGGTTGTTACAGAGTCCTGATGCAGATGAAGCCTGTAAATATCTGACTAAAATTCTTTGCAATAAAAACCCGTTGCTCCTAAGAGAACTGAATCTGAGTGAACGTGATCTAGGAGACACACGAGTGAATCAGATCGCTGCTCTACTGCAGGATAAACACTGTAAACTCAACACACTGGAGTGAGTATTGTGTTCATATGTTATTGTAGATTTAACTTAAAGACATTTGGTGACAAAAGCATGTTGGCGTCAAGTACTTTGTGTTTGTAAATTTTCCCTCTTCTGTTCATCATTTTAGGCTGCGTAAGTGTGGTCTAACAGAGGAAAGCTGTTCAGCTCTCGCTACAGTCCTGAGATCAAACTCCAGTCTGAAAGAGCTTGACATCAGCAACAATAATCTGCAGGATTCAGGAGTGAAGAAACTCCAGAACGGATTAGGAAATACAAACTGTACACTGGAGAGACTCGGGTAAGGTCACTAAACCAATTTTTTTTATTTTAAAGCTGCACTATGTAACTTTGTTGTGTTCAAAATTTATATAATGAGCGAGTATGACATGAATCCTTTTTCAAACCATGTTTTTGTCTTATCCTGATTCACTATAATAAGTGTTTATATTTGGACTATTTTAGACCGGTCGGGTCACAACCACTGCGGAGTAGAACAGTACTGTACCTGCATGAATCACCATAGACATAAAAAGAGAGAAGTAGCTTCAGCTACAATGTTCTTCTGCTAGATGCATGCAGTTTTGTTTATTAACCCCTGAATCCTTAAAAGTTACATAGTGCAGCTTTAATAATAACATTTCTCTTTACTCTTTGTCCAGAGTTAAATTACTCCATAAACAAGTTTCTATCAGATGATGAAATATTTTTCTCTTCTCTTCTCTAGACTTTCAGACTGCAGTATCACAGAAGAAGGTTATAAAGCTCTGGCTTCAGCTCTGAGATCAAACCCTTCACACCTGATAGAGCTGGATCTCAGAGGAAATGATCCTGGACAATCAGGAGTGAAGGAGCTCAGTGATTTACTACAGGATCAGTCCTTTTCACTGACAACAATGAGGTGAGACATGATGAAAAAAAAAAAAATAAAAAAAAAAATTTCTAAATACCGTATATGCAGGCTATTTTTACAGAAACATTATTTTACTAATTCAGTCTAATGCATAGGGCTTGGCAATATTTTTCCCATAGCATACAATATTGATATTTATTAAGTTTATAGTCTTAATGGGGAAGGAAATGTTCCACATGTTTGTTAGACCATCAAAAAATGTAAATATAGTTTGCTTTATTTACTAGCAAACTCCACAAAGCAAGCCACATTTCTATTTTTTTTTTTCTAATTTCACTACTTCACACAGAGACAAGCAGAACATGCAGACTTTTTAGCATCATACATCTGATTGTATAGATTACTTTAAAAATTACTTAAAAGTTTATCAACATCATAGATTTATTATTTCCAATAAATATTGATATTGATCTATCACTCAGCTCCGCTGATGTATCAAAGTAAATTTAAGATAAACCACGTCACACTGTTTCTCATCTAAGTCATATGCTTTTTTCCCTCATGTTTAGTCCAGAACTGAATTAATTCCTGCTTCATCTTCCCTTCTGCAGGTTTTTGAGTCCTGCTGCAGATGAAGCTTGTCAGTATGTGAAAGGAATTGTGGGTAAAAACCTGTTACTCCTGAGAGAACTGAATCTGAGTGAATGTGAACTAGGAGACACAGGAGTGAATCAGATCGCTGCTCTACTGAAGGATAAACACTGTAGACTCAACACACTGATGTGAGTTGTATCATTATAACACCTTTTAATACTTGTGAACTTGCTGCTTGGTTTGTTTTATGTATCTTTTACCAGACAGTGCTGACTTAATAATCATTGCATGCTTTTGTAATGTCATCATCCTCAAGTAAATATTTGTCTGTTTATATAGTCTGAATAACAGCAAAATCACAGATGAAGATTGTCGTGTTCTGACTGAAGCTTTAAATTCAAACCCGTCAAATCTGACAGAGCTGAATCTGAGTGGGACTGAACTGAGAGACTCAGGAATGAAGATCTTCTCGACTCTGTTTGAGAATGAACAGTGTCAACTGAAAAAGCTGATGCAAGTATTTTAGTCAATGTGTTAAAGGCCAAGTGCTGCAAGAAAACTGATATTATTTATCTTTATCATTATGAAAACTTTATTTTCTCTTCTACAGGTTTAAATGCATCAGTATTACAGCAGAAGGTTGTGCTGCTCTGACTTCAGCATTTAATTCAAAACCTTCAAACCCGATAGAGCTGGATCTGAGTGAGAATAAACTAGGAAACTCTGGAGTAACAGAAATCTCTACTCTACTGAGAACTTCACAGTGTACACTGCAGATACTCAGGTTTGAATTTGATTAATCTAAACATTAATCAGTATGATAGCCAAAACTGGCCTGTACACAGGTCCGAAATTACACTCTATACGCCAAGTAAGGGGTAATGTACTTAATCTTACCTAAACTATCGTTTTTAATAATATTACCACAGGCCTATGTAACCCAGACGTTTTTCCTTATTCTCTTTATTTGCGGTTCCACATTATGTTCGCGTTGTCGCGAGACTTCGTGAATCATCGCGAGACTTGACAGAGTGTTGCGTCACTTTCCTTTAAATACGGCCGCGCGCTGTTGTTTGGTATGTGTGTGCGCGAGCCGGTGTGTTGAGCTGCTGCAGGTAGGCGTTTAGCCGTTCAAACATTCTATTAATTAAACTGCTGGTTTAACTATTATGTATGCCAACCTTTTAGATTGCCTCTACCTTTTCAAATGACTGCTGTTGAGTGACTTAATGATACAGGAACTGGTGAGTTTGTCACTGTTTGTTATACGGTGCTAAAAGTGTGTTGTATATGGTTCTGTTAGCCGGTGCTGGCGCTGGCTGTACTTTAATCATACTGAGTCTGACTATATATTTTGTGCCTATTTAAATGAGCGATACATTAATTAATCTTGATATTGTTATTGAATTATGAAGTCAACTACTTTGCTACTTTGATTCTGAAATGTATTTTGAAGCTATTTATTGATATTTGTCTATTTATAAGAGTACTCTTGCTGATTGTTAAATTATTTATATTGCTATATGCAGTATTTATACTGAATCATGTACATGATGAAACAAACGAACTGAGATTGATTATGATAATGTGATGACTTTATTATATTATGATTATGGTGATATAGTTGTGATGCTTGGAACCAGAGTGATGTATTAATTGGTCCTGTTTTGTACAGGCCAGGTTCTGTGCATTGATGGCGAGCCACTAGGCCCAAACCTGATGCTTCGGAGTGCATGCATCTACCGGTGTGGTAGGAGGCACTGCAGCTGCTAATTTGACGCTTGCTTACACACACCCTGAGACATTTACATACACTCTGAGACATTTACACACACCCTGAGACATTTTCACACACCTTGGACATTTTTCATATCTATACATTGGTACTGATTTTATAAACTGTTCTATCATGGACTCATTGGACTTTGCCTGTCTCGAGGACTGTGTGTTGTGAACTACTGCGGCTTCAAGCACCTTTTTATGATTGAGAGAATTCTGAGATTGTAGTATGCTCATTAATAACTTTGAACTGAATACTTCTTATGTGCACGTGTAAATATTGTAAATACTTGTTGTCCTATCTGTAATACAACTCACAATTGCACTGCAATCTTGACTCCGTGTATCATTGAACTTCACCTTTTCCTCCCTGAGCTAAACTAAGATCTTCTGATACTGGTCTACTATTTTATCTATAATTGCAGCACTTATATATGCTACATAACTTTGGCGAGCCAGCCAGGAGGATTTGGTGAGTTTAATGTGCATTTGAGTTATTCATTTGGGTTATTGCAGTTCACTAAGAACAATGGATGTGTTTTTGAAACGTGGTATCAAATTTCCAAATGCTGTGCTGTTGGAGGGCATAACAGGACCAGAAAGTAATGAAGTTATTGAGTTTCTAAGCCAATATGGTTCAGTCAGTAAGATTGAGGAAATTTCTGAGACCGAATCTGAGTATGATGGTATGCTTGTTGTTGAATTTACTAGTGGTGCAGCTTTGGAAGTGCTGCGTCCCATGTTGCCGCATACCTGGATCTCGGCTAAAAAGACCCATACATGTCGTATTTCTGAGCTATCTTCTGTTTGTACAGATCACTTTGCTAAAGCTAAAACTATGTTATATTTGTCTGATTTGCAGAATTTAGCCAAATTAACTGGGGTGGATTACACCGAAGTGCTCAAAACAACGATGTCTCAGATTGGACTTTCGGTCTCCGAGCTTTGCCCTGTGCCTCATGTAGAAGATCCACCAGTCGCTGAGTCGGCCATGCTGCCAGAGTCGTCAGTGAAGCCATCAATTCAGTCTCCATCAGCCACTCCTGTCCCCCTCGTGAACACTACTTCTTCCAGGTCTGTCGCTGAGCCCCGCATTGATCCATCTAATCCTATGCAGCCGGGGACGAGACATTCCACTTCCAGCATTGATGTCCATCCACCTGAAGTCCAGCGCTATGTAGTAGAGCACATTGTGAAGAATGAGGAGAGTGCAGCACATCACCAGAGGATTAGGGTTTTTTCAGGTCGGCATCCCAGACCCACTCATGAGGCTGACTATGACACCTGGCGATCAGGAGTGGAACTGCTGTTGAAGGATCCATCTGTGTCTGATCTCCATCGTTCTAGGAGGATAGTGGAGAGCCTCCTTCCTCCAGCAGCAGACATGGTCAAGCAATTGAGTTCCAGCACATTGCCTACAGTGTATCTAGACATTCTTGACTCTGCATATGCTACTGTTCAAGATGGGGATGAACTGTTTGCTAGATTCATGGACACATTTCAGGATACTGGTGAGAAACCATCTGCCTACTTCCAACGGCTCCAGGTTGTCCTGAATTCCGCCATGAAAAGGGGAGGAGTGATGGAGTCTGAATCAAACCGGCATTTGTTGAACCAGTTTTGTCGTGGATGCTGGGACAATTCTTTGATTGCTGAGCTCCAGCTAAAACAAAAGAAGACTTGTCCACCCACTTTTGCTGAGCTGCTGCTCCTCTTGCGTACTGAAGAGGACCGGGAGGCAGCAAAAGCACATCGAATGAAGCAACATCTGGGGTCTACACGGCAGAAAGCTACATCTCATGCCCAGTTTGCTCGCGCTAACCCTGAAGATGGGGGTGCAGTTTCTGCTTTGATTAACATCACCCAGCAACTAGCTCAACAACTAGCTGACGTCCAGAGACAGTTAGCCATGCTAACGGCCAGCCAGTCAAAGACCAGCTCTATCCCCAAGATTTCTACCTACAGTAAGCCACATGCCAGGGCCACGAATCAGCAGCCTCGTCGCTCCACACCTACTTCTGCAAAACCTGGTTATTGCTTTCGGTGTGGTGAGGATGGCCACATCCGTCCTCAGTGTGAGAATGAACCCAATTCTACTCTGGTTGCTCGTAAAAAGAAGCAGTTCACTAGCAATCAACAAAATGCTTCCAACTCCGTTCATTTAAACTGAGTCCGGTTCCTGTTGTGGGACAGACAGGGGCCAGAGGGGACCAAATCCGTCCCAAGGAAAAGAAGATTGTCAAGTGTGCAGAAATGTCACAGCCCAAGATAAAGAATGCAACCATACAACTTCCAAAGGGCCTGGTGGGCTCTAAATGTTCTGCAGTCGTTCAGATTGCTGGACAGAACTACCACTGCCTTTTGGATACAGGCTCGCAGGTCACTACAATTCCAGTCTCTTTTTACAACCAGAGTCTTAGCGATCACCCTGTGAAGCCCCTGTACGACTTACTCCAGGTAGAGGGTGCCGCCGGTCAGTCAGTGCCATACTTGGGGTATGTAGAGATGACCATAGGTTTTCACAAAGAGTTCGTTGGAGAAGAATTTGATGTGCCGACGCTTGCCTTGGTTGTACCCGATGGTCATCCTGAGGGTTCTTCAATTGTGCTTATTGGCATGAATACTCTGGAGCCTTTATATGAACGATACACCAGCAGTGACATCTCTAATTTTCAACCTACGACCCAAGGATACTGTGCAGTTCTAAAGCTCTTACAACTGAAGCACCAACAAAGCCAGCTGGGTCGAGCAGGATCCGTGAAGTTGTTGAGTCAGACACCAGTCCTGATTCCTTCTGGTCAGACCATTGTCCTAGAAGGTTCTGCCAGAATAGACAGTCCAACTACAGTTCCATGGGCTCTGATTGAACACCCCATATCACCTCTTCCTGGTGGGCTATGCGTCCAGAGTTGTGTCATCACACTTCCAACTCATGCTCCCTACAAGGTTCCTGTCTTCGTTATGAACGAGTCTGAACAAGATGTTCTCATTCCACCAATGACAGTAGTTGCTGATATTGGTACATCACCTACCATCCTGGCCCAGCATACCATAAACACTTCTCCAACCCAAGGAGGTCCCCAAAGTTTGGAGTTAAACTTTGGAGAATCGCCTATTCCACCTGAATGGAAAGAGCGAGTAACATCCAAGCTCAATCAAATGCCTGAAGTGTTTTCTTATCACGACCTTGATTTCGGCTGTACGGACCAGGTAAAACACCATATCAAGCTTCACGATGAAACTTCTTTCAAGCTTCGAGCCAGGCCTATCCATCCCCGCGACATTGAAGCTGTTCGAAGTCATTTGCGGGATCTGCTTGAAGCTGACATCATTCGGGAGTCAGAGTCCCCATTTGCCTCCCCAATTGTGGTGGTCCGGAAACGGAATGGTGATGTTAGGTTGTGCATCGACTATCGTAAATTAAATTTACAAACTGTAAAAGATGCCTATGCCCTGCCGAACCTTGAAGAGTCGTTCTCAGCATTAACGGGCTCTAGATGGTTCACGGTTCTGGATCTGAAGTCTGGATATTATCAGATTCAAATGAGTGAAGCCGACAAGGCTAAAACCGCATTTGTCACACCGCTGGGGTTCTGGGAATGGAATCGGATGCCACAAGGCGTTACGAATGCTCCAAGTACATTCCAGAGACTTATGGAGAAGTGTATGGGGGATTTAAATCTCAAGGAAGCCCTTGTATTTCTAGATGACATCATTATCTTCTCTGACACTCTAGAGGAACATGAGAAGCGCTTACTCCGAGTACTTAACCGCCTGAAGGAATTCGGCTTGAAGCTGTCCCCTGAAAAATGTAAATTTTTCCAGTCCAGTGTACGTTATCTTGGACATGTCGTGTCTGAAAAGGGTGTTGAAACGGACCCTGAAAAAATATCGGCTCTCAAATCCTGGCCAGTCCCCCGAAATCTTAAAGAGCTACGGTCCTTCCTAGGGTTTGCAGGATACTATCGAAGGTTCATTAAAGATTACGCCACCATAGTAAAACCTCTCAATGTCCTTACTAGAGGCTATGTACCCATCCGTCAGTCTAGCAAAGATAAAAGTCCTGCTGGGAAGTTCCTGGACCCGAAGCAGTCCTTTGGGGAGAGATGGACGTCTGATTGTCAAGCTGCTTTTGACACAGTGATTTCTAAGTTAACATCTGCTCCTGTCCTTGGGTTCGCCAATCCGAAGTTGCCTTACATCCTTCACACAGATGCTAGCATAATCGGATTGGGAGCCGTTCTATACCAAGAACAGGATGATCAACTCCGGGTAATTGCCTATGCCAGCCGAGGACTATCTCAGAGTGAGTCTCGATATCCGGCACACAAACTTGAGTTTCTGGCCTTAAAATGGAGTGTCACAGAGAAATTCCATGATTATCTTTATGGTGCTAACTTCACAGTTGTTACAGACAACAATCCTCTTACATACGTTTTGACCTCAGCAAAATTGGACGCCACAAGCCACCGTTGGCTAGCTGCGTTGTCAACGTATTCCTTCAAGATGCAGTACCGTGCTGGCAAACATAACTTTGATGCCGATGCTCTGTCCAGACGTTACCATGAAGTGCCAGATAAGGCTACAAGCTGTGAAGAATGGGAAGTTGTGAATCGCCTAGCAGGACAACTGTGTTACCCTGGTGAAGTTGCAGAAATCTCCCCCGACATTGTGGTTGCTATATGTCAGAGCAGTCTTGTCAGATCATGCTGTCCTGCTGACTACACTCGACTTGATGTGACATTAGTTGAGTCTCTTTCTGTCCATGCAAATATTATTCCTGACTGTTTTGCTGAGGAAGAGTCACATGGCCTTCCTGTCATTTCCCCTTTGAACCACGCTGATTTGAAAGAAGAGCAGCGTGTCGATCCAGCAATTCGAGAGGTCATTTACCAGCTTGAGACGGGAGAAAAGGTCTCTTCCACTGTCAGAGAGGAACTTCCTGAGCTTCCGTTGTTACTACGGGAGTGGAATCGGTTAGAGCTGGAAGATGGAATTTTATACATGAGAAGACAGGATGAAGATAAACTTGTCCTTCAGCTTGTTCTGCCCCCAAGGTTGCGTTCTACTGTGCTGAAGAGTCTCCATAGTGATATGGGGCACATGGGCATAGAGCGAACTCTGGATTTGGTGCGGCAGCGATTCTTCTGGCCAAAAATGGCAGCTAATGTTGAGAACTTCATTAAAACCTGTGGTCGGTGTATAAGACGCAAGACTCCTCCTGAAAAGGCAGCTCCTTTAGTGAATATTCAAACCAGTCGTCCTTTGGAACTAGTATGTATGGATTTTCTAACGCTTGAGCCGGACAGCAGCAACACGAAGAACATCTTAGTGCTTACTGATCACTTCACCAAATTTGCAGTCGCTATTCCAACTGCAAACCAGAAGGCTAAAACTGTGGCGAAGTGTCTGTGGAACGACTTTATGGTTTGCTACGGCATTCCCGAACGCCTACATTCTGACCAAGGCCCAGACTTTGAGTCTAAACTGATTAAAGAGCTCTGCGATGTAGCTGGCATCAAGAAAACTCGGACTACTCCATACCATCCCAGGGGCAACCCTGTCGAGCGTTTTAACCGGACGCTGTTAAACATGCTGGGAACTCTTGAGAGCAAGCAGAAGGCTAAGTGGAGGGAATATGTTAAACCTCTTGTCCATGCGTATAACTGTACGCGGAATGAGGTCACAGGGTTCACACCTTATGAACTCCTGTTTGGACGATCACCACGGCTCCCGGTTGACTTAGCTTTCGGGTTGCCAGTCCGTGACTCTTTATCTTCCTCGCACTCCCAGTATGTGAAGGACTTAAGATCACGTCTTGAGGAGAGCTATAAGCTTACATGCCAGAATGCTCAGAGGTCAGCTAAAAGGAACAAGAGTCGGTTCGATCAACGTGTAAAACCTGCAAGCTTGGATGTTGGAGACAGAGTCCTTGTTCGCAACGTCAGAATCCGAGGAAAACACAAGCTAGAAGACAAGTGGGAACAAGAGGTGTATGTGGTTGTGAAACGTGCTGGGGATCTTCCAGTTTACATTGTCCGACCAGAGACCAGGGAGGGACCTAATCGCACGCTCCATCGTGATCTGCTCTTGCCCTGTGGCTTCCTATCGGCTTCGGTTATAGAGGACTTTCCAGAAGATCTTACTGCTCAAAAACCCCATACTCGTAGCCAGAGTCGCAACCGTACTGACCGAGTTGACATCTTTGAGGATGAGGATACAGAGGATGCTGAACTTACCATCCTTGGGAGTTTTCCTCAGTCCCCTATGAAGTTCAGTGTGGAAGGAGTGAGTGGAGGTGAACATGACCCAACGATCTGTGACATTGTGGGTTCCGCCTTACCGACAGCCCCAAGTGACACTGAATCTGTTCCACCTTTTCCACAAAGCTCTGAAAGAAGACCTTCAATTGCAACCCACTTACCTGACATTGAAGAGTCTTGGCCAACCATTGGTGAAGATCTGTCTATGTTTAGCTGTGAGGTAGAAACTCCTGTGGAAGAGGAGTTGGAAGAGCTTGGAAATTCTCTACTTGAGCCTATAGATGAACATGTTACGAGAGAGATGGAGCTACCTGTGGGAGGAGAATTGGAAATTCCTGTGGAAGAGATAACTGTCAATGTGTCTGAAGCTGAAGTGCTTCTGGAGCCCGAGGCTGAAGTTCGTGAGCCGGTCCAATCTGAGTCATCTGTGGGTCTAGCTGCTCATAGTTCTGCTACTGCCCCCAGTGATATAGTGGGATCTGATGTAGTACCCAGACGTTCAGGTCGGCAGCGTCAACCCCTTCAACGACTTCAATATGCAGTATTAGGCAACCCATTAATTTCAGTCGTTCAAACACTTTTTCATAGCTTGTCTAATGTTTATACAGAGGCCCTTAGTCACGCCGCTGCAGCAGACTCTGTCCCTAAACTGTAATAGCTTGCTTCGGCAGGTTCTATGCAACGGGGACGTGCATGATTTAAAGGGGGAGGGTGTAACCCAGACGTTTTTCCTTATTCTCTTTATTTGCGGTTCCACATTATGTTCGCGTTGTCGCGAGACTTCGTGAATCATCGCGAGACTTGACAGAGTGTTGCGTCACTTTCCTTTAAATACGGCCGCGCGCTGTTGTTTGGTATGTGTGTGCGCGAGCCGGTGTGTTGAGCTGCTGCAGGTAGGCGTTTAGCCGTTCAAACATTCTATTAATTAAACTGCTGGTTTAACTATTATGTATGCCAACCTTTTAGATTGCCTCTACCTTTTCAAATGACTGCTGTTGAGTGACTTAATGATACAGGAACTGGTGAGTTTGTCACTGTTTGTTATACGGTGCTAAAAGTGTGTTGTATATGGTTCTGTTAGCCGGTGCTGGCGCTGGCTGTACTTTAATCATACTGAGTCTGACTATATATTTTGTGCCTATTTAAATGAGCGATACATTAATTAATCTTGATATTGTTATTGAATTATGAAGTCAACTACTTTGCTACTTTGATTCTGAAATGTATTTTGAAGCTATTTATTGATATTTGTCTATTTATAAGAGTACTCTTGCTGATTGTTAAATTATTTATATTGCTATATGCAGTATTTATACTGAATCATGTACATGATGAAACAAACGAACTGAGATTGATTATGATAATGTGATGACTTTATTATATTATGATTATGGTGATATAGTTGTGATGCTTGGAACCAGAGTGATGTATTAATTGGTCCTGTTTTGTACAGGCCAGGTTCTGTGCATTGATGGCGAGCCACTAGGCCCAAACCTGATGCTTCGGAGTGCATGCATCTACCGGTGTGGTAGGAGGCACTGCAGCTGCTAATTTGACGCTTGCGTACACACACCCTGAGACATTTACATACACTCTGAGACATTTACACACACCCTGAGACATTTTCACACACCTTGGACATTTTTCATATCTATACATTGGTACTGATTTTATAAACTGTTCTATCATGGACTCATTGGACTTTGCCTGTCTCGAGGACTGTGTGTTGTGAACTACTGCGGCTTCAAGCACCTTTTTATGATTGAGAGAATTCTGAGATTGTAGTATGCTCATTAATAACTTTGAACTGAATACTTCTTATGTGCACGTGTAAATATTGTAAATACTTGTTGTCCTATCTGTAATACAACTCACAATTGCACTGCAATCTTGACTCCGTGTATCATTGAACTTCACCTTTTCCTCCCTGAGCTAAACTAAGATCTTCTGATACTGGTCTACTATTTTATCTATAATTGCAGCACTTATATATGCTACACCTACAATTAGTACTGAAGTCCTCTGGTTTCATTTGACAGTAAATGCACTCTATATCTAGGGTGCGAGATGATAGCAGTTGGGTTATAAATAAAGGAGAGATCACGGTGGTGGGATACAGCTACAGTTCGTCTATGGGCAGGTGGGTCAGAGCCCCACCAAAATATTATTTCGGAACATAGACCTCTATATAAACTGAATCAATAATAAATTGTAAATGTGTTTGGCATTCTGCAACATATATTTGTTTGGACTTTCTCGACAGTTTTAAGTCTTAAAGTAAGCAGGATATATACAAATTTAGAAAATGGCTCTGGCAGACATGTATAATTTGTGAAACTAAGTGGGGCAGCTGGTCTCTGAGCCCTCCCCCAGCTCTACAGCACCCCACAATTTTCCAATGTTAAATTTGTGGTGAAAAATGGAACTGCAGCAAGCTCTAATTGATATTGATTGAGACAATTGAGAATTATCTGTGAATCAAACCTTGGAATGTCACAATTTACCAATCAAAGTGAAGTATTCCAGAGAAGCCGTGTAATAAATGCAGGTAAATAAGTCTCAAGCAATCAGTCTTCTAATTATTAATATGCATGTCATGAAGAGCCTCTGTTAGTTAGTAATGTCACTTACATTAGTGAAAATGTCACTTGTATTCATTTCTCTTATTGACAACTTTTGGGGTGCTGGGAACTATAAATATCCTAATGGCATAATCCTATCGTATTGTGTTGGGGTGAAATAGCAAGCTCAGAAACCGGAGCAAGACCATAGTTGTTTTCCAATAAAACATCTTGGATGCAGCGCCACAAGTCTTTTGACCAATCAGAATCAAGATAAGAGATTGTCTTATTTTCCATAGACAGCTTTTCGCGGTATTACAACAATTTTGAGGGTTAAGTTTCAACATGATCCGTGTTGTTTGCTAATGTTAATTTAGATATATAAGAATAGTGATGTTTCAAAGTCATGAAACAACAGTTAGGTGTTTAATTGTTAACAGTTGGGGTTCATACAAATTAATAATATATTCAACCTTGCTTCATTCCAGAATTAATCAGTGTTTTTTAATGAATGGTCTATTAACTTGCTGCCACCTACTGGCTGAACTATATAACCTGCATTGAAGTTGTTGATAAATCAACCTTAACTGTGCGTTCACACCGCCGCCGGCGAGAGCGTCAAAGCGAATTTTGCTGCTCTCGCCGGCGGCGGTGTGAACGTACAGTAAGAAGCCTATCATACACACAGCGCAATGCGACACCAGGCGCAATGCAAGTGTTTTTTGCTAATTTCGGCCCGAAGCAGTTATCATTTTCACGTCCAGCGCCACATTTACGTTGTGTTTCTCTCTCTCTCTCTCTCACACACACACACTCACACACACTCACACACTCACACACACACACACACACACACACACACACACACACACACACACACACACACTCTCACACACACACACACACACACACACACACACACACACACACACACACACACACATATATATACACTGTATATAACTATATATATAACTTTTTTTATGTATTTATTTGCAACAGTTATGTTAACAGCAATAATAAGACATTTCTGTCATTAAGAACAGCTAATCTGCTGTTGGACACTGTGCTGCGTTGTCATGGGAATATTCCCAGGTGAAGATAATGTGGAAATTACGTTGTTTTTCATTGTTCCCTTCACCAAGTGCGTTCCAAATGACTTCATTATTACACACAAGTGCCCTGCTCACTCCAAAGTTTCCACTTCAAGGGCTCTGCCCGTCGAAGGGAGTAGGGCATAGGGATGATCACATCCGTTTGGAATTTGCCCTAGGTACAACCCTTTTGAAGCATGCACATCCAAAACGTTGCATTACTGCCACATGCTGTCTATTAGCTTGTCACTTCATACTTATATTCGTCTTTCCAGTCCAGTCCTCCTTAAAAAACAAAACAAATATTTCCTCCCTTGTTCACTATTTCCACATTCTAATATCCTTTTTACATTATCCTGTCCCATACCAATTTATTGAAAAGACTGTTTCTACTCTTGTCTTTCTTGTGTAAATTTCCTGCATGACATAAAAATGTGCACGTAACTGTTTCCTCCTCTTGACATTCAACATACGAAGAGTTCCATTTAACTTACAATGCCCGATACTGAGTCTATTCATTACAACTTGTTCTTTCCTTCTATTTGTCATCTCTCTTATAACACCTACTTCATTCTGAATCATTTATAGATGTCTTCCTTTACTTTCATGATCCCATTGATGTTGCCATATTTCCATTACCTTTTTCCACACTAGATTCTTCCCTTTCTTATTTTGATCATTTAATTTCAATGTCAACATGCTCTTTATTTGTTGCCTTTTTTTTGCCAATTTATCAACTTTCTCATTTCTCTGTATGCCCACATGCGCTGGTATCCACATACTGTATATGTAATATGCTAGTCTAATTTTATTTCATCCAGTGACATGATGGGTTTTAACTTCATTCAGGAGATTTTGGGTAACTGCACAACTGACAGATGACTTTGAGCTCACCGCCAACGGTGTGTGTGTGTGTAACCATAGCGACAAAATGACCAACTTTCGGACCCTGCACTTAAGCCTATAATTAAGCGTATAATGGCTCCTACGCGCATGGTTTGAACATACTGTAACACACTTCATCTTTTCCTGGAGCCATTTTCCCTGTCCTATCCAGTGCTCTCTGCAACTCTCCCATGCTAAAAGGAGCATCTTGCTCCTCATCCACATTATCTTCCTGCATATCACATCCTTATATATCCTTATATATATCCTTTTGTTCTTTCTATTCCTATTCTTCTAGAACTGTTTATAGTAACAAAACCTTTTGCCATCATCTCTACCTTTTCCTTGTTGTCACAATCTCATTTCCTTCAGTCATAACTGGGTAATTCCATTCTCTTTTATCCCCACATCTTTTTAAACATTCCCCATATTTATTATCTATTTAAGTTGTATTTCCTATTGTGCCACAATAAGATTTCCAGAATGTTCTTTTTGTCTGTCTGATTGTCCTCCTTACTATTGCCTGAGCTTGCTTATACTGAATCAAATGCTGATAATTATGTGTTCTTTTAACTAACCTAAATTATTTATTTCTATTTTTCACTGCCTCTTTACATTTATCATCCCACCTTGGCACTGCTTTCTTTTTACATCTTACAGGGAATGGATTCTGCTGCTGCTGATATTATTTCTTGCTTTATTAGGTTGTCTAATGTTTCAACACTCAATTCATCGTTAATTTGATTAATCAATCTATTACTTTCCTTCTGGAATTTCCCCCAATAAGCTTTCTCAAAAATCCATTTCCCACTTGCTTCCTCAATACTCCATACTCCATACTACCTCTAGATTTATTTTGCACCACACTGGACAATGATCATTGCCTATTGTGCCATCTTTGCAAGTGGATTCTGCACACTGGTGGTGGTAGAGGAGAGACCCCGACATGATTATAAAACGCTTTGGGTGTAAAGTCCGTCCATCCATCCATCCATCCATCCATCCATCCATCCATCCATCCATCCATCCATCCATCCATCCATCCATCCATCCATCCATCCATCCATCCATCCATCCATCCATCCATCCATCCATCCATCCATCCATCCATCCATCCATCCATCCATCCATCCATCCATCCATCCATCCATCCATCCATCCATCCATCCATCCATCCATCCATCCATCCATCCATCCATCCATCCATCCATCCATCCATCCATCCATCCATCCATCCATCCATCCATCCATCCATCCATCCATCCATCCATCCATCCATCCATCCATCCATCCATCCATCCATCCATCCATCCATCCATCCATCCATCCATCCATCCATCCATCCATCCATCCATCCATCCATCCATCCATCCATCCATCCATCCATCCATCCATCCATCCATCCATCCATCCATCCATCCATCCATCCATCCATCCATCCATCCATCCATCCATCCATCCATCCATCCATCCATCCATCCATCCATCCATCCATCCATCCATCCATCCATCCATCCATCCATCCATCCATCCATCCATCCATCCATCCATCCATCCATCCATCCATCCATCCATCCATCCATCCATCCATCCATCCATCCATCCATCCATCCATCCATCCATCCATCCATCCATCCATCCATCCATCCATCCATCCATCCATCCATCCATCCATCCATCCATCCATCCATCCATCCATCCATCCATCCATCCATCCATCCATCCATCCATCCATCCATCCATCCATCCATCCATCCATCCATCCATCCATCCATCCATCCATATTTGATACTGATGTGAAATCTAATACTCAATCTTTTCCAGTGTTAACATCAATTATTGTACATACACCATTATTTAAGAACACTAAATTCTTCTCTTCTGGTGTTTCTTCTATTATTTGACTTTTTCTCCCCCACAGTGTGTTATGGCCATTAAAATCCCCACACCATATAATATTATTAAAATGTTGTCCCTCTATCTCTTCTAGCTTGGTTTTCTCTAGCCTTTTACGAGGATTATAATAAGTAACAATTACCAACTCTCTATTTCCAGCCCATTCTCATTCATTTCCCACTCCTAAGACTTGGTATGATATTCCTTGCTTTATACACACCCTCCTCCTCACCCCTCCCTTCTATCATACCTTACCACCACATAATCATATTTAAAAAATCCAATTGAGGTTTTAACCTAGTTTCTTGAATGCACACAATCTCAGTTTTTTTTATCCTACTAACAACAAATTGCTTAAAGTCCTGCCCATTAGCTAACAGACTCCTCACATTCCATTGTAAAATTAGCATTATTAGGATTATGAACCGAATCGTGATGTCTCCTGACTTCTGAGTTCGCCATTTATTTCCTCCCATCAAGTCCAAATGGTGTTCTGCTGCTTTCACAATTACCTGAATTAATCTCATATGCATTAATTATTCCTGCAATTAATGTGACCAGTTTCTTTTTCTCTATCCATGCTTTCCTCTTTCCATGCTGATCATTCATTTCCTCTTCTCTTTTATTCACTCTTCCCTCTCTATATACTGGTTCCTCTGTCCAGTCATCTTAACTGCTTCAGCATATGACACCTTCTCTTTTAACCTTATCTTCTGCACCTCCACCTCTTTTTTTTTTTTTAAGTTGCTTCACATCCCCAGGATGCTACACTATGGTTTCCTCCACAGTTACAACACTTAGGTTTTGTTCCCTCACCACACATCCCATAATCATGTTCACCTCCGCATCTAGCACACCTTCTTTTCCCTTTACACATTTTAGCTGTATGTCTAAACTCCTGACAGTTGTAGCATCTCATTGGTTTCTGTACATATTCTCTCACATTATATCTTACAAAACCAAAATATACTTCTTTTGGTAACTCTTTCTCCTCAAATTCAATCAGTATTTACTCTGTCTCCTTTTTCTCTATTCCTTTGGTCAATCTTTTTTACACTTTTCACTGTGAAATTTCCCACTCTCATGTTTTCCAGAATTTCTTTACTATTGTAACGCGCGTGAGTTATCCTTTAACGTTAGTTCTCTTACCCAGCGCTGTTCCGTGGGTTCTTGGCTTCGTTCCTTTTTATTGGGTTATCACCACTGTAGGGAGGACACTGACAAGGAGCTCCGGTGATGACAACACTTGTTTATTGAACAATTCAGAGGCGACATCGTGAATGGCCGCAGCCGACTAAAGAATGCATCTCATCTCTTCCTCTGTACTATCACAACTGCCCAGATTGATTTCTCCCCCGATCTAAATCACGGGGCGCGTTCTCGCGATATTATCCCAAATCCTATTTAAAGTCATAGAACATTATAACTCTTAATTTTCACTTCCTACATAATACTCCCTTACCCAAGAAGAAATGTCCTCATTTCTATAACATAGTTCTTAAGACAATTTTTTTTCTTAACATGTTTTCCAACATCTGTATCAAAGGGGTCGAAATTAACAAAAACATGTTAGCAATACTAAAACATATAACTCAAATAGACCCCTAACGGCATCAATATATATAATTATATATATAAGCATGCTCTAAATAAAGATTCCCATTGATTTAACTTTGCACCTAATATAAAGAACACATGAGAACAAAGAACATTTAGCAAATCAGTAAAGTGCAAAGTCCTTCAAATGGTAAGGCAACCGACGTGTCCTAGGGAGCACATCCCGAGTAGACACTGGAGTGTCAGGAACCTCATAAGCACCTGTTGACGGTCCAGCTTCAGGTGTGCACAGTGTTAGAGGAAGCAGTTCAGGGTTCAGGGTAACATGGCTGTCCTGTGCATTTTGCGCAGAGCTGGATGGTTGTGGGGTGCTAGGTCGTTGAATGTGAGGTTGCAACTGGGGCAATGGTGTGGGCTCCAATGGAACCTGGGGTGCAGGGAGTCCCGGTGGCACCGGTGTAATGTGAGGTGGGAGGAGTCCTGATAATGTATTCAGGGTATTCGGTTTAACAGGGGAGGAAGGGGGAGTAAGGGCGTGTGTGTTCTTCGAGTCTGTGATGTAAGGTTTCATGCGATTTGTAGTGAATTATTTTTGCTTTTGCACATGGTTTGGATACATCCCGTACTTCGAAATTAACAGGGGTGGAAATACCAGAGGGGCATATTGGTTGCAAAACCTCATAGGGGCCCACCCAACGTGGACACAGTTTGTTGTGGCGGTGGGCAGGATCATCCACTAACACCAAGTCACCACGGTTATAAGGAGTGTATTTTAAATGACGATCGTAGTTCAGGCGTTGTTGATCTTGTGCCCTGTCTCGGTAAGCAGTTGCAGAACGGTAAGCAGAGGTCAATCTTTTGCGCAGCTTGTTAGCATATGCTGCTGGCGTGCCCGCTGTCGCTGTACTAAGAGCATTATTATCCTGGAGCAGTGTGTCCAGGGAAATGCGTGCCTCCCGGCCATGAACCAAAAAGGAGGGTGTCAATCCTGTACTAGTGTGCTTGGTGGTGTTATAAGCCAATGCAACCTGCGGGAGGTGCTCGTCCCACTCTGTGCCCGATGCGAAAAGATGTTTGGAAAGTTCATCTTTCAGAGTACGATTAAAGCGCTCAACAGCCCCATCACATTGAGCGTGATAAGGGGACGTACGAAGCTTCTTGATGGATAGCAAGTTACAAAGATGCTTTATGAGGTCAGATTCGAACTGTCTGCCCTGGTCAGAGTGTAGGGCCTCAGGGACACCATGTTGTGGAATGTAGTGGTCAAAGATGCAACCTGCTACTGAGACAGCCGTTTGATCCTTCAATGGGTAGAGGTTGACAAACTTTGTGTACAGGTCCATCATTACTAGAACATAACGGTTACCCTTGGTAGACATTGGCAACTCTGTTATGTCTGCGGCCACTATTTGAAATGGACGGTCTGGAGAGATAGGAATGAGTGGTGCCTGTAGGCGGGGCACAGGAGAACGCCTTGACTGACAAGCAGCACATTGGGAGCAATGTTTAGCAATGTCTGACGACATGTAAGGCCAGTAAAAGGACCGCATGGCTCTATCCAACGTTTTGGCCAAACCATAATGACCCACTGAAGGGTGTCCATGGACATGACTGAGGATCTCAGGAATCAGCGATGTAGGAATGACAACTTGCAAGGCATTGTCACCTAAGGAATTGCGCAAATGTCTTCATAACACTCCATTATGAATGACGAGGCGGCGAAACTGTGCCCACAGTTTTCTGAGGTATGATGAAGCGTCACGTAGCCTCCATAAGGGTGGTCTACATCCTGTTTCCATCCAAGAGAAAACAACAGCTAAATCTGGGTCTGACTTTTGTTGCCCCATGACGTTCCAATCACTTTGGATTTGAACCAGATTTGATGTTGTGTGGTTTGGAACAAGCATGGGCAAAGGGGCATTTTTGTCCATGGGCAGTGTTTGGGAGTGTGCCGACATCGGGTTTGCCTGCAAAGCTATTGATGTGGTCTGAGTTGCTGCCGAGACAGTCGACGTGTCGCTCTGAAGATACCTGTCCAGTTCCAGGGGATTGGTCTCTGGCCGCCTAGACATGGCATCTGCATTAAGGTGTTTAGCACCATTACGGTGAATGACATGCCAGTCATACAGGTCTAATTCTATAGCCCAACGCGCTCGTCTACCTGTAGGATCATGATCTAAAGGGAGTTTCTTGAGACCGACCAAAGGCTTATGATCAGTAACGATGGTGAATGGATGACAAGCAAGATAGTGTCGGAAATGACGGACTGACCACACAATGGCATACAATTCCCGATCAAAGGTAGACCATTTTCTTTCAGAGGCAGACAGCACATGGCTGGCATATGCAATGACATGCTCTTTTCCTTCCACTTGTTGTGAAAGAACAGAACCCAGTGAATGAAGGGAAGCATCAGTGTAAAGGATGAAGGGATTTGAAAAATTTGGAAATGCCATAATTGGTTGTGACGTCAGTTCCTGCTTCAGTACACTGAAAGCTTCATTTGCTTCTGCCGACCAAGAGAATGATACTCCTTTGTGTGTGAGATGGTACAAGGGTTCAGCTGTGCGTGCAAACTGTCTAATGAATCGACGATAGTATGAGCACAGACCCAGGAAAGCCCTGACCTGTGTGGCTGATGTTGGAATTGGCCATGTCTTGACTTTGTCTATGTTAGATGGGTCTGGCTCGACACCGGCACTCGAAACACGGTGGCCCAGGAAAGTAACAGAAGAACATGCCAGATGGCACTTGGACGGCTTAAGTTTGAGGCCAGCTGTACGAAATCGTTGAAAAACTTCCCGCAGATGCTGAAGGTGTTGTGGGAAATCAGCACTGTAGACGATAATATCATCTAAGTAGATTAAACAAATACTCCAGTGCAGACCCCGAAGTACAAGCTCCATTAAGCGCTGGAAACTGGGCGGGGCATTTGAGATTCCCATTGGCATCATACGGAATTGATATAGGCCTGTACCAGTGGAGAAAGCCGTTTTTTCTTTGTCATCTGGATTGAGTGGTATTTGCCAGTACCCAGCAGTTAGATCAATTGTGCTAAACACTCTGGCTCCAGAAAGTCTATCGAGGGTATCATCCACCCGAGGAAGAGGGTGTGAATCTTTGATCGTGACGTCATTGAGACGTCTGTAATCTACACAGAACCGGTGTGTGCCATCCTTTTTCCGTACAAGCACGACCGGAGCTGACCACGGACTGTGAGATTCCTCGATGATGTTGTGGTCCAAAAGCCTCGACAGCTCTTGTTGTAATACTGCCTGAGTAGCTGGTGACGTTCTATAAGGCCGCAGTTTTATTGGAGCAGCGTCACCCGTGTTGATACTATGTGCAACCAGGTTGGTTTTCCCATAGTCATGAGAATGGGAGCTAAAAATGTTAGCGAACTCTGTCAGCAGGCTTTTGAGCTGTGCCTGTTCTTCAGCGTTTAAGTGTGTGTCCTCCAAATGCACATCAGGCACTGGATGGACAGCTTCTGTGGAAGTAGTCACAGCTGAGACTAATGCATACTCATCAAGTGTACTGCCAGTGACAGAGAAAATCTGACCTAATGGACATCCAGCCTCAAGAGAGACCGTTTCGTTAGTCGGGTTAACCACTCTAACAATGCCCCTTCCCTTTTGAACTGATGTCAGTGTTCGAGCAACACCTAAAGTCACAACTGGAGGGGGCTGAGGTTCCAGTATACCAACATACGTGTCTGTAAAAGGATTCGCTACACCATTATCTCTGACAGAAATTGGGATTGCCATCTCTGACATAGGCGGGATGGTCACCTGAGCGACGCTGACAGCAGAACTCTGTACTGGAATCAGTGACTGGGGTGGTGAAAGAGGAACTGACGTGTTATACAGTTGTAAACTTGCATGTGGTATGTCAATAGTGACGGTGTGTTCAATTAAGAAATCCCATCCTATTAGAACAGGATGCGTAGCTGTGCGTACCACATGGAAAACATGAGAAAATGTTACATCTCCAATATGTATGGGAGCTATCACAGAGCCAATTATGTCCAATAACTGTCCAGTTACAGATGACGCTAACACAAATGACTTACTGATAGGCTGGGTAGACAAAACTGGGATCGATCTCCGACAGTCATCAGTAATGAGAGAGAGACCTGACCCAGTATCGACCAAAGCATGGAGTTCGGTACCCGCCAGTGCAATTTGAATGAATGGTGTAGGTGGAGTAGATTTAAGACTAACTGTACCAGAGTGGACCCTTATATGGGATGAAGCTGGCATTTGGTCCCCAATGACAGCTTCTACTCGTTTCCCCGATGTGGTGAGAAAGGGTCCGTCACCTTGTGAGATTGGGAGAAATGTACATGTCGTGTGGGTGATCTTGGCGAACTTTGGGAATGGGGGGGTGGCGATGGAGAGCTGTGTCTGTGGTAACTGGAAGTTCTGTACTGTGGCCTTGGTGAGGGAGAAACGAGCATGACGGGTTCTGTGTTCATATTCTAAATCAGGCCGGCGGTCTCGTGTAGGTGAGCGGTCAGAGCTAGAGCTACCATAATGATGTTTATGGGGGGTGTATTGGTCAGATTGTGTAGTGTGAGAAACTTGTGACTCACGACTGCGGGAGGAAGGGGAGTAGCTGCGCTGTCTTTGGCAAGAGAAGTCATCCTTTGGAAGTGCTCGGTCATTTTCTGAACGGCCATGGTAGCGTCGTGGAGGACACCAGTCATCCTGAGGGTGTTGCTGTCGACCTCTCTGTGTACGTTGTGAAGAGCAGCAGCAGTCCTGGCGGTAGTGATGATCGTCCCGGCGGTAATGATGATCGTCCCAGCGGTAATGATGATCGTCCCGGCGGTACTGATGATCTTCCCAATCAGGCTGGCGATGGCGTGCGGTGATGTCATAGTCCACAGCTGCGCAGGTCTGATGTGGAGAGTGTGTGGAAGACGTCACATCATCCTGAAGGCTGGAAATCCGCCGCGAGAGCTGGTCCATGCGCTCATCAGTTCGTCGCAGGTGAGACTGACGTAAGGAATGCAGGTCCGTTCGGAGTTCAGCAATGGCTGATGCTAGTTCAGTGATGTGAGTTGCAGTCACTGTGTTGGCCGATGGTTGTGAATTTACTGTCACAGGCATAACAGGTGAAGGGTTAGCAACACTAATGGCCAACTGAGCACGTTCACATTGAGTGGCCACTTTCAAGGCATTGTCTAAAGTTACAGCCCCGTGCTCATGGATTTTCAGTTGGAGTGATGGATCTAAGCCGGTCACAAATCTGCGAAAAATTTCACAATTCCGTGCTGCTGTATCGTACAGAGGAAATGCTTCAGTCACTAGATTTGTGAGCTCAGCAGCATAAACTTCCAGAGGTTCTTGTGGTTTACGGGGACGAGCATTCAAAAAAGTCTGAAATGTGGCCAAAAAAGTTGTACGTCCAAAAACAGTGCTCAAACTAGCTTTAGTCAAATCATAGTCAGCTTTCACCCCGGGGGAGAGAGACTGCCAGTATGCAAATGCTGAACCAGTAAGCTTTACTGGAAGAAGTTTGGCCTTATCCAGTGGTGCAGCTGAGACATTTAGTGCCACTTCAAATCTCTGTATCCATGCACTAAAAGGCTCTTTACCATCTCCAGAAAAATGAGCAGGAAGATCAATTTTAAATGGCAGATGTGAACTTGCTTCATCTACAGCGTGTCTGTCTCTCTGCACTGCAGCTGCGTCATTCTCGTCGTCCGCCATTTTAAGCGAGGGGGATGCACGTAATCCGAACTTGCAAAAAGAGCACGTGAAAAAAAAAAAAATTAAACAGTCTTTAAACGGCTCTGCAGGTTAAAGCGGCGATATCCACGTCGTTCAATGCGAGAAAAAAACAAGCGTCCCAACAGAAAACAAGCCAACCGGCGCTGCCACCAGTGTAACGCGCGTGAGTTATCCTTTAACGTTAGTTCTCTTACCCAGCGCTGTTCCGTGGGTTCTTGGCTTCGTTCCTTTTTATTGGGTTATCACCACTGTAGGGAGGACACTGACAAGGAGCTCCAGTGATGACAACACTTGTTTATTGAACAATTCAGAGGCGACATCGTGAATGGCCGCAGCCGACTAAAGAATGCATCTCATCTCTTCCTCTGTACTATCACAACTGCCCAGATTGATTTCTCCCCCGATCTAAATCACGGGGCGCGTTCTCGCGATATTATCCCAAATCCTATTTAAAGTCATAGAACATTATAACTCTTAATTTTCACTTCCTACACTATTGACATTAATGGGAACCACACAAATCACTCTCTAAAGCTGTGAGCGAGCGCATACAGGCACGTCTGCCTCATAATACAACATTAAAAAGCTATCTTTGTGAATAAACATGTCGTCCTCGCCTTGGAATTCAATGGGGAATCGGATTTGCTTGTTAAGACATAGGTCGATGTCCAGATATCGGATATGTAACTGATTTAAAACCACACTTGGAAGTGGATCAGATTGGATGCGAAAAAATCGGATCTCGAGCGGATTTTTGTGTTTACACATGTGCAACAAATTCCGATCTGTGTCAGATGTGAGTAAAAGATCGGATTTTTTTGTGCCATTGTTAACACAGCCTTTTGGCTCGTTTCCACTGAGCGGTACGGTACAGTACGCATTTATTTCCGTTTCCACTGTCAAAAGTTGTGATTGGCAAAAATGGAAAACCAATTTTTGGGTACCCTTCCGTTGGGGCACCTAGCACAGTGGTACGGTACTAAAGGGTGGAGCTAGACTCACTGCAGGACGTTGATTGGTTGACAGAGAATCGTCACTTGCGCTACAAGGGGAATGACAACATAAGAAGCTTCATTTTTTTAATATACAGTTTAAATATAATACTACTGTTACTGTATCACAAAATGTAATTTTAAGAGTTTTTCAGGCGAGAATGTAGTTGTTTATAGCTCAAATCTGTGGTTTATTTATAAAGATTTACGAAAATTTTATCCAGGTTGTGAGATCCAGGCAATCACCGGGTGCTCGGCGCTCATGTACCCCGCCTTGAAAAGCCTTTCCTCGGCTGGTCCTTCTGACGTTTGCCGCTGACTCTGACGTCTCTGTAGTGGTTAAACATGAGATATAATTCGTCTTGTGTAGACCTAACAGGCGATCTTTGGTCTTGTGAATCTATAATTTGTTCCCTGGCCAAACTGAGGGCTAAGTGAAATTTCATAACTTTATATTTAGGCTATTTAACTTTACCGTTGCATTGTTAGACTACAGCGCTGACTTTGTATGTTTGACTGAATTGTTTGCTTTATTTCTTATTGTATAGCCTCTTGTACTTTTTACTTATACTTTTATAATGGCTATTATTGATAAAAGTGAAATTTAACAAAAAGAGACAGGGTTTAGTTTTGTAATGTTTTATTTTATTACAGTGAAGATGATCAGAGTACAAATGTACATATTGCCTGAACCATATTAATGTTTAATATTTTTAAAACTTAAATGAAAAGAGGATAGGATTATTCATTTATTAATTCTTTTATAAATAGGCTAACGTTACATACAGTGAATATAATCAATATGCGTTGCCTGAACCACATTTGAGTGGCTATAATGTTTAAGATTTCTTTAAATGAAAATGTAAAGAGGCAGTGTGGTGTTTTATAACATATTTAGTTTTATTGTTGTCTAAAATGTACATACAGAGATAACCGGAGTAGCAGAGCGAGTTGACTGACGCTTTGAAGAACACGCTGTTCCATTTGCAGAATTACTGGACTCGCGTCCTCGGGAGTCATTCTCCTGAGCTGGACTTGGCAAGTCCGAACTTTGCGTACTTGCTATTGAGAAACGCCTAATGTCTTGTGACAAACATGCCGAGAAACAAGAACAAGACCTGCTGTATGTCATCCATTGTTGTTTGTTTATGTCGCTTTCTTCTTCGCGCGAAAATGATGTCGATCGCTTCTTTCCGGCATAGGCTACACCATGCCTATCAAGTAAGGGTACTGTTGGCAGTGGAAACGCTAGCCGATTCATGGTTTACCGACCCGAACTGTACCGTACTGTACTGTCAGTGGAAACGAGCCATTTGACTGTAAAAATAGGACCCTAAAGCTGCAGTCCGTAACTTTTTTGGGTTAAAAATTATCCAAAATCCATTTTTGAGCAAGTACATAACCAACCAGTGTTCAAAACGATGTCAACGATGTCCTTACAGTAGCCCAATTCACAATAGTAAGCTTGTTTATGTTTTATAATTTGAGTGGTACTAGTAGGTTTCCGCTGGGAAAAACAAGCTTCTGCCGTTCATCTTTGCATCATTACGTCATGTCTGTATACATAATAAAGGAGTCCCGGATAGTAAGGTATATCGCGTGTGTCGATGCAGCAGGTGGCGGATCATTCGTAACCTCTTCTTACTGCAGCTGAATGTAATTAAACTTGTCATTTTGATGCCGGTTTGTAATCCAGAAAGTACAAAATGACAATCATCATTGACAACTGGTGCGTTGATAGACAACCCACACATACACCTCAAAACATTAGATTCTTCCGCACTGAGGAGCCGTACCAATGCTCAACTTACGTAAAGAAGATAACTAAATAACACAATAACTGCAATTTCAGGGTTCAAACAGAGATGGCGACAAAGAGGTAAAACTTATGGAGTTCAGCTTTAAAATATAAAATATTATTTATTGAACAATAACAGCCATTATAAACTTTGTATTTAATATGCATTATTAAATAAGTTGTGTTTTGAATAGCTTATGTCTTTAATGTGAGTATATATTCATAAACCTGTCACCTTTTTCACCTTCTGTGAGTTTGCAGGTCTGTTATTGAAGGAGTAATTATTACAGTTTTAAGACTGTTTGTCTCTTTTTGTCTTCTTCTAGACTTTCAAACTGCAGTATCAGTGAAGAAGGTTATAAAGCTCTGGCTTCAGCTCTGAGATCAAACCCTTCACACCTGATAGAGCTGGATCTCAGAGGAAATGATCCTGGACAATCAGGAGTGAAGGAGCTCGATGATCTACTACAGGATCAGAAGTGTTCACTGAAAACACTGAGGTGAGACGTGATCAAATAGTACAAAATAAATGATATGCAGGCAATTTATTTATATAAACATTATTTCACTAATACAAAATGAACCATTTCACACACATGTTCATGTTATTTTTCCTTAGATCAAGTTTAAGAATTTATTTGAATTGTTCTTCATCGTCTTATCTGCAGGTTTTTGAGTCCTACTGCAGATGAAGCCTGTCAGTATGTGAGAGGAATTGTGGGTAAAAACTCATTACTCCTGAGAGAGCTGAATCTGAGTGGACGTAAACTAGGAGACACACGAGTGAATCAGATCACTGCTCTACTGCAGGATAAACACTGTAAACTCAACACACTGATGTGAGTAATTTACATTGTTTTATACTTTACAAAAGAAAAATTATATTACATTTTTAAAGTCTAATAAAAGACTGTCATTGCTCTTTAAACTTTTTGAGGATTGAGATTAGTTGATCTATCAAATAAATGTATCCTTCTGTTACTGTATTGTGAATTGTGGCTGAAATAAACTAAAGAATGTTTCGTGTCTTTGTTTTCTCTCTCTTCAGGCTGAATAATAACAGTATTACAGCAGAAGGTTGTGCTGCTCTGACTTCAGCGTTTAATTCAAACCCTTCAAACCTGATAGAGCTGGATCTGAGTGAGAATAAACTAGGGAACTCAGGAATTGAGAAGATCTGTGTTCTTTTGGAAAATACACAATGCAGATTAGAGAAACTGAAGTGTGTATTAACATTCATCTACATTTCTGCATGTTTATGTACATTTATTAAGGTTTATTTCATTAGATTAACAGAAAAAAAAGAAGTTTTACTACTGTCATTTTTAGGTGAACTATTTATTTAATAAGATTAGGTTATTAAAGTTATTTAATTTAATAAGGTTTTGGTCAATGCATATATTGTATTTATATCTAAGGGAGATTTTGCCAATTTTAAAATAAAAACGTCATATTGGCACGTTTTTGCACACTCTATATGCCAATAATTTGTTCATAATTTGTCTAATTTGTCAGAAGCCATTCATAAATCCCATTAGTGATGCGATAATCTGTGTCTCCAAAAAGAATAACAACAACTGTTTTCTTTTCTTCTGTTTTTCTGTAGACTTTCAGACTGCAGTATCAGTGAAGAAGGTTATAAAGCTCTGGCTTCAGCTCTGAGATCAAACCCTTCACACCTGATAGAGCTGGATCTCAGAGGAAATGATCCTGGACAATCAGGAGTGAAGGAGCTCAGTGATTTAATAAAGGATGAACAATGTAAATTAAAGACCAGGTGATTAAAACCTTGAAATATTTAATAAAATTGTACTTTTAAAATAACCTGAAACCATGCTGCAACAAAACAATAATCAGTTGATTTTCATGTCTTGTATTGATCCATTGTTTATTAATCACATCACATAATATGGAGGATTAAAATTAGCAAGATCATGAATTTGTTTTCATAAGCAATAAACTTCTGGTATAAACAGAACATTAACAGCACTATCAGTTACTACACTTTTAGTAAAATATAAAACAGATTTTATATTTCTTTTAACAGAAAAACTTGCATATTTTGTCAATAAATTAAGCAATTTATTTCCACAATTGCAATAAACATTAAAACATCACATAATATCCAGTAAACATTACAATTTTGTAGTGATTGCTGCTTATCTCCAATTTTAGAATTTCTAGTTCATTTATCACACACCAAAAAAATTATTACATTTAATAATAGCAAGTTCTCTTTCATCAACACAAACTGAAAAAAAAAATTGACATCTATAAAATTATTAATTGAAGAAAACATTCTATACAAGTTCTTATTTGGTTGTCACACACACACACACACACACACACACACACACACACACACACACACACACACACACACAAACAATTTGCAGCCTTATATAAGCGTTAGTTTATGGTTATAAAGCTAAAACTTAAAAGGAATGCTTTAGTAACAAATTCTAAACTCTAGGAACAACCAAAAACCAACTGGAACATCACACTGGAGTTGGTAATTTGAATTTTTAGTGATTCTGATTCTGATTCTGCTTATTGATTCCAATTTTTATCAATTCCTAGTTTTGATTCCACTAAGGTAAAAAAAATACAAATCTGTCACGTTTGGGTTGTAGGAAGAACAGGATGATGAAGATCAGGTTCAAAAAGGCTTTAATAATCCATATGAGCAAACAATCCAAAAGGCAGGCAAGCAGACACAACTTAACGTTAATGTGACCAGACTAATTAGAACTGAAAACACAGGAACTTAAATACACAGGTAAAAACGAGTTGATCAACGACAACACATTTGAAAAATGGCAAATCATAAGAAAAACAATCAGCAGAAAAACCTAACAAAGGAGAAGCGGGAAAACTGAACAAAGGAAAACAGGAACTGAAGAATGCAAATTAAAAGTCCATGAAAACTAAACACGTATAACAGAATAACTGTTACAATATCATTCACATAGTCTTTTTTCCGAAATGTTCCGTTGCAGCTGAATACCATGAACAAAAATCTAAAAGCTAAAGAACTTATACAAGGAACTTTTGCCTATGGTTTTAACAAAAATACCACAGCAAAAACAGCTATTCTAACTAATATAAATTTAAAGCATTATTAAATACAATAAATACTCAGCAATTAAATAAGAACAAATAAACACATTAGCAATAAGACAAATAAATACAACTAAAAGATACAAATGTTTAAGATTTTCAGATGTTCGGGTACAGAAACTGAAATCAAATGCAAGATATGCATTACAAATTCAGTTACAAAAGTAATTCAGTCATCTTGAATGGTTTAAAATCACTTTAAGAATTTAATTTAAGAATCTAAATTCTTACAATTATCCTGACCTGAATTGGAATTGATTTTCGAATCACAACCCTACATCACACTCATATACTAACTATGAAACATACTAGTGGGAATGATCTATTTTTTTTTTCTGTATTTGATTTATAACTCCACTCATACTCATGAGTAGGATGGGAGCAGCAAAATGTATAAAATTATAACAAATTATCTCATCTTAAAATTCTATGTTCTGTAGGTTTTTGAAAAGTGCTGCTGCACAGGAAGCGTGTGAGTATCTCACCAAAGTTCTGGGTAAAAGTCCATTATTACTGACAGAACTGGATCTGAGTGAAGATAAATTAGGAGATCTGGATGGAGAGAAGCTCTCTGCTCTTTTGATGGACTCTCATAGCAAAGTGGAGAAAATCAAGTGAGTCAATGTGATTTATACATTATAACTTCTCTGTTAATTGATTGTAAAAGACTGTCAGTCACGTGTCAGCAGATATGAAGAGCTGTTGGTATGGTGTGTGATGAATATGTACTGAATAATAAATTGTGTTTAGGCTGAATAATTGTGAGCTGACAGAGAAAAGCTGTTCAGTTCTAGCTACTGTTCTCTCCTCTAAAACCATCCTGAAAGAGCTGAACCTGAACAACAGCCGTCTGCTGGACTCAGGAGTCAAAGAGATCTGTGAGGGACTGAAGAAGCCTGTGTGTGAACTAGAGATACTCAAGTGAGTATATTTCACTATAAACTGCTGTTTATTCAGACTGACGTGAATTTTAATTTTTTTATGGAGAGCTGTTATTTTTTCCATTGCACTATAAAGAAAACTGACCAACCAATAAGATCCAGACTTTGTCAACATGCCCAGAGCTGTTGCCGTTATATATAACACACTGCCTTGGTGGCTCACTGACTCTTTTGCTAAGTGACATTGAATAGCAGGGGAAGAATCTGGAACAGGGTTTGGAGATTGGCTCTGTTTTTATTTTATTTTAATCTGAATAGGACTGGTTAAATAGGATGAACTGTTTGAAAACATGTAAATACTCTTTTGTCACAGCCTAGGTGGAGTTTTTCTATGGGGCCCCATACTTGACATGTGGAAAAAATAAATAAATGTTGTACTAATTAGTTTACAAAATGTGCTTCCAAATAAGAGATAAGAGATATTTTTAGTCTTGGTCTATGTTTCAAGTTAATTTGTTTCTTTAAGCTTCAAAATATGTGGAAGCCTTAATTGATGCAGAACTTAGAGGCTGTTATGCGTGGCTGTGTAAATAGCGTGCCTGTCTTTAATACAATTATCCACACCGAATAATGATGAGAATCACAGGGGAAACACATCCACTCAAACAAGACAAGACTGGACAAAGAAATTAACCAAACAGAGAGTATTAATACACAGAAGAACTAAAGGGCTGTTTACACGACAACCTTTTCAACAAAAACCGAGAAACTTTGTATGCATTTTGGCTGTTCATTTACACAGCAATGGTGTTTTGAAGGCCTGAAAATGCAAACTTTTATCAACTGGTTTCAAATTGCTAGGTTTTGAAAACGATGCTCCATGTAAACAAGAAAAACACAAATTTGTGAAAATGGTGCCATGCACCATTATTATTATTATTATTATTATTATTATTATATTATACAGCCTTTTTAGTTGTTTTCACAGATTTGTGAGAATGGGGATCGTTTTGACGCAACCTTGTCGTCTATTTTTAGTGTCGTCTGTTCTTGTCGTCTGTTTTTAGTAGCGTATGTTTACATCGTTGCCATGTAAACATACCCTAAGTAGATAATAAATTAGACAACAGGTGAAACGGTGTCAATAATCAAGAGAACAAAATGATGCACACTAGAAAACAAGGTCAACTTAGAATGACAGAACCAAACACAATAAGCAAAACTTAATCTTGACAGAGGCCTATAAGTCTATAATTGTTTTTGAAGACATTGCAGTAAATATTAAAGTGAAAGCTTATGTAAAGTTTTATTATTAACTAGATGTACCGCATGGCGGTACAAAATATGACCGCCGCTCAGGCCTGCACTGGCTTTCCACAAAAATAAATGACGTGGAGCAATTTGGCTGTATTGCGTGTTTATGTATATAAGTTGTATATTTTAAAAGACTGTCTGGAGTATTCCTGTGGATCATGGATAAGTTAGAGTTTTGTAATTATTTGCTATTACTATTTAAGTTTTATATCAAAAGTCATTAGTTTAGACACTTAACATCCGTAATGTGAAAATGTCACATTCATAACAGTGGTTTTCCCTACATAATGTATTATAAAAATGAGTTTCAAAAACACACTTATTGTGTTCAAGCAAGTCTTTTTCATGCTACATTGGTAACAACAAAAAGCTTTTTAAACAAACAAAAAAACAAACAAAATTAAACTCATTCCCACTGTACCTAGTAGAACACTTAAGTAAATGTCCCATTGAAATTAATGGGATTTTGTGGATTTTAGGTGAAGAAAGTGTACACATAATACATTTTGGTCTGTACCATGAAGAGAAAACTGATTCAACTATATAAACTATATATTTTCTGAAAGCGTAGACTCTCAGGATGTGATCTAACATGGCATGAAACATGTCCCACCCACCTCATTAGTATACTGCCCAAGCATAACACATTGGGTATTGGTAAATCGGGTATATGGCTGATACCTAAAAAAAGTAGTAGTATGTGCATGTCTGTCTGTGTGTGTGTGTATGTGTGTGTGTTTGTGTATGTGTGTGTCTGTGTGTGTGTGTGTGTGTGTGTGTGTGTGTGTGTCTGTGCGTGTATGTATGCGTGCGTACATGTGTGTGTTTGTGTGTGTGTGTCTTTGCGTGTGGATGTCAGTGTGTGTGCATGCTTGCGTTTGTTTGTATTCCTGCATGTGTGTGTGTGACAGTATCATCCTAAACCAGCAACCCTTCGCTCAACACCACCATCTACAGGCCGATGAGTGTACAGTCACTAAATGTGCACATAAATGAATTTATTTTATACCCCCCGATGGATGAAATTCTACGAAACTTAGCATACCCCTAGCCTGGCTGCGCCCTCCTACGCACTTCCGCTCAATTTCATTTTCCTTCAGTACTACGTCTGGGACTGCTGTATATTCTTAGGTTTCCAGAAATCCATTTTTTGTAGGACCAATCAGCGAACAGAGGGAGTGGCTGAGAACGATGACGTTGATGTGATCACACACATGACTGGCGTCGGCCAATAGTGTGACGTACAACACAGACGCGCTGCTCTATCAAACTACGTGAAACTACGTGAAAAGACTCGAGGCAGAGAAGGAAATGAATAGTGGAATAAAGTCGTTATTTTTGTTTGTTTTTGCGCACAAAAAGTATTCTCGTCGCTTTATAAACTTTATAAAAGACAGACATCTTATTCTAAACATAATCCTCTGATCATTCGGACTTGTTGTTTCTGGCCGGTTTCGGCGCATGACATTACGTTACGACCACACGTTAGCGATTGGCTATGGCAGATCCTGAGTGACTCTGGGCAGATCCAATAGTTTTGAACTTTAACAGAGAACCCGCCTACAAGGAAGTAAATGTTTCTCAATGGAGAGAGGCCAGACTCTCTGTACAAATGAAATGTACGAGAGTCTGGTAGAACCAGGCTAGCATACCCCCAGAGGATGTCAAGTTAATCATACACATGAAATATGGTGCAGTTCTGAACATCTCAACTGAAGATAGGGGCGATTAAAGCAGAATAATATTGCATTTTCATTTTTTATGGGAAGGGGCGCAAATCACAAATGAGTTCTTTAAGACCTTAAGTTCTTTAAGTTCCTTAAGACCAACATACCATAAAAATTTCTTCATCCTCGGTTCCACGGTTCAGGTAGTTATTTAGGAAAAACGGCATTTTTTGGGTTTGGGGGGGCCCAGCGTGGGGGGGGAGTGGCCCCCGGGGACCAAACGAAATTTTTCCATAAAAGTCTAGTGGGGCTACATGCCCACCAAATTTCATGTTCCCCGGTGTTTCCGTGTCCCTGGTATCGTTGACGAAAAATTCAGTAGATGACGAAAAAAAAAAAGAAAAAAAACTTTGACAATCCCTATATGACCGCTTTCGCTAGCTATGCTAGCGGCGGTCATAATAATTAGTCGTGGTGTAACAATACATGTCACGGTATGGACATCACAGTTCGGTGCATTTAGCCATACAAAGAATACACGCGATTCACTCTCCAATCCAGAAGGGGGACGCAATGCTGTGTTTAACCACCACCACAACAGGAAAAAGAGCAGAAGAAGAACAGCGCATGTGCGTATTGAGCGTTTGAAAAGAGGTCCACTAGTGGGCACACTTTAAAGTCCGCGTGAACCGGAAGTTGCAAACGACTTTTCTCCAGTGTTGTGACGTATTTCCCAGTGAAAAGGAATATTGAACAGAGGGCAGGGTTTTACTCTAGCGCTCCTCCTCTCCATCTCTCACTCATTACAGACTAACGATTTGAGGGGAGTGGTTAAGCGTTTCCCAAACCAAGCCGTCAAACCTACGTCATCAGAGAAGGTCCTCCAAGGCAGCGGGGAGGGGCATTTTCAGATTTTGATTAAACATTACGAAGCCAAAAAAAAATTTTCTGTGTTTTAACTTGCACGGATTAATTGTTCACCACAAGACTAGTAATATGCGCTAACAAAGTAAATAGGGTCAATTTTGATTTCATGCCGACTTTAAATGCGTCTTTTTGTGCTAACGAACAAAGGAATTTACTTTGAAAGGGAGCAGATTGCGGAAAGTATTGGAGGGTTGGGCATAAGCTTTGAAATATAGCCTAAGTGGAGCAAATTCTAACACTTCTAATGCACAATTACTATTTTCCATTTATTTTGTCTTTTATATCACAAAATTCAATTGTGTAGCTGATTGTTAACAAATACCTTTTGCTTTTGTTTTTATCATCCCTGCAAAAAATATGACCAATGAAAGAGTGCATTCTATTTACTGCTTAGTTTCTAATACCTATATTTGTAATATAGGACTAGCACTACTGTACCAACTAACTCCGGGTGGACTAAATGCTGCTATGTAGAGCAAACTGTAATTTGCACCAGTGTCTCTAAAACACAAATAATGTAAATGAACATAATCATATCAACAAATGCACACAAAAAAATGAATGTAATTCGCTAGAGATAGAGAGGGAGAAATGCAAAACACAAAATCTGCCAAAAATCAATAGTTACGTAGGTCATGTGACAGGCTAGACCACTCATTTGCGCAGCGACATGGTTGACAGCTGTTAATGCACAATCGCCGTTTAAGATCGACTAACTGTAATACTGTATAAGATTTCCATTTCAACTGAATGTATAATAAATCTGCAGGTTTCAGAGCAAAAGGCAAAACTGTGACATTCACTAGCTGGGTCATTCCTGGGATTCAGTAATATTTCCGTCCTCCAGACTTTTTAAAGTAGTGGTTCACCAAAATGAAATATTAAAAGCTTTTTACAATACTTTGGTATGTCCATTATAATGAAATTATTATTATTATTATTATTTTTTATTTAAATTAAAAAAAATTAATCATAAAATAATGTATTATTTCTATTGTTCACTAAGCATTTTGTCATGTCCCTGATGCACTTCACAGAATTTGTACTTATAAAATTGGCAGCAAATTTTGACACTGTGCACATTTTTTTAAAACAGACTATAAAGTTATGTCCCTCAGTCTGAACTCAACCCCATCACACCAACTATTCTCCGCCTATAATAATTTAGACTCCACCCATATGTGACATAATTTACCAGAAATGACATCATTCAGGGCCCGGTTTCCCGATAACGCTCACTCTTAGCCTGCTAAGAAGACTCGAAAGATATATCTTACCAAATTTGTTTATTTTCCTAAGTGTGTTCCCCGAACTATACCTTAGGAAGCCGCTTAAGATATACCTTCTTACGTGGGACGTGACCAGGCGCTGTCCGTGCCAATGGTGCTGAATTGTTTGAAATCGATGGCTCGAGAATCAATTATTCTCTCGTGCATGGGCTGTTTATGTGAAAAAGCGGTCATCTTTATAAAAGAAGCACTTCAGAAATAGTTGAAATTTCTATTTATTATGATTATTGGATATTATAAAAAATAATTCAAACTATAATAGCCTATAAAAGCGTAGCCTACATATTTTAAAATTGTAACATATAGCCTATTGCTGCCACAATAACCTTTTCAAAAATTTACGTGCCGCCTTTTCTTTCCCATTTTTGTTCGCTGAGGTGGAGCTGCGATGAAATATTGTTCTTGTGTAAATACTTTCCAGCATTTCAGTAATAAAAGTTTACATCTTGCGTACGGTGCTCGGCAGTGATCAAAAAGGATTTAAACCGTGAATTTTGAATCTCTTGTAAACTCGGAGATGTGGATTCAGACGGCAATTAAATTACCACACGACCTGTTTGTCAAAAAACAGAAGGTACTAATTTGGCCAGGGCCAAAATTAATTTGGCCACTGATATTATGGATTCGGACGGCACTAAAATCACCGACTTACCCCTGTAAATGTTTAAAATACCGGACGAGCCCATGAGAAACAATATTAGCGTCCGAATAGGACTTAACTGACAGTAGCCTATGCTTTCACTGGCCTTTAAAAGAGCGTTTTAATTCAATTAATAATATTGTATAATAATATAATTAAAAATCTAACAACAATCAGTGTAATGACAATTTTATTCTTTGCATGAAAACACTTGAATTAGCCTAATTTAATACTGTCTGGGTGTATTAAAACTTCAGAATTATATTCATTTAGACCTGCAACAACGCTAAGAGAGAGCTACGAATGGTCCAGACCAACCTTACGAAAGTGTGACTTACAAAAGATATACTTAGCGTACGAACGTTTCGGGAACCGTCCCATAAGGTTAAGAGAGAGGTTAAGGAATAGGTTAAGAACTACTTAGAGATAAGAACGCTTTGGGAAACCGGGCCCTGGTCTTTTTAACAGTGTTGCAGAAGATGGAAAGTATATCATACCCTTTATTAATATTTTTGAGACCTATTATAGTCAAGGGAGGGACTGTCAAGCTTAACAACTCAACCCCATACAAATTAAGATGGAAAATTATTATTTTTCAAAATTTTATTTTAATCCATAAGTGTATACAATATACTTATGTCATTGCTGCCATATATTGTCTACTCTCCTACACTACAAGAGGAGCAGTGGCCATTTTGTGCAAACAACCTCAATCTTTTCACATATCAGTATATTTCTCATTTCAGGGTTAAAAAATTGTGACAGGTTTGAGTTTTTCACTTTGTTATGAATAATTTTAATAAAAAAATATAAAGTCATGGTTTCAGTGATGGTTTCAAAAATTTCAATTTTTTTATAAATAGAACATTTGATGTAATGTGTCCTCATAAACACTGACAAGCATCTTATCTCAGAAATGGCAGCCACATCAGCAGCAGAAGGACAGTGTTGTGCAAGCAGAAATGTTGACCCAGAAAGAAGGGCACAATATGAGAAAGAAACAAATTAAAAAATATATAAAATTGAAGCCAATGCCTCCCTTCAAACCGGTTACAGTCTTCAACCACGTCATACTATTCTCAACATTGTCACATTAATATTTTTGGAAAAAATAGGGAAGACTATTAAAAATGAAAGCATTTATTGCTGATTACCATACAATTGTGGTTTTAGATAAACATCTAAATGATTATTATTATTATTATTATTATTATTATTACACAGAGACCACAGACACAATTTGTCTGTTTTTTACTTTAGTCCCATAAAAATGTGAAAATTATTATATACAGTAGCCTTTCTTGCTTTTCTATATTTTTTGCCAGTTTATCAGGAAGTGACAATTTTGTTATCCTAGAGACTCACTGGATGGAAACGCTGCTCTATTCGCAAATGTTTTATGTGATATTGCAGTTTTGCACATAAGTTTAATTGGAAACATGGCTAATAACACGCTTCACTCTGCAGTGCTAAAACCATAGACTGTAAAAAAAGGCTAAAACTGGCAGTGCATATACTTACTTCCTGGCAACCTGCCCAAATAAATCTTGCTGAGTTTTAGGTTTGAAAATTCATATAAAAAAGAAAAGAAAAAAGAAAATCTAAATATTAGTATAAATATTATACTATACTAAATATTAGTATAAAATATTATTATTTTTTCCTTAATACTAATTTTTTATTTTAAAATATAATAGTATAATCACACTATTTATTATTTTGTTTATTATTTTATAAAAAAAAACTTAAATAAAGTGCAATAATACAATTAATAATTGTTTTATTTTTTATAGTTATATTTAATGGGTCACACTACAGTATGTGCAGTGTGAGCACCAGACCGAATCTCCAGGTGCTCTCATGAGAACCAGACTGAAAAACTTATGTGCACCCCTGTTTATAAAGCACATATTAATGCGTTATTCTGCATAACCATATTCTACATCCCTTTATCCCCCACATATCTAAACTTAACTTAAACTACCTAGCTAATTAATAATAAGCAGTAATTAGGGGTTTATTGAGGCAAAGTTGTAGTTAATAGTGAATAGTGAGAATTGGATTTTTTGCTGCAGACTTCTTCTTTTTCTTTTTTTTGAGGAACACTTGTCATTGCGTGAGCATGCCTTTATAATAACTTTACAGCGTCATCTGTATCCCTAAGTAAATACAATATTAATGAAAACTAATTAATACATGTATAGGCTAACTATAATAACCTAAATTTAAGATAAAATTTTGAACAAACTCACCAAAATGTAACAATAACAGATTCCTGGTGATCATTAAATAATTAATCTTGCACATTAATAGCAGAATAAAACTGTGGTATATCTGATTCAGTTAAGAATGTAAGATGTAGTAAAATGTAGTCATATTTATTGATATTACAGTGCAATGTTAATTAAAATTTGTGCTTATGTATTTTCTGTAGACTTTCAGACTGCAGTATCACAGAAGAAGGTTATAAAGCTCTGGCTTCAGCTCTGAGATCAAACCCTTCACACCTGATAGAGCTGGATCTCAGAGGAAATGATCCTGGACAATCAGGAGTGAAGGAGCTCGATGATTTACTACAGGATCAGAAGTGTTCACTGAAAACACTGAGGTAAGTGCTATTAAAATAATAACGTTCAATAGTCCTAAAAGAAATTTTAGGTGGATGAGAATTTTACTGTCAAAAAAACAAGTAACAAAAAACAACAAAGCTTTGAAATGACTGAAGTCTTTTTCACAACATTGTGAGCATATATCACTATAGCAGGTTAGTTAGGGATGTGCGCTTCGACTAATTTGACAGTCATTTAAATGGAAGTTTTGTAACCGACTCGACTAGTCTAAAGTAAGAAACCCCCTAAAGACTTGTGCGTACATATGATCCATTTGAAACAATGAATCAAACAGTGGAATCCCATAACTAGATGTACCGCATGGCGGTACAAAATATGACCGCCGCTCAGGCCTGCACTGGCTTTCCACAAAAATAAATGACGTGGAGCAATTTGGCTGTATTGCGTGTTTATGTATATACCTAAAAAAAGTAGTAGTATGTGCATGTCTGTCTGTGTGTGTGTGTATGTGTGTGTGTTTGTGTGTGCGCATGTGTGTTTGTGTGTGTGTGTCTGTGCATGTGGATTTGTATGTGTGTGTATGGGTGTATGTCTGTGCATGTGGATGTCAGTGTGTGTGCATGCTTGCGTTTGTTTGTATTCCTGCATGTGTGTGTGTGACAGTATCATCCTAAACCAGCAACCCTTCGCTCAACACCACCATCTACAGGCCGATGAGTGTACAGTCACTAAATGTGCACATAAATGAATTTATTTTATACCCCCCCATGGATGAAATTCTACGAAACTTAGCATACCCCCAGAGGATGTCAAGTTAATCATACACATGAAATATGGTGCAGTTCTGAACATCTCCACTGAAGATAGGGGCGATTAAAGCAGAATAATATTGCATTTTCATTTTTTATGGGAGGGGCGCAAATCACAAATGAGTGATTATGGGCTAGGTTGATGTGGGCCCTTAAGACCAACATACCATAAAAATGTCTTCATCCTCGGTTCCACGGTTCAAGTAGTTATTTAGGAAAAACTGAATTTTTTGAGTTTGGGGGGGCCCAGCGCGGGGGGGGGAGTGGCCCCCGGGGACCAAACGAAATTTTTCCGTAAAAGTCTAGTGGGGCTACATGCTCACCAAATTTCATGTTCCCCGGTGTTTCGGTGTCCCTGTTGTTGACGGAAAATTCAGTAGATTGACGAAAAAAAAAAAAGAAAAAAAAACTTTGACAATCCCTATATGACTGCTTTCGCTAGCTTTTCGCTTATCTCTAAATATCTTAATCTCTTATATTAAGATAAGAGATGAAGTAAATGACGCGATGGGCATTTGATTGCTTTGGCTATCACACCTATGTGCATGTGTTGAATATGTTCAACACATGGCTCCAGTGGAATTATGCCAGTTTGACGTGTCACAGCTTTCATAAAACTTTCTTTTTATGGTCATTTCTGAGCTCGCCGCGACTGACATGAAAATACGCATAACAAGGTGATAAATCAAGTGATAAACAAGACAATTATCATAACTATGATTTTAACCAGATATTACACAACACTATACATTAATACTACACTGGACTAGAGGTACAAAATATATCAGTGGCCGAGATATTATTGGCTGATCACTGGGACAATAGAGTTATTTCCATTAATAAGTAGTTTTGTTATATTTGTGTTCAGCATATAATTTCTGATAATGATTCAGTGTATTTGTCTGGCAGTGTCACAAATTATCATATATCACATTATCATTTTCTGTTAGTATTAGTTTTGGGCATGTTTTAGTTTTGATCAGCTACTGTAATTATAGATATTCTGTTTATGTGTAAAGAAGTAATAAGTGAAAACAATGAAAATACATTTCTGTATTTTCTCTCACTGGTGTTTGCTTATACATGAAAATGGCATATTGTTTGTTTGCGTTCTGTCTGTATGTTTATGTATATTTTATGGTTATTACATGCTGCAAATTTCATTTTGGTTTAATTAATTGACACAAATACTTGTAGTAAATCATTCTACTCTGTTTAGAGACTCATTCAGGATGAAGCTGCAAAAGGCATAACATTGGAATAGTATCTGATTTGTAATTCTACTTCCTGTAGGTTTTTGAAAAGTGCTGCTGCACAGGAAGCGTGTGACTATCTCACTAAAGTTCAGGGTAAAAGTCCATTATTACTGACAGAACTGGATCTGAGTGAAGATAAATTAGGAGATCTGGATGGAGAGAAGCTCTCTGCTCTTTTGATGGACTCTCATAGTAAAGTGGAGAAAATCAAGTGAGTCAACATGATTTATACATTATAACTTCTCTGTTAATTGATTGTAAATGACTGTCAGTCATGTGTCAGCAGATATGAAGAGCTGTTGGTATAGTGTGTGGTGAATATGTGCTGAATAATAAATTATGGTGTTTTTATGTTTAGGCTGAATAATTGTGAGCAGACAGAGAAAAGCTGTTCAGTTCTAGCTACTGTTCTCTCCTCTAAAACCATCCTGAAAGAGCTGAACCTGAACAACAGCCGTCTGCTGGACTCTGGAGTCAAAGAGATCTGTAAGGGACTGAAGAATCCTGTGTGTGAACTGGAGATACTCAAGTGAGTACATTTCACCATCAGCTACACTCAACACCACAACACTTGCTTATCAGTTATATATATCTGAGTCCACTCACCTTCAGAAGTGAGGAAAAATCTAGGAAATAGCAAAATAGCAAACAGTGGCACAATACAATAGAATGAAAAGACAAGTGAAACAAACACGGCTTTATGTTTTTCAGGTGCTAATGCTTACAACTAAAGTTACAAAAGTTATTGAGTCAAGAGCAGTGAGGGGTTTTTCTCTTTGTCTTTTGTTCTTTGATTAAAATGATAGCAGCAGGTTTATTAGGCTGCTGTCACTTAAGACTGAATACTAATCCAATATACTGTTACACAACATGCCTTTTTTCTCAACTATTTACAGTTCAAAACTGACTGTATTTACAGCAGTGTTCATTTTAGTTCTAGTGCTCATTCTAAGTTTTCGTGTTTTCTAGACTTTCAGACTGCAGTATCACAGAAGAAGGTTATAAAGCTCTGGCTTCAGCTCTGAGATCAAACCCTTCACACCTGATAGAGCTGGATCTCACAGGAAATGATCCTGGACAATTGGGAGTGGAACACCTCATTAATGTACAAATGAATAGTTGCCATTCACTGACAACACTGAGGTGAGTATTTTCTACAAATTAAACTGCAATAGTTTTAAGATTTTATCTGAAAGTGAATTAAACCATCAAACTATATTTCTGCACTTACTTGCATCAATATTCTTTTACCACATCTGTGCCATGTACAGTTATGTAAGATCAATGTACTGTCTTTGTTTCTAGGATATTACAAAGTCCTGCTGCAGATGAAGCCTGTCAGTATATGAGAGACATTTTGGGTAAAAACCCGTTATTCCTGAGTGAGCTGAATCTGAGTGAACATGAACTAGGAGACACACGAGTGAATCAGATCGCTGCTCTACTGCAGGATAAACACTGTAAACTCAACACACTCATGTGAGTATTGTGTTCACTTGTTATTGTACATTTAAAGTGTCTCAAAGAAATCAGGTGACCAAAACACTGTAAGGCAGAGGTGTCAAACATACGGCCGTGGGCTGAATGGGCCTACAGGTTTGTCTTATCCGGCCCGCGGGATGATTTGAACAGTGATAAAATAGAGATGCACTGCTCCACTGACCATAAAGCTAAACTTTTTTTTTTTTTTATCTCTATTCTGGACCTGCAAAGAACAGCTTGTGTAAAACATCCACAATTTGTATACGTTAACACAGGCAGACGCTGAATACAGACGGATAGAAATTGTAGTTTGTATGGTCAATATTAATGTAATAGTCAGCGCACTAAGGTTTAAAAAAAAAAAAAAAGTAATTCTGCCCATCTGGCCCTTAACTTAAAATTAGTTTGAAACCCTTCTTTATGGGCTTTTGCACCTGCGTAGTTATAGGAACTCAGTTATAGGAACTAGTCACCAGGGCGGTCCCCTGAGAATAAATATTCCCCTGGGGTAATTTTCCTGTTTGCATGCACACCACCAGGTGGAACTCAGTGATGTAAGCTTGCCGTAAGTATATGTAAACTGTGTTTACACATCTTTTAAAAATATTGAGTATCATGTATCATCTCATGTATTCAGCCAGTCAGCATACACTTACATTTACATTTACATTTATTCATTTAGCTGACGCTTTTATCCAAAGCGACTTACAATTGCTATATACTGTATGTCAGAGGTCGCACGCCTCTGGAGCAACTAGGGGTTAAGTGTCTTGCTCAGGGACACATTGGTGTCTCACAGTGGATTCGAACCCGGGTCTCTCACACCAAAGGCATGTGTCTTATCCATTGCGCCACACCACCCCATACACTTACGTCACTTTAGTACCTATAGTGCTGGTTTAGACCCTACTCTAGGAGCTAATTTAGTTCCCCTTAAAAGGAGTTCCAATAACTAAAATCATTCCTAGTTCCTGCAATGCAAACACACCAAAAAGCAAGTACTTCTGCCAATCCACCTTTTTCCTGAATTGTAACTTTCTTAAAAAAATTTCTAGTCAAATTAGCGTACTTTCCAAGCTGATAATGTAACATTAAACCCTATTAAATTTGTTTAAAAAAAAGCACATGGCTCCATGGCGCCATCATTTTACAGTGTTGCAATGACCCTCTTTTGTCAGCACCTCACCCGTCAAAGTTTAATGATTGTGTAAATGACACCAAGCTGCCGAAGTTAGCTTCATTGAAAACAGATGGCCACTCATAGAATGGGAAAATAAAATTAGAAAATGCCGGACAGTCTGTTTGAGGAACAACCACTCCCTGAGAAGACAAAGGACCTTTCCGGAAATTAACATTTGAACTCTCTCTTGTGAAATTAGCATCACAATTCGAGACGCAAGTATCAACTAGGTATCATCCTAATCTACACCTCTTTCCCTTGAGCCCCCATTCCCCCGTTCCTTTTCTCTCTCATGCTGAGATCACCTGAAATTCACCCAAAAATCTATATGGTTTAATGTGAACAATTATCATTAATTGTTCATAACAGTCACATAACACATTACTCCCGTTGTTACTCGAGGATGGATCAGTACCAACTGTTCATGATCCACCTTACAGTCTCCGGAGCGATAAGCCTAACTGATCACGGCAGTAATGGAAGGGAGAGCGCGCACTTTATGACAGCTCATCGAGTCGTTTTACGGATATAAAGTTTACCAGTTTATTAAGCATCCACTGAAAAGGTGTGTATATATTTGTTTACTGTTAGTTATAACAAGTGTTTTGTGTACTTTGCTGTGTTTCTTGATGATAATGAAACGGAGAGAGAGAGAGTTTATGGATAAGACTTTAATGCGCACTTCTTACACTATTTATTCAGCTCTTACTGTGATTTTCTGGAGTAAAACTGTGGGCCGCTACAACAGGCTTGTATTAATAGTGGATAATAGCATAATTGCCTAAGTCCTTTTTTTAAAAATAGGACGTAGGCAATTATGCTATGAGGCTAACGAGTTGACAAATACATTATAACTGTAATTAAACTAAACTATACCTGTTCTATATCCATATAGCATATATTCTCTGGCTGTGTGGGCATTATTGTCCGACTCCAGGTCGATATGAACACCGCAACTGAGAGTTTCTGTTTTGATATTATATCATGATATTGTCCTGACTGAGCGTGAGCTCTTGAAGCTCCGCCCTCTTTGCTGGCAGCAACAGCTCATTTGCATTTAAAGGGACAAACACAAAACGGCATGTATTTCGATTTTTGCAAAATCGTACATATTTTACGAATTGGCCAATTCGTATGAATTCATACGAATGACCTACCCCTGACCCCGCCCCTAAACCTACCCATCACGTGGGTTTAGACAAATCGTACAAATTCGTACGAGTGAGGTCGTACGAATTAGTACGAATTAGCCAACTTTTTATCCTTCGTACGAATTCGTACGAATTGATCGTGAGATAGCGTTGGTATTTCTGAGCCCCAAAAAGTGACAATTTAAACATGCTGTAAAAAATATCTGTGGGGTATTTTGAGGAGCTAAAACTTCACATACACACTCTGGGGAAATCAGAGACTTATTTTCTGTAATCAAGCGAGATTAGGCAAAAATTTCACTTGCAAAACTGTAATTCCCAAACAGTTAAAAAGTTAATTTAAAAGAAAAGATGATGTTACACAGTGGTAAACAACTTTTTTAGAGTGTGATGCAGCCGTCAAATTTTTTATTTATTTCAAAACACAATTAAGTTGGTCAGTGAAAACATTGGAAATCTTTTCTGTGTACTTAAAGGTCAGTTAAATAAAGGTTAAAGAAAAGTAACAAATCACAGACTGTTGATTTTATTGCATTTTACAAAATGTACCAACTTCTCTGGAAATGTGTTTGTAAATTCTCCCTCATCTGATCATCATTTTAGGCTGCGTAAGTGTGGTCTAACAGAGGAAAGCTGTTCAGCTCTCGCTACAGTCCTGAGATCAAACTCCAGTCTGAAAGAGCTTGACATCAGCAACAATAATCTGCAGGATTCAGGAGTGAAGAAACTCCGGAACGGATTAGAAAATACAAACTGCACACTGGAGAAACTCAGGTGAGTTCAATGAACTATTGTTTGATTCCACTTAACTTGAATGTTTTTTTTTTTTCATAGTACAATGTATGTTTTAACAGCAGTGTTGGGGAAGCTACTCTTAATCTGTAGTTTGACAAGCTACAAGCTACTCAAAAGTTAAAGTAAAGTTACATTCAAGCTTGTAGCTGCTCTACAAGTTTCTATTAAAAACTTTTAATAGAGTTTAAAATAACATGTTGTAATGCAATTATGGTTTCAATGAGTGGGGTGAATTCAGGTTGACTGGGACAATTTTTTCCAGTCATTTCAATGGCAAAAAGTGTCCCAATCGTTTGATCTCAAACTTACTGTCAAAGTGCAAAATGTTACAAATGTAACATCAATACAAGAACAAAATGTATGCAAACTCAAACTGGATACACAGGAGTAATAAAAAATGCAGGTTAAACTCACAGCACATACGGTAGGCTATTTACTAGGGCTGGGTAAAAAATATAGATTTCTCGATTTTAATCATTCTCATTTTTACGAACCGATATCGATTCTTAAATCCCAAGAATCGATTAGTCATCCTGTTTTCAGTTGATGAATGAATGTAACATTGTGGCGCGCATCCCATCCAATAAATCGCAATGATCTTTGTGCTTTGTTACTATTGATATGAAACAAAGTCTCAGTATTCACATTACGTCCATTTTCTTACGAAACTGAAAAACATAAATACCGTTTTGGCGCTGTGGCGTGAGATCGCTCTGGCTCAGCTCAAGAGCAGCAGCAGCAACGCGGAGCGCACATGGGCTTCTCGTCCGCCTTAATAATACCAGTTACAGCGCGAAATAAACATGAATGAGCATCTGAAAGTATGTTAAAAGCAGAGCTGCCAACTCTCACGCATTCACCGTGAGACACACGCAATTGACACTTTTCACACGCTCTCATGCCACACATCCATTTTCTCACGCACAGAAAAATCGCGAAGCAAAGAGGACACGGAGACCGACAGACTAGACAGAGCAGGTTACTTTATGATATAAAACAATCTCAGCTCTCAGATTCTGTCACTTTTATTACGAAATTCAAACAATAAATACCGTTTTGGCGCTTGTAAATGTGATTGACAGATCCCTAGCGCACGTGAACCGATCATCTCTACTAGCTTAGTAAAAAAAACAGGAACACTGTTGAAAGATACAGTACAACTTACCGAAATTTATATTCCTCATACATAATATCGATCAATCAGTGTTTTTCATCAGCGTGAAGAGGTTAATAACATAGCTGGAGAACAATTATGTCACATTTACCTTGCCATTTAATGAACATAATATGCTATAGCACTTTGGCAAGAAAAAAATAGCTATAGAGAGTATTTTGCTAAATATGTGTTCTATATTACATATTTATTATATTTTTACTTATATCATTAAATAAAGTTGTTATTATAATAAAAAAACAACCATTATATTTAATTTGAGTTATTTTTAACTAATTTTTAATAGCCTACTACCAGCTTGTTTATAAATCTCACTCCAAGCTAAACTCAAAAGTTGGCAGCTATGTAATAGGTAGAGTACAACTTATCGAAATCCGTATCATGTGACATGGAATCGCTCGATCAGTGTTTCAACCGTGGAAAGACGTCAGTAAATCAGCTTGTAAACAATGTCATGTAACCTCACATTTACCTCAGAAAAACCATATCCAGTGACTATAAACTCGTTAGTCAGCTAGAAATATTTACTCTAGAGGAGCATTTTGCTAAATATATGCACCATATTACATATTCATTATAATTTTTAATGTTCTTCAATTTTTAATGCATGTTTGAATAAATCTGGCAGGTTTTTCAGACAGCCACCATTTAAATGTTTATATTTCATATAACTTTATTATTATAAAAATAAATAAAAGTGTAATTTTAGTGTTTGTATACAAATAGTTAATTTTTTACCTTCAATATTATAGTAGGCTAATGAAGCCTATAGGCTACAACTGACTCCCATAGTTTACTGCATTAGTTAAGAGATTTGTTTTCCTTGAGAAAATTTGCCATATATTGTTCCTGATATCCAAAATAATCAATATTGAATCGAATCGAAATCGAATGGAATTGCAAGCTTGTGAATCGAAATCGAATAGAATTGTGAAATTTGTCAATACCCAGCCCTACTATTTACTGTGAAAAGAGCCGCTCTGAGACGCAAATCATGAGCTGTTCGCGCTTTGCTTGAAATCCCCCCGCAACCATCCTTGGCCAAATAATAAGTGCTCTACTATATTGCAATTTTATTTTAGTTCGATTAGTGATCTTTTAGGTTCATTACAAAACTAGCGGGACAGATTAATCTATGGTGGTTCATTATTGTAGTTAAAATAGAAATACACATTTGATATAGAGTGCAATAAAGCAGGATAAGTAGTTCATTTAAAAAGCTATTATTCACCTTCCATATGCGCTTTAAGTCTTTAATGTAGACTGCATTTTAAACTTTGGTTTGCATAAATTACAGTCGATTCACATGAAATATCCATTCCTGTCCATCCTTTACATAATCATCAAACAATCTCATCAGTGGACGGACTGTAAAGTCGCAAAATGCATGATGTAACAACAGATGGTGGTAATGAACAAATGTAGTTTGTTATCTAGTAAGAAGACGCTGCGTTGCTTCAATGCATTACAGGCTCATGATTCATCAGAATGCAAAATGGAATGTAGCTTTCAGTCGCGCTACACGGCTACTTGGAAAAAGTAGCTAGCTACTGGAAAAGCAACAATGTTTTAAAAGTAGCTGAGCTACTGTCCAGATACTAAAAATGTAGTTATGTTAGTGGGATCGTTACTTGCTAGCTACTCTCCAACACTGTTTAACAGTACGATATGTTTAAATATATTAATCATAAAATAACAATAACCAGATGAATTTTATAAATTCCCTTTTTTCTAGACTTTCAGACTGCCGTATCACAGAAGAAGGTTATAAAGCTCTGGCTTCAGCTCTGAGATCAAACCCTTCACACCTGATAGAGCTGGATCTCAGAGGAAATGATCCTGGACAATCAGGAGTGAAGGAGCTTGATGATTTACTACAGGATCAGAAGTGTCAACTCAAGACACTGAGGTGAGTACTATTAAAACACTCAATAGTCTTAATATCGTTTTTGCCAAAAGAGAATTCAACTGTCAGAAACACATTTATAAATTAGATTTTGAAAAGACTAAAGGCCCTTTCACAAGATTATGAAAATACCCAAATGAAATGGCATGTAATGTACTTACTCTGTTTCCAGGTTTTTGAGTCATGATGCAGATGACGCCTGTCAGTATGTGAGAGGAATTGTGGGTAAAAACCCGTTACTCCTGAGAGAGCTGAATCTGAGTGAACATGAACTAGGAGACACACGAGTGAATCAGATCGCTGCTCTACTGCAGGATAAACACTGTAAACTCAACACACTGATGTAAGTATTTTACATTGTTTTATACTTTACAAAGCATCTTTAAAACAATATACTATTTGATATTACATTTTCAAAATATTGTCATTGTAGATTAATCTAAGATTAACTGAGCTATTTAAACAACGTGGGGCAGGACGTGAAAATGAAAACTGCATCAGGCAGAAACTAGCAGAAAACACTTGCTTAACGCCTGGCGCTGCATTGCACCGGGTGTATGATATGGCCCATAGAGTGCACAGAAACATGATGTATTCTAGTAGGTTAGACCAGTGCGAGTGCACATTTAGAGTGCCTTTAGTCTATGTTTTATATATATTTATCTATATTTGGTCTATTAAAATGCATTCAGATTTCCCCAAAATTCAAGATAAAGGGGCAAAAATGCCGCTGTATGTCTGAATGAATCACCAGTTTGAATGAATCGGTTGAATTGCAATGACTCACTCATTAACAGTGAATTGCTGCCACCTACTAGCTGTTTTAATTCACAATTTAAAGTATCTTTTCATTTTTATTAACAATTTCAAATATCATTATTCAGCGTTTTATGTTTAAAACATCAAAATATTATTTATGCATTTGTAACTGCAGGTTAAATGTATTCATGTCCCACTGAGTTGCATTAAACAGTCTGTGTAAATGCATCTAAATGTCACTTCAGATGCAGCTTCTGTGTTTCCTCTGCATTGCAAAGATGAATTTTGTTGATACTGATTTAATTTGCTTGGTAACAGCCATTTTGTCTTATTATTCTAATTGACTTCATTGATTAAATGTAAGAATTTAATGCAAAATATGATGCACACATTTAATTAGGTTAGAAAAAACTGCTTCATAAAGCTAAAATGCCCATAAAAGGTAAAAATCTATTTAAACATATTTGAAAAGTGATTTCTGTCACTGCTATCAATAAAATCCCAGAAAATATTGAGATGGTCTGTTTTTTTTTTTTTTTTTTTTAGTATCACACACCCTGAGCAACAAGCTTCAATCCATAGTGATTTTGATATATTTGATTTATACCACTGTAAGTTAGTGTATCTGCAGAGCGCAGGGTTAATTAAAGTTAACATGAGCTAGAAAATAGTGAAACATGATTGATAAGTTATTAAAAGTGCAATAAACTGTAAAAGTGAACTACATTCTGTACTCATAAGCTTACAGGTGGCCCCCTGTGTACACACACACGAAGCATGACAGCATGCGAGCACCCAATTCAGTTCCCCTGCATAGCCCATTGCACTTGACTATTTTCCTCTCTTTTTAAAAAGTTGCCAGCATTTTTGATCATTTTCACCTCACTTTTTAATGGCCCCGAGAATATTTTGTTGCATGAATATCTGAATAGACAATGTATCCAAAGAAAAAAGAAGAAAAAACGGACCTTCTGCTTTTATTTAAAAAAAGAAATCAATATTTGTTGTTTTTGGTGACGTGAACTCTGCATTATGCATTAAATCTGCATATAGCGCAGGAATTGAAGATCAGATTTATATCTGTTTTGCGGAGACACATTTATGTGACCAAGTGTAAATGGAATCGTTTAAATAAATCAGATATCCGATCAGTAAAAACACAAGAACTGACCAGGTGTAAACAGGCCCAAAGATTACATCTGGATCAGATTCAGAATGATGATCAAAACATAGATTCCCACAATCCATCCATCATTAATATTCAGTACACACTTGTACAATAATACAGTATAGTTTTACAATACACACTGTTTGTCAAAATGCCTGACTTGGCAAGTATCCAGGTAAACCTAGTCGGTTATGTCTTAAGTGAGCGTAAACAGTTGTAAAATCAGATGTAAATCAATATATTGAATCCGTGCATTAGGTGACAACTTTTAATATACCTGCTGCTGTCTGTCCTTAATGTTGACTTAACAAAATTAACTGACTGAGAAACTTTTGTAGCAATATTTAATTCATGCAGACTATGCTGTTTTTTTTAATCTTATGATTTTATTAATTAACAATTTTTGTAGTATTTCTTTACCTTATTTTTTGCATGTAGTATTTCCTACCTGGAAAAAAATGTCTCTGTTCTGTTGTGTTTGTCTCATTGCTCATGATTTGCTTAGATTTTACACTGATTGTTTATTTAATTGCTTAAGAAGTTTTTACTTACATATTGCTAGTTTTGCAGTGTTATTGAAATACATGTTCTTTAAGAAAGTAGGCCCACTCTCTTTGACAATGAAAACCCTTCTGTTACTGTAGATGTGTGTTTTGGCAGAAAAAATACCTGAAGCCCTTTTTCTTTTTTCTCTCTCTTCAGGCTGAATAATAACAGTATTACAGCAGAAGGTTGTGCTGCTCTGACTTCAGCGTTTAATTCAAACCCTTCAAACCTGATAGAGCTGGATCTGAGTGAGAATAAACTAGGAAACTCTGGAATAAAGAAGATCTGTGTTCTGTTGGAAAATACACAATGCAGATTAGAGAAACTGAAGTGTGTATTAATTTATCTTCATTTCAGCATGATAACATAGATTTATAAATGTCCATTTGATTAGATTAACTGAAAATATCCATTTCAGTTAATCATTTTAATTTCAGTCTGATATTTTATGAAACATTTAGAAATGCAAATGAAGCAGGTGTTGTCAATAAGGCATTGGTTGCAGTACTTAACTTGTATATGTTTTTGTATGTATGTATATGTATAGTCTTTCAGGCTGCAATATCACTGAAGAAGGATATAAAACTTTGACCTCATCTCTGAAATCAAACTCAAGCCTGATAGAGCTGGATCTCAGAGGAAATGATCCTGGACGATCAGGAGTGAAGGAGCTCTATAATTTACTGCGGCTCGAAAGCTGTAAATTAAAGAACATCAGGTGAGAAAAGCCTTTGATTTTTCTAAATAAGCCACAGACAGTCAGAGGTGTGCAGCTAAATAGATGTGACAAATGGCCAATGCAGAGTTAGAATGGCATGAAAAGGAATTTACAATTCAGCAAAACTGGAAATATTTACCAAAACTATGACTTTCTACACGTTGCCATATTTTATTGCTTTTCTGGATCCATAAGGAGGATGGGAGCTGCAAAAGGCATGACATTCTAACAAAATTATTTAAAAAAATATAGATATTTTATTTTATTCTTTCTAAATTTGTGTTTTTCTTTTATCCTTTTTTCTTTTCTTTTCAATTATCAAATAAAAAATTTCTATTTCCTGTAGGTTTTTGAAAAGTGCTGCTGTACAGGAAGTGTGTGAGTATCTTACTAAAGTTCTGGGTAAAAGTCCATTATTACTGACAGAACTGGATCTGAGTGAAGATATATTAGGAGATCTGAATGGAGAGAAGCTCTCTGCTCTTTTGATGGACTCTCATTGTAAAGTGGAGAAAATGAAGTAAGGGAACATAATTTATACATTATAACTTCTGTTTATTCATTATTAAAGACTGTCAGTCACTTGTGTGAGCAGATATGAAGAGCTGTTAATCTGATGTGTGTTAAATATGTACTGAATAATAAATTATCTGTTTTTGTGTTTAGGCTGAATAATTGTGATCTGAGAGAGAAAAGCTGTTCAGTTCTAGCTACTGTTCTCTCCTCTAAAACCATCCTGAAAGAGCTGAACCTGAACAACAGCCGTCTGCTGGACTCTGGAGTCAAAGAGATCTGTGAGGGACTGAAGAAATCAACACTGAAGATTCTTAAGTGAGTTCAGTTCACCATCAGATACACTCAACACCACAGCAATCAGGGATATTATATATTTACTGAATCTGCTTCCCTCCTGAAGTGCAAAAAAAATGGAAGAATACAGATTTTTTTGGTCACACAGTTTAGAGTCCAATTCTCACTATTAACTATTAGCTACGAGTTTTGCCTCAGTAAATTCCTAATTACTTCTTATTAATAGTTATTAAGGTAGTTGTAATAGCATTTAAATTTAGGTATGGTTAGGATTATGGGATGTAGAATGAGATCATGCAGAATAAGGCAATAATATGTGCTTTATAAGTACTATTAAACAGCCAGTATCCTAGTAATTTGCAACTAGTAATTAGCTATAAGTTAATAATGAGAACTGGATACTAAACTACCCTGAACTAAGTGTTACTATTTTTTTCCCATAACAGTGGTGTTATCTCTAACAAAAACTAAAATGAAAACTTAAAGGATTTTTTGTTACTGGTAAGAAAAAATTACACAATTGGGGAAAAACTAAATAAAAAAAGTAACTAAATTAAACAAAAAAATATTTTATGACTTTAAAAGTAGACACAAAAATGCCACAAATTAAGTTTAAAGTCAAGTAAAATTGAGTATAGTTAATTTTTTTTATAAACAATATATTATATCAAACATGAATACACAAAAGTGTGTTTAAAGGTACAATATGTAAGAATTTTGTATCAAAATATCCAAAACACACTTGCACAGTGTTATATATTTCTTTCAATTGTGCGCTTACAATTATCTTAAATGTTTCCAAGAATTTGTAAATTCAGAGCAATTCACAATTTTAAATAGTGCTTGGCCCTTGTAACTTGTCGCCTGTCAATGACGTAATATCCGCGTTATCCCTGGTTACCGCTCGTACTGCCATAGTAACCATGGCGACAGACGTGGACAACTGCATTACATCTAGCACACGTAGCTCACGCTGTTGTTGTTTAGTTCAAACATTGTGGACCATTATGGACCAAGCAGACTTTGAGACAAAAGCAGAAATAAAACGAAAATCAATATCCGCTTGGCATTTTCGAGATGACGAGAAATCCACGTCCACGACCAGAGTTGGGTATAACGTGTTACAAAGTAACGTATTCTAATTACTTTTCGTGACAACGCAGTAATGTAACTCATTACATTTAAAATAAACGTAATTTGATTACAGTTACTTATGTCAATAAAATTAAGTTACTTGCGTTACAAATGAATTGTTAAGAAAAAATATTAAAGTAAATAAATTAAAATGCATTTCTAATCACGTTTTGGGGCGGCTGCGTCAGTTATTGAGCATGTGCTTTTATGAATTACCGGAGAACTCGTGCTGCATAAATGGACGGTGTGGTGGTTGTTTCTTCAAGTGGAAGTATAAACATTGTTTTGAGTTCTTTGAGCGTAAAAATAAAAATATAACCGTTAAATGCAAACTGTGCGCAATTTCTAACTCGACCAGCAATTTGTTGAAGCACTTGAACAGAGTGCATTCTACGACAAAACTCGTCACCAAGGAGGATAACGTTACCCACGCCCGAGACAAGAGCGGTGCAACCTCGTCTAAACAAGTTAGATTGGATTTTTGTTCAAGATCGGGAGGGAAGGTAACTTCTGGACAGGTGAAGAGAGCTGTAGCAGCGTATGTGGTGGAGGAAATGCTGCCCTTGTCGCGTGTTGAACCGCAGTCAAGAGACTTGCTTACGATGATACCCGTGATGGACAGGTCTGTACCCTCGCAGGACCGAAAGACATTTGCAAGGTATCTAGATAAATGCTATGCGGATATGGAGTATGAATATTTGCATTCAAATATGCAATGTTTTTTTTAATGTTTTTTTATAAATACTGTTTTCAAGTGTTATCAATTTAAAGTATTTTTTCCTGTCTTTAATGCACACCAACACAGTTAGTAGGTACAAGCTAGCACACACAGTGCATGTTACACGCAGCAAGGAATGTTGTAGATAAGACATAGGCCTACTGTAGACACATTTAAAAAGACTACAGTTTTCATTGTTAGGCAAGTTTATGTTAAGAATGTTAACTTCTAGAAATGCATTGGATCTTTAAGTCAAGTTGCTGTTTTCATATTTCTGTAATATTTTTCAGTCAATATTAAATTACGGAAAGAACTGAGTTTCACTTTGTAGTGTATTTTTGTAGGTTTAATAGGTTTTCAAAGTAACTTGAAAGTAAAGTAATTAGTAATCTGATTACTTTTTACATGCAGCAATCAGTAATGTAATCAAATTACAATTTTAGAGCAGTAATTAATAATTTGTAGTGGATTACTTTTTTTGAGTAACTTACCCAACACTGTCCACGACTAACTTAGACTTGACAGAGCTTCACGAGTCACGACTTGACAGAGACGATAATGGTCCAGTGTCTATCATTTTTATGGTAGCTTTATTTTAACGGATAGAGACAAAATATCAACCAAAAAATCCAGAAAAAACACATTATATAAAGGTTATAAATTCATTTGCATTTCAGTAAGTTCAGTAAGTATTTGATCCCCAAGCAAAACATGCCTTAGTACTTGGTGGAGAAACCTTTGTTGGCAAGCACAGAGGTAAGACATTTCTTGTAGTTGGTCATCAAGATACAGATTCTGTGGACAGGTGTCCACTGCGCTAGTAGTACTTTCTTAAAGTGACGGGACTAATCTGTGTTTCACATGGGCACATAACCAATTTGTGGGAGGCAGAATTCTTGCTGGTTGATAGGGGATCAAATACTTATTTCACTCGATCAAATGCTAATCAATTTACAACCTTTATATAATGTGTTTTTCTGGATTTTTTGGTTGATATTCTGTCTCTATCTGTTAAAATAAACCTACCATAAAAATTATAGACCCTTCATTTCTTTGTAAGTGGGCGAACTTACAAAATCAGCAGGGGATCAAATCATTATTTCCCCCACTGTAAACGTGTTAACTGTGTTACATGTAACAGCCTTAATAAAATGTCATTATCTGTTAATATATTAACCATAAAGTGCTTAAAATGAAATGTTCTTTAATGAAGTGGGAAGTAGATGTGCAAGTGTACGGTAATGAACATGCACATAATTGTTGTTGTGGGTACTTCAAAATGTTTTCAACTTTATTAAAGAGAGTTCTCTTACGAGAGGTTCTCTCGTATTGCGTAAGCTAGCTTACGCTGCGGGAAAGTCTCCTTTCTCGAGATACTGAAGCCAAAAATTATCCTTAATTTTTAAAATCTTGTCAACGCAGTGCGGCAGCCTGCAGACCTAGGGCAGGCGAATCGCGTGCCCATTGGCTGCTCTGCGGCAACTGCAGCAGCCTATGGCTGAGCCTTGCGCGTGACGTCACGTCCAATGAGCGCGCAATGCGTCACAGCCCGTCATTAGGGGTGTGGCTTAGCGTATATAAGCAAGGTACAGAGGCTGCTTCGCTGATTTCTGTCTCTTCAGCGAAGCTCTTCGCATCGCTGATCTCTGAGGAAGCCGCCGTCGAAGCAAGCGACCAGCACGCCGAGGATCTCAGCCTGAGGACGCCGGCCGCTTTCGCCACCTTCAGCCTTCCCTGCCTGCTGTGCTATCCGGCACTATATCCTTTTTCTGCTCTGTGTTGTGTGTGTTTGTGTGTTCGCCCCGCGACACACTTGCATCTAAAAGAGCGCGAGGCGTTGTTGCAAATGCCTCGCTCATCCTGTGGCTCGTGTGAGCCACGCTCAGCGACAGAGACCGCCATGTATCTGCGCTCTCTGCCTGGGCTTCTATGACAGCTGAGCGCTCGCCGGAGCCCCTCCCGCGAGCCTCGCTATTCCTTCTCCCCCCCACCTCCCGACGCGCAGCGGCCGGCTTCGCCCGCACTGCCGTCGCCTCAGGGGATGAAGCAGACAGCGCTGTTTTCTTAGACAGCTGCTTTCTCCCCTCTGTCAAGCCGCGCAAACGGCGCCGCTCACAAGGGATGTCAGAAACGGACGGTCTCGGGCTATAGCTTCCTTTACGTTACAAGAAAGCTACCCCCCGGACGACGCATGCCCCTCCCTGCGCTCTCCCCCTCTGTTCGAGCCGCGCAAACGCGCCGCTCACAAGGGATGTCAGAAGTAGACGATCACGGGCTGGCTTCCTTTACGTTATAAGAAAGCTACCCCGCGTCTCGGTCGCGCGCGTCACTCTCCGGCCACCTCCGTTTCTCACACATTTCTCAGTCCCCTCCTAAGCTCAGGCGACTAGAAATATCAATATTGCAGTAAACGAGCCTGTTTTAATACACGCACGCCTGCAAACATACGATGTCATAGCACATGATGACATCTTCCCGCTCTCTCTCCCTTGTTCGAGCCGCGCAACTGCGCCGTTCTCAAGGGATATCAGAGCGGACGTCACGAGCACCGGCGAAAAGAGGAAGAGAGAGTGTTTTACCGGACTACCTCCAGTCCTCGTATATTCTCAGTCCCCTCCAAGTTCAGGCGGCTGGAAATACTATACTGCAGTAACGAGCCTGTTTTAATACACGCATATGCTCGCACTAACTAAAAGATTATGTGTGCTCCTGTGGCTCAGTGGCAGAGCATTGGACTTCCACACGGGAGACCCGTGTTCGAATCCGGCTCTGGCGGCAGATAAATATTTTTTTCTGCTGGCTTCTCCGAGCTCGCGGCCAGCTTTCTCACATACAGAAAGCGAACCCGTATCTCGCAGGATGGTGCTTGAGTATTTATGAGCGTCTAAACTTATGAGCCATCAAAGCTTCTCGCTCTATCAGTTTCCTATAACACCGATGGTGTTATACGTGTAGAAAATGTGCCCACTCCCACGTGCTCATTGCTACACACAAAAACGGTCTCCCCGGTAACGTCCACAGAGCGCACTCTCTTAAAGCGGTCACACGCCGCTTGAGTACTAAGTGTAGGAAATGTGCCCACAACTCTGTGCTCACACCTACCCGTTGCTCGCTCTGCCACTCAGTTACCCCGGGTTGCAGATCCTCTAAAGCTCACTAACATTCCAGCTCTAGCCGAAGATAAGTGTAGAAAATGTGCCCACTCTCATGTGCTCACTGCTTCACACAAACACGGTCCCCATGGTAACGCGCTCAGAGCGCTCTCTCTTAAAGCGGACACGCGCCGCTCGAGTACTAAGTGTAGTAAATGTGCCCACAACTCTGCTCACACATACCCGCTGCTCGCTCTGCCATTCAGTTACCTCGGGTTACAGACCCTCTAAAGCCCCGAAACACTCCGGCTCCGGCCGAGGGTGTCATAAGTGTAGAAAATGTGCCCACTCCCATGTGCTCACTGCTTCGCACAAACACGGTCCCCATGGTTACGCGCTCAGAGCGCTCTCTCATAGGCGGACACTCGCCGCTCGAGTATTAAGTGTAGTAAATGTGCCCACAACTCTGTGCTCACACCTACCCGCTGCTCGAGTTGCAACGGCTCAGGCCGAGGGGATATTAAGTGTAGAAAATGTGCCCACTCCCATGTGTTCACTGCTTCACACAACATGGTTCCCATGGTAATGCGCTCAGAGCGCTCTCTCATAAAGCGGAAACACGCCGCTCGAGTATTAAGTGTAGTAAATGTGCCCACAACTCTGTGCTCACACCTACTCGCTGCTCGCTCTGCCATACGGTTACCCCGGGTTACAGACCCTCTAAAGCTCCCAAAAACACTGGCCGTGTTATAAGTGTAAACCCTGCGCCCGCTCACGAGCACGCGCACTCACTTTCAGACACTATATCCCCCACGCCGCTCTCGCGCCAGGGGTGTTTGACAGCAAAACGCGCTCCATCCTTCAGGACCGAGCTACTGAACGCTGTACAGCCGGCCAATACTGTTTATCAGCCCCCGTGTTCGAGCACCGGCGGCGCGTGCGCCGCCCCATCCTCTCTGATACAGGTTCTCCATCCCGCGCAGCGCGGCGATCTGAACCCAGAGACCATTCGACCCCTAGCTATGCGTGCAAAAGCATGAGAAGCTATTCAGGGCGCGTCAGAATGGGTGTTGAACACTACAAAACACGGCTATTCACCTCAATTCGCTCGTCGCCCCCCGCGCTTTCTAGCGCAGACGGAGACGAAAGTGGGTTTAGAAGCAGCGCACCTGCTTCGAGCAGAAATAGCAAAGCTGCTGCGCAAAGGGGCCATAGAACAGGTTCATCCTTCCTTGAACGAGTCAGGCTTTTACAGCCGTTACTTCCTCGTTCCCAAGAAGGACGGAGCATTAAGACCTATTTTAGATCTGAGACATCTGAACAAGGCTCTCATGAGACGGCCGTTCAAGATGGTTACAACCAGACAGATCCTTGCGCAGATCCGCCCAGGAGACTGGTTTATCTCTCTCGATCTGAAAGACGCGTATTTCCAGATCCAGATAACCCCCCGTCACAGGCCATTCTTGAGATTCGCCTTCGACGGTCGAGCTTATCAATACACAGTCCTGCCGTTCGGCCTGTCTTTAGCACCCCGTACATTTACGAAATGCATGGACACGGCTCTCGCTCCCCTGAGAAGTCAGGGAATGCGAATTCTGAACTATCTGGACGACTGGCTTGTTCTAGCGCAGTCAGAGACAGAACTTGTGTCTCACAGAACAGCGCTTCTCAGCCATCTGGAAGGTTTGGGTCTAGCGGTCAATTGGACCAAGAGCTCGCTCTCGCCCCGTCAGTCAATTTCCTTTCTCGGAATAGAACTGGACTCGGTGGCGATGACGGCCAGATTGTCGGAGCAGCGCGCGCGCCGCATCCGGCGCCTCGCCGCATCCTTCAAAGAAGGCAATCGGGTTCCTCTGAAAGCATTTCAGCGCATCCTGGGGCACATGGCCTCAGCTGCAGCAGTGCTTCAGCTGGGTTTACTGCGCATGCGCCCGCTTCAACGCTGGCTAGGAGCGCGCGTATCCCATCGAGCCTGGGCGACCGGCGGCTCGCTAATCAGAGTGACTCAGGGCTGTGTCTCAGCCCTGCAGCCCTGGCTAGCAGCCGAATGGTATCACACTGGAGTGATTATGGGAGTGATTTCACACCGGAAAGTTGTCTCAACAGACGCGTCCAACCTAGGTTGGGGAGCGCTCTTCGAAGGCAGACCGGTCTATGGCCGCTGGTCAGACCAGGAGAATCTCCTACACATAAACTGTCTAGAGATGCTCGCGGTCGAGAAAGCGCTCATGCACTTCCTCCCATTCCTCCATGGTCACCATGTTCTAGTCCGCACGGACAACACATCAGTAGTGGCCTATGTGAACCACCAGGGCGGTGTCAGATCAAAGAAGCTCTGCGCCCTGACGGAACGCCTCCTCGTATGGGCTCAGCACTCTCGGCGCTCTCTGAGAGCATCGCATGTGCCTGGCCATCTGAACGGGGGCCCCGACAGACTGTCCAGGGACAACGTTCCCCTGGGGAGTGGTCTCTACACCCCCAAACAGTCCATTCGCTGTGGCGCCGCTTTGGCAGAGCGAAAGTCGACCTCTTGCGTCAAAAGACAACGCACACTGCCCAGTATTCTTTTCAAAGAGCGAGGACGCGCTGGCCCAGACATGGCCCAGCGGCCCGCTATATGCTTTTCCCCCGGTCTCTCTGCTGCCTCAGGTCATCGAGAGAGCCAGGAAAGCGCGCCACACAGTGCTCCTCATAGCCCCGTTCTGGGAGAACCAAGCTTGGTTCCCGGAACTCATACAATTGGCAGATTCAGCCCCTTGGCCGATCCCGGTGCGGAGAGACCTTCTCTCTCAAGCCCGCGGCTCGATTTGGCATCCCCACCCAGAGCGCTGTCTCTGCATGCGTGGAGCCTCAACAATTACATGCTGATCTACCAGAAGGGGTGATGAACACGATCATACAATCTAGAGCTCCCTCCACGAGGCGGCTCTACACGTCTAAATGGTCGGTGTTTAACAAATGGTGCACTGCCAGAGGGCTCGATCCACTGACATGTGGGGTCTCGCAAGTATTGTGCTTCCTTCAAGAGCTACTGGACGCGGGCAGGTCCCCCTCCATGCTCAAAGTCTATGTCGCGGCCATTTCAGCGCTCTCTGTCTCAGAGCCGGGCCGCGCATTAGGAAGGAACGAGTTTGTCATCCGCTTCCTTAGAGGAGCGAGAAGGATGAACCCCCGCGACCCCCTTCGGTTCCTATGTGGGATCTTTCACTGGTCTTAGATGCCCTGAAAGCACATCCCTTTGAACCCCTGGAAACTGTGGATATGAAATACCTCTTTTAATACCGTTTTTCTGATAGCACTGTCTTCAGTAAAACGTGTGGGAGACCTTCACGCGTTATCCACTAACGCTGCGTGCCTCGAGTTCGGACCCAATGACTCTAAAGTTATTCTCAGACCGAGGCATGGGTACGTCCCCAAAATTTTGGGCACTCCCTTCAGAGCGCAGGTCATTTCTCTTTCAGCCCTGCCGAATGCTGGCTGTGAGGCAGATAGTAATCTCCTCTGCCCAGTTAGGGCGCTGAGAAGCTATATTACGCGCTCCGCCGCCTTCAGGCGTTCAGAGCAGCTCTTTGTTTCGTTCGGTGGGCGCACCAAGGGTCTCGCCGCCTCGAAACACACCCTATCCAGATGGATAGTTGACGCTATCGCAGCTGCTTACGCGTCTAAAAACCTGCAGTGCCCTTTGGGCATTCGAGCGCACTCCACCTGAGGCATGGCCTCATCGTGGGCGTGGTCCAGCGGGATTCCCATTCATGACATTTGTGCAGCGGCAGGCTGGGCCTCCCCCTCTACATTTGTTAGGTTTTACAACCTGGAAGTTCCCCCCTTGCAGGCTAAAGTGTTATCAGTCTAAGTCTCGCGTAGCCAGCCCACTGTCTGTGCGCGGGCTATGTTGTTTGATTTAGCTCTACTGGTTGAGCTGCACTACGTGGGAAGTGTCAGTTTGGACCGGCTGTGCCGCTCCTTGCCCCATATTATGTGCTTGTGGTATCTTGGCCGCCCAGCTCCGCTTCGCGTTCCCCGGGCTCTCCATGGGACTCATTCAGGATGCTGGGCGCGCGCACGGCGTTGACAAGGGAGTTCCCGCAGTGTAAGCTAGCTTACGCAATACGAGAGAACCTCTCGTAAGAGAACGTACTCGGTTACTAACGTAACCTCTGTTCTCTCTAGAGAGGGAACGAGTATTGCGTAACCCGCCGTGCTCTCGCCACGAGCTCATTTCGCTTCATGCGACAGAAACCAGCGAAGCAGCCTCTGTACCTTGCTTATATACGCTAAGCCACACCCCTAATGACGGGCTGTGACGCATTGTGGCGCCAAGCGCGCTCATTGGACGTGACGTCACGCGCAAGGCTCAGCCATAGGCTGCTGCAGTTGCCGCAGAGCAGCCAATGGGCACGCGATTCGCCTGCCCTAGGTCTGCAGGCTGCCGCACTGCGTTGACAAGATTTTAAAAATTAAGGATAATTTTTGGCTTCAGTATCTCGAGAAAGGAGACTTTCCCGCAGCGTAAGCTAGCTTACGCAATACTCGTTCCCTCTCTAGAGAGAACAGAGGTTACGTTAGTAACCGAGTACGTTTCTGTATTATAAATTTAGATTTTTAGAATACATTTTTAGAATTACCTGGTTAAAATTTGCTGCATTAAAGAGGCATGCTCACTCTGATGTAAACAACCCCAACACGGAGGAGAAGCATAAATGAATGAAGAAGATGGGCTGAATGAATTAGCAAATTCACTCTCTGACAGGATTGTGCTGACGGAACAGCATCTCTGTAAACAAAACTCTGCTTTTTGTTTGACATCTTCCTGACACTGAGAAGAAAGTCAAACAGTATTTAAATGTTTTAATTTTGATACTGTCACATGTCTACTGGGAAGAAAACTTCAAAACTCAAAAAACTAAAACAGACAATTTGTAAATATTGTATTTGATGAACATTTCTACATGCACTGATCATTGTGATTCAGTTTAAGTTATAATTCATCTGATAATTTAATTTGAAACACAATGTTACATTTAAATCAAGTTTCATGTTTTGTAGACTTTCAAATTGCAGTATCACTGAAGAAGGTTATAAAGCTCTGGCTTCAGCTCTGAAATCAAACTCACACCTGATAGAGCTGGATCTCACAGGAAATGATCCTGGACAATCAGGAGTGAAGGAGCTCTATGATGTACAACAGAGTTGGTGTAATCAGCTGAAAACACTGAGGTGAGTGTTATTAAGACAATAAAATGCAATAGTTTTTAGCTGGAAGAGAATTAAACCGTCAAAAAGAAATGTATAAAAGCTTTGAAATGACTAAAGGACCTTTAAAATACTATGAAAGAAATCTTTATATGGCAGGTAATATCAAAGTATTTCCTCTATCTTCAGCAGTGGTGTAGTCGGGGCCATACGCACATATACGATATATACTTTTTGCCGAGGGCTGGTTTCGTATTACGACTTCTAAGGATTAATATTTGCATGTAAAAGTCCATAAGCTGTTGTCATTTTAGCTGCCCTTTTAACTGTGTGGTTTTGCTGCAACAACTATAGTTTAACTATGGTATTGTTGTGGTTTTACAAATGGTAATCAGTACCCCAAAAAACAGTTAATTTTCATAAGGAAAACTGTCTCAGACTCCTGTCAGTTCCACTCGATGCTCTGAGTGCACCTCTCTCTGCATTAAAAATGACATAAGGAAATATGGTGGTCAGTGAAGACACTCTAATGCATTGCCAGATAAAATGAATAAAAAAATTAAAATATATTAGGAAAAGCAGAATAAAAAGCACACCCCAAGTGGTACTGCGGCCATGATGCAAAACGTCTCGGTTACGTTTGTAACCCTCGTTCCCTGAAGGAGGGAACAGAGACGTCACCTTGGTGACCGACGAATAGGAATCACACTAGAGAAACCAATCTACTTCGAGTGTAACTTAAATGAGTCTATGCACATTGGCATGCGTTAATTGAAATCAGCTGCTCTGCCTCACAGCGGGAGTATATAATGAGCAACAGGTGCATCGCATCTTCCGGTTTTCGCACTGGAAAAGGAAGCCACATCCTTCCCCGAAGGAGTTATGTGAAGATATACATATGGAAGTTACAAGGGTGACTACAACCTCGTAAGAGATGGGTTCTCCCAAGGGAAAGACACAGGCTTCCGTTTAGGAGCAACCGTGGAAAAGTACACATATGGGATCCCCTCAGGGTCACACATATGGCACCCAGCCTTGACCTGGTTCTCAAGTTTACATCGGAAAATAGGCTTGGCCCCAGACACTCCGCCACGTCCGGCTGCCATGGGTGACGGGACTCAACAGGGTCTGCCCATAGGGACTCTCTGGAGCACTTTTGGTGCAGCATGCCAACATTGAGCATAGAGTACCTCTCGTACTTCTACCCGTTTGAGGTGAGAACACAGGAGGATACCGGCTCTACACGTAGACTATAGAATCTAGCGAACGTGTTGAGTGTCGCCCAGCCTGCAGCACTACAAATATCTGTCAGTGAGGCACCACGTGCCAGTGCCCAGGAGGATGCAACACTTCTTGTAGAGTGAGCTCGCATCCTGAGCGAGCAAGGCACGTCTTGTGCTTGGTAAGCCAAGGTGATGGCATCAACTATCCAGTGGGCCATCCTCTGCTTGGAGACAGCCTTTCCCTTCTGATGGCCAGACCAAGAGCTGGTCTGAGTTCTGAAGGCTTTATGTTCTGTCCACGTACAGTCACATAGCGTGGACGGGACAGAGCAAAGCCAGGGCTGGGTCTGTCTCCTCCAGGAGTCGTGATTTTCAGAAATAGCCGCAGCCCACCGGTTGAGAATCACTGATACTGATAGTGTATTTTCACACTTAATGTAATTCTAAAGCAACATTTTAATTATAGTCATATAGAGCTGTAATGCGGACAACAAACCTAATGCGGAACTACTTCAGCCATGCAGTAGGCTACTTCAGAAATAATCTGTCTTTTTTTTTGTAATTATTTATTTTAATTAAACATATGTTACCAGTGAACAACAACATGAAAACACTTTTTTAATGGTGGTTGAGGCAGGGTACAGAATAGTAAACTGTTTTTTTTTTTTTTTTTTACTTTTTTTGTTAGGACTACAACACTGGTCTTCAAGTTTTTGGGTTCTGCTGCAGAGGAAGCCTGTCAGTATGTGAGTGGAATAGTGCGTGAAAACCCGTTACTCCTGAGAGAGCTGAATCTGAGTGGACGTGAACTAGGAGACACACGAGTGAATCAGATCGCTGCTCTACTGCAGGATAAACACTGTAAACTCAACACACTGATGTGAGTATTGTACATTTAGTATTGTAGATTTAAATTATATTAAAGAAATCTTGTTACAAAAACACAATTCTCAGTTATGTTGGAAGCAAGTACTTTGTGTTTGTAAATTCTCCCTCTTCTGTTCATCATTTTAGGCTGCGTAAGTGTGGTCTAACAGAGGAAAGCTGTTCAGCTCTCGCTACAGTCCTGAGATCAAACTCCAGTCTGAAAGAGCTTGACATCAGCAACAATAATCTGCAGGATTCAGGAGTGAAGAAACTCCAGAACGGATTAGAAAATACAAACTGCACACTGGAGAGACTCAAGTAAGTTTAATGAACCATTGTTTGTTTTAAATATTAAAGTTAAGTTACTGTAGTGAATTAAAGTAACAGGAAAAACATGCCTCTGTCAAATTATTTTCTTTACTTACAGGAGAAAAGGCATTTGATGATTTTTATGATATAATTGTTTTAAGTGATATTAAATGTATAACTTTTTTATTTTTTAAATCTCTTTTCTGTAGACTTTCAGACTGCAGTATCACAGAAGAAGGTTATAAAGCTCTGGCTTCAGCTCTGAGATCAAACCCTTCACACCTGATAGAGCTGGATCTCAGAGGAAATGATCCTGGACAATCAGGAGTGAAGGAGCTCGATGATTTACTACAGGATCAGAAGTATCAACTCAAGACACTGAGGTGAGACGTGATGAAATAATACAAAAAAATTATATGCATATGAATAATTAACAGAAATGCTATTTCACTAATGGCTTTATAGGTTTTTGAGTCCTGCTACAGAGGAAGCCTTTCATTATGTAAGAAGAATTGTGGGTAAAAACCTGTTACTCCTGAGAGAACTGAATCTGAGTGAACGTGACCTAAAAGACACAGGAGTGAATCAGATCGCTGCTCTACTGAAGGACAAACACTGTAAACTCAACACACTGATGTGAGTATTTCCCTTGGTTTAATACTTAACATGTGAAATATATTTAACTGGTATGGACTAAAACTATCTGTCACGGTTACTGCTAGTAGGAAGCGCACGTGGATGAAGATTCAAACAAAATAGCCTTTAATCCAAATATAAACCACAGGAGAACGTCTCTGTTACATATGGTAACCCTCGTTCCCTAAAGGAGGGAACAGAATCATACATTGTGACAGACGAATAGGAATCTCACTAGAGAGGCCAATCTACTTTGAGTGTAACTAAATGAGCCAATGAACATTGGCATGCAATGATTTGAAGCCGCTGCTTCACCTTCCTGCAAAGCTACAGCACTGTGAAAAGCACTGCCACTTGTGTTAAAATGCTGCAAAGTGAGAATGCTTTCAAAAATAAAATCACAAATTGAATTTATTTATGATTTAACTTCTATTAACTAATTCGAATCAATATATGGTGTAAAGACCCTTTGCGTTTAAAACGGCTTTTGTCCAGGTACACTTGCGCATAGTTTTTCAGGAAGCTTTGCAGGACGGTTTCTTCAAGCATCTTGGAGACGTTCCCGCAGTTCTTCTGGATTTAGTCTGTCTCAGTTTTTTCTGTTTCTTCATGTAATCACAGACGGACTCGATGATGGTGAGATCAGATCATACCGGGGGTAGTGGGGTAGTATTAACATGCCTAAGACTTTTGCACAGTACTGTATTTTCAATTTGCAATTTCAATTTGCGCAATTTGAAGGGTAATGGAAACAGGGCTAGTGAGGAGAGGAAACAACCACAGCCAGAAACACACGGGTTGAATTGCAACCTGTAGTGTGCACTAACTCTCGTTGAAGGCACAGATCTTACCAGCTTTGATAACAAACCAAACCAAAACCAGCTGTAAAAACAGCTTTTCAGCGCTCTGATAATAATAAGAAGAAAAAAAAAGAGGAAATCAACCCCACTGCTGCGCCATGACACCAACACCGATGAAATCGAGAGGTTCTCCTTGAAGAGCTTGCTCGTTCAGAAGACACTGCTTGCAGACAAGAGCATACATGAAACCTTTGGCTCCAAAGCGAAAAGCTGAGGATGCAATGCACCTGCTGCTCATTATATACTCGTGCTGTGAGGCAGTAGCCTGGTAATACCAAACTCTGCTACTTCGCTTTGCTTCGTAGACAGAGTCTGGCATATCATAATTGAAAAGCGTTTTCTTTCTCGCGGGGGGGGGGGGGGGGGGGGGGGGGCGCTTGTCTGAAGTTTAAAATCATTGGTTCCCGTAAGCCAATCACATAACGTTTGGTTATGGCGTGTGTTATGCGCATGCTCAGCCGCATCTAACTTCCACTGTAAACACATGTATGATGCGAAAACAAAACCATCGAGCGAAATACCGGAGTGAACATGGCTGTGAACGACTTTTGTAGACTATGTGAAGTAAATCTACGTATCCACGGTACAATCAGTGTCTACGTCACAGCTCTCAGCCCGCCCTCTGTTCGTTGATTGGCCGGCTGTTTTCAGGCCGGAGAAAACGGAAAGCTATTACGCTTTCTCAGACTGAATACAGAAGCGAAATGAAATTGAGCGGAAGTAGGAAGTCTGACGTAGTCAGGCTAGTGAGGCAGAGCAGCTGCTGCAAATCGTCGCATGCCAATGTTTATTTGCTCGTTTAGTTACACTTACTAGTGTAGAAGTAGATTGGCCACTCTTGGGAGATTCCTATTCGTCTGTCACGACTTGCGTCGAGAGATACCGACTGATAGGGAACTCAGGGAAGCAGACATAACACACCTTAACATTGATGAAAAGGGACAACCAACTGAAAAAAAAAACGGAGTATAAATACTAGAACAAATGAGGGAGCCGATGAGATAATAGGACACAGGTGAATGTATGACTAAATAAACAGACTGAGGAAAACTAGGTCACAGGACAGAACCAAATACACAATGAAGTAGGGAACACAGAACATGCATGTGACACTATTATTGTTGCTCATTAAAAATGTTTTGTGATAAACTGAAGAATGTTTCGTGTCTTTGTTTTCTCTACTCTTCAGGCTGAATAATAACAGCATTACAGCAGAAGGTTGTGCTGCTCTGACTTCAGCGTTTAATTCAAACCCTTCAAACCTGATAGAGCTGGATCTGAGTGAGAATAAACTAGGAAACTCTGGAATAAAGAATATCTGTGTTCTGTTGGCAAATACACAATGCAGATTAGAGAGACTGAAGTGTGTATTTACATTCATCTACATTTATGCATGTTATATTTAAATTTGATTTATACATGTCCATTTGAATAGATTGTCATGAAAAATGACAAAACATTGGTGCTGAAATTTTTCTTTTTACTTCTGCTTAATTTTTTGACACATTGTTTAACACACACGCACAAAAAAAAAAAATATATATATATATATATATATATATATATATACAGGTCCTTCTCAATAAATTAGCATATTGTGATAAAGGTCATTATTTTCCATAATGTAATGATAAAAATTAAACTTTCATATATTTTAGATTCATTGCACACCAACTGAAATATTTCAGGTCTTTTATTGTTTTAATACTGATGATTTTGGCATACAGCTCATGAAAACCCAAAATTCCTATCTCAAAAAATTAGCATATTTCATCCGACCAATAAAAGAAAAGTGTTTTTAATACAAAAAAAGTCAACCTTCAAATAATTATGTTCAGTTATGCACTCAATACTTGGTCGGGAATCCTTTTGCAGAAATGACTGCATCAATGCGGCGTGGCATGGAGGCAATCAGCCTGTGGCACTGCTGAGGTGTTATGGAGGCCCAGGATGCTTCGATAGCGGCCTTAAGCTCATCCAGAGTGTTGGGTCTTGCGTCTCTCAACTTTCTCTTCACAATATCCCACAGATTCTCTATGGGGTTCAGGTCAGGAGAGTTGGCAGGCCAATTGAGCACAGTAATACCATGGTCAGTAAACCATTTACCAGTGGTTTTGGCACTGTGAGCAGGTGCCAGGTCGTGCTGAAGAATGAAATCTTCATCTCCATAAAGCTTTTCAGCAGATGGAAGCATGCAGTGCTCCAAAATCTCCTGATAGCTAGCTGCATTGACCCTGCCCTTGATAAAACACAGTGGACCAACACCAGCAGCTGACATGGCACCCCAGACCATCACTGACTGTGGGTACTTGACACTGGACTTCAGGCATTTCCTCCCCAGTCTTCCTCCAGACTCTGGCATCTTGATTTCCGAATGACATGCAAAATTTGTCCAAAAGTCCAGTGCTGCTTCTCTGTAGCCCAGGTCAGGCGCTTCTGCCGCTGTTTCTGGTTCAAAAGTGGCTTGACCTGGGGAATGCGGCACCTGTAGCCCATTTCCTGCACACGCCTGTGCACGGTGGCTCTGGATGTTTCTACTCCAGACTCAGTCCACTGCTTCCGCAGGTCCCCCAAGGTCTGGAATCGGTCCTTCTCCACAATCTTCCTCAGGGTCTGGTCACCTCTTCTCGTTGTGCAGCGTTTTTTGCCACACTTTTTCCTTCCCACAGACTGCCCACTGAGGTGCCTTGATACAGCACTCTGGGAACAGCCTATTCGTTCAGAAATTTCTTTCTGTGTCTTACCCTCTTGCTTGAGGGTGTCAATAATGGCCTTCTGGTCAGCAGTCTTACCCATGATTGAGGTTTTGAGTAATGAACCAGGCTGGGAGTTTTTAAAAGCCTCAGGAATCTTTTGCAGGTGTTTAGAGTTAATTAGTTGATTCAGATGATTAGGTTAATAGCTCGTTTAGAGAACCTTTTCATGATATTCTAATTTTTTGAGACAGGAATTTTGGGTTTTCATGAGCTGTATGCCAAAATCATCAGTATTAAAACAATATAAGACCTGAAATATTTCAGTTGGTGTGCAATGAATCTAAAATATATGAAAGTTTAATTTTTATCATTACATTATGGAAAATAATGAACTTTATCACAATATGCTAATTTATTGAGAAGGACCTATATATATATATATATATATATATATATATATATATATATATATATATATATATATATATATATATATAATATGTTATACAGATTCTCCACCAACATTTTCTTTTTTTTAAATATTTACATTTTTGGTGATTTTGAATTGGTGATATTATTGTATTTCAATGCTGACATGACCTTTCACTGTATACACATGTATCTTAGCTTAGAAAATGAAAAAAAATTTTTGGCTTATTATGTATAAAACACAGTATTTTTATGTACTCTCTCAAAGAAATAATCAAATCATTTTCCAAAGTAAACATTGCAGCTCTGTTTACATAAAATTACATTTTTAAGCATTGTAAAGCAATCAGATGAACCAAACACTGGCCAAAACACACATTCTTAGTGAACACTAAATATAAGTATTAATTCTCTGCCCTGTTCATCATTTTAGGCTGCATAAGTGTGGTCTGACAGAGGAAAGCTGTTCAGCTCTCGCTACAGTCCTGAGATCAAACTCCAGTCTGAAAGAGCTTGACATCAGCAACAATAATCTGCAGGATTCAGGAGTGAAGAAACTCCAGAACGGATTAGAAAATACAAACTGTACACTGGAGAGACTCAGGTAAAAGGGTTAAATTAATGGCATAACTATTTTTAAATTCCCCCTATAGTAAATAGTTTTATCCTTTAAAACTCGTCTTTCATTATCAAAGGTATTTGTTTATCAAAGGTAAAATGTTGTTGTTTTTCTTGTGAAATTAATTTCTTCATGCCTTAAAATAGCTTTAATGTAATTCTACACCCTTGCCTCATTTACTATACATGGATTCATGAATATGCAAATCAGTCCCGCTTCCACACTGTGACACAAGCTCAGACCTTCCTGATTCACTTGGTCAACTTTACTGTAGTAAATGTGACACAATGGCAAGTGGAAATACTGGTTTAATTAATCCATATACGTTTTATTGAGAAACTGATTCAGAAGAAAAGGAAGACCAATTTACATAGGGTCATCTACTTGTTGATGTATCAGAATGGTAATGTGTTTTATGTATCGCTCTCTGCAATGTCGGTCACATAACAGTAATTGCTATGATTAGGCTTTGGCTTGAATACGTTATCAAACAGCTAATAATGTGTTGTTAATGTTACACAAACCATGTTCCCATTCGCATCTCAGAGTCAGACAGATTTCTTCTTAAAATCAGCATCATAACAAACGCTTTGAATACCATAGAAAGTCAGTGGAGAAAGGCATGAAGTTCATCATAACATCTTAATATACATAATTCATCCGCTATATGTTACCGATGTTTCTTATCAACAGAAAAATACAGTGGGATAAACTGGATTCTCTTGAAACCTCCTGCCCCGCAGCATAGTTAATGATATGCTAAAGCTCCCCCGTACGCTGACAGGATTGGTTACAGCATGTTTCTGACATAGAGAACAAGGGTGGTTTCAAACCACATTTTGGTTTTTGGTAATCTGTAATTTTAAAGGGAAAACACTCAGCAGTGGTGTCAAAGCATATTAAAAACACCACACTGAAATATGAACATTAAAAACTTGATTTTCACCACATGGGGTCTTTAGGTTACTTTTTGAAGTTCCCACAAACTTACTTAACCTGGAGGGAAACAGCTTCCACTATAAATTGCTGTAGGCCATTTATGTTTAAATTATTTGTCTGTGTGTGGACATTGCTTATTTTAAATGCAGATGTGTACATAGGCCTGTTACACAGAGCCAATTTCTAAATCTACACAGGTTAACTTTGAGGATAGTTCAAGCAAACTCTGTTTTTTTCTCAAGAAGGTGGAATGTTTTATAGTGGCTGTCTGCTGTGTTCAGACCAATGTTTCCTCTTAGAAGAAAAAATAAAACGCTGCGCAGAGAACAGACGCACAAGGTGTGGGGGAATTATTGCAGTGCTCTGGTTAACCGCCATAGAGTTTGTGTCGCTATAGAGTTAGAATCGATGAATGCGGTTTACAGGTTCCATTCAAAAAGAATGATGTGGTTGTGTGTGAGCGGCAGAGATCCGATCATCAGAATCAGTCTCTTTAGGCATAGTGTCATATTTTCAGACCAAGTAGCTCAATATGAGACGCAACGTAAAATGCAAAGACATGTGAAAAACGTCATCATGTTTTAAAAAGGTGGCTTGATTGCTAGGAATAACGTGTGATGTGTGATGAGCACAGCAAAGTAACAAAACTTAGAGAAATGTACAATTACACATGCACCACAGGTGTAGAAGTGTGCAAACTCAAAATACATCAGGTACATACCTCAGAATTTTTAGTGGGTTTCAAAAAAGTGCTGTCAATTGATTTAAAAAAATGATCTACATTAAACACACATTTTTTCTGTGATTTAATTGCGATTAATCACAATTAAAAACAGCTTTTATAAGGTTTTCATATATTTTATAATGTAATAATTTCACAGTTAATCTCCAAATTAATGTAGAAGCAACATAAAGACACTATATTTTAAATACTTGTTTAATGGCATATTTTTATGTATGAAGGCCAGTATTACTGATACTAAAACTGCTACTGATGTCTTGATGATGTCTACCCCAATTTAAAACATTAATTATAGCCATTCTGTTACATTCGGGAGCGTGACAACGAAGTTGTAGACCCCACTTACAACACTTAACTTAAAACAATCATTACATAAACCCATAATAAATATCATATTTACCTGTGCCCTGTGAAATATACAGAAATTGAATTTAGTTATCTAACAGTCTGCACTGCATAAATAATAAATTAAATAGATGAATCCTTATTAAAGCTACAAAAGTTTTTTAATCATGAGCAGTGAGTAATTTTCACTGTTACCTTTGTTCTTTGATTAACTTTAATGACACACAGCATTAGTGGCTGCTGTCACTTTAAGATCTGCAGATGCGCCTCATTCCCTTTCAACTCTTTATGTTCATTTAAGACTTTATTTAACTCATTTAAGACTGCTCTTATATAAATTAATTAGAGTTTATTAAAATAAATTAAAGGGAACATTGGTTCAGACTTAAGTTTTGTTTGATGATTGCTACATTCAGAAAGTATACTTTCTTGGAGTAGATCAACTAAAAAAGGAGTTCATATATCTGACTGCTTGTATTCATTGCCAAAAATGTAGCCATGTGCAGTAATATTGAAAATTGAGGATGCAGCACATCGTGATATTGAATTGAATCATTGACATGCTAATCATAATCGATTCGAATCATGAGACCAATGAAGATTCACACCCCTATTTATAATACAATTGTTTATATTGTGTAATAACTGTATTCATGTTTATGTATTTTCTGTAGACTTTCAGACTGCAGTATCACAGAAGAAGGTTATAAAGCTCTGGCTTCAGCTCTGAGATCAAACCCTTCACACCTGATAGAGCTGGATCTCAGAGGAAATGATCCTGGACAATCAGGAGTGAAGGAGCTCAGTGATTTACTACAGGATCAGAAGTGTCAACTCAAGACACTGAGGTGAGACGTGATGAAATCACGTGATGAAATCACGGGGTGGTGTGGCGCAATGGATAAGACACATGCCTTTGGTGTGAGAGACCCGGGTTCGAATCCACTGTGAGACACCAATGTGTCCCTGAGCAAGACACTTAACCCCTAGTTGCTCCAGAGGCGTGCGACCTCTGACATATATAGCAATTGTAAGTCGCTTTGGATAAAAGCGTCAGCTAAATGAATAAATGTAAATGTAAATGAAATAATATAACAAATTATTTGCGGGTGAATTATTCATAGATTCATTATTTTACTAATACAAAATTAACCATTTCACACACATATTCTTATGTTATTTTACCTTAGATCAAGTTTAATAATTTATTTGAATTCTTTATCTTCTTATCTGCAGGTTTTTGAGTCCTACTGCAGATGAAGCCTGTCAGTATGTGAGAGGAATTGTGGGTAAAAACCCGTTACTCCTGAGAGAACTGAATCTGTGTGAACATGAACTAGGAGACACACGAGTGAATCAGATCGCTGCTCTACTGCAGGATAAACACTGTAAACTCAACACACTGATGTAAGTATTTTACATTGTTTTATATTTTACTAAATAAAATGTATATTACATTTTAAAGTCTAATAAAAGACTGTCATTGCTCTTTAAAAATGAGAATTGAGATTAGTTGATCCATCATATAAATGTATCCTTCTGTTACTGTATTGTGAATTGTGGCTGAAATAAACTGAAGAATGTTTCCTGTCTTTGTTTTCTCTTCAGGCTGAATAATAGCAGTATTACAGCAGAAGGTTGTGCTGCTCTGACTTCAGCGTTTAATTCAAACCCTTCAAACCTGATAGAGCTGGATCTGAGTGAGAATAAACTAGGAAACTCTGGAATAAAGAAGATCTGTGTTCTGTTGGAAAATACACAATGCAGATTAGAGAAACTGAAGTGTGTATTAACATTCATCTACATTTCTGCATGTTTATGCACATTTATTAAGGATTAGATTTTAATTAAATGAATGAATTAATTCATTCTATTTTAATTAGATGAACTAAAAAAAAAAGTTTTACTATTTTTTAAATTTACACTATGACTGAGGCTAATATGTTTTTGTGTATATCTATATTTTGTGTATATATATATCTCTTTTTGTGTTTAGTGAGGAAAATAAATGTTTAAACAACATGAGGACAAAATCCCAAAATTATGGAATTTCATCTTTTGGTGAACTATTAATTTAATAAGATAAGGTTATTAAAGTTATTTAATTTAATAAGGTTTTGGTCAATGCATATATTGTATTTATATCTAAGGGAGATTTTGCCAATATAAGAAAACCCCATCATATTGGCATATGTTTTTGCACACTCTATATGGCAATAATTTGTTCATAATTTGTCTAATTTGTCAGAAGCCATTCATAAATCCCATTAGTGATGCGATAATCTGTGTCTCCAAATAGAATAATAACAGCTGTTTGTTTTTTCTTCTGTTTTTCTGTAGACTCTCAGACTGCAGTATCACAGAAGAAGGTTATAAAGCTCTGGCTTCAGCTCTGAGATCAAACCCTTCACACCTGATAGAGCTGGATCTCAGAGGAAATGATCCTGGACAATCAGGAGTGAAGGAGCTCAGTGATTTACTACAGGATGAACAATGTAAATTAAAGACCAGGTGAATAAAACCTTGAAATATTTAATAAAATTGTACTTTTAAAATGACCTGAAGCCATGCTGCAACAAAACAATAATCAGTTGATTTTCATGTCTTGTATTGATCCATTGTTTATTAATCACATCACATAATATGGAGGATTAAAATTGGCAAGATCATGAATTTGTTTTCATAAGCAATAAACTTCTGGTATAAACAGAACATTAACAGCACTATCAGTTACTACACTTCTGCTGCGTTGATGAAAACGGTGCAGATTTTATATTTCTTTTAACAGTAAAACTTGCATATTTTGTCAATAAATTAAGCTATTTATTTCCACAATTGCAATAAACATTAAACATCACATAATATCCAGTAAACATTACAATTTTGTAGTGATTGCTGCTTATCTTCAATTTTAGAATTTTTAGTTCATTTATCACACACCAAAAAAATTATTACATTTAATAATAGCAAGTTCTCTTTCATCAACACAAACTGAAAAAAATATTTGACATCTATAAAATTATTAATTGAAGAAAACATTCTATACAAGTTCTTATTTGGTTGTCACACACACACAAAATTTATTTGCAGCCTTATGTAAGCTTTAGTTTATGGTTATAAAGCTAAAACTTAAAAGGAATGCTTTAGAAACAAATTCCAAACTCTAGGAACAACCAAAAACCAAATGAAACATCACAGTAGAGTTGGTCATTTGAATTTTTTGAAATTCTGATTCTGATTCTGCTTATTGATTCCAATTTGTATCAATTCCTTGTTTTGATTCCAATAAGGTAAAAAAATTCAAATCTGTCACGTTTGGGTTGTAGGAAGAACAGAATGATGAAGATCAGGTTCAAAAAGGCTTTAATAATCCATATGAGCAAACAATCCAAAAGGCAGGCAGGCAAGCAGACACAACTTAACGTTAATGTGACCAGACTAATTAGAACTGAAAACACAGGAACTTAAATATACAGGTAAAAACGAGTTGATCAACGACAACACATTTGAACATGATGGCAAATCATATTAGTTACCATGACAACAAAGGAGAAGCGGGAAAACTGAACAAAGGAAAATAGGAACTGAAGAATGCAAATTAAAAGTCCATGAAAACGAAACTAAACACGTATAACAGAATAACTGTTACAATATCATTCACATAGTCTTTTTTTCCTAAATGTTCCGTTGCAGCTGAATACCATGAACAAAAATTTAAAAGCTAAAGAACTTATACAAGGAACTTTTGCCTATGGTTTTAACAAAAATACCACAGCAAAAACAGCTATTCTAACTAATAATTTCAAGCATTATTAAATACAATAAATACTCAGCAATTAAATAAGAACAAATAAACACATTAGCAATAACACAAATACATATAACTAAAAGATACATATGTTTAAGATTTCAGATGTTCAGGTACAGAAACTGAAATCAAATGCAAGATATGCATTACAAATTCAGTTACAAAAGTAATTCAGTCATCTTGAATGGTTTAAAATCACTTTAAGAATTTAATTTAAGAATTTAAATTCTTACAATTATCTGATTCCTGACCTGAATTGGAATTGATTTTCGAATCATAACCCTACATCACACTCATATACTAACTATGAAACATACTAGTGGGAATGATCTATTTTTGTTTCTATATTTGATTTATAACTCCACTCATACTCATAAGTAGGATGGGAGCAGCAAAATGTATAAAATTTTAACAAATTATCTCATCTAAAATTCTCTTCTACTTCCTGTAGGTTTTTGAAAATGGCTGCTGCACAGGAAGCGTGTGAGTATCTCACTAAAGTTCTGGGTAAAAGTCCATTATTGCAGACAGAACTGGATCTGAGTGAAGATATATTAGGATATCTGGATGGAGGGAAGCTCTCTGCTCTTTTGATGGACTCTCATAGCAAAGTGGAGAAAATCAAGTGAGTCAACATGATTTATACATTATAACTTCTCTGTTAATTGATTGTAAATGACTGTCAGTCACATGTCAGCAGATATGAAGAGCTGTTGCTGTTGTGCAAGTTACTTCCAAACTGTAATACATTATACATTACTTGTTACTGTTATTTAAAAGTAATTCTTTACCTTACAATATTACTGTCTCAGAATTGTAATGCGTTACATTACTGCTGTATAACTTTTGAGTTACTTTCACCAAAATAACTACAGAAGTAGAACTTAACATTCTAAAATGACTAGGGCTGTAACAATAGGCGATATGAAACAGAAATCGCGACACTCAGATCCACGAACCTGTGTCGCGGTGTGAGAAGGCAGAATCGCGACACACCCCTTCCAACTCCCAGAGTTATCCTTCCCATCCAGATCCAATGCTACCACATCTTTAAATTACTATTAGTGTTATTTGAAGTTAACATTATAAAATACATAGACCTACACCACAAAACTAGTCTAGGATACATTCTTTAAAATTGGGCAATTCCAGCGTTATGGACGTGACATTTGCAGTAAAAACTTGAAATATAAATTCTCAGAAAATGCATTTAATACCAATATATTGAAACATCTGTTTATATATCCATAGGCTACTCCCTTAATAAAGGAGTCCAGACATTAGAAAAATATCAGTCTACACATGCGTTTTATATTTAATATGAGGAAAATAGACATGCATGCATGCGTGACACAAAATATCTTTTTTAGGTAAAACTTTTAGGTAGCAAAATATTTTTTAGTAATTCTGTGAATTACACTAAGCAAACCAAAAGTAATACTACCCACCAGATGAAGAAGGGTTGGCTCTCCACAGAACATAATATATTCATTTTATTTTCGCATTTATGAGGAAAAAACAATGTTACGGACGTGACAGTTCCCGGTTACGCACGTGAGCGCTCTGAAAGCGACACTAAAAGACTGCTTTAAAGGGACAATAAGTAGCTTTTTAGGTATTTTATTATCTCAAATCAATATTTGTATTCATAAATATGCCCTCAATGGTGTACAAATACCTATGCCAATGATCAGACTAATCCTCGTAAATGAAGAATTTATTATCTTTATATACATGGGACGGGTAGGTCCACGGAGGCTTCCATGTAGTTCCGCCATCTTGAAAAACTATAATAGCATAGAGGGACAAAAAGTACTAGGCCAACGCGTTTCGTTCAGAGCCAGCGTCACGTGACTGAAGCCAGCTACTGAGCAGAAGCGGAGGAGCAGAGCAGTTGAGAGGCGCTTGTCACTGCCGCGGCAAGTTTAAAAGGATGCACTGCACGGTTATTTATACACCGTTCATTCATACATACATATGAGTCACAGGATAAGGAGTCCTCATCATCGAAAAAGTCCAAAATAGACCGTAAAAGGAAACGTGACCGGAGATTACAAAAACAAGGGTTAATGTCGGGATCGCTAATGCAGGAGAAAGCTTTCAAAACAAGAGATGCTGAAGTTGCCTGCTTTCTTCTCGACAGGTAAGTCAATGTTACGGTCTTAATTACAAGCTTATTTTTCATTGCTTGGTTGGAACTTTATTATATAGATAGTAGAACATTTATAGTTATATCTCTTTATCTATTCATAGTAAGTTAAACAGGCTCTTTGATGAATAGCAGCTATTGAGTAAAGTAACGTTAGAGAAGGCACGGATGATGATGATATCTAACAGTGCACGTACTTCAAAAATATAACGAATAAAGGCGGCATTACTACTAACTACCATAGTTAATGTTTTTCACAGTCAGTAATTTATACTGTAACATTCTTTTTTTCGTTGATTCAAGTTTCAGTTTGTTTTAAATAACAAACCTGTTCACCCGAAGGAAAACTCGAAGTGCTATTATAAGACATCCTGTCATAGCTTTTTGGTACATAACGGCTACCGTAGATGCAACGCGCATTTGAAAAAGTGAGGCGCTGGAGAGCATTATTCGTTTGAATGCAAAATACAGTTTCACCACTAGATGGGAGAAATTCCTACTTAGTGTCCCTTTAAAAGTTTCACAGAGACCTCAAACAGAAAGCACAAAGCCTTTCTTTAAAGTGAATTTCGTTTTGTATTAATTTTATCTTAATTTCAATCAATGTTAGCCTGGATTTAATAAATAAGAAGTAAATATAGTAGACATTAGATAATCACGACACGGAGTGAACTCAGCGAAACTCAGCGCCTACTTGCCTCACAGACATGTCTACTTTTAAACAGAACAATTCAAAACGAAAGAAAACAGACTGCTCTCTGCTTATGTAATCCGCATGAACTGTGTATTTCTCTCTGGCGCGTTCACTACTGCGAAGATCGTGAGTCAGCATCGACAAACTTCATCTTTGAAGCTGACACTGACACAGAAAACACTTGTTTATTAATAAACAATTAAAATGTCTCCTTGCTATATTTGACATATTCATAATCATAACTTTTGCCGGTTCTTTGTGACAGCTTTTAGGTGCTTTTATTGGCAGCGTCACCCTTACATTTTACATGAAAGTGTCACCACCGCATCAAAAACATGATTGCGTGATGAAAACATGATGAAAAACACCACCTAAACATAGCCTAACTGGTTAGAAAGAAAACACAGAACAAACAGAGTAATGTGCATGTCCATCTCGTGAGTGTACAGTCTTCTTCTACCATATTCTCCCATTAGCCGCTTTTCAACGGGCCAGCGTGAGCACAGAGACCGAAATCATGCCCTAAACGCGCTTTTACTGGACTATTTCACACAATACAAAGGTACACCAGCAAGGGGGAGATGAATTAAATAAATCGCCATACAAATATATCAGAAGTTGTCATTTAGTCTTTATTTACAAACTTGGACACCACACGCGACTATTGACTGACCACGAACAGGTAATAACTTGCATTTTTCATTCGTTAATGTCTCGCGGTCGTGCTGTTTTTTTACCCCGTTTTTTTTTTTAACAATTAAATTTTGGGCTAAAAGTGTGTTGTAACGCAAGCGTTACTGAACATGTACTAGGGGTGTCAAAATTAATCGTTTCTACGGTGCATCGCGATGCAGACGAGGACGATTCGGTTTCGGTTCAGTAATAGCCCATAACCGGTTATAATGTACTGACGCATTTCTGACGTCACGTCAGCACCGCGTGCTTAGTCGCGGCATACAATGGCAGAGCGAGGCGAAACGGCAGAGCGAGGCGAAACGCCAGAGCGTGCAATAAAAAATGCTCCAACCACTTTAAAAGCCGACATTTCGGCACATTTCGGCTTTTATCAACAACACGGTAAGCCCGACCTTGACAAGACACACGCTGTGTGCAAATCATGTCACGCAAAAATAAAATATGCAGGAGGTAATACCACCAACATGAGAAACCACGTCAGTCGTTTTCACCCCGAGCTGCAAATTCCTACATGCTGAGCAGTTTGTGATGTTTCAGGAAGTTCCAGTGCCCAGTGCTGTTATTTTGTTTTATTTTATTTTGTGTATTAAAAAACACTGCTGAAGTGCAGATTTAGTTTTTTGTATATTGATTATATTCAAGTAGGTTTGGCCTCTTGTTTATTTTGGTTTGTAATTTAATTTCATGTATACATTTGTCAATATTTAAATGTTTTACAAGAAAGTACACTATATAGCACTATATAAGTATTTAAGTACACTCCCTGCATTATGCACTTTTAGTACTTACATTTGTGTGTTCTAATCTAATGCTGCTGTTGTCTTCTGTGCCCAGACTTGAGTTTTATTTGATGTTTGATACATTCAAGAAGTGTGTTTCAGGTAAAATTAAAGGTTCAGTTCATATATCTGACTGCTTGTATTTATTGACAAAATTGTACATGTGAAGCAAAATTGAAAAATAAGAATGCAGTGCATCATCAATGCATCGTGATGCATCGAGATAATCGAATCGAACTGAATCGATGACTTGATAATCGTAATCGAACCGAACCGTGAGACCAGTGTAGGTTCACACCTCTAACATGTACCGAGTAAAATATTACTGAAAATTGATTAGTAATGCCTTACACTACTGCGTTACAGCAAAAAGTAATATGTAACTGTAATGCATTACTTTTGTAACGCATTACTCCCAACACTGGTGATGAATATGTGTGGAATAATAATAAATGCTGTTTTTGTGTTCAGGCTGAATAATTGTGAGCTGACAGAGAAAAGCTGTTCAGTTCTAGCTACTGTTCTCTCCTCTAAAACCATCCTGAAAGAGCTGAACCTGAACAACAGCCGTCTGCTGGACTCAGGAGTCAAAGAGATCTGTGAGGGACTGAAGAAGCCTGTGTGTGAGCTGAAGATACTCAAGTAAGTACATTTCACTATAAACTGCTGTTTATTCAGACTGACGTGAATTTTCTTTTCTTTTATGGAGAAGAATTTTAATTTTTTAATCTTTTAATTTTCTTTTCTTTTTTTTTCTTTTTTTTGCACTATAATGAGAACTGGCCAACCAATAAGATTTGCACTTTGTCAAAATGCCCACAGCTGTTGCCGTTATATATAACACACTGCCTTGGTGGCTCACTGACTCTTTTGCTAAGTGACATTGAATAGCAGGGGAAGAATCTGGAACAGGATTTGGAGATTGGCTCTGTGTTATTTTTTTCTTTCTAATCTGAATAGGACTGGTTAAATTGGATGAACTGTTTGAAAACATGTAAATACTCTTTTGTCACAGCCTAGGTGGAGTTTTTCTATGGGGCCCCATACTTGACATGCGGAAAAAATAAATAAATGTTGTACTAATTAGTTTACAAAATGTACTTCCAAATAAGAGATAAGAGATATTTTTAGTCTTGTTCTATGTTTTAAGTTAATTTGTTTCTTTAAGCTTCAAAATATGTGGAAGCCTTAACCCTCTGGGGTCTGAGGGGTTTTCTGGGCCCTGGAGGTGTTCTGACATGCCCTGACATTTGTGCTTTTTTCAGTTATTTATAAACATGATAATGGCAAAGGTGTAAATTCACTCTATATAGCACAAACAGGGCTACCATAATATGTGATCAACATGCATGTATATGTTTGAATTTTTAAGAGAATAATGTTTATGCGTGGTTATTGAAAAAAATAAAAATAAAAGTTGCTGAAATAAGACCACAAAACTCATACTAAATATGTGTCCACAAGACTTTTGACTAATGGATGTTGTCGCTTCAAGTTCTGGCTTCAAAATGATGTGAAAATAGTCTTGCTTTATCGTTCACATTAAACAATACATTGATTTAAATTGTATAAGACAGGTTTTGCTTGGAAAGCCAATATGCAAGGGCGGCATGAACGAGGAGTGGTTTACACCTGAGAATACAATGTCCCACCCATTATGCATAATGAGCCATTCATTCAGGTGTGACACTGACTGAGCACCACAAGAATGAATGCAAGGACAAAAGATATATTTAGAAGAAGACTTATATTGACCATTTAAGATTTTGCTTACATCTATCTTGTAAATATGTTTTGCTATTTTATTAAAAAGGTTACAATTACAACAATAATTACAATTTCAACAATATTTCAAGTGTACTCTTTCTTTGTAAAAAAATTATTATAGGCCTACATTTTATCATATGTATTCATTAGTTTGAATATAGCCAACATTGGAACAGCTAACATCTTAGTTGATGACTTTATTTTTGACAAAAATAGTATTTTATATATATATATATATATATATATATATTATACAGTGAGGAAAATAAGTATTTGAACACCCTGCTATTTTGCAAGTTCTCCCACTTGGAAATCATGGAGGGGTCTGAAATTGTCATCGTAGGTGCATGTCCACTGTGAGAGACATAATCAAAAAAAAAAAAATCCAGAAATCACAATATATGATTTTTTAACTATTTATTTGTATGATACAGCTGCAAATAAGTATTTGAACACCTGTCTATCAGCTAGAATTCTGACCCTCAAAGACCTGTTAGTCTACCTTTAAAATGTCCACCTCCACTCCATTTATTATCCTAAATTAGATGCACCTGTTTGAGGTCGTTAGCTTCATAAAGACACCTGTCCACCCCATACAATCAGTAAGAATCCAACTACTAACATGGCCAAGACCAAAGAGCTGTCCAAAGACACTAGAGACAAAATTGTACACCTCCACAAGGCTGGAAAGGGCTACGGGGAAATTGCCAAGCAGCTTGGTGAAAAAAGGTCCACTGTTGGAGCAATCATTAGAAAATGGAAGAAGCTAAACATAACTGTCAATCTCCCTCGGACTGGGGCTCCATGCAAGATCTCACCTCGTGGGGTCTCAATGATCCTAAGAAAGGTGAGAAATCAGCCCAGAACTACACGGGAGGAGCTGGTCAATGACCTGAAAAGAGCTGGGACCACCGTTTCCAAGGTTACTGTTGGTAATACACTAAGACGTCATGGTTTGAAATCATGCAGGGCACGGAAGGTTCCCCTGCTTAAACCAGCACATGTCAAGGCCTGTCTTAAATATGCCAAAGAGCATTTGGATGATCCAGAGGAGTCATGGGAGAAAGTCATGTGGTCAGATGAGACCAAAATAGAACTTGTTGGTCATAATTCCACTAAACGTGTTTGGAGGAAGAAGAATGATGAGTACCATCCCAAGAACACCATCCCTACTGTGAAGCATGGGGGTGGTAGCATCATGCTTTGGGGGTGTTTTTCTGCACATGGGACAGGGTGACTGCACTGTATTAAGGAGAGGATGACCGGGGCCATGTATTGCGAGATTTTGGGGAACAACCTCCTTCCCTCAGTTAGAGCATTGAAGATGGGTCGAGGCTGGGTCTTCCAACATGACAATGACCCGAAGCACACAGCCAGGATAACCAAGGAGTGGCTCTGTAAGAAGCATATCAAGGTTCTGGCGTGGCCTAGCCAGTCTCCAGACCTAAACCCAATAGAGAATCTTTGGAGGGAGCTCAAACTCTGTGTTTCTCAGCGACAGCCCAGAAACCTGACTGATCTAGAGAAGATCTGTGTGGAGGAGTGGGCCAAAATCCCTCCTGCAGTGTGTGCAAACCTGGTGAAAAACTACAGGAAACGTTTGACCTCTGTAATTGCAAACAAAGGCTACTGTACCAAATATTAACATTGATTTTCTCAGGTGTTCAAATACTTATTTGCAGCTGTATTATACAAATAAATAGTTAAAAAATCATACATTGTGATTTCTGGGAAATGAGAAAGAAGCGTTTTTTTTTTTCAAAATTGGTGATTTTCGTTTTTTTGCAGAATCTGTTCGTTGAGATCACGAAGCCTCTCCATGTTTGAGATAGCAGTATTGGTGTATTTAAAAGCGTACATTTTGATGTTGAAATCGGCTTGTTTTTCGGAGATTCTAGCACGCAGTAGGGGCGTGTCATTGTCGGTGCGTATTTCCATACTGAATAAGCCGGCGTGGCTACTTATTATGCAGCGCTCTGGCCGGCTCTATCTGATTTCAAAATTCAATGAAGATGGACGCCAATAACATTACGATGTCCAGCAATCGATTTAAATAGTAGGTTACATGGGGTTTAATTTGTCGTTTAATGAGATGTAGCCTAATACATGTTGTCAGTGCCAATACATAGATCCACCTATATAATTAACGTGTGTATGAATGGTACAGTGGTAGAGCTTTCGCCAGCCGTGTCAGAGGTTGAGAGTTTGAATCCGCCCTTGTATAGTTTTTTTTCTCTCATCAAAACGATTATGTTCATCAGTGGTTGTATATCAAGCAGGGACACGCAAACGTTTGAATTATTTTGTTATTTCAACAGAACGAATAGAGAGTATTCGCAACGCAACGAATGGAAGCGCGCGTCGAGTGAAGACAATGCAGTGTGTGCGCGAGCCACATGAGTAAACACTGTATCTGCGCCACTGATCGCAGTGGCAACGAGCACTTTGATCACTTGATTAAAAAAAACACATTTCAGCGCTAGTATCTTATTTAAAAAACGAACAAAATGAATGCTCTGCCAGTTAACTGGAGATGTTTTATTTAGAGAATTTGTAGAATTGGTACATTCAGGGGGGAGGGGGAGACGGGGGAGCTTTACAGGGGGTATGACTTATCTAAATGAGAAGTAAATGAGCCCTATTGTCATTCCCAGAGGAGAACTTGCCAATCTTTAGAAGCAGATTTCTACCATTTCAGTTTTTTTGAGTGCCTACCTTCAAATGGCCACAACTTCTCCAAATATTATCAGATTTCCATGTGTTACACATCGTTGGAAAGCTTGAATACTACACTTTCAGAATATGTGAATAACTCAAAATGCCCCAGAACCGACTTGTGTCCCTACTTTCCGTGACTGGTCACATATACATATATATATATATATATATAGTCAACAAAATGTTGTCTTTCATATTTCGCCTGACTGTAACGTTGTTTTTATGAAATATTAGGGCATATAAAGTTAATTTGCAGTTTAATACGTTGCTTATACAAACAGCCTACATTTTATTTCAACATATTTCAGTCGATTTTTACTCATCTCAGTATAGCAATACAGTTTGTTAAAACATCATTCATTCACACACAGAAACGCGATTTAAATTTTTTTGCAAGCTGTGGTAAACATTGCGCATCTCTGCCGTTCATTCATTCACACAGAAACGCGATTCACTTGAGAAGGAAAAAAAACTTACTACAGTATTCTTCAGCTCAGTCGGATCCTTGCTCCTCGAAATACCCGCACTTCTGAGGTACATTTTCCATTATTATTATTCCTCACAGCGCTGCGAGACGGTGTAAACACGTACAATGTGTTTTCTCGAGCTGATATGGGGGCGTTCACAGGTTTGCGTGGATTGCCTCAGTTATTTGCGTTTGAATAGCGCGTGCTCTCCGTGTGCGGAGTCACATTAAAAATAATTAGATGAGATGAGAACGACTGACATCTCGCTCTTTTCTTACAGATTACATGAACTGAGAATATTTGTTTTTTATATAAATTACTTCATTTAAAAGAAGAGAATTCAAGCTTCATGCCTGTGTGTCTGTATGTCTGTTTGACTGAGTATTCGCTGAGTTATTGTTCATTTTCGGACGCGTTTCAGAATGGACTACACTGACAGAGAGAAGGCAGAACTCACATCATGTTTATTTTTCTTTATTTGGCAAAAAGCACAACACTTTGTTTTTATTGTGAGTATACACAAAAATAATACACATTTAACAGAATCGATTGATGTACAGTATGAAACTTGTTTGTAATATCAAAGTCAACAGATTATTTTGGAGTCTCCTTTGCACTGATAAGGAAAAAAGCGAGCAGATCACGCCAGCGTGATTGCCGACCTCAGAGGGTTAACTGATGCAGAACTTAGAGGCTGTTATGCGTGGCTGTGTAAATAGCGTGCCTGTATTTAATACAATTATCCACACCGAATAATGATGAGAATCACAGGGGAAACACATCCACTCAAACAAGACAAGACTGGACAAAGAAATTAACCAAACAGAGAGTATTAATACACAGAGGAACTAAAGGGCTGTTTACACGACAAACTTTTCAACTGAAACCGAGAAACTTTTTATGCATTTTGGATGTTCATTTACACAGCAATGGTGTTTTGAAGGCCTGAAAATGCAAGCTTTTATCAACTGGTTTCAAATTGCTAGGTTTTGAAAACGATGCTCCATGTAAACAACAAAAACACAAATTTGTGAAAATGGTGCCATGCACATGCGTACTACGTGTTCACGCATTATTATTATACAGCCTTTTTAGTTGTTTTCACAGATTTGTGAGAATGGGGATCGTTTTGACGCAACCTTGTCGTCTGTTTTTTGTGTCGCCTGTTCTTGTCGTCTGTTTTTAGTAGCGTATGTTTACATCGTTGCCATGTAAACATACCCTAAGTAGAAAATAAATTAGACAACAGGTGAAACGGTGTCAATAATCAAGAGAACAAAATGATGCACACTAGAAAACAAGGTCAACTTAGAATGACAGAACCAAACATAATAACCAAAACTTAATCTTGACAGAGGACAATTGTTTTTGAAGACATTGCAGTAATTATTAAAGTGAAAGCTTAAGTAAAGTTTTATTATTAATAATTGGTAGTGGTGTAACGATACATGTCACGGTATGGACATCACAGTTCGGTGCATGCAGCCATACGAAGAATACACACGATTCACACTCCAATCCAGAAGGGGACACAACGCTGTTTTTCTAACCATCACAACAGGAAAAAGAACTTCACGAGTTCACACTTACATATAATTTGAGGGGGTAAAGTTTAATGCGTATTTGGCGTGCTGTCCGGAGGGAGGGCTCCGAGCTCGGAGTTCGGCCCGAACCCAGAGTACTCCCCCCGTATGTAAGTGTTTAGGACTAGAAGCGTGGAGAAGGGGTGGTGGAGGGATGCTGCAAAACTGTCAATGGAATGAGGTGAGACTGCTGAGTATATATACACCTCTTACCATTGATTGCTGAGTGCTCTCCACTTGTGTTAATTATCTGAACGTGCTCCTCCCGAACCTTGTTAATAAAACATCATTTCACGAGTTCACACTTAAATATAATTTGAGGGGGTAAAGTTTAATGCGTATTTGGCGTGCTGTCCGGAGGGAGGGCTCCGAGCTCGGCCCGAACCCAGAGTACTCCCCCCAAAAGGCTAAAGAGCAGAGGACAGCCGCCGGACAAAAACCCCCCTGAATGAGTGCCAAGTTAGGCGGGCTGGAATCTCGAGAATGGCCTGGATGCTTGGCCAGGAGGGTCCGTGATGGCGGCTCACTGTGCCAGACTGACGGGCCCTGCTGGCCTGCAAATGAGGAACAGTTGTAATTTGTAACGACAGAATGGGAGAGTTTTGCACCTTTCTTTCTCCGCTGTGAGACCAATGCTCGCTGGACGGAAGAGAAAACGTAAGTGCTCGACCGGTAAAGTTCTCGCTGCATCAGCTGTGAGACCAAATGCTCGCTGGACAGAAAGAGGAAAAAGGAAAAGAGAAAAATGAGTACTTGACCAGGATATTTTCTCACTGCGTCCTCTGTGAGACCAATGCTCGCTGGACGGAAGAGAAAATGTAAGTGCTCTACCGGGAAGTTTTCACTGTGTCAGTTGTGAGACCAATGCTCGCTGGACGAAAGAAGAAAAGGAAAGAGGAAAATGAGTGCTTGACCGGGAGGTTTTCTCTTCTCACTGCGTCCGCTGTGAGACCAATGCTCGCTAGACGGAAGAGAAAACGTAAGTGCTCTACCGGTAAAGCTCTCGCTGCGTCAGCAGTGAGACCAAATGCTCGCTGGACAGAAAGAGGAAACAGGAAAAAGAGAGAAAAATGAGTACTTGACCGGGATATTTTCTCACTGCGTCCGCTGTGAGACCAATGCTCGCTGGACAGAAGAGAACAGGAAAGAGGAAAATGAGTGCTTGACTGGGAGGTTTTCTCTTCTCACTGGATCCGCTGGGATGCTCGCTGGATGGAGAAAGAGGAAACAGATGTGTGCAACATCCGCTGGAACAGAGAAAAAGAGAAATTAGCCAGAGTAAAAGAGCTCCTGTGGGAGCAGAGGAGACATCACTGCTGTGACGGTGGAGAAATTAGCCAGAGTAAAAGAGCTCCTGCTGGAGCAGAGGAGACATTACTGCTGTGACAGTGGAGAAATTAGCCAGGGTAAAAGAGCTCCTGCTGGAGCAGAGGAGACATCACTGCTGTGACAGTGGAGAAATTAGCCAGAGTAAAAGAGCTCCTGCTGGAGCAGAGGAGACATCACTGCTGTGACAGTGGAGAAATTAGCCAGAGTAAAAGAGCTCCTGCTGGAGCAGAGGAGACATTACTGCTGTGACAGTGGAGAAATTAGCCAGAGTAAAAGAGCTCCTGCTGGAGCAGAGGAGACATCACTGCTGTGACAGTGGAGAAATTAGCCAGAGTAAAAGAGCTCCTGCTGGAGCAGAGGAGACATCACTGCTGTGACAGTGGAGAAATTAGCCAGAGTAAAAGAGCTCCTGCTGGAGCAGAGGAGACATTACTGCTGTGACAGTGGAGAAATTAGCCAGAGTAAAAGAGCTCCTGCTGGAGCAGAGGAGACATCACTGCTGTGACAGTGGAGAAATTAGCCAGAGTAAAAGAGCTCCTGCTGGAGCAGAGGAGACATCACTGCTGTGACGGTGGAGAAATTAGTCAGAGTAAACAGAGCTCTAGTAGGAGCGGAGGAGACATTACTGTTGCAATATTAGAGAAAAAATAGCCAGAGAAATTGAGCTCCTCCAGGACCAGAGGAGACATCACTGCTGCAGCAGTGGATAAACTTACCTGGAGAAACTGAGCTCCTGCGGTGTGTGGCTGAACAAAGGGAGGAGAGTGGGGCTTAGCGGGCCGATGCTCGTCTTCTTGTGCTTTAAATCAAAGACGCGAGGAAAAAGAGGTGAGATGAAATCCTTGCAGGATTATGCACATTTAAGTTTAAGTGACTGAGCAAAGATAACAGTTCTCGTTTAGAACAATTTTGACTGTCTTAAGTTCATTTAGTGAAGTACAAAAGAGACGGCTTATGGTAAAAAGACGAAGCTTTGCATAAATGTAGGCATCTTGTATTTATTTAATTGTGTTTCACTTAAGGATTACTAAACTTGGTGTGAAACACACTGCTTGCTTGCATATATATATCTATATCTATATCTATATATCTATATCTATATATCTATATATATATATATATCTATATCTATATATCTATATCTATATATATATATATATATATCTATATCTATATCTATATATATATATATATATATATATAAATTTTATATTCTACGCGATTTTGAAGATAAATTGCAGGACAGTGTTAAGATAGGTTCTGTGAGCAATCTGCATGTTGACCCGGCAGACGTTGAGTATGGACTGGCCGGGACTGAATCTGTGGCGCAGCTTGCTTTGTCAGGCGGCCTGACGAAGAAGGAACACCATTCCCCTCGCGTGAAGAGGGCGGCATTGCCTTAATGGCTACGTTCACACTGCAGGCTGAAACGACCCAATTCCGATTTTTTTGCCCCTATGCGACCTGTATCTGATCTTTTCATGACAGTCTGAACGACACAGATCCGATCTTTTCAAATGCGACCCAGGCCACTTGGGTATGTGGTCCTAAATCCGATACATATCCGATCTTTTGAAATGCGACTTCAGTCTGAACGGCCAGGTCGCATGTATCCGACCCGCACGTCATTGAAACGCGAAAAACATCATAATTCTGCATTGAAGTAGTCGTCGGTTTGAAAACGGACTGCATATTCGTCGAGCTGAGGTAAATCTGGCGAACGGGTCGACCTCGACGAGCCCATTAATAAAAAAATAAAATAAAAAAAGAAGCCCACGGCCATTATAAATACGTTATGTTAACTTATTTGTGCTGAATCTGATATTAGATAGGTCAGCGGCTGCTGTCTGGCTCTTGTATAACGGTCGCTGCGCGCGCTCGTGTGTGTGTGTGTGTGTGTGTGTGAGAGAGAGAGAATCACAGTTAACTTAGTTAAAGTTTAGCTACTTCCGCAAATAACAGGTGACGTCGTTGTCCGTTGAGTACTCTTCTGCGCATGCGGGTCACTTCTGGGTCATTTCACGTTCACACAGGAGATCACAAAAGGTCGCATTTAATTGGAAATGTGAACGGCCTTGCAAAAAAATCAAATTTTTTCAAAAAATCGGAATTGAGCATTAAGCCCTGCAGTGTGAACGTAGCCTTACTGACCATTTCTCTATGGCGGAAATTATTGTATGGACCGGTGTAGATAAATACGCGGAAGGAGATCGCCCGAATGTTTCGCCCGCGGTTCTGATCCCGTTTGTTAAACCTGACGCCCGCGAGATTACACCAGAGGATTGCGGCAGAGGTTCCTCAAAGACGAGAGATTATTCATCGGACGGGAATTGCTCGATTCGTCCCTGTTAGGACGGTAGCCTACTGCCGGGCTAAATGCTGCAAAATTGTCAATGGAATGAGGTGAGACTGCTGAGTATTTATACACCTCTTACCATTGATTGCTGAGTGCTCTCCACTTGTGTTAATTATCTGAACGTGCTCCTCCCGAACCTTGTTAATAAAACATCATAAAAGGAGAACAGCGCATGTGCGTATTGAGCGTTTGAAAAGGGCCACTAGTGGGCACACTTTAAATGTGTCTTTATGTGCTCACAGAGAAAGGAGTTTACTTTGAAAGGAGCAGATTGCGGAAAGTATTGGAGGGTTGGGCATAAGCTTTGAAATATAGCCTAAGTGGAGCAAATTCTAACACTTCTAATGCATAATAACTATTTTTCATGATTCCATTTATTTTGTCTTTTATATCGCAAAATTCAGTTTTTGAAGTGAATTCGGTGTTGAAATTTTTATTTTATTTTTAAATTTTACGTAAAATGCGATATCCGCCGTGTTATTCTGTCATATTTTCTCCCTTTCCTTTTCCCTTTCTCTGCAGAATGCGATACATCCGCTCAACTAATCACAGCGCAGTGAGCGCACCATTCCACGCTTTGTAAACAGTAACGGCGGCGCTTTGAATAAACCCAGCATCCTAGTTTTCCTTCTACTTTGTGATCCACAAAAAAATAAAAATAATAATAATAATTTTGACGGCATTAGTGACCCTGTGGTGGTTTCTGCGGTGGGGAAGAAACGTAAGCCATCGAAATCTAATCATGTAGGCTACTTGAGGAGATTAAGAAGATGAGGCACGCGGGAGGAGGAAAAATGCAGACTGTTGCTTGTTCTCACACGACAGCATCAAACTTCTGTCACGCTGATACTTTGACCCCAGGGGATCTTTTGAAAAACTTTCAATTGTTTTACTCAAAGTCAAAGAAAACCGAGCAGGACCAAGCCATTTTACAGCTGATCGCCGTCAAAAAAGTTCAGGAGGTATTTCTTAGCGATGGTGATTTAATGTCGGCTATTTTTAGTCCAGTGCCTGTAAGTTAGGCTATATAAGATTAGTATTGACCAAGGTCAGAGGCTGTCATATGTGGATCAACTTACTTTGTTGTGTATTTTCAACAGTTAAAATATGAAAAATAACTTTTATATTGATTCAATGGATTAATTGCATTTTGGAAAAAAAGTGTCATGAATTTATTGCATTTTGGGGGGAAACTAGCTAATCCTTTTTTATAATAAATATTTGAAAATCAAAATCTGGATTTGAAATGTATGTTATTATAACCTTAAGATGCTATGTGAAAGTTTGAAACAAAAAATAGTGGTTTTCATCTTTCCACTCTCTTGGTAAAGAAAACACATTATTACTCAAATTAATCATAATGGATCGCGTTTTTAAACCAAACTCTTAATACACAACAGATATAGGCTATACAGGAAATGTGGTCATCACTGGTTGTGAAGGCGGTTCATCAATTGCAAACAAGTCATTGCGCATTGTACCGATCAGAGTGTCGTTAAGTCTCACCACTATTCCTGTGATGAAATATGTGCGTTTCTGTCTCCTAGCCGCTTCACTCGCTGTCGTCTTGTAGTAAGCTGAAGCAAACTCAGATGTAAATGGCTTATTTTCTCCTTCTCGCTCTTCTTTTCGTGCGTAATATTGTACTTTGCACAACGCTGCCATTGTCACCGCATGAACTCTCACGCGAAGATGAGCGTAGGTTACGCACAAGTCACAACACGTCAATTCAGGTCTTTTTAACAGTGTTGCAGAAGATGGAAAGTATATCATACCTTTTATTAAAATTTTTGAGGCCTATTAGCCTATAGTCAAGGGAGGGACTGTCAAGCTTAACAACTCAACCCCATCACATACAAATTAAGATGGAAAATTATTATTTTCTCAATTTTATTTTAATCCATAAGTGTATACAATATAATTATTTCATTGCTGCCATATATTGTCTACTCTCCTACACTACAAGAGGAGCAGTGGCCATTTTGTGCAAACAACCTCAATCCTTTCACATATCAGTATATTTCTCATTTCAGGGTTAAAAAATTGTGACAGGTTTGAGTTTTTCACTTTGTTATGAATAATTTTAATAAAAAAAAATATATATAAAGTCATGGTTTCAGTGAACTTATACTAACCAAAATCAAGACAACTCATAATTTTGTTATAAATAGAACATTTGATGTAATGTGTCCTCATAAACACTGACAAGCATCTTATCTCAGAAATGACAGCCACATCAGCAGCAGAAGGACAGTGTTGTGCAAGCAGAAATGTTGACCCAGAAAGAAGGGCACAATATGAGAAAGAAACAAATTAAAAAATATATAAAATTGAAGCCAATGCCTCCCTTCAAACCGGTTACAGTCTTCAACCACGTCATACTATTCTCAACATTGTCACATTAATATTTTTGGAAAAAATAGGGAAGACTATTAAAAATGAAAGCATTTATTGCTGATTACCATACAATTGTGGTTTTAGATAAACATCTAAATGATTATTATTATTATTATTATTATTATTACACAGAGACCACAGACACAATTTGTCTGTTTTTTACTTTAGTCCCATAAAAATGTGAAAATTATTATATACAGTAGCCTTTCTTGCTTTTCTATATTTTTTGCCAGTTTATCAGGAAGTGACAATTTTGTTATCCTAGAGACTCACTGGATGGAAACGCTGCTCTATTCGCAAATGTTTTATGTGATATTGCAGTTTTGCACATAAGTTTAATTGGAAACATGGCTAATAACACGCTTCACTCTGCAGTGCTAAAACCATAGACTGTAAAAAAAGGCTAAAACTGGCAGTGCATATACTTACTTCCTGGCAACCTGCCAAAATAAATCTTGCTGAGTTTTAGGTTTGAAAATTCATATAAAAAAGAAAAGAAAAAGAGAAAATCTAAATATTAGTATAAATATTATACTATTATACTGTTAGTATAAAATATAATTATTTTTACTTTAGAAAATAGTATAATCACACTATTTATTATTTTATCAAAAAACGAACTAAATAAAGTGCAATAATACTATTAGTACTTGTTTTATTTTTTATAGTTATATTTAATGGGTCACACTATGTGCACCATATTCTACATCCCTTAATCCTCCCACATATCTAAACTTAACAGTTACCTAGCTAACTAGATGTACCGCATGGCGGTACAAAATATGACCGCCGCTCAGGCCTGCACTGGCTTTCCACAAAAATAAATGACGTGGAGCAATTTGGCTGTATTGCGTGTTTATGTATATACCTAAAAAAAGTAGTAGTATGTGCATGTCTGTCTGTGTGTATGTGTGTGTGTGTGTCTGTGTGTGTGTGTGTGTGTGTGTGTCTGTGCGTGTATGTATGCGTGCATACATGTGTGTGCACGTGTGTGTTTGTGTGTGTGTGCATGTGGATTTGTATGTGTGTGTATGGGTGTGTGTCTGTGCGTGTGGATGTCAGTGTGTGTGCATGCTTGCGTTTGTTTGTATTCCTGCATGTGTGTGTGTGACAGTATCATCCTAAACCGGCAACCCTTCGCTCAACACCACCATCTACAGGCCGATGAGTGTACAGTCACTAAATGTGCACATAAATGAATTTATTTTATACCCCCCCATGGATGAAATTCTACGAAACTTAGCATACCCCCAGAGGATGTCAAGTTAATCATACACATGAAATATGGTGCAGTTCTGAACATCTCCACTGAAGATAGGGGCGATTAAAGCAGAATAATATTGCATTTTCATTTTTTATGGGAGGGGCCCAGCGCGGGGGGGGAGTGGCCCCCGGGGACCAAACGAAATTTTTCCGTAAAAGTCTAGTGGGGCTACATGCCCACCAAATTTCATGTTCCCCGGTGTTTCGGTGTCCCTGGTATCGTTGACGAAAAATTCAGTAGATGAAAAAAAAAAAAGAAAAAAAAAACCTTTGACAATCCCTATATGACCGCTTTCGCTAGCTATGCTAGCGGCGGTCATAATTATTAATAAGCAGTAATTAGGGGTTTATTGAGGCAAAGTTGTAGTTAATAGTGAATAGTGAGAATTGGACCCTAAACTAAAGTGTGACCATTTTTCCTATTGTACCAAACTCATATTGAACCGTCACCCCAAAACCGAGGTACTAACCGAACTGTGACTTCTGTGTACTGTTACACCCCTAAAAAAATAGTTAATTTTAATTTGGGGTTGGGCTTTTTCCTTTTTTTTTCCTTTTCTTTTTCTTTTTTTTTTGAGGAACATTTGTCATTGCGTGAGCATGCCTTTATAATAACTTTACAGCGTCATCTGTATCCCTAAGTAAATACAATATTAATGAAAACTAATTAATACATGTATAGGCTAACTATAATAACCTAAATTTAAGATAAAATTTAGAACAAACTCACCCAAATGTAACAATAACAGATTCCTGGTGATCATTAAATAATTAATCTTGCACATTAATAGCAGAATAAAACTGTGGCATATCTGATTCAGTTAAGAAGTTAAGATGTAGTGTGATTTAGTCATATTTATTGATATTACAGTGCAATGTTAATTAAAATTTGTGTTTATGTATTTTCTGTAGACTTTCAGACTGCAGTATCACAGAAGAAGGTTATAAAGCTCTGGCTTCAGCTCTGAGATCAAACCCTTCACACCTGATAGAGCTGGATCTCAGAGGAAATGATCCTGGACAATCAGGAGTGAAGGAGCTCAGTGGTTTACTAAAGGATCAGAAGTGTTCACTGAAAACACTGAGGTAAGTGCTATTAAAATAATAACGTTCAATAGTCCTAAAAGCATTTTGTCAAAAAAAAGAAGCATTTTACTGTAAAAAAAAAAAAAAAGCATTTTACTGTCAAAAAACAATTATAAAAGCTTTGAAATGACTGAAGTCTTTTTCACAACATTGTGAGCATATATCACTATAGCAGGTTAGTTAGGGACGTGCGCTTTGACTAATTTGACAGTCATTTAAATGGAAGGTTTGTAACCGACTCGACTAGTCTAAAGTAAGAAACCCCCCTAAAGACTTGTGCGTACATATGATCCATTTGAAACAATGAATCAAACAGTCAAATCCCATAATTAATGCATAAATATGCAGTACGCTTGCCTTGCGTTATGACTTTTCTGAAGCCTTCTCCCTCAACAAAACTGAGTGTGAACATGTCTGTTGCTGTCGTCACAGAGATAAGATATTTTTTTCAGAGATGAACTAAATGACGTGATGGGCATTTGATTGCTTTGGCTATCACACCGATGTGCATATGTTGAATATGTTTACACATGGCTCCAGTGGAATTATGCCAGTTTGATGCGGCACAGCTTTCATAAAACTTTTTTTCCCCCATAAAACTTTTTTTTAAATTAAAAATTCTCCCACGCCTTGCTTGTCTTTCGAGCGGCCATTTCTGAGCTCGCCTCGAGTGACAGGAAGTAAACGCATGGGAGATCTGAGGTCAAATTAAAAGAGTACATCTTAAGGTATTATTTTCCCCAGTGTTTTATTTTAATGTGTTATTTAAAATGCCTTTAAATATAAATGTAACAAAGTGCAGGGCTCAGGGAAGAAGGGGGAACCGGTGAACTGTAAACTTAAGTTTTATTGACAAATAAATAAAACAAAAGTAAACGTCAGGTGCATCATGGCCGACTGCTGCACATACATAAACAACACGCAACTTAAATGTCCCAGGCCTGGTCCTCTCTCGTCCCACACTATCTTTACTCCTTTTATCCTTCCAGAGCTCCTGGGACGCGAGCACCGTATTCACCTGCTCTGCTCGTCACAGAAACATTAAAACGACAGTAATTTGAACCTTTAAAATCTTGTGTATTTTCTTTTTCTTTGTGTAATCGACTATTGTTTTCAGTGTCGACTAGTAGCAGCTGTACCGTTTAGTTGACTAGTCTTGCACATCATTAGTAGCAGGTAATGTCAGCGTACTTCTCCTTTGTCCAGGTTGTTACAGAGTCCTGATGCAGGTGACGCCTGTAAATATCTGCAGAAAAAAATTCTTTGCTTTAAAAACCCATTACTCCTGAGAGAACTGAATCTGAGTGAACGTAAACTAAGAAACCTACGAGTGAATCAGATCGCTGCTCTACTGCAGGATAAACACTGTAAACTCAACACACTGATGTGAGTATTGTGTTTATATGTTATTGTAGATTTAAAGCATCTTAAATACATTTGGTGACAAAAACATGTTGGCGTCAAGTACTTTGTGTTTGTAAATTCTCCCTCTTCTGTTCATCATTTTAGGCTGCGTGAGTGTGGTCTAACAGAGGAAAGCTGTTCAGCTCTCGCTACAGTCCTGAGATCAAACTCCAGTCTGAAAGAGCTTGACATCAGCAACAATAATCTGCAGGATTCAGGAGTGAAGAAACTCCAGAACGGATTAGAAAATACAAACTGCACACTGGAGAGACTCAGGTGAGATTGTTTGTTCAAGTAACATTTCTTTTGTCAAGTTTAAAGGGGCTGTGAACTGAGAAATAATTTTTTTCTTGATCTTTTGAGAGTAATGTCGCAACATACAAGTGTGAATAACAATGTTTGTGTCACTATTGCTTTGTCTGTTACAGAAGGTTTGATATGTTCTGAGTATGTTTGTAGCACTGCAGTCAACCTGCGCAGTCAAACATTATACAATTTAAAAAAATGCTGTAAAGTAATACTGTAGTGCAGCGGTTTTCAATAGGTGAGGCGCGCCTCCCCTGGGAGGCGCCAACGAGCCACAGGGGAGGCGCGACATATGAAGAAAAAATAAAAATAAACCATATACTCGCGTCGCGGTACAAACGAATGGACTGATTACTGACAAGTAGTAATGCTGACAGATTAAGCAATGGCTCCTTCTGGCTCAACGTGTGCCATTGTCAGGTGCACAAACAACACTCGAAAACTCAGTGGTGGAATGTAACGAAGTAAAAATACTTTGTTACTTTACATGAGTACATTTTTCACGTATCTGTAGGCTACTTTACTTAAGTAGAATCAATAGTGCATATTTTTTACTTTTACTTCGTTACTTTTTGCAGCAATTATTATACTTTCTACTCCACTACATTTCTACAACGTTTCGTTACATTTTCTGATCAGTTTTTCTTTTTCCCCTTGCCAAAACAGGGATTGAAAAAAACCTCCATGTTTTCGGTGCTGACGCGTTCATGTAACATGCAACTGTGGCGCTGCCAATAAAGCTGTTACAAAGAACCGGCAAAAGTAATGATTATGAATATGTAAAATATAACAAGGAGACATTTTAATTGATGCTGACGCGCGATCTTTGCAGTGAACGCGCCAGAGAGAAATGCACATTTCATACGGATTACATGCAGAAAACAGTCTGTTTTCTTTCGTTTTGAATTGTTCTGTTTAAAAGTACACATTTCAAGTTTTATATATATATATATATATATATATATATATATATATATATACATCTCAGGTCTGTGAGGCAAGTACAGACCTGAGTTTCGGTTCATGAGTTTCACCAGTTCACGCGCCCGCGCCTCCGTGTCCTGATCTATTTTCTGCTATATTTACTTATTTATTAAATCCATGAAACATGAATGAAATATTGATTAAAATTAAGATACAATTAATACGAAACGAAATTCACTTTAAAGAAGGGCTTTTGAGGTCTCTGTGAACGTTTTAAAGCAGTATTTTAGTGCCGCTTTCAGAGCGCTCACGTGCGTAACGGAGAACTGACACGTCCGTAACATTGTTTTTTCCTCATAAATGTGAACACAAAAATGAAATGAATATGATATGTTCTGTGATATGTTCTTCATCCGGTGGGTATTACTTTTGGTTTGCACAGTGAAATTCACAGAATTACAAAAAAATATTTTGCCACCTAATAGTTAAAGATTTTTTTTGTGTCACGTCCGTTACGGATTTATATTTCCCTCATATTAAAATATAAAACGCATGTGTCTTGTAACGTAAATGCCTCTGGGTTAATGCGAATTAGCTCAAGGATATAGGGAATTTTAGGTATATTAATATTTATGACTCATATTCATAATTCATAAATCGCATATGCATTTACTTTATCAATTATAGGAAATGCCTCGTTCTGTACTGTCTGATCATTACAGTTAAGAAGAAGTATTCCTGTTTACAAAACTCCAAGAAAGTTTATCTTCTGGCCACGAAGACAAAACCCCTTTGGGTTTATAAATTAAAACTACTCAAAGTAGTTTTATAATATAGAGCCTGTAGCTTTATAGATCTTTTGTTTCATTGACTTTATAAAAAGTGGGTTTTCAAACACAGAGAGAGTTAAAAGTATAAATGGGTTTATTAATAAAATGGCACACGCTAGAGATTATAAGCTACAAATATAAACGTACGTAAAAATGCAAACAATAAACAAACAACATATAACCAAACAATAACATAAGTGATCAGAATGAAATGAAGGAAAGAAAGAAAGAAAAGAGAATAAAGAGAAGAGAAAAGCTAGTAATTATTACATACAGAAACCAAAGTTCGCGAGACAACCTGGAAAGCAGTTTTATCAGATAAGGTTACCGTCACTTGCACGTTTGTTCTCTGTTCGGCGCGATGCTGAAACTGGCAGGACAGCGCGGATGGTGTCCTGTTTCTGTTGCGTCTTCAGGTGCCGCGAAGTTTAAAGGCTCACTGGATGTAACATTACCGCGAAAGTTCGTCTTCCGTGCGGAAGAGGTTGCAAAGCTTGGTTGCAAAGACGGCAGGCTTTTACATGACGCGGGCCATGTGTCCCAGAGGCCGAGGCGAGGGCCTGTCCAACCGGAGCAGCGCTGCACGTGGAGAAAGAGGAGGAGGAGGTCAAGCGGGATCGATGAGAGAAGAGTGAGAAGTGGGGGTCTCGTCCTTTTAACAGACATCTGTTTACGCCCTGTTTTGTGACAGAGCGAATCAGCTCTCCTGATATGAAGCGGGAAACAGTCTTCTTTGTGTGAAGAAAAACACGCCCCCTTTTACCATATGTCTTATGAGGGAAAGGATTCATACTTAGAAATATGATATTTCCTGGAACAAATGCATATTATTGTACTTTGCAGTCAAGATTCGTCTCTGTGAGATGGAGAGGATTACAGAGATATCAATTATGACAGGTAAAGATTGGGGAAACATAACGTCACACTTATATGCATAATTACACACAAATAAAGTTTGATTAAACACACAATAAAGTTGTCAGTGTTTCCGTTATGGCAAGGGACGACACTTTGAGAAACATAGGAATACATATCAACATTCAGTGGCTTGTTATGTGGGGGAATATCTGTTTCAAAGTCCAGAGTGTGTGTGTGTGTGTCATGCTGGAATGCCTGCTTTCCTGGGTCGTAAAGTTTTATGGTCTGAGGTAGGGTTACAACAAGACACGACTGAGGAATTCCCTTCAATGAACATTTAGAATTCAAAACTATACTCTAGCAAACCAAACCTCTATCACACGTGCATATAGGAAGGTACACACATTATAAAGAAAAATAACAGATATTTATCTTATTCTCAGTTATACACAAAAGGGTGTTTGTGTGTGTGTGTGTGTGTGTGTATGTGTGTGTGGAATGTCATGAGGCTGTAAAGTCGGGGGAGACCCAGCCAAACTGGCGCTGGCAAATTGGTCCTTGTAGGGTAATTATTAACCAGTTAGGACAAAGGCGCTGTGTTTTGGCGTCACATGATTCCTTAATTTGAAAAGCAGATGCCATTGTCGCTACAGTCTGTAGACTAGTATTTTTCTAATGTCTGGACTTCTTTATTAAGGGAGTATGGATATATAAAACAGTTTCAATTGGTATTTGAGAATTTACATTTCAAGTTTTTACTGCAATTGTCACGACCATAACGCTGGGATTGCCCAATTTTAAAGAATTTATCCAGGTCTGCGTATTGTTAACTTCAAATAAAGGGGTGTGTCGCGATCCTGCCTTCTCACACTCACACCGCGACACAGGTTTGTGGATCCGAGTGTCGCGATTTCGGTTTCATATTGCATATTGTTACAGCCCTAATTATTAGAATATAGATATTAAGAGAATAAATTGTTATGAAAGTACTTTTACTTTTAATACTTAAAGTACATTTAAAATCAGGTACTTTTTACTTAAGTAGGGTTTTCACTTTTACTAAAGTAAATATGTCTCTGGTTATTTGTACTTTTACTTAGAGATTCAGTACTTCCTCCACCACTGTGCGCGTGTCAATGTATAAACAACCCGCACCCGACCGACGTTTTCAACTAACCTGCCCGCAACTCGGACCGCAAAAAAAGAAAAAGAAAATATTGTACCCGACCCGCTTCCTGACCCGCATTTTTTAAAAGTAGTAAATGCTCATCGTTGCGTCATTGGGCCATAGACGTAGGAACTAGGGGGGGAATATATGTTGAATATTTTCGTTTAAAAGTAGACATTTCAAGCTTTCTGTAATAGATAGCCTATATTTCTCAAATCTGTGAGGCACAAGCTGAGTTTCGGCGCCCTCCAGTTCACATGCAATGCAAGTGATCGTGCCTGCATCTTATTACATTGTCTGCTATATATTTGCTTCTTATTTATTAAATACGGGCAATTTATTGATAAAACATTGATCAAAATTAAGATACAATTTATACAAAACGAAAATCTTTTAAAAAGAGTTTTATATAAAACAAAACTTAATGAAGTCGTCAAAATCATGTTTTACCAAAAACAGCGCCGTTGCTAGGAGGGCGCCAGCGCCTCTGCCTTTCAGCGCCTCTGCCTCGCGAGTGGATGACAGCCCTGAAGACGCCTAGCAATGATATACCTTTAGTGGTAGTATACCTTTAGTTAAGTTATACCTTAAGAGTCTTCATAGCGCGCTATGAGACAATGTTATCGGAAAATGCAGCCCAGGTATGATGCGTATGATGCGTAATGGAGATTCCATTCCAAGAAGCATCGTATCGTGTCGCGCTACGTATAGCGAAGGCAGGCAAACCCCATAACATCGGCGAAACATTGCTACTCCCTGCAGCTAGAGATATGTGTTCAGTAATGCTGGGAGAAGCAGCTGCTGCTAAACTTGACGCGATCCCTATTTCTGACAATACCATCCAGTGACGAATATCAGACATGGCTTGTGATGTCAAAGAGCAGGTCCTGGACTGTGTTCGTGAAAAGCCCCTTTCACGCCATTCAGCTGGATGAGTCCACTGACGTCGCACACTGTGCTCAACTGATGGTCTACGTTCGCTTTATCAAAGACCTCAGTGTGCAGGAAGAATTTTTTTTTGCGTTCCTCTACCTGCCCGCACAACAGCTGACGAACTTTTGCAAGATATTTTGAAGAATGTCAGTAACCAAACAGTTAACTGGTCCCATTGACCTCCATAGTATTTTATTTTTTTTCTTACTGTGGAGGTCAATGGGACCAGTTAACTGTTTGGTTTGTTAATCATTATCATATCAAAATATCTTGCTTTGTGTCCAGCAGAAGAAAGAAATTCATACAGGTTTGAAACAACTTGAGGGTGAGTAAATGATGATAGAATTTTCATTTTAAAGTGAACTATCCCTTTAAGGCCCAGACACAAGTTTCACACTTTTAACATTTACACGTTAAGCATGTTTTGTTGACTTATGGTTAGGCCTACTGATGTTCTGTGATTTTTAAAAATAGCCTCAATTAGGCCTGCATAAAAGTTGGAAGTTATTTGCTGTTGCAAAGAATCATTTATGAATGCACTTCTTAAAAAAAAAAAAAAATTGGAAATAAAATACAATATTAAAAAATATTTACATTTTATCAGTTGTTACTGAAACTCATCATTGCCTGGAACACACAGAAGATGGCATTTACTGCCGAGGCGTGTGTGTGTCACTATTGCGGACCGGATTTTGGGGAAGGGGGGGCTCGGCTGTCCTTACCTACTCTAAGGGGAGGCTCACATTCACCCAATTTGAAAACCCCTGCTGTAGTGAATTCTTTTTTGCAGTGATATTAATTGTAAAATAAATCCTATTATAAATAAATGTCCTATCTGTAGACTTTCAGACTGCAGTATCACAGAAGAAGGTTATAAAGCTCTGGCTTCAGCTCTGAGATCAAACCCTTCACACCTGATAGAGCTGGATCTCAGAGGAAATGATCCTGGACAATCAGGAGTGAAGGAGCTTGATGATTTACTACAGGATCTGAAGTGTCAACTCAAGACACTGAGGTGAGACGTGATGAAATAATATAACAAATTATATGCGGATGAATTATTCATAGAAACATTATTTCACTAACTTTTATGCAACAACAAATTGTGCAGGTTATTTTATAAAAATTATTTCAAGGTAAATGAAACAAACTGATTACACTAAAGGCCAATTTATACTTCTGCGTCGGGTGCGCGTAGTAGGTACGGCGTAGCATACGCATAGACGCGTATCATACGTCGTACCCTTCGCCGTACCCTGACGCGCACCTCCTCAAAAATGTAACTACGCGTCGCAGCGACGCGGACCGCAAGATCTGTGATTGGTCGGCTTGGTAGCATCGCATTTCCTCCTACACATTTCCGGCGTGTTCTTCTGCACCGCCCGTCATTTTTAAATTCGGTTCAACCGTCAACAGGTTCACAGGTCGTACATCTCCTCCGACGCCTTCTCTCGTTTCTGCCTTTTAGTTTTAGTGATTTCACTAAAGCTGTTTTTCCACCTCGATAAGCTCCAACTCCAACATGATCCACTCTCTTTCAGACGCTAGTAGCCTAAACTCAAAACAGCCGCGAGGAATCTAAACACAGTGGAAAATTAAAACCCGCCCCCGCCAACTAGCGTCTCGGTGGTGTAACTGTAGAGCAACACAGACATAACGCAGAAGTATAAATGCTCACGACGGAGTCACCTACGTGCGTAGCCTACGACGTACACTGCGGCGTACACTCGACGCAGAAGTATAAATTGGCCTTAAGTTTAATTGATTTTAAACCTGTTTCATCTTCCCTTCTGCAGGTTTTTGAGTCCTACTGCAGATGAAGCCTGTCAGTATGTGAGAGGAATTGTGGGTAAAAACCCATTACTCCTGAGAGAGATGAATCTGAGTGAACGTAAACTAAGAAACATACGAGTGAATCAGATCGCTGCTCTACTGCAGGATAAACACTGTAAACTCAACACACTGACGTGAGTATTGTGTTCACTTGTTATTTTAGATTTAAAGCATCTTAAATACATTTGGTGACAAAAACATGTTGGCGTCAAGCACTTTGTGTTTGTAAATTCTTCCTCTTCTGTTCATCATTTTAGGCTGCGTAAGTGTGGTCTAACAGAGAAAAGCTGTTCAGCTCTCGCTACAGTCCTGAGATCAAACTCCAGTCTGAAAGAGCTTGACATCAGCAACAATAATCTGCAGGATTCAGGAGTGAAGAAACTCCAGAACGGATTAGAAAATACAAACTGCACACTGGAGAGACTCAGGTGAGATTGTTTGTTTAAATAACATTTATTTTGTCAAGTTTAAAGGGGCTGTGAACTGAGAAATATTTTTTTTCTTGATCTTTTGAGAGTAATGTCGCAACATACAAGTGTGAATAACAATGTTTGTGTCACTATTGCTTTGTCTGTTACAGAAGGTTTGATTTGTTCTGAGTATTTTTGTAGCACTGCAGTCAACCTGCGCAGTCAAACATTATACAATTTAAAAAAATGCTTTTGACCCCTTTAAAATAATACTGTAGTGAATTATTTTTTGCAGTGATATTAATTGTAAAATAAATTCTATTATAAATGTCCTATCTGTAGACTTTCAGACTGCAGTATCACAGAAGAAGGTTATAAAGCTCTGGCTTCAGCTCTGAGATCAAACCCTTCACACCTGATAGAGCTGGATCTCAGAGGAAATGATCCTGGACAATCAGGAGTGAAGGAGCTCAGTGATTTACTACAGGATCAGAACTGTCAACTCAAGACACTGAGGTGAGACGTGATGAAATAATATAACAAATTATATGCGGGTGAATTATTTTTTATAACTTTTATGCAACAACAAATTGTGCAGGTTATTATATTAAAATTATTTCAAGGTAAATAAAACAAACTGATTACACTAAGTTTAGTTGATTTTAAATCTGTTTCATCTTCCCTTCTGCAGGTTTTTGAGTCATGAAGCAGATGAAGCCTGTCAGTATGTGAGAGGAATTGTGGGTAAAAACCTGTTACTCCTGAGAGAGCTGAATCTGAGTGAACGTAAACTAGGAGACACAAGAGTGAATCAGATCGCTGCTCTACTGAAGGATAAACACTGTAAACTCAACACACTGATGTGAGTATTTTACACGTTTCAAATGTATACTTTGCATAGAAGTATCCCACATTATATTAAGTGTCATCAGCAAATATGTGCTGAAATTTAAATTCATCATTTGATACAGTGCTCTTATTGCAGGAGTGGAGCTTGGCCACCCCGCTCACAGTTGATGTTTCTGTCTCAGTTTTCTTGACAAGAATCTTGTTTATTTAGAAGTAGATCTGTCTCTACTGGTCTCAAACTCAGTTCCTGGAGGGCCACAGCTCTGCACAGTTTTGCTCCAACCATAATCAAACACACCTGATCCAGCTAATCAAGCTCTTCAGCATTACTAGAAGCTTCCAAGCAGATGTCAGTTGGAGCTGAACTGTGCAGGGCTGTGGCCCTACAGGAACTGAGTTTGAGACCATGACAACAACACATGGAAGACATTTCAGAAGTGCCTCAGCAAAGTTCGGTTAGGACAGAAGTGTTAAGTGATCATCGGTTCGGTTAGGACAGAAGGGTTAAGTGCAGTTCGGTTAGGACAGAAGTGATAAGTGTGATTCGGTTAGGACAGAAGTGATAAGTGTGATTCGGTTAGGACAGAAGTGTTAAGTGCGGTTCGGTTAGTACAGAAGTGTTAAGTGCGGTTCAGTTAGGACAGAAGTGTTAAGTGTGGTTCGGTTAGTACAGAAGTGTTAAGTGCGGTTCAGTTAGGACAGAAGTGTTAAGTGATCATCGGTTTGGTTAGGACAGAAGTGTTAAGTGATCATCGGTTCGGTTAGGACAGAAGTGTTAAGTGATCATCGGTTCGGTTAGGACAGAAGTGTTAAGTGCTCATCGGTTCGGTTAGGACAGAAGTGTTAAGTGCGGTTCGGTTAGGACAGAAGTGTTGAGTGCGGTTCGGTTAGGACAGAAGTGTTGAGTGCGGTTCGGTTAGGACAGAAGTGTTAAGTGCGGTTCGGTTAGGACAGAAGTGTTAAGTGATCATCAGTTCGGTTAGGACAGAAGTGTTAAGTGCGGTTCGGTTAGGACAGAAGTGTTAAGTGATCATCAGTTCGGTTAGGACAGAAGTGTTAAGTGCGGTTCGGTTAGGACAGAAGTGTTAAGTGCGGTTCGGTTAGGACAGAAGTGTTAAGTGCGGTCCGGTTAGGACAGAAGTGTTAAGTGATCATCAGTTCGGTTAGGACAGAAGTGTTAAGTGCGGTTCGGTTAGGACAGAAGTGTTAAGTGCGGTTCAGTTAGGACAGAAGTGTTAAGTGTGGTTCGGTTAGTACAGAAGTGTTAAGTGCGGTTCAGTTAGGACAGAAGTGTTAAGTGATCATCGGTTCGGTTAGGACAGAAGTGTTAAGTGATCATCGGTTCGGTTAGGACAGAAGTGTTAAGTGCTCATCGGTTCGGTTAGGACAGAAGTGTTAAGTGCGGTTCGGTTAGGACAGAAGTGTTAAGTGCGGTTCGGTTAGGACAGAAGTGTTGAGTGCGGTTCGGTTAGGACAGAAGTGTTAAGTGCGGTTCGGTTAGGACAGAAGTGTTAAGTGCGGTTCAGTTAGGACAGAAGTGTTAAGTGTGGTTCGGTTAGTACAGAAGTGTTAAGTGCGGTTCAGTTAGGACAGAAGTGTTAAGTGATCATCGGTTTGGTTAGGACAGAAGTGTTAAGTGATCATCGGTTCGGTTAGGACAGAAGTGTTAAGTGATCATCGGTTCGGTTAGGACAGAAGTGTTAAGTGCTCATCGGTTCGGTTAGGACAGAAGTGTTAAGTGCGGTTCGGTTAGGACAGAAGTGTTAAGTGCGGTTCGGTTAGGACAGAAGTGTTAAGTGCGGTTCGGTTAGGACAGAAGTGTTAAGTGCGGTTCAGTTAGGACAGAAGTGTTAAGTGTGGTTCGGTTAGTACAGAAGTGTTAAGTGCGGTTCAGTTAGGACAGAAGTGTTAAGTGATCATCGGTTTGGTTAGGACAGAAGTGTTAAGTGATCATCGGTTCGGTTAGGACAGAAGTGTTAAGTGATCATCGGTTCGGTTAGGACAGAAGTGTTAAGTGCTCATCGGTTCGGTTAGGACAGAAGTGTTAAGTGCGGTTCGGTTAGGACAGAAGTGTTAAGTGCGGTTCGGTTAGGACAGAAGTGTTGAGTGCGGTTCGGTTAGGACAGAAGTGTTGAGTGCGGTTCGGTTAGGACAGAAGTGTTAAGTGCGGTTCGGTTAGGACAGAAGTGTTAAGTGATCATCAGTTCGGTTAGGACAGAAGTGTTAAGTGCGGTTCGGTTAGGACAGAAGTGTTAAGTGCGGTTCGGTTAGGACAGAAGTGTTAAGTGCGGTCCGGTTAGGACAGAAGTGTTAAGTGATCATCAGTTCGGTTAGGACAGAAGTGTTAAGTGCGGTTCGGTTAGGACAGAAGTGTTAAGTGCGGTTCGGTTAGGACAGAAGTGTTAAGTGCGGTCCGGTTAGGACAGAAGTGTTAAGTGATCATCAGTTCGGTTAGGACAGAAGTGTTAAGTGCGGTTCGGTTAGGACAGAAGTGTTAAGTGCGGTTCGGTTAGGACAGAAGTGTTAAGTGCGGTTCGGTTAGGACAGAAGTGTTAAGTGATCATCAGTTCGGTTAGGACAGAAGTGTCAAGTGCGGTTCGGTTAGGACAGAAGTGTTAAGTGCGGTTCGGTTAGGACAGAAGTGTTAAGTGATCATCAGTTCGGTTAGGACAGAAGTGTCAAGTGCGGTTCGGTTAGGACAGAAGTGTTAAGTGATCATCAGTTCGGTTAGGACAGAAGTGTTAAGTGCGGTTCGGTTAGGACAGAAGTGTTAAGTGCGGTTCGGTTAGGACAGAAGTGTTAAGTGCGGTTCGGTTAGGACAGAAGTGTTAAGTGCGGTTCGGTTAGGACAGAAGTGTTAAGTGATCATCAGTTCGGTTAGGACAGAAGTGTTAAGTGATCATCAGTTCGGTTAGGACAGAAGTGTTAAGTGCGGTTCGGTTAGGACAGAAGTGTTAAGTGCGGTTCGGTTAGGACAGAAGTGTTAAGTGATCATCAGTTCGGTTAGGACAGAAGTGTCAAGTGCGGTTCGGTTAGGACAGAAGTGTTAAGTGATCATCAGTTCGGTTAGGACAGAAGTGTTAAGTGCGGTTCGGTTAGGACAGAAGTGTTAAGTGCGGTTCGGTTAGTACAGAAGTGTTAAGTGCGGTTCGGTTAGGACAGAAGTGTTAAGTGCGGTTCGGTTAGGACAGAAGTGTTAAGTGCGGTTCGGTTAGGACAGAAGTGTTAAGTGATCATCAGTTCGGTTAGGACAGAAGTGTTAAGTGCGGTTCGGTTAGGACAGAAGTGTCAAGTGCGGTTCGGTTAGGACAGAAGGGGTTACATCAGCAGTTCATTGATGGTGAAGTTGCAATTCTATGAATCAAATGGAGAGAAGTGCTTTTTATGGGCTTTATCTATCTCTCCTTCCTGCACCTGGATCGTCTCTGAAGTCCATTAGACTGGCTAATGTCAGCAGGAGAAGAAAAGTACATATCGGTGCTAGAGCAGACATCTTGGAGCCTGCTTGGACCTTTGTTGGTTATAGTTTTGAGGGTACTGTGGATTTTTAAATAAAGTTACTATAAAGTTAAAAATACTAAAAAGTTTTATAGTAGTTTGCCATGTTGTCCTGGGTAAATGGTAACATTTCTTAAAGAGGTTGTTCCACATTATTAAGCAGTCCTCATGCAATATGCAGAGGAAGAACGATGTTTCTGAAGATGAAAAGCATGAAATAATGCATTGTCTTACAAAAGGCATGAAAACTATATTTTGGTGAAAACTAAATAGAGATTATCAAAAGATTTGTGAATTTGTCAGCACAAAAGAACTCGGTCAGACAAAGGCTTATTAAGGAATGTTTCTGTAAAACAAATTAATTGTATTAAAAGGCCAGCTATGAAAAAAAATAATCCACCGTTGAGCAGCAAACAGGTGTTTGAAGCTACTGGAGTCTCTGGAGTCTAAATAAACTGAAGAATGTTTCCTGTCTTTTTTTCTCTTCAGGCTGAATAATAACAGTATTACAGCAGAAGGTTGTGCTGCTCTGACTTCAGCGTTTACTTCAAACCCTTCATACCTGATAGAGCTGGATCTGAGTGAGAATAAACTAGGAAACTCTGGAATAAAGGAGATCTGTGTTCTGTTGGAAAATCCTGAATGCATATTGGAGAAAATTAAGTGTGTATTTTCATTTATCTACATTTCTGCGTGATAATGTACTTTTTTTGTGTGTGTGAATGTCCATTTAATTGAAATTACCATTTTTGTACATTGCTATGTTTCTATGAAATTTAAATATTCAAATTAGGCAGATGTTATATTAAGATATCTTTTGCTTATCTGTGGGGTCAGATTTTTGCTAATATTAAAATATAAATATTGGTAAATTTTCACACCAAATTTTCAAATTGCCAAGCATTTAGCAATGCTTTTTTATAATAATAATTATGATTATTAGTATTTTTATGATTTAAATAAAGTCATCTCACTTTATACACATGTTTTGCTTATGTAGTGTAGATCATTAAGTGCTTAACAGCTTCTTTCATACACAGACTCTCAGACTGCAGTATCACAGAAGAAGGTTATAAAGCTCTGGCTTCAGCTCTGAGATCAAACCCTTCACACCTGATAGAGCTGGATCTCAGAGGAAATGATCCTGGACAATCAGGAGTGAAGGAGCTCAGTGATTTACTACAGGATGAACGCTGTACATTAAAGACCATCAGGTGATAAACGAGACAATTATCATAACTATGATTTTAACCAGATATTACACAACACTATACATTAATACTACACTGGACTAGAGGTGCAAAATATATCAGTGGCCGAGATATTATTGGCTGATCACTGGGACAATAGAATTTCCACTATTATTTCCATTAATAAGTAGTAATAAGTATAAGTAGTTTTGCTATATTTGTGTTCAGCATATCATTTCTGATAATGATTCAGTGTATTTGTCTGGCGGTGTCGTGTGTGTTTGGACAAATTTATCATATCACATTATCATTTTCTGTTAGTATTAGATTTGGGCATGTTTTAGTTTTGATCAGCTACTGTAATTATAGATATTCTGTTTTATGTGTTCTGTTTATGTATAAAGAAGTAATGAGTAAAAACAATGAAAATACATTTCTATATTTTCTCTCACTGGTGTTTGCTTGTACATGAAAATGGCATATTGTTTGTGTTCTGTATGTTTATGTATATTTATGGTCATTTCATGCTGTAAATTTCATTTGGGTTTAATTCATTGATACAAATACTTGTAGTAAATCATTCTACTCTGTTTAGTGACTCATTCAGGATGAAGCTGCAAAAGGCATAACATTGGAATAGTATCTGATTTGTAATTCTACTTCCTGTAGGCTTCTGAAAAGTGATGCTGCACAGGAAGTGTGTGAGTATCTCACTAAAGTTCTGGGTAAAAGTCCATTATTACTGACAGAACTGGATCTGAGTGAAGATAAATTAGGATATCTGGATGGAGAGAAGCTCTCTGCTCTTCTGATGGACTCTCATTGCAAAGTGGAGAAAATCAAGTGAGTCAACATGATTTATACATTATAACTTCTCTGTTAATTGATTGTAAATGACTGTCAGTCACTTGTGTGAGCAGATATGAAGAGCTGTTGATCTGATGTGTGTGTTAAATATGTACTGAATAATAAATTATGCTGTTTTTATGTTCAGGCTGAATAATTGTGAGCTGACAGAGAAAAGCTGTTCAGTTCTAGCTACTGTTCTCTCCTCTAAAACCATCCTGAAAGAGCTGAACCTGAACAACAGCCGTCTGCTGGACTCAGGAGTCAAAGAGATCTGTGAGGGACTGAAGAAGCCTGTGTGTGAGCTGAAGATACTCAAGTGAGTACATTTCACCATCAGATACACTCAAACCCACAACACTTGCTTATCAGTTGTATATATTTGAGTCCACTCACCTTCAGAAGTGAGGAAAAATCTAAGAATAGTTTTTTGATTTTGTTTTGTAGTAATAAAATAGGAACAAATAAATAGCAAACGGTGGCACAATACAATAGAATGAAAAGACAAGTGAAACAAACACGGCTTTATGTTTTTCAGGTGCTAATGCTTACAACTAAAGTTTCAAAAGTTATTGAGTCAAGAGCAGTGAGGGGTTTTTCTCTTTGTCTTTTGTTCTTTGATTAAAATGATAGCAGTAGGTTGATTAGGCTGCTGTCTCTTTAGGCTGCTGTCGCTCAGATGACATTCTTCTCAGATTAGCTGCGCCGTCTTATTTGATAGGTGTCAGCGGGTGCAATACAGCCACCTGAGAGGTCAACCAGGTACTGGTGCTGGAGTATTTACGTGTCATGTTATCATAAGAGTCCTGTTCATTTTAAACATCGTGGTTATCGCCAATACCGGAATATTGTCACACTCTAAATTAACACAATGTCGATATTTCATTGCTTTGAATGTCACGATTATCGTCAACACCGGTATATTGCGACACCCCTACTGTCACTTAAAGGGGTGGTTGATTATGATTTCACTTTACTAACTTTAGTTAGTGTGTAATGTTGCTGTTTGATCATAAACAACATCTGCAAAGTTACAACGCTCAAAGTTCAAAGCAAAGGGAGATATTTGCTTTTAAAGAAATCACTTTTTAAGGACTACAACAAACGGCTGGTAGAGACTACACCACATTCCTCCCGGGTTAGTGACATCACCAACCCTAGAATTTACATAAACCCACCCCCGGGAACGCGATTTATAGATTATCATGACAGAATATGCTAATAAATGACAAGAAGATAGTTAACTCCACATCAGCAATATAAATTCATCAACTTACCAGAAATTATGCTAATAATTCAGAAATGTCCTGTTGCTTCTACATGTTGTCACTTCTTCTTGAGTCTCTCCATCATTGTCTGACTCTGATTTGAACATAAAAGGCTAAAGGTTTTAGAAATGTTCGGTGCATGTCTGTTTGAGGTAATCGAAGCTGCTAAGAACGAGCTGTTGTACCTCCGCCCTCGGTGCCGGGAGCAGCAGCTCATGGAGCAGCTCAGCAGCAGAGTGTGCACATACACACTCTGGGGACATCAGAAAATTATTTTACATCTTGTGAAAAGGGCATTATACCACCCCTTTAAGAATGAATACTAATCCAATATACTGTTACTGTCACATTCACCGTCTGTCATCGTCTTGTCAGCACTACACTACCCAGAATCCTTTGCCTTCATCACTTTCACCTGCACATCGTCATCATCATCCTCATCACCTGTGATCACCCTCATCATCATCATCACCGTCACCTGTTGTCTTTGTGATTATCTGTGTATTTAAGTTCCCCTCTCACTCCTTTTCATGTCGGTTATTGTTTGTGCACTAGCACTCTGTTTGTTTGGATATTTACTTGTGAGAATTAAACCTTTGTTATTATTTGTATCTTCGTGTTTGCCTTCTTCATCTACCTGGAAACGTGACAGAATAACCGACCACAAATATGGAGGAACGCATCCAGTTCATCAATCTGGCTCAGGGGAACCACGATATCTTGGACTTCTCTAGAAAGTTTTTTCATCTCGCCCTCAGCAGTTCCCTGGAGGATGAAGCCCTCAGCACCCTGTTCCGGATCGGGATCACATTCCATCGCCCCCTCGACCTCCCAGACACCACCGGACTATCTTGGAGAGCGACTGTGTTCCGGTGTCTGGTGAGTGTTGCATCCCGGTCCGGAACGCCACCGTCTCCAGCCATCTTCGCCACGCCATCCATCCTCATCCATAGTCCAGCCGAGCCTGCACTTCACAGCGGTACGCCAGTCCAGCCGAGCCTGCACTTAATGCCAGTCCAGCCGAGCCCGCACTTCACGCCAGAGCTGCCGAGACCAAGGCAGTATGCATTGTGCCCGCCGCCCCTGAGACTATAAGCGTCATGCCTGCCGCGCCTGTGACTGACAGCGTCGTGCCCGCCAAGCCAGAGACTGTCCGCCCAGTGTCTCCTGTTCCTGTCCTCAGCCAGAGTCCGGACGAGAAGGACTTAATTGACCTTTTTTCAGAGCTTCCTTCACCGCTGGTCCCGTCCAGCCCAAAGCCCTCTTCGCAGCCGGTCCTGTCCAGCTCAGAGCCCTCTTCATCGCTGGTCCTGTCCAGCTCAGAGCCCTCTTCATCGCTGGTCCCGCCCAGCTCAAAGCCCTCTTCGCCGCTGGTTCCGCCCAGCCCAATTCGCTGGTCCCGTCCAGCACAGAACCTTCACCGCTGGTTCCATCCAGCACAGAACCTTCACCGCTGGTCCCGTCCAGCACAGAGCCTTCACCGCTGGTCCCGTCCAGCACAGAGCCTTCACCGCTGGTCCCGTCCAGCACAGAGCCTTCACCGCTGGTCCTGCCCAGCTCAAAGCCCTCTTCATCGCTGGTCCTGTCCAGCTCAAAGCCCTCTTCGCCTCTGGTTCCGTCCAGCACAGAGCCTTCACCGCTGGTCCCGTCCAGCACAGAGCCTTCACCGCTGGTCCTGCCCAGCTCAAAGCCCTCTTCATCACTGGTCCTGTCCAGCTCAAAGCCCTCTTCGCCGCTGGTCTCGTCCAGCCCTGACCCGCCTTCGCCGCCTGTCTCATCCAGCCCAGACCCGTCTTCGCCGCTGGTCTCGCCGAAGGGTCCTCTCCGCCATGGCCACCCGAAGGGCCTTCTCCGCCATGGCCACCCGAAGGGTCCTCTCCGCCATGGCCACCCGAAGGGTCCTCTCCGCCATGGCCACCCGAAGGGTCCTCTCCGCCATGGCCACCCGAAGGGTCTTCTCCGCCGTGGCCCCCTGCTCAGCCTGCACCGCCATGGCCGCCCGAAGGGTCGTCTCCGCCAGGGTCACCGTCACAGCCTTCTCCGTCATGGCCACCGCCTCAACCTTCTCCACCTGGACCGCCCGAGGGGTGGTCTCCTACTCCGCCATGGCCCCTGGACCAGTCTGCTCCGCCTTGGCCGTCCGGACCATCCTGGAGTCCGTCCATCTTCACCCGGTTCACCTCCCCGTTACGGATTCCAGGATGCCCACCCCCCCTCCTGTGTTCTGCCATCTGCGGCGCGGGTCGCGCCTAGTGGGAGGGGGGAGTAATATCACATTCACCGTCTGTCATCGTCTTGTCAGCACTACACTACCCAGAATCCTTTGCCTTCATCACTTTCACCTGCACATCGTCATCATCATCCTCATCACCTGTGATCACCCTCATCATCATCATCACAGTCACCTGTTGTCTTTGTGATTATCTGTGTATTTAAGTTCCCCTCTCACTCCTTTTCATGTTGGTTATTGTTTGTGTAGTTAGCACTCTGTTTGTGCACTAGCACTCTTTTTGTGCACTAGCACACTGTTCGTTTGGATATTTACTTGTGAGAATTAAACCTTTGTTATTATTTGTATCTTCGTGTTTGCCTTCTTCATCTACCTGGAAACGTGACAGTTACACAACATGCCTTTTTTCTCAACTATTTACAGTTCAAAACTGACTGTTTTTACAGCAGTGTTTATTTTAGTTCTTGTGTTCATTCTAAGTTTCATGTTTTCTAGACTTTCAGACTGTAGTATCTCAGAAGAAGGTTGTAAAGCTCTGGCTTCAGCTCTGAGATCAAACCCTTCACACCTGATAGAGCTGGATCTCACAGGAAATGATCCTGGACAATTGGGAGTGGAACACCTCATTAATGTACAAAAGAATTTTTGCCGTTCACTGAAAACACTGAGGTGAGTGTTTTCTACAAATTAAGATTTTATCTGAAAGTGAATTAAACCATCAAACTATATTTCTGCACTTACTTGCATCAATATTATTTTACCACATCTGTGCCGTGCACAGTTGTGAAATATCAGTGTACTCTATTTGTTTCTAGGATATTACAAAGTCCTGCTGCAGATAAAGCCTGTCAGTATGTGAGAGGAATTGTGGGTAAAAACCCATTGCTCCTGAGTGAGCTGAATCTGAGTGGACATGAACTAGGAGACACACGAGTGAATCAGATCGCTGCTCTACTGCAGGATAAACTCTGTGAAATCAACACACTCATGTGAGTATTGTGTTTACTTGTTATTGTACATTTAAAGTGTCTCAAAGAAATCAGATGACCAAAACACTGTAAGGCAGGGGTGTCAAACATACGGCCTACAGATTTGTCTGATCCGGCCCGCGGGATGATTTGAACAATGAAAAAAATAGAGATGCTCTGCTCCACTGACTATAAATCTAAAAAAAATTATTTACTTTTATTTTGGCCGATCTCTATTCCGGACCTGCAAAAAACAGCTTGTGTATGTTTTACACAATAAAAATACAAAAGAAAGTATTTGAAAAAAAAGTAATTCGGCCCATCTGGCCCTTAACCTAAAACTAGTTTGACACCCCTGCTCTAAGTGCTTTTGCACCCGGGTAGTTATAGGAACTCAGTTATAGGAACTAGTCACCAGGCCGGTCCCCTGAGAATAAATATTCCCCTGGGGTAATTTTCCTGTTTGCATGCACACCACCAGGTGGAACTCAGTGATGTAAGCTTGCCGTAAGTATATGTAAACTGTGTTTACACATCTTTTAAAAATATTGAGTGTCTGTGTTTCTCATGTATTCAGCCAGTCAGCGTACACTTACGTCACTTTAGTACCTATAGTGCTGGTTTAGACCCTACTCTGAAGTAGGAGCTAATTTAGTTCCCCTTAAAAGGAGTTCCTATAACTAAAATCATTCCTAGTTCCTGCAATGCAAACACACCAAAAAGCAAGTACTTCTGCCAATCCACCTTTTTCCGGAATTGTTCCTTCCATTTTTTTCTAGTCAAATTAGCGTACTTTCCGAGCTGATAATGTAACATTAAACCCTATTAAATTTATTTAAAAAAGTCTGTGTTGCCATGTATCTGAACAAGATGTCCAGGACCTCTGGCAGAAAATTAGGCCCACAGCATTAAAGATACAGCAGAGTATTTCATTTTACACATGGGGTACTTTTTTATCCCTGTGTGCACCAAACCCATCTTAAGTGTTTGCTGCCAAAAAAGCTAATGTTTTTGTTTCATCTGACCATAGAACATTTGAAAAGTAACTGACACTACTGGTGTAACGGGGCGAACAAGATGTGAGGCGTGCGGATCCATGTGCAAGCTTTTATTTATAAACATAGTTAACAAGCAAGGATCAGACAACGGTAAACAGGTATGGTACAGGCAAGACACGAGAGATCCTAGAGCAAGCGTGGGTCTACGATCGGTGAACAATATCCAACAGGGCAAGGCAGAGAGATAATCCAGGTACACAAGCAATGGTCCAAACGAGGGGCAAACAGAGTCCAAAGGGCAAGGCAAAGGGTTAATCCTGCAAATACAGGCAGATATCCAAACACAAGAAAACAGGCAAGGCAAGACTTAAAACAACTGAGTGGGCTCCGTAGAATAGCTATCGCTAGGATTAGAGCCCGACCGATATGGATTTTTGGGGGCCGATGCCGATATTAACTCGAAAAGAGCCGATTTATAAGCCGATATTTAGATTTTGAAAATAAACTGGATATTAGACCCATTTCCTATAAACTGCACTTACACAACATTTAATAGCAAAATATCTGCCTGTTCGATGTATGTGGGCTGTATAAATACAAACTTAAGATATGAAACGTAAAGTCCTTTGAACAAAAAAACAACAACAACAACCAAATCAAAGTTACCAGTTTTAAAAGACTTGGTTCATAAATATAACTTTGAATAGGACTGGAGACAAATTCTGTTAAGTTCTGATAAATAACAACAACAACAATCTCTCTCTCTCTCTCTCTCTCTCTCTCTCTCTCTCTCTCTCTCTCTCTCTCTCTCTCTCTCTCTCTCTCTCTGCGTCTTATGCATAGGTCTCACGAACGCACGCACCTCTCTCTCTCTCTCTCTCTCTCTCTCTCTCTCTCTCTCTCTCTCTCCCTCTGCGTCTCGTGCGCGCACCCCTCTCTCTCTCGCTCATTCTGCGTCTCGTGCGCACCTCTCTCTCTCTCTCTCTCTCTCTCTCTCTCTCTCTCTCTCTCTCTCTCTCTCTCGCTCTCTCTCTCTCGCTCGCTCTGCGTCTCAAATTGTAAAAAAAACAAAAAAAAACATTATTATTAGCCTACAACTAAATTGTTGTCATTAAATAAGAAAACTAAATAATTGTGTAGATGATTTGCTTTGTGTAACCCGACATCAGACATTAGGCCGAAGTATTTTTTGCACACAGTGCCGCGACCAATTCTGTTTCCTCACTCCTTTATGACTGCCTGCACATTCACTGTCCTCGCGATAAAATTAGCTTATCAATGCATATCTAAATTCGCGCCTTTCTGTATCTTTGAAAAAAGAAACAAAAAAGATGCCGCAGCCAATGAGCAGCCGGCGGGGGCTGGCTGCAGGACGACTCAATCTCCACGGACAGTTTTTAATATTTTATCAGACAATATCTACTCAATATTTTGCTTAAGTGTAATTTTCGGGACAATTAAGGCCGGATTCGGGACAACAGCTCAGATTTCGGGACTGTCCCAAATTTTTCGGGACTTCTGGTCACCCTACCATGAACTCACTTAAAGCTATAGTAGGTAATCCTGTTCCGAAACACTTTTTTTTTATACTGGGTGAAATGGTCCTTCCATCCTGAGAGTAGTCAATACATTATGTGTTCAGAAAAAGGAATGAAAACAATCAGACCTCTGTAGCAGCTGCAGGACAGTAAAAACTCTGACCAATCACTGCCATTCGGTGCGAATGTAAAGAACCAATCAGATGCCTTCAGAGCCAGGAGGAGTGTCTTAGCAGTGTCAATCAAGTTCGCGTACGCGCTGATCGCCCCTCTCTTGCACAGCGCGTACCGTCATTCAAAATCAAGATTGCCGGTGTGCCGAGCAGCTGTGCTAATGGCGGACAAACAACCAAAACTGCCAATTTCTCGAGTGGAACCTGCTCATACAACAAAGACAGGTAAACGGAAAAAGACCGATGACGATAAACAAGCCCGTCGGAGCCCATTGACTCAGTGTTAAAACTCTAGCCGCATAACATACAGATAAAATGTCACGCACTGTGCAAAGCAACAATTGAAACCTGCTAACCTTATATCTAGCGACCTTATCCGTCGTCATCGGTGACCCTGCATGTTTACTAGCCTGCGCGTTCACGGCAGGCTCCGCTGTGGGGGGAACTTTACATAACTAAATACATGTTTAACAGCTAGTAGGCCTAACGTTATATGTTATGAATCTTACACGAAATTCATCTTCATCACAGTGCAACTAATGGAAATGGAAAAACGTGTATCAATGCAACCTGTTTTTAACTTTGCCTTATAGTTATAACTAGCTCGTTAGCGAATCAAAAAATATATATTTTAAACTTTACCAATATCGATATGATAGCTTGATAGTGAGTAGGCTACTAAAATACATCTTATTTGTTTATATTCATAATGATAAAGTTAGATTTTTTTATTACATGGGATTCTGACATGATGCTTCATGCACTGCGCTCCTTCCTCTCCGCTCGTCTCAGGTAAATAATGCGTCTTCCAGCTCAGCTGTCGGAGTCGCGTGTTCATGTGTTTTGGGGGCGTGGCTTTGGAAGGACCCCAGAAGGGAGAGGGTGGACTGAATGGAAATAATGAGCTGTCTTTAAAACAGTCGTTAGAGGTCTACATACACTCGATTTTTATACTTTCTTTTTCAGAATACTTACATTTTAATTATGTATTGATATATACATAAAGTTTAAACAAATTTGAAAAATAAGTTTTTTAGACCATTCTTACCTACCCCAGCTTTAACCGTTGTTCTCTCTGCCTGACTCTGGCTGGATCAGCAGGCTGCAGGATATGTGGCGCGTTATACACGAGTGTTGTCAACTGCGACGTTGTAGAGCGCCCTCTGGTCGACAAACTATACAACGCAAACACTCATGACATGGTTGAAGGCTGTTTCGTCCGTTTTTTTTTTTTTTATATTAATTTATCGGCCATTATAAATGCCGACACCGATAGATTGGAAAATGCCTAATATCGGTCGGGCTCTAGCTAGGATATGCACTATACAATACTCGGCGATCACAGAGAGAAAGTCCAAGGCTTATAAAGAGTGTGTGATTGGGTGATAGTGATTGTGAGAGAGTTCTCAGCTGTGAGCGTGATTAGTGTAATCAGCTGTGTGTGTTGTCCGTGCAATGGATGATGGGAAATGCAGTCCAGTGTGGTGTGAGAGTCAATATGATGGAGAAGCGACCTCTGGTGGCTATCGGGCGGAAGGCCACAAACCGGATTCGTGACAACTGGAACTTCAAACGGGATGGGTTCTATGGTGCCAGGGATAAAAAAGTAGCCCATGTGTAAAATTAAATACTCTGCTGTATCTTTAATGCTGTGGGCCTAATTTTCTGCCAGAGGTCCTGGACATCGATCGTGTTCAGATACATGGCATCACGGATTCGATCAAATACCAATAGATAAAAAATCTAAACCTGACAGCCTGTGCTAGAAATCTTATAACGGAGAACAGGATGGAGAGATTCTGTATGGAGGAATGGTCTCTGATCTCTTGTCAGGTGTTCTCCAAACTCATCAGGCATTATAGAAGAAAACTCAGAGAGCTGGTATCTTGGAAAAAAGAGGTTGCAAAAAGCATTTAATAAAAGGGGGCAAACAATTGTTCCCAACGTGTTTTGGAGAAAAACATTTATTTCATAATGTGATTTTTTTTTTTTTTTTTTTTTTTTTTTTTTTTTTTACTTTCAATTATTTTACTTCAATGAAAGGTTAGATTTTTGCAAATTTTTTAAATAAAATATCAAAAGGATTAAAAATGCAGATTTATTTTTTACAGCCATATTTGATCATATTTACCAAGGGGGCAAACACTTTTTCACACCACTGTATATGTAGCCGCTCTGGAGAAAACAGTGATGTCATAGTCCAGCTCAGTTCAGTTCTCATATAATGGTGTCAATGCAGACAGATCAATAATATTGTTGAATATTAAGGGTCCCCAACTAATAAAGCCAAAAGCCAAAGGTGACAGAGTTAGGGTGAAGAGTTACTGTACAATCAACTGATTTTAAGGCATGAAGAAAGTATTTTCATAGGACAAAAAATGTTTCAGTATGTCATGTTGATTATCAAAGATGGGATTTAAGGGATACAGTTATTGGCTACAAAGGGACTTAATATGCTGGCTTGATGTTTATTACAAACTTGGTTTATTAAAAATTGTAAATAAATGTACATTAAATGTTGACATTTAATGTACTTTTATTTACAATGTCAGAAGTCAGAAAGAGCTTTATTGCCAAGCATGTTTGCACACACAAGCAATTTGCTTTGGTGACAGAGGAAGCTTTCAGTTCACAGAGACAACAGCAGGACACAAATAGTAAAATACAAAATATATAATAAAGATATGTGAAAGACACGCATATGTATATACTGTATATAACAAAATAAACAAACAGACCATCTGTATGTACAGGTGTGCAATATACAACAGAAGATTGTAATTTACACTGAGTGTAATAATGTTGCTTATTAGTTACGAACTAATTACAGATGCTGTAATAATTAAATCTTCTCTTTATGGAGATGATGATGAAAGATAAATTACATCAAACTAAAATTTCTCACAAAATCTGACCAGTTGTCCCAAATTATAAATCATTATAAGCTTACTGTCGTGAATTGGGTAAGGTTTTTCTTTTTTTTAAACCAAAAATCTTCTGTACTGCAGCTTTAAGTACAAATTTTATTAGTAATGTTATTTGTAGTTAGTAAACTATTAGTATATGTTATAAACGTTATTAGTAAAGTAAACCAAATTGACTTTAACTTTGATTTCTTCATTATTTTCTTCATTTTTCTCACGTTAAAAAAATGAATATAGTCTATTTAATTATATTTCTAATAAATTTGTTGATTCAGTTTTTCAATCGGTTTTTATATTGAACCTTAATGTACATTTATAACTCTCAGACGTTTTGAAGATGTTTTAATTATTACCTGAGTTATAACTAGTTTCCTTCTAGTTATACTCCTCTCATGATTCATGGTTCTGTAATTAAGTTTCCATGTATTTGTTGTATTATATTGTATGACACTTACTCATGGTGAATTTACATGTATTTGAGCCATTGTTGTTTCTCTTTGTCCTCAGTCTGTGTGGATGCAGTATCACAGTGAGACAGTGCTATCTCCTGACTGAAGGAATGTCTTTCAATCTTTCACATCTGAGAGAGCTGGACTTCAGTGGGAATCAAATAGAAAACAAAGGACTGGAGATCTTGTGTGACTTACTGAAGCGTTCACAGTGTAAACTGGAGATATTGAGGTCAGTAACGTTCACATACAAGAATCAAAATGCTTAAAATCACTTCTACATAAAACAATTTAACCAAATCACTTTCACTCAATATCTCATGAAGAGCCTGAGTTTACATTATTTTATGGAAAATAATTTTCCTTAGTGATCTGATGAAAGCAGGGTCTTAAATTGACACCCACCAAGTACCAAGCGCAGGTCAGTTCTGGCTATAGTATCAGCCCGGTGGCAGGTGATGATTTCATAATCCATTAGCTTTATACTGTATGTGCACTGTGGCTCAATGACCCTCTGTCAGTCAGTAACTTTAGTCTTGAAAAATATATAAGTATGATGAGATGATTTCAGCCACAGAGTAAACAGCAGTGGGATAATTGCATGACTACATTTACATTACATTTACATTTATGCATTTGGCAGACGCTTTTATCCAATGCGACTTACATTGCATTTCAAGGTACACATTTTTACTTTCTTATCAGCTCTTGCTTTCCCTGGGAATCGAACCCATGGCCTTGGCGTTGCAAGCGCCAACGCTCTACTGTTTGAGCTACAGGAAAGCTAAGACTAAGTTGCCTAGAACACTGTATCTAATCAAACAGAGCTTAAAGTACAATGATGTGTAATTTAATTAGCTGATATTAGTAATTAAATATTAGTAGACCAGATGTGAAGCAGGTGTGAAACATTTTCCAATCAGTTTCTTTTTTGAATGAAAAATTAAATGATAGCCTTGAATAGTTAGTGTAGCTTTGATGAGCAAATCAAGCAACTGTGAATTTTCCTGTCAGATTTGATATTGATCTAAAACTCATATAGGTGAATTTCTCTGCCACTGGAAGTCTCTCATCACATGGATTTCTATTGAGATGAATGATTTTTTTTTTTTTTGCAAAATGGAGTTGAAAGTAAAAAAATAATAATTATTCTGTCTGTTTGTCTCTTTCTAGTCTAAACGACTGTGGCATTACAGATGTTTCTTCTTTAACTCAGTCTTTGACAAACACAAAAGCACTCCAGTTTTTAAAAGAGCTTAAACTGAGTAAAAATACCATCGGATCCTCCAAGCAGAAGCTCATGGACGTGATGCAGAACTCAAGCTGTAACCTGAGGTGAGTAAACATCCTTTAGTTGCAGTAACACTAACAAACATAGGAATGCACATTGAAATGTATTATATTTAAGATAAAAATACAGGGTTTTATCGGCACTAAAAATATTTTGGCTTTCACCAAAATAATTTTTTGTCCCACCAAAGCTTTATTCGGTCATCTAATGTGATATCTGAAATAACTGCTGCACTTGAGACAATGACATGGAGCATTTTATTTATAAGCTTAAGGTGATTAAAACAGTGTGAATAAAAATGCCTTATTTCTTTGATCAAATATCTAACTTCACATTCTTTCTGTTTGTATCTAATGCCCTTTCAAAGAAACACTCCAGTGATCTTAGTGGATTATCGCTCCTCTGGCAACAGGTGCATAAGGGCTAGCATGTTATCTTAGCATACCGTAAAAACACAATCATTTATCACATTAATATGTTTTTGTTCAATATAACGTCAGTCGAATGTTTAAAATATCTCCCTTCTGTGATCTGATGTGGCATCTTACTACAGAATGATGGGGGAAAATCATTCATTTATAGTATTTTATAAAGTAATAAAGTCTATACTGTCTTTTCCTGTGTCCTCATAAACCAAATGGCTTAAAAAACACTAAACTGTTTGTTTTTTAAGGCAAATTTGGAGTATCTAACTCAATCACCACCTGTCCAAAGTTAGACTCAAGTTTATGCTAATAACAAAATTATTTTTTTAATTATTTCCGTCATGAAAATGTTTCCGCCATTTTGAATTTTCCTTAAAACCTACTTTTTCAAACTACTCCTAGGCCGTTACTCCAATTTTCACGAAAATTAAACCAGATCATCTGCAGACCATGCCGACAAAAAGATATCTCGCAAACTAATTTTACGGAGCGTTTGCGAAAATAGACATAAGGCTGTATCTCCACAAGCTTTATCGTATTCAGACCAAACTTGGTACATCACAAGCATGACCTGAGGTTACATGCTGTGTTTCAGCACAGCGCCACCTACTAGTGCAGAGATACGTGCAGATTATACACTTCTGAACTTCTGAATATTCATATTCACGTCATGATTTACACGTCAGATCGTGATTTAGCACAATATCTTCGAAACCGTTAGTCTGATCAAGAAAAAACCACCTTAGGAACTTTGTGCTTGGCCCTGATAATTGCTGCTTGCAGCTTTATTTTGTTTTGTTTTTTTAGAAATCCAAAAAAATGCAGTAAGCTTTGTGTGATGGGCAGGGTTAGTGTAGGGGGATAGAATATACGGTTTGTACTGTAAAAAAAAAAAAAAAATGCCTATGGAGAGTCCCCATAAACCACATATTCAAGTGTGTGTGTGTTCAGGTAAACCCTACGGTATTGGGAAAAATGTACCCATAAAGATAGAAATATCTGAAATCCTTGTCCTTTTTGGTCCCCATGAGGAAACCTAAATCATACAGAATAATATTTTTTGAAAACCAAAAATGCAAAATAAATTGTGTGATGGGTAGGATTTGAGGTAGGGTTAGTGTAAGGGGAGAGAATATACAGTTTTACAGAATAAAAACAATTATGCCAATAGAATGTGTGTGTGTGTGTGTGTGTGTGTGTGTGTGTGTGTGTGTGTGTGTGTGTGTGTGTGTGTGTGTGTGTGTGTGTGTGTGTGTGTGTGTGTGTGTGTGTGTGTGTGTGTGTGTGTGTGTGTGTGTGTGTGCGTGTGTGTGTGTGTGTGCATGGATGACCATGTTCATCAGCCACCACAGAAGATCATTTTTGACCGAGGAAAACCCGTGAAATATTGTTTAGAAATGTTTGTACTAAGTTTAGCTTAGGTGAAAGTGTGTATGCCAAATTATGTAAAATCAGAAACTAATCTGTACAGGAATCTAATGTTAGTTTCAGTCTATTACACTTTGTACTTAATTGAAATATAATAATTAATTTGCAACTTGTTCCACTCAACACTGATTATTTTCTTTTCTAATTCTTCCTCTCAGCCTCACAGAGGAAGAAGGTGGGGTTGTCTCGTGGATTCGTGGATTGTTTGGTTTGTCTAAACCTGCGGAGGAACCTGTGAAATAAACAGCACAAGAAAAGCCACCATCGGATGAAGGATCCTCAGAAGGTTCTTCCTATAATACTGCAATAAATGAATACTGTGTGTGTATGATGGTAATTTTAGCGAGATGTGGCTAAATAAATAGTAACACTGCAAAACCCACAGCTATTACAAATTCAAGCTTTTTATACCTGTATTGTATAGTACATTTAAACAGCTTTAAATAGCATTGCTTTAACAAATGTACAGTTTATTATACTAGCTCTGTATTTTAAAAATGATCAGGATTAGAAATGAAATAATGCAGCATTAATAGAAACACACATACACGTTGTGAGTTATGTTGACTGGATATTTGATGATTTAGTGTTCATACAAGATGTTTTGCTTTTTTACAGGTAAAATGGAGGAGGGAGATAAGACTGATCTCAGCTCAGAGGAGGATAAGCCTGACCTCAGCTCAGAGGAGAATAAGCCTGATCTAGAGATGCGCGGTTGGCGGTTACAGCCGCGGACTCCGCGGATAAACCGCGGATAAACCGCGGATTGGGCGGATGACGTGACGAAAAATAATATTTTAATTAAATTCGGGCGGGTGGTGGGCGGTTGAACCAATCAAATGAAAAATATATGTATACACAAATCAACGGATGGCGGGCGGGTGCGGTTTTGAAAATTGGTCAAAAACGTTGGTGCGGCTGGATGGCGGACGGATGATGATTTTTGTGATGCGGTTGCGGATGAAATAATAGCCCATCCGCGCATCTCTAGCCTGATCTCAGCTCAGAGGAGGATAAGCCTGATCTCAGCTCAGAGGAGGATAAGCCTGATCTCAGCTCAGAGGTGGATTAGCATGAATATGGGACTTCAGTATAAGACCTTCATCATAATGATGTTGAGATTAAACTCCTCCATAATGAAGCAATTAAAACATTGCTTATTGTAATTGTCAAATTTAGCAATTAAATATATGAAATGATGTCATAATTATGTATCTTGATATTATTTATTTAACTTTGATCAGTTTTACAATTATATTTCGCTTACATTTTATATACAGAATATTTTTATTGATACATTTTTATTTGTATGAAACTCTGTCTCTCTGCTTTGACTTGCATACGTATAATACCTGTTATCACCCATAATCCACATTTTAAGTTGTAGCTTTCGCATTCCCCAGTCTAGATATTCTATCCAGTGCTTTTTGATCTGCAATTATAATTTTCTCATTTGCCATTGTATTGTATATTTACACAATATTAGCATAATAAAATACAAGTTGTTATAGAATATGCAATTATTCTAATATAATTATGCCTTTTTGTGTATGAAGCACTTATGTATTGTAGTCAACTGTAATTGTAACCTTATATAATGGAAGTGTTATATAAAGAAAGACACTTGTAATAATCATTGTAACCATATATGAAGAAAATGATTTATGAAGAAAAACTCTGTAAATTGTTGTTGTAAAGCGATTTATTGAGAAAATGGTTTATAAAGAAAAACACTGAAATTATTTTTGTAAAATGGTTTATTGAGAAAATGGTTTATAAAGAAAAACATAACACAATGTTTTCAGCATTTATTAAAAAGCATATTGAGGAACAAAACCTGCATTAGAAAGAGCTTTGATATTTTGGTTTTGTTTAAAATTTATTATTTTGAAAAGTTCATTAGTTCAGTTCCTTTGGAGTGTAACTGGTATTAAGATGCAACAGCAGATGCAGAGAGATTATGCAATTTCTCGAGCTCACCACTAGAGGTCAACACAATATCATGTGAAGAATAAGTTTTATATAATAAAACATCAATAATAGCCTAGAAATAGCACCAATCTTTTTTGTAGTTTTTGTGAACATTTACCAACAAGTATTAGAGAAATGTCCTACTTTCCTTTATGAAAGACATAAATTAACTAATTGTGATATATTTTGTAAAGGTATAGACTAAGGATTTCAATCAATCGAAGAACATTTTACTTAAAAGAAATATATTGAAGAGCAGAAGTCAGCAACTCTTAATTAGCCTACATTTGCAAACACACAAAAGTTTCTTTCAGCAAGTCTACCTTTTCCCCAAACAGAAACACAAAAAGACTTTAACACAAATAGAAGTTTGAACAATATTTTTATTTCTTCTTTTTCATTATTCTTGGTAAATATCAATTAACTTTAGTTATAAGCTTATTGTAATGTGTGACCGTGCAGCAAGGATTATTTCTAGAGTCAAAAACAACCCAAATCAGGCACACACTCTATTCTACATTTATTTTAATCACTTACTACTATTACTCCATAAAAATACATAATAAATAAAAATGATTCAAAATACAATAATAATCACAATAAAGCATAATTATTTGAATAATATGAAGATGAACTCTGTTTCATTGTCTTGTTGCATATTCATATAGAAGTCACAGGTTTTATTGCTCAATGTTTTATTGTCTCATGTTCGGTGAGGACACAGTATAGTATTTTAATGTTCTGGATCTGATGATGAATACTGAGATATCAAACATTTTGTTTCTGCATGACTGAGATAAGAAGATAACCTTCCCACATGGAGGGCAGCGATACGGCTTCTCTCAATTTTATAGCTAAAACTCTTTCCACACAAAGAACACATATGAGTCTTCTCTTTTGTACCACTGTCAAACAAACCAAATGTGGGACGATTACTAAGTTTGTGTGGGACATGTTACCAATACTAAAACATAACCTGAAACATAATGTCTATTTAACTTAATAAAAACATTTGTATTCTGTATTTCAGCTGATAAAAAAGTACTTTGTTCTTTAGTCCATCCAGAAAGCACCATTACATCACAGTGTAACATAACGTCTTTATTTTACATGTCATTTAAATTCAACATCACTGAGCCCAAAGGCAGCAGGCATCATGCAGATAACTCTTTTTTAAACAGTTCTGACCAAGTCCAACTAAAATTCAACAAAATAAATAATGAACAAATAAAACTGGCAGTTTTATATATTAAGAATATATTAAAACAAAAACTTTAATATGTTTAGAAAGGATGTGAATTAAAACAACCACAGCAGGCAATAAGTTGATAAATTCTGTTAAATAAAATGTTTAATTTACCGAATTATTCATTTGTTTTCTGACAGGAAACACATGTACGGTGTACATTTTAGTACATCCTCAGACCTCAGACATATGAAGACAAGGCATCATGCCTCAGACTAAAAGGCTTCAGTCATTGGACAAAACGGCATCGCGCCTCAGACTGAAAAGCTTCAGGTCTCAGGAAAAACAATGTCAGGTGTCAGGTCTCGTACAATTAGGCATCAGACGAAACAGCCTCAGACAAAACGGCATCAGATATAAAGGCATCAGACTAAAAGGCATCGGACGAAAAGGACTCAGACTAAAAGGCATCAGACGAAACGGACTCAGACCAAAAGGCATCAGACGAAACGGACTCAGACTAAAAGAGGGAGAAATTAGTAGGCTATCTACCGCACCGTAGGGTTTTTTTTTTTTTTCATAGCCTACAAATGTCTTCGTTCATAGTCTGATATGTGTCTGTCATGGATTTGCACTGAATTGATTCTCAAAAATACGGAACAAAGTGCGTTTTGTGACAAGACTTTTATGTGTCAAATACGGGACGATTCCGTATTATACGGAACGGTTGGCAACCCTACCTCCAATGCATATTTAAGGCCCTTTTGGTGACATCGAGATGATATATAATCTTTCTGTCTCCAAAAAATCATCAATTGCCTCCTGTGAAATGTCTCCTACTGTGACAGCTGTGCCTGTTACCGAATGTTGAATGTTTGTCTGAGAGTGAGTGGAGGGGGCGTGGCTTAGCCATAGGCCAATTAGCATACATGCGCAGGAAAAAATAAATGTAGAAATGTGGAAATACATAAATAAATAAATGTAGAAATAAATAAATGTAGAAATAAATACATATATAAATATATAAATGCATAAATATATAAATAAATGTATAAATACATAAATAAATACATATAGAAATGCATGAATAAATAAATAAATAAATAAATACATGTAAAAATACAGAAATAGCCATTTATATTACCAAAATGTATTTATTTTCACTATTATTTCTGAATTTATTTATTTATTTCTACTTTTATTTATTTATTTATTTATTTTTCGTTCTGTCATTTTTAGTCCTTCATAACACAACTCCGTTGATGCTCTGAAAAAACAATCTCCATCCACTGGTCCCTTAACTCTGGGTTCTTTGGGAATCTGTGCAGGGTTGTCTTGCCCTGGCAACCAAAAACACACTTCTTTGGTGACATTGACTTCCTTAAAGCTGAGCAGAGCGCTTTGATGAGGTACTGCCCCCAGGGGGGCAGGGTTTTCTATTATCTTGAAGCAATAGAGAGGGTACCCATTGGCTAGCGGACCCCCACCTGCTGTTAGCATCCCATTGACTCCCATTCATTTTGGCGTCACTTTGACAGCGAATAACTTTACATCTGAGGCGTTTAAAGACTCCATTTGTCCATTATTTATTTCTAAAGAAACACAAAAATGTATAAAAGGCTCCATTACCTTGTATCTTACGTTATGGCCCCGTAGAAGCAGTTTTTGTAAAAATAGGCTAACGATTGCGTCATAACTACGCAACTCTCCGTCGCAAAGTAGAGAATTACCGTATGGACGGGAGGAGAAGCTTGCGGGTAATCGGGGGGACGTGGAGGCAAAGTGACAAAATAATTAATCAGAATACATAGCAAAAGTTTCTCCTGCTCCTAGCTCATGAACACCTCCTACTCACGCTCTCCGTCTCTGCAAGTTTCGGAAGGGAATGATTTAGATTTCTCTCGGCACAGCTACTAGAAGACAGACGGGTTGCTCACGTCACATCTACGTTGTCAAGCTCAGTTTGAGTCTGCGCAGTACGCTCGACCATCAGGAAGTGAGAGCTTCTATTTGACTTCACTTGTCTCCGTTGAATCCAATGGGGTCGCTGTGTCCAGTTTATATACTGTCTATGGGTACTGCTTCCACTCTCTTCTCTCTCTGGTCTACGCGGTGCGCGTGCACCCGCGACCTTCCGGGAGAAGTGCCCTTAGGACCCATATAAGGAAATTCCGCCCCAGCTGACGTCACCCAGGCCCATACTCGAAAAAAACTTTCCGAAACTTGTGACAAACCGGAAGGACAATTTTTGGCACAGAAATACTCCTTCAAACGTACAATTTAATTTTTGAAACTTTGTCCATGTTTAGCATGGGAATCCAACTCTTTAACAGTGTAAAAAACTCAGTATGCATGAAACAGCATTTCACCCCCCCTTTAAAAAAATGTGAGTTAATGTCAATCAAAAGCGGTAATGTTCCCTCTATATACAATATCCCTGTTAAAGATCAACATACTTAGGAATTGTAATTCATAAAGACCAAAAAACAAGATGTAAACTAAATTTCGATCCTCTAATAATGAAAACCCAAAAGAAACTCAATAGGGGCTATGCGGAACGCCCAACGTTCGAACCGGAAAACAGGTATAAGCATTTCCGGTTTGCACTGCTGTATGCATCTGCAGCAGTAGGTGATCTCTGAGGTAACTTATTTTGCGCTTTTTTAGAATACAATTCTTATTTCTGTTTTAATTAAAATGTCACGAATGCTTAAGTATCAGAAAAAAATTTTTTATAAAAAAATAAATTGCAGTCTTCATTTTATTGTTTTAATCGTCTGCAAGCAAATATAAAAGGTTAAACTACTGATAGCATACAAGTCTAAACTAACTTACTGATAGTTAGCTAACTCTACATCGGGTGCCATTAGCAAAAGCTACATATACTAACTTACATACCTTCATAATCATAATAAATGAGGAGGCGTAAAAACTTAAATCCTTTATCTAACGGAGTACTCGGGGCTCTGGAAGTCCGTTTGCCAATACGATGTACATCTGAAATGGATAGAATGGGTAGCTCCTGTAAACACCGGCTATAAAAGTTCACCATTCCTACGCTGTGTTTACCTCAGTAGCTGACGACCGGAAGTAGTTATACCCGTTTTGTAGAACCCGGAAGTATGTTCCGCATAACCCCTATTCTTGGCTGCAGAGAGACTTATCAATACAAGGATGAATTCTACTCTCTAAAGCTGAAGGATTGTCAAGACTAACGTATGCAGCTCTCTCCCTGGAGGTAGATAAAGGAACATTATAAAAGGTTGATAGCATGTTAAATAATTTTGTTTGGAAAAATAAAACCCACTTTATTAGAAAAGCAGTACTGATGAATTCAATAATCCAGGGGGGATTGGATTTTTTAGATTTTACTACTTTAAACAACACTTTAAATTAATTGGCTTAAAAATTCCCTTAATAATCCCTCTTCACTTTGGAATATCATCCCTAATTATATTTTCTCAAAAGTAGGTGGCCTGAATTTTCTCATACTTTGTAACTATAATGTTACAAAGATCCCTGTCAAACTCTCTAATTTTCATAAGCAGATGCTCTTAGTCGGGGAGCCAAAGTCTCAAAAATGGGTTGAACCTGACATGGTCTGTCATACTTTTTATTTGTGTTTTTTCTGTTAACTTTGACCCTAAGAACCAATAATTGGAGGGTCTGCTCTGCCGGAAATATCTCGAAATTTTTTTTTGGCCATTTTAGTGTATGCACCCTTTATTTTTTATCAGAAAAATGTGAAAAATTATTTTTTCCCTCAAATCCTCAGTGGGTTTGGTAGGCTGTCAATAAATGCATTCCAGATACAAAGAACACATTTGCTGACAACATCCACTGAAAAAATAACTCTTAGTGTTGGGTAAGTTACTTAAAAAAAGTAATTAGTTATAGTTACTAGTAACTTCTCACAAAAAGTAACTGCGTTAGTAACTGAATTACATCATTACAAAAGTAACTAATTACTAGGGAAAGTAACTATTGCGTTACTTAAAAAAAAATTAAATATAAGAAATTTCTTGGATACCCCCAATATGAAATGTTAAATGAATGAAATGGACACTAAATAGAACATCTTATTATTATTAAACATTGTACACTAATCTACACTATTTTAATGTTGCTGTGGGACAATGTGAGAGACACCGATTAACTTAAATATTAAAATATTATCATTACTATTGTGGAACAACAAAATAATAGATGGTTTAGAACTTTTAATATTTATTGCACAGACCACAACTGGCCAACAAATAAGTCTAAAATAAATCATGCTTCTTAAGAAATGTACCAAAAATAAATAAATAGTAGCCTTATAAAAATATTCACATACACTAGTGCATATAATTAAAATGATAAAACTCACACACCTTTACAACTGGTAGACATTCATAGCCTACTTGAAGTATTTTCTTCCTCACAATAGTAAGTTTAACAAAAAGTGCTCTCAATATAATACTGAACAATGTATCAACATAAATAATAATAATACAATATAATCTTTTGTGGGTTTATTTTTATAACCTACAGAGAACGTCATCATCAGAGGTTATTTATTTTAGCCAAATTCTAGTCATGTTTGCCGCACGTGTTCTCAACCGTCAAACAAATATGTTTGAACGTTCCCTGCAGGTTATTTTGGAGTTTATGTTATATAAACTAATTAAAACATTGCATATGATACCAATATGCTACATATAGAGGGTTTTCACCTACGTCACGATTTGGTCAGTTACCCGGATGCGCGGCCATATTGGAGGTACTCGGATGTAAACAACGGCATGGATTGCACTGTTTATGTACTATTGAACACATTGTTACACTCATTTCTGATGTCTAAACCACGGGAAAAACACATGGAAGCTGCGAAATCATATAGAGAAGGACTTGGTAAGCAGGAAAGAGCTCAAAATTTTGACAAACTTAAGGTAATATGTGGTAAAGATCTGAACGAGCTAGCTTCTCTAGTCCTTACTTCTTTTTCGTATCCCGACATTGGCTACGTTCAGATTGTCAGTCCAAAAAAAAGCACATGAAATCAGTTTCAAGCTACATCCATATGTGGTTTAATATCCTATTCAAATCACATATCAGGAAATCCACCAGTCTGAACGCTCTTTCTCGTGGTTTATGTGACTTTCTCACGCCACGTAAAATATAAACATCAGACGTTGTTATAGGGAACATGCTGAAAGTCGCTGCCGAAACAAGGTTGTGTTGATGCAAAGTGCCGGACGAGCAGACAATTATTATTTTTGAAAAGTATTTTGAAACCGGCGCGGATGAAAAAAAGTTGTGCATACAGTAACCTACCAGCCTCCTACAGTTCTGCAGCTCGAGACACAGTAGTCCAGCGCGGCGGCTATACATTTCCATATTGTAAAATTAATAAGAAAACATTTATATTGCAAATGAAAACCTCTCCATCAACGCAACATCATTGCCGTATTGTCAAAGAGCTGCGTGGACACACAAATCGGTTCTGAACAGTTGCAATACAGTGTGGAGTGTGGACATCATTTTAGATCATATTCCAATCGGATACAAAGATAATCGGATTGACAGTGTGTATGTACCCATAGTTAACTATTATACGTCAAAATGTTAGCCATAGTTAACGCTTCATTTACACACGTGGCTGATGCTGTGCCTCTCTCAACCACAAACGCCATCTTTCATCAGTTTTTTGCACTCTTCTCTTTAACTTTCGGCAGTCTATAGAACTAGAAATGTTTTTTCTCGGTGCGACCGATGAGTACAGACCAAAACTTGACCATTTTTCAGAAGCAATAATCAGCCAAATTTGCGAGTCCGTTCAGTTCAATGGCACTGTTTACGTTCAGTACCTCCAAAATGGCCGACTTCCGGATTGATGACGCGTCGTGAAAACCCTCTATATTATTCTAATGCTGAAATGTGTAATTTATTTATAAATAAAGTATTTATGCTCGGACACATTCGGTCTCTCTCGCGCACTGTCGAGCGCGTTCTCGGACACATTCGGTCTCTGCCGCGCACTGTCAAACGCGTTCTCGGACACACTCGGTCTCTCTCGCGCACTGTCGAGCGCGTTCTCGGACACATTCGGTCTCTGCCGCGCACTGTCAAACGCGTTCTCGGACACACTCGGTCTCTCTCGCGCACTGTCGAGCGCGTTCTCGGACACATTCGGTCTCTGCCGCGCACTGTCAAACGCGTTCTCGGACACACTCGGTCTCTCTCGCGCACTGTCGAGCGCGCTCGCGGCATTCGCCTCGCTTTTGTCCAGTCCGGCGCCTCATAAACACTCACACACCAGAGAAAAAACTTTGCAGCTCCTATGGCTGAGAGAGAGCCTACTCGGATGAAAACCGCTTCAGTGAGCTCAACTATAGTAACGCCGCATTTTTATTGACAGTAACGGTAACGGCGTTGTAATAGAGGAAGCAGTAATTAGTTTGATTACTCGTTACTGAAAAAAATAACGCCGTTAGTAACGCCGTTTATTTATAACGCCGTTATTCCCATCACTGCTTAAAACACATTTCTACATGATTTTGCATCAATTTAATGCAAAAAATTTGGCGTTTTCTCACTTTTTTCCAATATTTTCATCTTTACTTCATTGGCAATCAACTATTCCCCCAAGTTATGACATCAGTCAATATGTCATTCTTTTCACCAAACAGTATACTCATTCCACAGAAAAAAATCATAAAAATCCAACCAAAATCAATGGATCTGTGATGATTTCACTAATAGTTGATCAGCAGGCTCAGAACCTCAATAGAATTGTAGGCTACTCTCAAAATTCCGAAAGACATGTAGTCCATGAGCCAGGGGGGTTGATCGGTATCATCGGGGGGAAAAATGCTATCATTGTTATTTGGCAAGGTATACACCCCTAGTATTAGAAAAATCACAATAGCAGTTCAGGGGTGGTAGCGAAGTCACTTTTTTCAGCTCATGAAGTTACTAACCCCCGAAGATAAATTCAGTTTTTGAAATCTGGTGTCTGGTTTAGGCTCATGCTAGGGATATTGTCAATATTCTATAATATGGTGCTTGGTATCGCTGGAAAGGGGACTTGGTTCTTAGGGTCAAAGTTAACAGAAAAAACACAAATAAAAAGTATGACAGACCATGTCAGGTTCAACCCATTTTATTGAGTTTTTGAGACTTTGGCTCCCCGACTATCTTGGTATGGTCCCTAATATACAAACACAACTGTCACAGGGTGACGAGAGATAGGCGGAACCATTTGTCGTGGAGGATGTTTCCCCGCCGGAATGGTTCTGGTGCGACACCAGGCCGGTTCCGGTTTCCCCCGTGTGCTATGGCCGATCAGGACTATTGATGAGTGGAATTGCGGACAGGTGTGAGAGGAGGAGAGTTTGAGCGGCAATTGGGACGCGGTTTCCAAACCGGATTATAAGAGGGAGATGCAGCAGTCATAGGGGAGGCTGGCGCACGCAACAGGTTGAAGTAATCGGCGAGAGAGGCCGAGGACCGCGGCCGCGGATGGAGGTCGCGGGGAAGAGAGAAGACTTAGGCTGGGTTGCGGGTGTAAGCCTTGGTTGCACCGTGAGTCTGTTGGATTGCAGTTTTATTGTGGAAAGGAGCACGAGTGAAACCTTATAGTGTGTGGTGAATATACGAGTGTGGGAATTGTTTCTGCTGTTCACTCGCAGTCACAGCTGTTCATTCCTCTCCCGCTAAAGCTTGAAGAACCTGCTAAAGCTGTGAGTTGTACGTATCCTCTGCTCTCTGTCTGAATCCAGTGAAGAACCTGCTAAAGCTGTGAGTTGTACGTATCCTCTGCTCTCTGTCTGAATCCAGTGAAGAACCTGCTAATGCTGTGAGTTGTGCGTATCCTCCATTATCTGACTGAGGCTAGTGAAGAGCCTGCTAAAGCTTGAAGAACCTGCTAATGCTGTGAGTTGTGCGTGCCCTCCACTCTCTGTCTGAGGCTAGTGAAGAGCCTGCTAAAGCTGTGAGTTGTACGTATACTCCATTATCTGACTGAGGCTAGTGAAGAGCCTGCTAATGCTGTGAGTTGTACGTATCCTCCATTATCTGACTGAGGCTAGTGAAGAGCCTGCTAATGCTGTGAGTTGTACGTATCCTCCATTATCTGACTGAGGCTAGTGAAGAGCCTGCTAATGCTGTGAGTTGTACGTATCCTCCATTATCTGACTGAGGCTAGTGAAGAGCCTGCTAATGCTGTGAGTTGTACGTATGTATCCTCCATTATCTGACTGAGGCTAGTGAAGAGCCTGCTAATGCTGTGAGTTGTACGTATCCTCTGCTCTCTGTCTGAATCCAGTGAAGAACCTGCTAATGCTGTGAGTTGTACGTATCCTCTGCTCTCTGTCTGAATCCAGTGAAGAACCTGCTAAAGCTGTGAGTTGTACGTATCCTCTGCTCTCTGTCTGAATCCAGTGAAGAACCTGCTAATGCTGTGAGTTGTGCGTATCCTCCATTATCTGACTGAGGCTAGTGAAGAGCCTGCTAAAGCTTGAAGAACCTGCTAATGCTGTGAGTTGTGCGTGCCCTCCACTCTCTGTCTGAGGCTAGTGAAGAGCCTGCTAAAGCTGTGAGTTATACGTATCCTCCATTATCTGACTGAGGCTAATGAAGAGCCTGCTAAAGCTGTGAGTTGTACGTATCCTCCATTATCTGACTGAGGCTAGTGAAGAGCCTGCTAATGCTGTGAGTTGTACGTATCCTCCATTATCTGACTGAGGCTAGTGAAGAGCCTGCTAATGCTGTGAGTTGTACGTATGTATCCTCCATTATCTGACTGAGGCTAGTGAAGAGCCTGCTAATGCTGTGAGTTGAGCGTATCCTCCATTATCTGACTGAGGCTAGTGAAGAGCCTGCTAAAGCTTGAAGAACCTGCTAATGCTGTGAGTTGTGCGTGCCCTCCACTCTCTGTCTGAGGCTAGTGAAGAGCCTGCTAAAGCTGTGAGTTGTACGTATCCTCCATTATCTGACTGAGGCTAGTGAAGAGCCTGCTAAAGCTGTGAGTTGTACGTATCCTCCATTATCTGACTGAGGCTAGTGAAGAGCCTGCTAAAGCTGTGAGTTGTACGTATCCTCCATTATCTGACTGAGGCTAGTGAAGAGCCTGCTAATGCTGTGAGTTGTACGTATCCTCCATTATCTGACTGAGGCTAGTGAAGAGCCTGCTAATGCTGTGAGTTGTACGTATCCTCCATTATCTGACTGAGGCTAGTGAAGAGCCTGCTAATGCTGTGAGTTGTACGTATCCTCCATTATCTGACTGAGGCTAGTGAAGAGCCTGCTAATGCTGTGAGTTGTACGTATCCTCCATTATCTGACTGAGGCTAGTGAAGAGCCTGCTAATGCTGTGAGTTGTACGTATCCTCCATTATCTGACTGAGGCTAGTGAAGAGCCTGCTAAAGCTGTGAGTTATACGTATCCTCCATTATCTGACTGAGGCTAGTGAAGAGCCTGCTAATGCTGTGAGTTGTACGTATCCTCCATTATCTGACTGAGGCTAGTGAAGAGCCTGCTAATGCTGTGAGTTGTACGTATCCTCCATTATTTGACTGAGGCTAGTGAAGAGCCTGCTAATGCTGTGAGTTGTACGTATCCTCCATTATCTGACTGAGGCTAGTGAAGAGCCTGCTAATGCTGTGAGTTGTACGTATCCTCCACTCTCTGTCTGAGGCTAGTGAAGATCCTGCTAATGCTGTGAGTTATGCGTATCCTCCATTATCTGACTGAGGCTAGTGAAGAGCCTGCTAATGCTGTGAGTTATACGTATCCTCTGCTCTCTGTCTGAGGCTAGTGAAGATCCTGCTAATGCTGTGAGTTATACGTATCCTCCATTATCTGACTGAGGCTAGTGAAGAGCCTGCTAATGCTGTGAGTTTTACGTATCCTCTGCTCTCTGTCTGAGGCTAGTGAAGAGCCTGCTAATGCTGTGAGTTATATGTATCCTCCATTATCTGACTGAGGCTAGTGAAGAGCCTGCTAATGCTGTGAGTTGTACGTATCCTCCATTATCTGACTGAGGCTAGTGAAGAGCCTGCTAAAGCTGTGAGTTATGCGTATCCTCCATTATCTGACTGAGGCTAGTGAAGAACCTGCAAAAGCTGTGAAGCACATGTTCCTTCCATTCTCTGTCTGAGTCCAGTGAAGAACCTGCTCCCCGAAAAAAAAAAAAAATTCCTAAGAGACGTTAAACTGTTTTTATTTATTTAATAAAGAACATTTGTTTTTAATACTGTCTGCCTCCTTTTGTGCCCACGGTCAGCTCCTCAGGGGCGGTACGCAAGCGAGGGGTGGGCGGCCTGCTGGCGCTCGCCCCGACCTGTGACAACTTTTCCCCCACGCAGATATTACTTATGGAACAATAAGGATATTCTCTACAAGAATAAAGCACTTTTTTTTTTTTTTTGACAACTGGTTCAAAAACAAGCTTTTAGTTAGACAGCTTTTTAATTCACAGGGCAGACTTTACAACTATTTAGATTTTTTTTTACAGAAATATAAAATTCCTATAACTGCTAATGAATATGCTATTGTTTTCAATGCAATTCCCTCTGGAGTGTCTTTTCTGTTGCAAGGTTCTCCATGGCCATACTCTTTGAACCTAACTGACACAATGATTGGAAATGTGCGCTTTTCTGTAGAGCAAAAAAAAAGAAGAGAAAATCAGAGCTCTCTTCCAGAAAGAAGTAATGACAATTCCTTATGTAATACCATACTGGAATAATATATTAGAGAATTTACCGTGGGAAAAAGTATGGTCTTTGTCTCATAAGTATCTGCTTACCAATGAAGTAAAAGAAGTGACATTTAAATTAATTCACAAATGTTACCCAACCAAAGCCTTTCTTAGGAAATATAAGTCAGACATTGAAGTGTAAATCAACAGAAATTTTTTATGTTTTTGTCACTCTCCTGAGGAAGATGTCATTCACTTGTTTTGGCAATGTACCCACACTGAGAAATTTTGGTCAGATTTGTTCATTTTTATCCAATCTTAAATGATGTTAGATGTTTTCTTTGGCTTGTTTGACTACCCAAAAGAAAAAACAGGACAATATTACATAATTAATTTGTGCTTCCTACTAGCTAAATTTCACATACATAAGCAAAAATTGACTGGCTCTAAACCTCTCTTTTCTCTATTCAAAGATGATCTAGACAAATACATGGAAACTATCCAAAACTCTGTTAATCCCAAAGCAATGAAAACTGTAGGCCTATCTCTATTCATCTTTTTTGTCCTCTTAAGGTAAATGCATAGCATTGGTCTTGGTTTTTTGTTACCCTGGCAAATTATTTGTGTCTGTATCTTTTCTTTTTCTCCATGTTTATCTGTATTGCTTTAATGCTTTGTAACGTTTAATAAAAATTTTTTTTAAAACCACAGCCGGTCACAACTTCGGGATGTCCTGTATAAAAAACAGGCTACTGGTGAGTTAATTATTCGCTTAAATTTGAGGATATGAAAAAAGGTGAGAGAAAAGAGAAAGAATATTGGTGGAAGCGTGATAGAAAAAGCAATATAGGCTATGTAAATGGATTGTTGTCACTTGTGAGGAAGTTACTTGGAGTCTTGTTTGGCATTCATGACAGTTTTGTGAGTTTGGTGGAGTATAAAGTAGCAGTAATATCAGCGGTATATAAGTTATAACAGTATCTTTCGAGTAGGCTTAGTTTAGGGATGTCCCGAAAAAAAAATCCGATACCTATTAGGGGTGGAACGGTACGTGTATTCGTATTGAACGTACGTTCGGTGCATGGATTTACACGGAGAATACACAGTATAAAAATAAATAAAACTGTAATGCGGAACTACTGTTAGATACGTGCATAGACATATGCGGGTTCTTTAGGGACACCTAATCTGTAGCCCCGCCTTAGCTCTGAACGCGCGTCTATTTCGCTTCAAACGCTCGCTTTATCATTATACGCGCGAATGGATTTAAACTGTTCAAGCATCGAACCAGCCGCGGCGCTACCATTGGGCCCGGGTGGGCCTGGGCCCTTCATTTTCTACTATGGTTTTGTACGTTTCTTCATTCGGATCTATTTGCGATCCATTCCATTCTAAACAAACAACGCAGTTTACATGCTTCGTCCTTGTTACATTATTCATTAAGATAATAATTAATAAGGGATAATTATCAGTGAACTTGATAAATGTTGCAGATATGTTTTACTATGCGTGCAAACAAATGCCTTTCAACTTATGCGTGCAAAATTCAGAATAAAATGAATGTGCAGCAATTTGTACAAATAGAGAGTCTGTAGGCCTACTATATGTGTTGTAGCCATTAAATAAGCTCATTTAGTTTAATATTTGTTAAAATATTATAATGTTATTTTTTCATCTATGTTGATTATGAAAAGTGAACGCACGGCACGAGTAAGATAGGATGCGCATGCGCAATATATCGAGAGATGTGGGTCAGACATGATTTTGACCACTTTTCGTTTTGTATAAATTGTATCTTCATTTTAATAATTTTTTTTATCAACCAATTTCCAATTGGATTTAATAAATAAGAAGAAAATATAGCAGACAATAAAATCATGGAGGCGCCCGCGCGCTCACTTGCATTGCTCGTGAACAGGAGCGCATCACATCCTAACGTAACAAAACGTTTTTTTTTGTTTTTTTTTCTATGCTAATTACGCATTAAAATGTTGCACAATTCCCTCTGACTCCAGGACGGTGCTTTAAAAGAGCTGCATTCAACAGAAGTCACCAAGAGAACTGCACACTTAAAACAACTAGCATCAAGAATACTTTTGCTTTTGTTGTTTTCATTAGTAAATCTAAGCTGCGCTTTGGCAGAATGAACTGCAAAAAACTTATTCTTTTGATTTTGCTTTTAGTAATGAATTTTAGAGGTGTGGGTGTAGATCTACGCTGTCAATGCATTGAAACAGAGAGTCGACGCATTGGTAAAGAGATAGAGAGTGTGGAGCTCTTCCCTCCCAGCCCACACTGTAAAAACACAGAGATCATGTGAGTTTACACCTTAACAATGGCATAAGACTTACAGATTACATATAGATCCAGATGAATACAATCAAAAATATGGTTCTTACTGTTTTTTTCTTCTTAATTTTTAGTTCCACCTTAAAGGGATCTAGGAAAGAGATCTGTCTTGACCCTACTGCTCCCTGGGTTAAGAAGGTCATTGAGAAGATCCTTGCCAAGTAAGTGTCAATACATTTTCATCATTTGTTTGGGATAGTGACAAATGCTGACAAAAAAAAAGTGCAACCAATGAAAAAAGCAGGGGTGTGATTCTTTTCCGGCTTTTCCGACGTGAAAATTATGCTCTCGTAAATCATGCAAATCCGTATTTTTATTTTATTTTTTGCGGGTCGCGCTCAAAGCACGGTTCAGGTATTGCTAAACATAATGACCGCTCACCGCTGTCAACGTTTTTTGTGCCTCTGATTCGTGTCTTCATGTCACTCAGCACGTAGTCCATTCATTTGCCACGATGAAACTTAATTCAAAGCAGAGCTCCACCAAAGAGTCTGCACTCGTTGTGGAAGGTTATCCATGATCACGCAACGGAAAAGAAAGAAATCCGTAAAAAAATAGAAGAACATCTAGCATTTCGAGATTAAAGTCGAACAGTACGAGAATACAGTCTTCTGTAGAAGTTGCGTGTGTGCTTGGTCATGGCATGGTAGGTGCGTCGTATTTTCCTGCTTTTTTGACCTTTGCCAATCACACCTATGAAAAATAGGCAACAAATTACCAGGTCTTCTCAAGGAAATAATAATACCTCTAAATAAATGTATTTTTGTTTTTCAGCAAAACGCCATGAATATCTGGATCATCTGTGATGTTGAGCTTGACGATATAAACTGTCTACATCTGACATTTTAACCTGACATTTGCTGATGTGCACCATTATGCTTGTTTAGGTTTAAAACAGCTTGTTCAATGTTGAGTTTTGTTAACATTGTGCTGTATTTTTAATTAATTAAATTATATTTATGTATTTATTTATTATATATATATATAGGCTATATATTTAATCAAATGATTTTGTACTAAATTTCATGACATTAGTTTTTTAATGGTTAAAAAAAATAATGGTTCATTTTTAGCTTTTTGTGGTCATTGCTTATACAGGATCCAATTGTTTTGAGTGTTTTTTTTCGCTGAAAAAAAACAACAGTTATTTATAAAAAAAGAAAATTAAACATGAGGCTTGTAGGCTAGATCATGTCACTACTTTTTACCGCCATTTTTTTTTTAAATCATTGTAAACAGAGGATTTACATAAACAACCATTTAACAAAGAAAAATGCTGAAATAGCAAAATGGAGCCGTATACTCAGGAAGCAAGACAAAATACAAGCAACATGGACAAGGAATGGGAAGGTGTACATCCGACCAAATGGAGAAGATCAAAACAGGCCAACTATAATAAGAAAACTGCAAGAATTGGACAGCTACAAGTGATGGTCCACTTCAGCAGGTATGTGGAAACCAAAGCTGAAATGCTTGGGCTAAATTGGAGAGAGACAGATAAATGTGTGCTATGTAATTGGAAATTGCAATAAAAGATGTGTACATGGCGGTACAGGGATCTGATGTGAACACTGTTACTCCTTATACAAAGGATAAAGGACCTTGTATTGTTATGGATGAACATGTGAAGAAATTGGGGAATATAACCATAGATGATATGTCTGACCGGGATGAACTTAAGAGGTATGATTTTGATAATGAAATTGATCCGGATATGTATTATTATAACAATCTTGACATAAATTGTAATTATTACACAGTACAAGAATTCAACAAGAGTGTGGAAATGTATGGTGCTCTGTCCGTCATACATTTCAATAGCAGAAGCCTATGCAAAAATTACTCCGCTATCAAAGAATTTCTTAAGTCTTTCAAAAAATTTACTATAATAGCTATATCAGAGACTTGGCTTGATGATGGCAAAGTGGGTGACGTGGGTCTTGAGGTATATGAGTTGTATACCACCAATAGGAACAACAAAAAGGGCGGAGGAGTTGCTTTGTATATAGATCAATCATTAAGAAGTAAAATTGTAAAAAATGTTTCATATAGCATAGACAATGTTCTGGATTGTGTAACAGTGGAAATTGAAGTAGAACACTTCAGAAACATAATTATAAGCTGTGTGTACAGACCACCAGGAACAAGTCTGTCAACATTTAATGAAAAAATTGCAGATTTGCTTAACAACATGACCACTGACAAAGTACAAATTTTGTGTGGAGACTTCAACATTGATATACTTAATCAACGTGTCTTCAAAGGTACTTGTGAGTTTATAAATATAATGTACAGCAATCATTTATGTCCACTCATTGACAAGCCAAGCAGAATTACAACAGAAACAGCAACACTAATAGATCATATTTTTATTTGAGGAAGAGAGAACAGATTTGAGGAAAAAGTTGTCGGGGGCTTATTTATTAGGGATGTTAGTGATCATTTGCCAGTGTTTGCAATATTTCCAAATTTTTTTACACGAAAAAAGAAATCCCAGACCATTAATAAATTTATAAGAAGCTGTACGGCAAAAAAATATTGAAGAATTCCAAAAGGAACTTAGTAATCAAAACTGGTGTGATGTTTACGCAGAAAGTGATGCAAATGTGGCATATGATACTTTCCTGTATAGATTTATTGAGCTGTATAATATCAATTGCCCCATGAAGATGATTCATTACCAAGAAAATAAATCAGCAAAAAAGCCCTTGATAACTAAAGGCATTGAAAATGCATGCAAAAAGAAGAATACATTATATGCGAAATTTGTTAAAAACAGGACTATTGAGTCGGAAGAAAAATACAAAAAATATAAAAATAAATTGGTAAGTATTATCCGAAATAGTAAAAAGCAATATTTTTACACCCTCTTTGAACAACAAAAGCAAAATATGCAAGGAACTTGGAAAGTACTAAACAAAATTATTAAAAAAACAAATAACAAACGAGAGTTTCTAAGTCCTTATTAGAAATCCAAAGGAGATAGCAAACAAATTTAATGACTATTTTGTTAATGTTTGTTTCAATCTGGCAAAAGGCATTACTGATTCAAAAAGTAAAAACTTAAAGAGTTGTGAATATATCAGTAGGAACTCTTCCTCCATGTATGTGTCTGACATTACCAAAAATGAAATACTGGAGATTGTGAATGGTTTTAAAAATAAAAGGTCAACCGATTGGACAGATATTGATATGAAACTAGTAAAAAATATAATCCATTTAATATTAGAACCCTTGACTTATATCTTCAATTTGTCCTTTAATTCTGGCGTGTTTCCAGATCAGATGAAAACTGCAAAAATTATTCCAATTTATAAGAGTGGTGATAGTCATGTATACTCAAATTACAGACCAATTTCATTATTATCCCAATTTTCAAAAATACTGGAAAAACTTTTTCTTAAGGGGCTTGATAGTTTCATAGAAAAATGCATGATATTAAGTGACGATCAATATGGATTCAGGAGCGGTCGATCGACTTCAATGGCAGTTATTAAATTAGTTGATTATATAGCATCTGCATTAGACAAAAAGCATTTTACTTTGGGTGTTTTTGTCGACCTCAAAAAAGCCTTCGATACCATAGATCATAAATTGTTAATGAATAAAATAGAGCAGTATGGTTTTAGAGGCCGTGCTTACTCATGGTTAGAAAGCTATCTTGACAATAGATACCAGTATGTACATTTTAATAATCATCAATCAGAAATGCGTAAAGTAACTTGTGGGGTGCCCCAGGGTTCTTTGATTGGTCCTAAGTTGTTTATTTTATATATTAATGACATCTGTAAGGCATCCGATTTGTTAAAATGTGTTCTATTTGCAGATGACACAACACTGTATGTATCTGGGGATAATCTTCACCAACTAATTACTGATGTGACTAGAGAACTATCCAGAATCAAGCAATGGTTTGACCGATATAAACTATCTTTTAATCTAAGTAAAACCAAATATATTATATTCAGTAATCGACAAATTAAAATCAGCATGTGCTTAAAGATTGATGATGTGGTACTAGAAAGGGTGTATGAAAATACATTTCTTGGAATAATATTAGATCATAAATTATCCTGGAAACCACACATCGCTCATGTTCAATCAAAACTGTCCAAAACAATAGCTATATTACATAAAACCAAGTATTTTCTAAATACGCCCTCTTTGTATATTCTGTATTGTTCTCTTATTGTTCCATACTTTTCTTACTGTGTTGAAATATGGGGGCATGCTTACACCACAAACACAAAACCTATTTTTATTTTACAAAAAAAAAGCCATAAGGATAGTCAATCATTCACCGTATAATGAACCGACAAACTCAATATTCTGCAAACTCAAAGTACTAAAATTTCCAAATCTAGTCAGTCTGAATACTGTTGTCTTTATGTTTAAAGTCAATAGGAAAATATTGCCTGAAAATATACTATGTTTGTTTGAAAATAGGGAACAGAAATATAACCTAAGAGGAGAGAACATGTTTAAAAAACAAATGGTTAGAACAAACCTTAAAATGAACACCATTTCGGTAAAAGGGGTCGACTTGTGGTCTTGTGGGGTCGACTCACCGATGATCTTAAGAGGAGCAATTCCATTCATTATATAAAAAAACAGTTTAAAATCTTAATTTTTGACAAATATATGGATGCTTAAGAAAAATTGTCTAAGATAAGTTTATGTATAATTGTTGTGCATAAATTGAAATAACACAAGCAATGAATATGTATATATGTATATATATGTAAGTGTGTTTGTATGTATATGTTTATGCATGTACATTGTTTATGCTTAAATTTTGATGGGTAGATGTTGTTTTGTTAATAGGGTAGGCGTAATAAGCCATGGCTTCAGCCTACACCTTTTCGGTTATTATCTTTGTTTGTAATGAATTTTCTGTACATATATTCTGTTCTATGTTTTAGTAACCGAATAAACCTTCATTCATTCTATTATTATATGACTTTCAACATTATGTGCTCAAACAAACCAAAGTAAATGTTATTGTGTGTTGTGATCAAATTGTAAATGTACATTTATTTACCTTGTGGAACATTAGACAGAGCGATTGGTTTCTTCTATATGGACCATCCTTGAGAAAGGCCCCTTCAAGACATAAAAAATTGTGTTGTGATAGATTATGTTGTGATCAAATTGTAAATGTACATTTATTTACATTTATATACATTTATTTCTTCCAATCTATCATTTAACTTATCAAGCTGTTTTTAGTTCAGTATTATAAGCATTTCATGAGCTTTGTGTTGTTTTTTTAACCTTTACAAGAAATTAAATGAAAGTGAACGACTTAACCAAGAGCAAAACCAACACTTTACAGAAGCAAATATACAAATGAATCATTCTCCATAAACTTATTCATTTTTGTACTACCGTGGAGCTGTCATCTGAGATGAAAACAGTACAGAATTGTGCAGGAGCACTGGCAGGATGACAGCAGCCAGTTTCCTGAGCATGTCATCCACAGAGGGGTAGTCATGTGACATCAGCTGGGCCAACTCCAGCAGAACCTGTCAATCAAATCTACCACAATTATAACCTCAATGAATTCTAAAAACAGTGAATTTAAGATGAATCCCTAAAGTACTTTTTAAGTTAATTGCACTGTATATTGTAAAAATATCTTATTTTTAGTTAGTTCTGTCAGTTATGTCTCCTTCAGACGAATCACTTGTGTTGACGCATTCCTTCATTTGTAAATCACTTTAGATCAAGCTGTCTGAATGAATAAATAAATGTAAAGTCTGTGTGATTTACCTGGTTGCGTTTGCTCTCTTGTTCAGAACTCTCACACAGCTGGCTGTTTTCCAGGATCAGTCCGAACAAGACCATATGTGACGACAGACAGAACCTAGTGGCAAAACACTTGTCTCATTATTTGACTCATCCATTCAAGTCACATGACAGTAGTTAGCTTTAATTATTTATTAGAGATACCTAATCTTCGTCACAAAATTCATATTAAAATGTAATGTGTAATTAACCAAAAATGTACATGTACTCTGTATTATTGTATTTAGATTTTTGAAAGGCAAAATGTATTCCATGTTTAATATTGATCAATACTTGCTTTCTCATCTTGCTCGGAGAAACAGCTGTCCACGCATGTGCCTGTATTTCAAGTTGATAAAATAATTTAAAATCAACATCAGTTTATTTGTGCCCACGCGCCACGCCCTCCCAGGATCTATAACGTTACCTAGGCTACTTTCATTTTTTTTTTAAATTCTTCATAACCGGGCGCGCGCGATCTGCTTGCAGTCGTCGAGATGGATGCTGAGGAGTTGAAGAAAAGAATAGCTAGTGGAGATTGTAAAGTTGTCGACAATACGTCATCAAAAATAAAGTCCAGTGTGTAGGAGAAATTTGGAGTTATCTGAAGAAAATATTGTGAAAGGCTTTGCTGCAAACATTTTCGTGTTGGATAGCCGCAAATGTGGAACTTCATCGCCGAGGAAGCACGCAGAAACTGTGGTAAGAAAGCAGTTCTATCGAACGGTATTTTTCATATTTAACACTGTTAAGTACAGTATGTGTGGTGTGCAGGGCGTGTTTGAACCCAAAATGGTCAGATGTAGGCTAGACGAAATTGCGTGGCATATAGTGTTGTAGCCGCGTCTGTTCGATTGGTAAAATGTGATAAGGCTACTCAGTTTTGTGGTAACGTTAGCCATGTTCTTCATGTACCGGCCTTTTGACAGCTTCGGCTGAAGTTGTCCTTGTGTTAATTGTCGTGTAATAACTTCTGTATGACCTGGCAATAAACATTTTTGTAAGTGTGTCTATAATGTGATAGTCTAAACTGATTTTATTTCGGGTGCGGGTCGGGTGTCGGTACTATTTTAAACGGGTCGGTGCAGATTTTAATTAGTGCTACTGACGGAACTGGTCGGGTGCGGTTTTAAGCAGTGCGGGTACAGGCGGGTGCGGATTTACAAAATCGGACCCGTGCAGGACTCTGGTGTAGGCTACACATAAATCTCTGACCCATCATCGTCTTCTTCTTTGTTGAATATCTGTCGCTCTACATACGTCATCTAGTATAATTGAAACGATTGGCTATGAGCACAGTACAGGCGCATTTGATAGATATTTGTAGCGCCCAATAAACGGCTCTGGGCATTCATAAACCACGCCTCAAATACGAGAAAATGCACATGTGGTTCCCAGACCACGGCTGTTTCTCAATTCCAAGAACGCAGAGAACGGACTTGTGTTCTCGTGGAGACCGGTCTTGCCAAGCTTCCTTGGAAGAACGAACTCGGAACCGGCCGCAATGACTTCTGGGAAACCAGGCGAGTACTAGCTCAAGTCTGCATTCGATGCATCCTCGGTATCAAGAACACATCCGGGTTCTTTCATGCGTCCTCTGTACTTGCCTTCTTGAGAATTGGGGCTGCGTTCCAAAACGCATACTCAATGAGTAGGTACTCAAATTCAATAAGTACTTACTTAACGAGCGCTAAAAGAGTAGGTACTTTATAGCCAGATCTCGTTGAGTATGAATGCGAACCGGACATCTGCCATGTTGACGTTATCATGTGACATACGACGCGTTATCACAAGCGCAACAACTTAAGATTTGAACGACACGTTTAATTCATCTATCTGTAAATATCTTGATATTGATTAAACTTGCTCATTTTGTGGTCTTTTTGAAGAAACTGCTGCCCATTTATTTTGTGAGTACATTTAGGGTTGGTTTAAGTTCTTATATTTAACCCTACTAATGTGACCCACCGTTTTATCCTTAACGATATTTATTTTTATAACGAAATCCCAAAATTGTCATCTCTTGAATATGTTGTTAATTTCTTTATTTTATATCCAAACATTTTCATCCATAAGCAAAAGTGGCTTACTGCTTTGTTTTCCTCTTTTTCTTGTTAAATTTAACTCTCGTTTCATCCCTCAGGCTTATAAATAACAAAAAATGCATTTTTTAAATGTATTATATAATTAATTAAGAAAATATATATTAAGATATTGAACCTTATAGGTTCTTTTTTCCTGTGTATAAAATCTCATATTATGTTTGCAAACCCATTATATATATATACCTCATAACATCAGTAACTGGACAGCCCTACCTTAACGGTTTTCCTCAGCGTTTGTAATGTCTGCACAAAGGAGACGTTGGGCAGCTGTGCGAAGATTCGCCTTTGGAGAAAACTGTTGATTTTATACTCGAAAAATGTAAGTATCATTAGTAAAAATTAATTTTACCCCAGAATGAATTGCATTGCTATCCCACCCCAAAATATACAATAATAACAACTTGTGCTGACCAATTAATAATTATATTACTTTTTACTGAAAATGATATAATTCAATAAAACAAACAAAATGTAATGCATGTCATTTGAAATAGCTATGCATGAATACACTCTAGAAGTGTATATAATGAACATATCTACATTTTCATTCAAACAATAAATAAAGCATTAATTAAATAATTGTATTTTATTTACTGACAACAATGAGAAATATTACCTTAATAAATTAGTAAAAGAATGAATCAAAGTCACCATCACACAATAAACAAATGCATATACAAGTCAACACATGAAACAAAGCTTTATTCAAACTACAATCATGTATGTACAGGCGCTGAACCCCTCATCCTTCTGCCGTCTCAACACAGCGGGTGCCTGAGGTTGTTGCGTGATGTGTTGTGCTTCACAGTCTGAGGCAATAAGGGCAGGTGGAGTGATGGTGGGTCTTGTAAGGGCAGGAGGAGTGATGGAGGGTCTCATAAGGGCTGGTGGAGTGATGGAGGGACTCGTCCATGGCACCATCTCCAGGATTCAGCTTTGGGCTCCTCGTCCTCAGTGCTCACCTCCGCCTGCTGACATTTCAGATCCTACAAAAATGCACAAACATAACACTAAAGCAGTCATTTTAACCGCACAATGTCATTTGATTTCAGTATTATTTAGAAGACAAAAATGCTTTTTTTCACAAATGCCGCCATCATCTTCCCTTGTAGGTCCTGCTCCACCACAAAAGATCTGCAGCAAATGCACAGAAATCAAGAATCAGAAAAGTGCTGTAATAGCTCTGTTTGAAATTACAATAATAAAAAAAAAACTACAACTTAAGATTTAAATATTTATTCATTTCTGTAATGTCACAAAGCCTTTGATGGCAGCATTCAGCTTCATGAGCCACTCTCCACCGGATAAACACACATCTGTTCATCTGTCCCGACTGTAACATCCAGACAAGATTCACATCATCCCTGTGATTTATGAACTCAACACTACATTTACATGGTGAGGTTGTTTTAACTTTTTATCCAACATAAATGTTCCTCAATTTATCAACAGTAATGGACAAATAAAATAGATAACTTATGTTTAGTTACTTTATAGATTTGTTCTACTTCTACATAACAGCAGACATACATCACTCAGATGCCTATTTCATATCTATTAGACGTATAAAATCTGCAATTCTTATAGAAGATTTTCTTGCCAGATATTAAATAGACATTTAGTAATTGTATTTAAGATGTATACGGTTTAAAATGTATGCAAATCCACTTTGGAGACGTATGTGTCCTTACTGGAGCTCCTCTGTTAGCTACATAATAAAATGTGATTTACAGCAAAATCACAACTATATAGCGTCTTTACACTTTCAACAATTAAACAGTTTTCTGTAGGCCTACAGTAGTTCAACACGTGCGATCATTTGATTTGTAATACTCACATTTGAGTCTCGTCCGTCATCCTTTCCGTCACGTTCGAGTATGACACAAGGCTTGTTCGACTTGAACCGGCGCTGCACAGACCGATCGGTGAATGACATCAAAGTACCGCGAGAGCGAATAGAAAGTAGACGGCTCCTTATGCTTTCTAATTGCTCTCGCGGTACTTTGATGTCATAAACCGATCGGTCTGTGCAGCGCCGGTTCAAGTCGAACAAGCCTCTATCCTTCTTCTTTTTTATGACGTATCCTCTCGCGTCGCCTCCTGGGATAGAAGAGTATCGGCTTGTTTGATGAGCAAAATCTGCGCAGAATCGATCAGCGCGAGATGCATGCCGGTTAGAAATGTGTCCGAGTGCGGTCCGCCTTGCTCTGATGTCATGCTGACGTATGTCAAAAATCTCTCGCGAGCGCAAGGCACACCTGTCAGGATTCTGCAGTCGGCCGCAGTTGCTCTCCACTGACTGTGCTGATCAAAAGCATGATGGGAAACGACTTGCTGACGACACAGCTTATGTTCATTGGTTTAAACAACTGTGATGTATTGTTCTCTTTTAAAATGTTTGATTTTAAAACTCTGATATCATGTTTTATGTGTACGTTATGTGTGAATATTCCCAAAGTATCTAACAGTGCGATCTCTATGGGTTATGCAATGTAATTTTTATAAAAAATAAATAAATAAAAACACATAGGCTATGTCTGTATTAAAGAAAAAAATATTGATAAACATGTATTTGGAATGGAATTAAATAACAAGTACTTTGGGTGTCTTGTTCATTTTATTTATTTTCATATAAAAGCAACATAAATTGAATTACATCCAGTTTATTAGAAACACTGTGCACGAGCGTGAATCCCGCGATATCCATCTTTGATCTCGCAGGTGTCAGATCCACTACGAGAAGAGAGATCTGTCCGGCTTGCCTGCGCTTTTTTCACTCCTCCTCTCACTGCAGCCGCCTACTCTCGCCTACATTTCAGGCGAGGCAAGGCGCATCTCAAACAAGCCTTATCCATCGGTTGAGCACTCAAAAATCTGGGCGGAAGCAGTAAGCCATCCGGGAACTTCTCGCCTACTCTTTTATGAATACTGATGTTTCGAACGTACTGCTTCCTTCACGTACTGTTTTCGCCTACTATATAGGAAAGTAGGCATATTCGAACGCACTTAAGTCCGAATCTCGCGATAATTAGTACGTCACCCAGGTAATTCTCGCCTACTCTTTTGGATTCATACATACTTTTTCGCTCGCCTACTCTTTTTCCCATAATAAATAGTAGGGAAGTATGCGGTTTGGCACGCAGCCTGGGTCTGAACTTCGACGGTTAATGATGACGTAAAACGAGAACCCAAGGACGCAAGATCGCTGAAGAACGCATATTGAGAAACACCCCACGTCTCAAAGAGAAAGTGGTCTGACGTTAGCCAGGCTAGTGGGAACCGGGACCTTCACATAAAAATAAGAATAGGCTACTTGCTTTCAGAGGTAATAGCAAAACCCGCAAAGTGGATAATTTTAATGTGAGATATTACAATTAACCCCGAATTTACACACAGGCAATAAAAAATGATTCGTTTTGGTAAAAAAGCCACATACAGCACCCTTAATTTACATTAAATCAAATCAATGGCCTATTTGGTGTGATCATCCCTTGCCTTGTTCTCTCCTAATGAAATTACAGTAGCCTACCAGTAGATTTTGAGACTTGAGGAAAAAAAGAAACGTTTTTAGAATCGAAACCGAAAGTGTTAAACGAAATAAAACCACTTTTGCATAAGAAACAATATTATAAAACTCGTGAAAACTCGCGAATTACAACATGAGTATCAGTGAAAAGTGAACGTTTAACCAGCACACACACCCGAACTTGACACATTTTTGACCATTGATACTGCTTTTAATCGTAATGCAACGGACCGGCAAATTGGACATAAATTAAGCCTTTAAATAAAATGGTTATTGAGCTGTTTACACTGTCATATGACGTCACACTCTGAGCGTATGTTTAAAAATAAGAATAATAAGATAATTTAACATATAAATAACACTTTTTAAATAGCCCACTAAAGTGTTTATTACAAATAAATGACTAAATGTTAAAAATTGATAAATGTAATGAACAAAATTTTGCGTTGCATTTACAATCCTTTGAAAACAGGGGGTGCCCCTGTTACCTGTGCTACCTGTGCACCTGGCGCCATTTCTCAATCACCACAGTTCTCAGTGTAGCGGTTGTTCCTCTGCGTTGTGTTATTTTGGATGTTTTAAAATAAAAGGATTTTCCACTCAAAGCTGGTCATGCAAAAGATGAATTTAATTACAATACCTGTGTGATAAAACACATAAACAGACAGGCACTGTTAAACCGCAGCTCTTTTAACTGTACCTCTCCTCAAGAGACATTGCAGGAAAGAGCGACACACACTTCACCACACACATACACAATATATGTAATAATAGCAATAGTATAAATAATGATAATAATAATAATAATAATAATAATAATAATAATATTATTAATATTAATATTCACAAAAATGTCATTGTATGCAAATAATTCAAAACAGCATTACAGTGTTTCTTAGATCTCAATTAACATACCTGTGTGATAAATAGAGGTCGACCGATATGGTTTTTTTCAGGCCGATGCCGATGCCGATGCCGATCTTTTGAAATCCGGGTCGGCCGATGGCCGATAAATGCTGCCGATTTATTTTGGCCGATATTTGGCCGATTATGTGCTTGTTTTTAACCTCTATTTGAAAGATAAAATGTAACACAAATAATTTCTTAAGATAGACAAGATTTCTCAACAAAAACATTTATTGAACACTTTACCAATCTGCACTTGTACAAAAGACAAAAAGACCTTGAGATATGTTTGGTAATTGTACCTGAATGAATTGAAAATTAATTTGCTACATTTCAGATTAATATATTTCTTTTCCTTAACATTTGAATTAACAGTAACTTAAACACTTTGCAGTTTGAATGATGTCCTGATAAACAAAATGACGGAGTATGTTTTTATGTTTCCACTGTTCGATCGCGCCCCACACACACACACACACACGCGCGCGCGCACACAAATATAAGTAAACACTTTGCGACTTTAAACTCACGCGACTTTTCGATCTCGATCGCGCCCGCGCCTCTCTCTCACACACACACACACACACACACACACACACAACGCATTGCAATCTTTACATCGCAGCCGGAGCTAAAGCGGAGCTACAGATTAGGCGTCCCTAAAGAACTCGCGTATCTAACAGTAGTTCCGCATTACTTTGCACGCGATTTTTATTTATTTTTATAGCGTGTATTCTCCGTGGAAATTTATACACCGAACCGTGACGCCTGTACCATTTCGGTTCAATACGAATACATGTACCGTTCCACCCCTAGTCTACAGTGAAATACAGTCACACATTAAACTACTGTTTGGCCAGCATTTTAACCGTGTTTAATCCAGCTACTAGCTAACGGAATGTTAAAGTTAACTGCTGACTAGTGTCAAGTGCAGCGAAGCGATATTTCTGTTATTCTAACGTCCGTTTTCAGAGCATCCAAGAGAAGCACAGGCATAACAGTAGCACTGATATGAAGCACAGAAATGCGCGTTGATATTCGGTCCGGTAAATAACGGTCGTTAAGGCACCAGTGCCGTATTAGCACTGGGTCTGTCTGTAGCTACCCAACCCTAGCAAAGCAAAGCCAGTCCTTCACTAGCATATAGTTGGTCTCTTTTTTTTATTACTTACTTCTCTGCATTGAGTGACAACCCTCTCAAATATAAGACACACAACAGAACAAATAAAAGTCTCAGATTCACTGTCTGTAAATTCTTGCTTACTTATTGTGACATGATCGCAACCCTTCTGCTGTGCTAATGCAACCTCAACTACGCTATCAATTTCAAAGTAGCCGAACGTCATGTCGCCTATTCATGTTTTTTCTCTAAGTTGGTAGTAACATATCAAAAGTTTTTAATTAAATATAAAGGAGTTTTCTCCAAGGAACTTAGCTCCTTCCTTAAGCACTGGATGAGGTCTGCTCACTCTGCTGGAGAATGACTCTAGACGCAGCGTGCGTCGAACGCGTGTTCCACAACAACAACACTAGGCTGCCCACAGATGCGCCTGCCTAATAATCGGCTTGATACACTTGGATATTGGCCGATGCCGATTATGTTAAAAATGCAAAAAATCGGCCGATCAATCGGTCGACCTCTAGTGATAAAACACATAAACAGACAGGCACTGTTAAACCGCAGCTCTTTTAACTGTACCTGTTAAGCACAAAATACATGTTTAAATACACCAGTAAGTTAACTACAGAAACCAGTAAATGCGATGTACAATATCTATTAATAAACTAGAATATATATTTAGTATGCGTAGTGCGTACCAAATATACACATCTCTATACACACACATATATAAAATTTAATCAAGACGCTTAGCCACTAACACATCTCTCACTTGTGACGCACACACCCCGCCGCCATTTCACGCAACGCACTATTCACTCATTAACAGCACAAAAATAAACTTACTTTAACAAGTTAATGACTCGAACTAATAGTCAAATATAACATCTCAATGAATACTCTTTCACAAATGATTATTTAAACCTGACATGAACACTTTTAACTCAATTTAACATCAAGTGCACGGAGCTCATGAAATCGTACCTCTCCTCAAGAGACATTGCAGGAAAGAGGACGAACCTCCGATTGCACTGCTGTTTGAAGCTCGCTCCTACGTATGACGTCAGCCGACGTGCATACTGCGATAATTACCCTTAGTAAGAGCACACAAACTTCTTTCAAAATAAAATGCCCCAAAACAAATAATAAAAATAAATAAAAATATAAATAAAATGGTTTATAATCTGGTGTAACAACATATCCCTGCTACATCCACCCCCACTGTTTTACACCAGATTCTGCATTACATAGGCCTACAAAGTCTTAAATTAGCGATGTCAATTTTCCTGAAATCACATTAGATTCACTCAGTTCTTAACTATCTCTTTCGAGATTAAGATAACCCAGGGGTAGCTAATCCCCAAATTACCCATAGAAAACCATGCCTTATACACAGTTCTACTCATGACACCAACAATGTACCTCTTAATGTACATTACTCACAAAACATGTAATTACAGAAACAAGGCAAAAAAAATAAATAAACATCTTTTAAACTCATTCCAACAAACCCTTTTGTTCTTCTTAATGTAACCATTCAAATGTCATGAATTGCATGTACTCTTTGTGTAGACATTGTCTGTATAAGCCTGTTAACTGGCTTAATGAGTCTCCCAAATCTTGACATATAACCCTCCTGTAGACCAGGGACTCTTACATTTTGCTGATTTTGTACACTTGACGTTGAAACAGTTTCTGCAACAGTTGAAGTACACTCGTCAACTTCAGAAGCACATTTATCACTTAGAACTGCTGATACAGAAAAATAATCAGACACCAAAGAACATACAGACAAAGTAGAGGAGGGAATGTTTTCCACATTTGTCTTACACTCAGGTACACTGTCCAACTCAGCGTCACATTCCACAGCATTGTCATCAAATGCATCACTCTGATCAGCATTAGAGCTCTTCACAGACCCTATTTTGGTCACATCTGTGCCAGCATTAAGATCGAACACCCAGCGAGAGGTCCGATCATCACTCTGAGTTTGATCAACTTCATCACATGAGCCACAGACCGTGGAATCCACAACATCATCACCACCATCACTACCATCATTCCAAGCTGGCACCGGCAGGAAATTGACAGGCATCAATAGATTACGATGTACCGTCTTGGTACGACCCGTCCCAGGATTCCTTATCTGGTAAGTGTTCAGATCACTCCTCTTTCCCACAACAACATACACCACCTTTTCCCATCTGTCTGCTAACTTCTTTTTCCCACGTTCACCCTTATTCGCCAGGAGTACTCTGTCACCCAACTCAAGAGAATGACCTTTACCCTTCCGATCATAATACTCCGCTTGTTTTGCTTGTTGCCTTTTAGTATGCTCTTGTGCAATTACCATTGCTTCCCTTAAGTCTTTCTCAAGAGACTGAACATACTTGTGAACATTAACAGTCTCATTATGCAACATGACATTTTCAAACAGAACATCCACTGGTAATCTTGGTGTTCGGCCGAACATCAAGAGAAATGGTGGAAACCCAGTGGTCTCGTGTCTCGTACAATTGTACGCGAAAGTAAGAGTGTTCAACATCTGTGGCCACTTGACTTTAGATCTTGAAGGCAGCGAACGAATCATATCCCCTAGAGTACGATTAAATCTCTCTGTTTGTCCGTTACCCATGGGATGATATGGGGTTGTGTGCGATTTTCCCACACCCGACAATCTCAACAGTTCGACCATGAGTGAGCTCTCAAAGTTCGCGCCCCTGTCGGAATGTATTCGACCCGGAAACCCATAAATACAGAAAAACTTGTTCCACAAGACACGTGCAACAGCTTCTGCAGTCTGGTTCGGACACACATAAGCACAAGCGAGCTTTGTGAAATGGTCAGTGACCACTAGCACATCAACCGTCTTGTTGTTAGAATCTTCCGCTGACCAAAAGTCAATACACACCATTTCAAGAGGGGCACTCGTGTGAATTGACACAAGTGGAGCCCTTGCCTCTGGTTCAGGCCTTTTACTCAAAATACACCTCTTACACTCATTAACGTATGTCTTTATGTCCTCTTCCATAGACTCCCAGAAGAATCGTTGCCTAGCCAACCATAATGTGCGATGCTGACCCTGATGACCAGCGTTATCATGCACCCCCTTCAGAACAGTACCTCGGAGAGCTGTCGGCACCACAAACTGGTAAGTCTTTTTCTTAGACACTGGATTCTTAGAAACTCTGTACAAAACACCCAACCTTAAGGTAAGTTTACCCCATTGGCGCAGTATCTTCACAGTTCTTTTAGACTCAAACACTTTTTCTCTGCGAGACGGACGTCTTTCTCTTTCCACAAAGAACTTTACTCTGTCAATCGCAGGATCCTGACTCTGTTTCACCAGCAATTCATCATGGGTAAGATTAGGGAACTCACTCTGCTCTATATCCCCCAAACTCTCTAAATGCTGCACAAACGACATACTCCTAATGGCTGCACCATGCTCCCAGTTACAGTGAGCATGAAGAACAGCTGACAAATCTTGGTGAGAGACTTTTCCAGTTAGGTGAGTGGACCCTACATTCACATTTCCACCTACATCTGTAGACTCCAACAGGCCCTCTACCTCTTCGCCATTCGGACGCTCACACGAAAAATGGAACATGTCTTGCACCCGCTCAACAGCGACAGACTCAGCCTCATGCAACAAAATATCATAAGGTGTCCTTGTCAATCTGTGCAAAATTCCCAAAGTCACAAACGGTACCCTGCTTAATGCATCTGCCACGACATTTTTCGGTCCAGGGATATACTGAATGTCAAAGTCATAAGGCGCAAGCTTCGCTACCCACCGTTGTTCACACGCATCCAACTTGGGTTTTGTGAGGATGTACTTAAGTGGGTTATTATCAGTCCACACAGTAAACCTGTGTCCCCGCAGCCAATGGCTGAATTTATCACAAATAGCCCACTTCATTGACAAAAACTCAAGTCTATGTGCTGGATACTTTGACTGCGCGTGATTCAAAGATTTTGACGCGAAAGCAATAGGCCTTGCCACAGCACATCCCTCCTGAACCTGCGACAAAACAGCCCCTAACCCACTAGTGGAGGCATCCACAGACAACAGAAACGGCTTAGAAAAATCTGGGTGCGCAAGCAAAACCTGACTCACCAAAGCAGACTTCAAACTCTCCAGAGCTGCTCTGCACTCATCAGTCCAATCCGCCGGAGAAAGTGTACGACTTCTTTTCAATCCTTTCACACCTCTTCCCTTTCTGGGTCTTTTTTGTCCTGTCAAAAGCTGAAACAAGGGTTTAGCCAACATAGAACAATTTTCTATGAAATGCTGGTAGTACACCACCATACCTAAAAAGGATCTGATTTTCTTTGCTGATGGCGTAACACAATCACTCTCCATCAAATCTTTTTCAGATATACTCACAATGGCATCAATTTTTGCTGGATCACTGGCCACCCCCTTTTCAGACACAATATGACCCAAGAATTTTACAGACTTCCTCAAAAACCTACACTTTGAAGGAGACAATTTCAAATTGTGGTCTTTTAGACGCCGAAACACCATCTCAAGCCTTTCCAAACTCTCTTCCTCAGACTTCCCGAAAACCAATAAATCATCTAAATAACAAAGAAGGCTCAAAAAGTTCTGGTCACCAAACACAGTCAGCATCATTCTCATAAATGTGGCTGGGCTGTTGCACAATCCCTGGGGTAATCGATTATATTCATGGAGCCCCAATGGTGAACAGAACGCCGTGAACCTCTTGTCATCTTCATGCAACGGGACGTTATAATACCCAGAGGTCAGATCCATGGTACTAAAGTACGCGTTCCCACCCAACGCTGCAAGGACATCTGCTTGGTGAGGAAGAGGATGAGCATCCTTCACCGTGCGAGCGTTTAACCATCGGAAATCAGTGCATATCCTTAAGTCACCATTTTTCTTCCACACTAAGACCAATGGAGACGCAAACTCACTGCTCGATTTCCTTATAATTTCCTTCTCCTCCATTTCGTCTAAGGTCTCTTTCAACTTCAAGTAATGGGCGGGAGAAAGACGGCGGTATGGAAGGCGAAAGGGCTTGTCATCTGTAACTCTGATACGATGACAAAACCCCTTTGCTTCACCACAGTCCAAACTGTGCCTGGAAAACACACACTCATATTTCTCGACTAGGTCAACAAGCTTGTTTTGCCAAAAGGATGACACCTCGCAATCTTTGACATTAAGATTGTTCAGTCCCAGGTCATCCAACCTGCTGTCACCTACTGAACCTTCTCCAGATGTAGAGTCTCTCACCGTTAGACTACCACACGACCTGTCAGAACATACCGCACCCGCATTTTGGCTAACCACCCAGTCAGTCGTTTGTTCGAGGTCCTCTAACGCAACACAAGGATACACATCAGCCACCTTCGCATTTTTCCTCAACAAAATTTCTGCATTGGTCGATCATTTTTACTGGCAGCCAACCATCACCCCACAAAGGTGAAACAACCCTCCCAACCAGCACATTCCGATGAACGCAACGTGAAGTACTTGGTTCGATGACTACTGTGCTCCCTACAGACAGCACCGACCCTGGGGGCAAACGACCCCAAACAAGGTGTTCACTTTTTGGCTGGAGTGTCACAGCTGACCTCAGTCTCAGAGTACCCACCTTGTCGGGAATCAAATCACCCCTCCATCTCTCAATACAAGAAAGCATGCGCAAAAATTGGCTATTTTCTGATTGTATAGCCGTGTCTGGTCTATTTACCACCCTCCAAAACTGCTCTGTATGCTTCATCTGACTTATTAGAGGCTTCAAGACATTTGTGCCGAGTATAATTGGGTCTTTTTGACCCCTCACAATCAGAACCGGTACATTGAAACTGACCCCATAAACTTCAAGCTTCAGATTGCATACACCATCCGGGCTAGTTTGTTTTCCACCGCAACCCACCAGGACAATGTCAGAAGAACTCAGGATATCCTGGTCCAGCACCCCAGCGTCTCTGAGTCGAGGAACTACGTCAGCGCTCAGAGTAGTCGCCATGGAGCCACTGTCCAACATCCCCTGAAGCTCAACTTTGTCCTGCAATAACACACTTGCATAAAACAAACTGCTACTTTGGTCAACTTGCATGTTGTTCTGAAATACTACTGTTTTTGTTTTGCCAATGCTTTCACGGTAAAAGGAATAAACAGACTCAAGATCAGTCTCAGAGGAATTACTACACAGCCCCACCTCGTCCTCTGCCCGAAGGGAGCAGCCTAGTTTCCCTGAGACGTGACCTTGTCTTGCTGACCGGAGCCCAACCTTGATGTAGTTCTGTGACTGTCGCAGTTGTAGCTTGTGTGTCCAGCTGCAAAACACTTGAAACACAAGTTATACATTTTGCAATGAGCAGTCGTGCTATGTTCACTGCTGTGACACACTCTACATTCTCGGATCTTATTGCCCGTACGTTTAGGCCAGGGACCTCGCACAGACTGAGAGTTACACACTAATGCTTTTTCCAGCAAAGACAAGACTTTGTCCAATGCGTTCTCATCAGTTGAGCCCGCACCCTGTTCAGACTTAGAAGGCGAGATAGACACATCAACATCTGGTTCTGAGACAACCGTGGTGAATTGTTTGACCGCTTGATTTGTCAACTTCCGCTCTCTTAACAACTCGTCAAGCTGCTCTTGCACCTCAGATGCGTTCCATGACTGTACAGGTTTACTCTTGAAAACAAAAGCTAACTCTTTGTCAGGGCAATTACGAATGAACATAACTGCTACCTCTTTGCTCCTGTTATCCAGAGTCCTACCTTCCCATTTTAAACTTTGCTCAGCTACATCCGCTGCCTTATTTAATCGTATCCAAAAATCCCAAGCGCTCTCTCTGGGATATGGTCTCACAGAATAGAAGTCAGCCAATGGAATACCCGAACTGCTCTGGTCCCCGAAGTGCTGCTTCAAAACAGAAAATACAGAATCAACAGTAGGAGCCGTTGAAACATTCAGAATCAGAATCAGAATCAGAATGAGCTTTATTCGCCAAGTGTGCACAAACACACAAGGAATTTTTTGTGGTTTTTACAGGAGCTCTTGGTACATACATACATATATGACATTAGAACAGGCATTTAAATGAGAACATAAATAAATAGAATAAACAATAATAATAGTTATAGTATACATCTGAAACAGTTATGTACAGATTTGTGCATTGTGTGTACAGCTCTATAAATAAAATTTGTATATGTATTTACACAAAAAAACCTCTTGCTTCTCTCTCAAGTACTGAATGAATTATACAGCAGGTGTTAATTGCTGTTTTAGCTGTTTAAGCTGGAGATAGCATGGGGGAAAAAACTGTTTTTGTGCCTAGATGTTCTAGTGCGCAGAGATCTGTAACGTCTGCCTGACGGCAGAAGTGCAAACAGGTTTTGGCCGGGGTGGGAGGGGTCTGTGATGATGTTCCCTGCCCGTTTCTTCACTCTGGCATTGTACAAGTCCTGAAGGTTGGGGAGGTGTACACCAATGATCCTTTCAGCTGTCCTAACAGTCCGTTGTAGTCTTCTTATATCTGATTTGCTGGCTGACCCAAACCAGACAGTTATAGAAGTGCACAGAACCGACTCAATAACAGCTGAGTAAAACTGAGTCATCTGCGCTTGTGGTAGGTTGAACTTTTTCAGCTGACGAAGGAAGTACAACCTCTGTTGGGCCTTTTTGACAATGGAGTCAATGTGATTGTCCCACTTTAGGGTATTGCGCAGCCATACTCTCATTACATCTCTGGCCCGCCCCATAACTCTGTTCATTATCTCATCGACCATTTCAGAATCCTTCACCTCAAGTTTGTTCAAATATACCCTCATCATATCTTCCCATTCCATGATTGAGTATTTGTCCGAACTTTCTCCTCTAAAATGTGGTGGTGCTGCCACCTCAGCTTTCAGGATCAAGTTCATTTTTGAAGCATCAATGACAGTACTATTCGACTGGTCAGTCACCTGGCCACTGAAACCTTCTTGGAACCTCTTAGCGGATGGATAATTAGGAAATTCAGGCCTCATCATACTTTCTCTAATTGATTGCCCAATCTCACTACCAATTTGTTTTATGAGGTTACTCATCTGACCAGACATTTCTGACTCCTGTGGAGCGAACTCATAGTTACTGGCTGCAGCAATTGGACTACCCCGACTATCGATTCTTTCATAGGCAGAACCACTAATTGTTATACCCCGGCCTGTGCTACAGTACTCCGGATCCTCAAACAGCTTAGTTTTGTCAGGCGTATCCAAAAGACTGCCCCGCCCTCTACCAGCTGTAAATGTATTGTCCCACCCCAAATCGCTGTGTCTAGCAGCCATTCCCCTCAGGTGTCAGAATACACTCTCAAAACACATTAATATTAACCAACCAAATCAATGGTAATGAACCAGTTTTAACTCAGAAGAAAAAAAAAAAAAATATTCAATTGTCCTTAGAAAAAGAGAGAAAGAAGAAACAAATAAAGAAGAGAGAAAAAAAATTCACTTGTTTCTCAGTCCTCCAATCAAAGATCCAGTCAATTGATGATGCAAAGTACCTTCATCCACACAGTTCAGTGAAAAACAGGTAAGTTGGTGACACTCTTCAATGATCCAGCACGCTGCTTGCTTGATCCAGCTTAGTCACAACTCACCAGACCAACAGTCTGAACATGCGATCTCAGCGTCGAATTCACGTGACACACTTCATCAGCAGTCTCAGCAGTCTCCACCTAGACACAGCAAAACCCGTCTGACATCCTGACGCCACCGAAGAAACAGCAACAGTTAACTGAAGTCCCGTCTCTCCACCAGCACCCCACAGCTCCAGTCAGACTCGACGTCAGCAATCCCAGCGGTCGACAACGATCAACCAATCGAAGGGTCACGGCACCAGTTTTGTAGCGGTTGTTCCTCTGCGTTGTGTTATTTTGGATGTTTTAAAATAAAAGGATTTTCCACTCAAAGCTGGTCATGCAAAAGATGAATTTAATTACAATACCTGTGTGATAAAACACATAAACAGACAGGCACTGTTAAACCGCAGCTCTTTTAACTGTACCTCTCCTCAAGAGACATTGCAGGAAAGAGCGACACACACTTCACCACACACATACACAATATATGTAATAATAGCAATAGTATAAATAATGATAATAATAATAATAATAATAATAATATTATTAATATTAATATTCACAAAAATGTCATTGTATGCAAATAATTCAAAACAGCATTACAGTGTTTCTTAGATCTCAATTAACATACCTGTGTGATAAAACACATAAACAGACAGGCACTGTTAAACCGCAGCTCTTTTAACTGTACCTGTTAAGCACAAAATACATGTTTAAATACACCAGTAAGTTAACTACAGAAACCAGTAAATGCGATGTACAATATCTATTAATAAACTAGAATATATATTTAGTATGCGTAGTGCGTACCAAATATACACATCTCTATACACACACATATATAAAATTTAATCAAGACGCTTAGCCACTAACACATCTCTCACTTGTGACGCACACACCCCGCCGCCATTTCACGCAACGCACTATTCACTCATTAACAGCACAAAAATAAACTTACTTTAACAAGTTAATGACTCGAACTAATAGTCAAATATAACATCTCAATGAATACTCTTTCACAAATGATTATTTAAACCTGACATGAACACTTTTAACTCAATTTAACATCAAGTGCACGGAGCTCATGAAATCGTACCTCTCCTCAAGAGACATTGCAGGAAAGAGGACGAACCTCCGATTGCACTGCTGTTTGAAGCTCGCTCCTACGTATGACGTCAGCCGACGTGCATACTGCGATGATTACCCTTAGTAAGAGCACACAAACTTCTTTCAAAATAAGATGCCCCAAAACAAATAATAAAAATAAATAAAAATATAAATAAAATGGTTTATAATCTGGTGTAACAACATATCCCTGCTACATCAGCACGAGCTTTGCTTCATGCTTCCGCAAAAGGAGGGTGTCATATTCATCTATGGTCACATTGAGCAGTTAATCGTTAACAAAGTTTATGAGCAGTCGACAAATCTCTTCCACCAGAAACTGGACTTTGCTTTGGACTCGTACCATGTGACAAGCAAACACTGAAGGACAGAAATTAAATTAAAGTCTAATTCTCTTCAGACTTCAAGTAAGTTTTAGCTTTATTGATTACAGTTATTTTGGGAAATATAGTATTGATTTTATACTGTTTATCACCGTAATTTAAAATTTGAAGTTAAAGTAGGCCTGTTTTATTCCAGAAGTATTATAGGCTACTCCAAACAGACGTAACGTTAGCTGCTAAAAATTAACTTAGACGAATAAATATTTTGAAGGCGATGAAAGTTAACACATGAAGTTTACTCGAAAGGGTTATTTTAAACGAATAATACGTTTCAGAAGGGGTTTCTTTTTTAATTTCGGGCGGTTGCTTTGTTATAATGTGAAATCGAAAGTATTTTAAAATAGACCTTCAGAGATAAAACAGATAAATCTCATAGTGAATGTTCGTTTATGTCAAACATAATTAATAATACTAATACTAATAATCTGCTGAATATAATATTTTGGTTCAGACAGACATTATATATATATATATATATATATATATATATATATATATATATATATATATATATATATATATAGTTAAAGTTATATATAGTTATGCCATATTAAAAATAATAAAATAGATTGTGAACTTGGGGCAATGAAATAAAGTAATAAACAGTTTTGGAAATAAATGAGTGCAAAAAAATATTAAACTGCAATACAGAAAGTTATGAACTTTATATGAGTTCAGTTTGCCACCTCAAGTTTTAAACACAGTAGCCTAATTATAATGTCCATTTCTTAATGTTCTTCAATTTCCCTAATAGCACACGTCACGTACATCACAGAGACATATTTTAGATGTCTACATTTACATCTGCAAGTTGCAGTTGCTCATCTGCAATATGTCTTTAGATTAGATTAGATTTTAGACATTTAGAAAATATTTAAGATTAAGTTTATGATTTAGAATGTATAAAAAAAAACTGCTTTAATTAAGACGTTTATCAGATGTTTCACATTAAGTGTTCTTTAACAGTCACCTCAGAGACATACCTGTGCAATCTGGGTTAGACGTGTTGTGAGTTTTAAGCCAGCAATGTTAGCAATGCTTCCCTGTGACTTATTAATAAATATGCTTCGCTACTGAATGGCTGCATTAGCTTATTACTCTCTAATGCTCAATTAATTGAGAGATATCTTATTAACATATTTTCATCTCCAGGTCATGTTGAGCTGACTGTTTTACAAACCAGTGCTGATCTCCTTGCACTGGTTGTTTAGCTGCAGTAATGGCGGAGGAGCGAGGAAATGACTCTCTCTCTAAGATGAGTCTGTCAGAGAAACAGAGGTAAGACTGCAGCTGTTCTCTTACGAGAGGTTCTCTCGTATTGCGTAAGCTAGCTTACGCTGCGGGAAAGTCTCCTTTCTCGAGATACTGAAGCCAAAAATTATCCTTAATTTTTTAAATCTTGTCAACGCAGTGCGGCAGCCTGCAGACCTAGGGCAGGCGAATCACGTGCCCATTGGCTGCTCTGCGGCAACTGCAGCAGCCTATGGCTGAGCCTTGCGCGTGACGTCACGTCCAATGAGCGCGCTTGGCGCGCTTAATGCGTCACAGCCCGTCATTAGGGGTGTGGCTTAGCGTATTTAAGCAAGGTACAGAGGCTGCTTCGCTGATTTCTGTCTCTTCAGCGAAGCTCTTCGCATCGCTGATCTCCGAGGAAGCCGCCGTCGAATCAAGCGACCAGCACGCCGAGGATTTCAGCCTGAGGACGCCGGCCGCTCGCCGCCTTCAGCCTTCCCTGCCTGCTGCGCCATCCGGCATATATATCCTTTTCTTGCTCTGTGTTGTGTGTTTTGTGTGTCTGCCGCGACACACTTGCATCTAAAAGAGCGCGAGGCGTTGTTGCAAATGCCTCGCTCATCCTGTGGCTCGTGCAGAGCCGCGCTCAGCGACGGAGACCGCCACGTGGTGTGCGCTCTCTGCCTGGGCTTCTATGACAGCTGAGCGCTCGCCGGAGCCCCTCCCGCGAGCCTCGCTTTTCCTTCTCCCCCCCACCTCCCGACGCGCAGCGGCCGGCTTCGCCCGCACTGCCGTCGCCTCAGGGGATGAAGCAGACAGCGCTGTTTTCTTAGACAGCTGCTTTCTCCCCTCTGTCAAGCCGCGCAAACGGCGCCGCTCACAAGGGATGTCAGAAACGGACGGTCTCGGGCTATAGCTTCCTTTACGTTACAAGAAAGCTACCCCCCGGACGACGCACGCCCCTCCCTGCGCTCTCCCCCTCTGTTCGAGCCGCGCAAACGCGCCGCTCACAAGGGATGTCTGGAGTAGACGGTCACGGGCTGGCTTCCTTTACATTATAAGAAAGCTACCCCGCGTCTCGGTCGCGCGCGTCACTCTCCGGCCACCTCCGTTTCTCACACATTTCTCAGTCCCCTCCTAAGCTCAGGCGACTAGAAATATCAATATTGCAGTAAACGAGCCTGTTTTAATACACGCACGCCTGCAAACATACGATGTCATAGCACATGATGACATCTTCCCGCTCTCTCTCCCTTGTTCGAGCCGCGCAACTGCGCCGTTCTCAAGGGACATCAGAGCGGACGTCACGAGCACCGGCGAAAAGAGGAAGAGAGAGTGTTTTCGTCCTCGTATATTCTCAGTCCCCTCCAAGTTCAGGCGGCTGGAAATACTATACTGCAGTAACGAGCCTGTTTTATTACACGCGCGCGTCTGCAAACAAACGCCGAAACGAAACATCGCTCGGTCATATGCTTGCACTAACAAAAGTTTATGTGTGCTCCTGTGGCTCAGTGGCAGAGCATTGGACTTCCACATGGGAGTCCCGTGTTCGAATCCTGCTCTGGCGGCAGATAAATATTTTTTTCTGCTGGCTTCTCCGAGCTCGCGGCCAGCTTTCTCACATACAGAAAGCGAACCCGTATCTCGCAGGATGGTGCTTGAGTATTTATGAGCGTCTGAACTTATGAGCCATCAAAGCTTCTCGCTCTATCAGTTTCCTATAACACCGATGGTGTTATACGTGTAGAAAATGTGCCCACTCCCACGTGCTCATTGCTACACACAAACACGGTCTCCCCGGTAACGTCCACAGAGCGCACTCTCTTAAAGCGGTCACACGCCGCTTGAGTACTAAGTGTAGGAAATGTGCCCACAACTCTGTGCTCACACCTACCCGTTGCTCGCTCTGCCACTCAGTTACCCCGGGTTGCAGATCCTCTAAAGCTCACTACATTCCAGCTCTAGCCGAAGATAAGTGTAGAAAATGTGCCCACTCTCATGTGCTCACTGCTTCACACAAACACGGTCCCCATGGTAACGCGCTCAGAGCGCTCTCTCTCTTAAAGCGGACACGCGCCGCTCGAGTATTAAGTGTAGTAAATGTGCCCACAACTCTGTGCTCACACATACCCGCTGCTCGCTCTGCCATTCAGTTACCTCGGGTTACAGACCCTCTAAAGCCCCGAAACACTCCGGCTCCGGCCGAGGGTGTCATAAGTGTAGAAATGTGCCCACTCCCATGTGCTCACTGCTTCGCACAAACACGGTCCCCATGGTTACGCGCTCAGAGCGCTCTCTCATAGGCGGACACTCACCGCTCGAGTATTAAGTGTAGTAAATGTGCCCACAACTCTGTGCTCACACCTACCCGCTGCTCGAGTTGCAACGGCTCAGGCCGAGGGGATATTAAGTATAGAAAATGTGCCCACTCCCATGTGTTCACTGCTTCACACAACATGGTTCCCATGGTAATGCGCTCAGAGCGCTCTCTCATAAAGCGGAAACACGCCGCTCGAGTATTAAGTGTAGTAAATGTGCCCACAACTCTGTGCTCACACCTACTCGCTGCTCGCTCTGCCATACGGTTACCCCGGGTTACAGACCCTCTAAAGCTTCCAAAACACTGGCCGTGTTATAAGTGTAAACCCTGCGCCCGCTCACGAGCACGCGCACTCACTTTCAGACACTATATCCCCCACGCCGCTCTCGCGCCAGGGGTGTTTGACAGCAAAACGCGCTCCATCCTTCAGGACCAAGCTACTGAACGCTGTACAGCCGGCCAATACTGTTTATCAGCCCCCGTGTTCGAGCACCGGCGGCGCGCGCGCCGCCCCATCCTCTCTGATACAGGTTCTCCATCCCGCGCAGCGCGGCGATCTGAACCCAGAGACCATTCGACCCCTAGCTATGCGTGCAAAAGCATGGGAAGCTATTCAGGGCGCGTCAGAATGGGTGTTGAACACTACAAAACACGGCTATTCGCCTCAATTCGCTCGTCGCCCCCCGCGCTTCTAGCGCAGACAGAGACGAAAGTGGGTTTAGAAGCAGCGCACCTGCTTCGAGCAGAAATAGCGAAGCTGCTGCGCAAAGGGGCCATAGAACAGGTTCATCCTTCCTTGAGCGAGTCAGGCTTTTACAGCCGTTACTTCCTCGTTCTCAAGAAGGACGGAGCATTAAGACCTATTTTAGATCTGAGACATCTGAACACAGCTCTCATGAGACGGCCATTCAAGATGATTACAACCAGACAGATCCTTGCGCAGATCCGCCCAGGAGACTGGTTTATCTCTCTCGATCTGAAAGATGCGTATTTCCAGATCCAGATAACCCCCCGTCACAGGCCATTCTTGAGATTCGCCTTCGATGGTCGAGCTTATCAATTCACAGTCCTGCCGTTCGGCCTGTCTTTAGCACACCGTACATTTACGAAATGCATGGACACGGCTCTCGCGCCCCTGAAAAGTCAGGGAATGCGAATTCTGAACTATCTGGACGACTGGCTTGTTCTAGCGCAGTCAGAGACAGAACTTGTGTCTCACAGAACAGCGCTTCTCAGCCATCTGGAAGGTCTGGGTCTAGCGGTCAATTGGACCAAGAGCTCGCTCTCGCCCCGTCAGTCAATTTCCTTTCTCGGAATAGAACTGGACTCGGTGGCGATGACGGCCAGATTGTCGGAGCAGCGCGCGCGCCGCATCCGGCGCCTCGCCGCATCCTTCAAAGAAGGCAATCGGGTTCCTCTGAAAGCATTTCAGCGCATCCTGGGGCATATGGCCTCAGCTGCAGCAGTGCTTCAGTTGGGTTTACTGCGCATGCGCCCGCTTCAACGCTGGCTAAGAGCGCGCGTATCCCATCGAGCCTGGGCGACCGGCGGCTCGCTAATCAGAGTGACTCAGGGCTGTGTCTCAGCCCTGCAGCCCTGGCTAGTAGCTGAATGGTATCACACTGGAGTGATTATGGGAGTGATTTCACACCGGAAAGTTGTCTCAACAGACGCGTCCAACCTAGGTTGGGGAGCGCTCTTCGAAGGCAGACTGGTCTATGGCCGCTGGTCAGACCAGGAGAATCTCCTACACATAAACTGTCTAGAGATGCTCGCGGTCGAGAAAGCGCTCATGCACTTCCTCCTATTCCTCCATGGTCACCATGTTCTAGTCCGCACGGACAACACATCAGTAGTGGCCTATGTGAACCACCAGGGCGGTGTCAGATAAAAAAAAAAAAAGCTCTGCGCCCTGACGGAACGCCTCCTCGTATGGGCTCAGCACTCTCGGCGCTCTCTGAGAGCATCGCATGTGCCTGTCCATCTGAACGAGGGCCCCGACAGACTGTCCAGGGACAACGTTCCCCTGGGGAGTGGTCTCTACACCTCCAAACAGTCCAGTCGCTGTGGCGCCGCTTTGGCAGAGCGAAAGTCGACCTCTTTGCGTCAAAAGACAACGCACACTGCCCAGTATTCTTTTCAAGAGCGAGGACGCGCTGGCCCAGGCGTGGCCCAGCGGCCCGCTATATGCTTTTCCCCCGGTCTCTCTGCTGCCTCAGGTCATCGAGAGAGCCAGGAAAGCGCGCCACACAGTGCTCCTCATAGCCCCGTTCTGGGAGAACCAAGCTTGGTTCCCGGAACTCATACAATTGATTTACCAGAAGGGGTGATGAACACGATCATACAATCTAGAGCTCCCTCCACGAGGCGGCTCTACACGTCTAAATGGTCGGTGTTTAACAAATGGTGCACTGCCAGAGGGCTCGATCCACAGACATGTGGGGTCTCGCAAGTATTGTGCTTCCTTCAAGAGCTACTGGACGCGGGCAGGTCCCCCTCCACGCTCAAAGTCTATGTCGCGGCCATTTCAGCGCTCTCTGTCTCAGAAGCCGGGCCGCGCATTAGGAAGGAACGAGTTTGTCATCCGCTTCCTTAGAGGAGCGAGAAGGATGAACCCCCCGCGACCCCCTTCGGTTCCTATGGGGGATCTTTCACTGGTCTTAGACGCCCTGAAAGCACATCCCTTTGAACCCCTGGAAACTGTGGATATGAAATACCTCACGCTCAAAACCGTTTTTCTGATAGCACTGTCTTCAGTAAAACGTGTGGGAGACCTTCACGCGTTATCCACTAACGCTGCGTGCCTCGAGTTCGGACCCAATGACTCTAAAGTTATTCTCAGACCGAGGCATGGGTATGTCCCCAAAATTTTGGGCACTCCCTTCAGAGCGCAGGTCATTTCCCTTTCAGCCCTGCCGAATGCTGGCTGCGAGGCAGATAGTAATCTCCTCTGCCCAGTCAGGGCGCTGAGAAGCTATATTTCACGCTCCGCCGCCTTCAGGCGTTCAGAGCAGCTCTTTGTTTCGTTTGGTGGGCGCACCAAGGGTCTCGCCGCTTCGAAACACACCCTATCCAGATGGATAGTTGACGCTGTCGCAGCTGCTTACGCATATAAAAACCTGCAGTGCCCTTTGGGCATTCGGGCGCACTCCACCAGAGGCATGGCCTCATCGTGGGCGTGGTCCAGTGGGATTCCCATTCATGACATTTGTGCAGCGGCAGGCTGGGCCTCCCCTTCCACATTTGTTAGGTTTTACAACCTGGAAGTTCCCGCTTTGCAGGCCAAAGTGTTATCAGTCTAAGTCTCGCGTAGCCAGCCCACTGTCTGTGCGCGGGCTATGTTGCTGATTTAGCTCTACTGGTTGAGCTGCACTATGTGGACAGTGTCAGTTGGACCGGCTGTGCCGCTCCCTGCCCCATATTATGTGCTTGTGTACTGTGGTATCTTGGCCGCCCAGCTCCGCTTCGCGTTCCCTGGGCTCCCCATGGGATTCATTCAGGATGCTGGGCGCGCGCACGGCGTTGACAAGGGTGTTCCCGCAGCGTAAGCTAGCTTACGCAATACGAGAGAACCTCTCGTAAGAGAACGTACTCGGTTACTAACGTAACCTCTGTTCTCTCTAGAGAGGGAACGAGTATTGCGTAACCCGCCGTGCTCTCGCCACGAGCTCATTTCGCTTCATGCGACAGAAACCAGCGAAGCAGCCTCTGTACCTTGCTTAAATACGCTAAGCCACACCCCTAATGACGGGCTGTGACGCATTAAGCGCGCCAAGCGCGCTCATTGGACGTGACGTCACGCGCAAGGCTCAGCCATAGGCTGCTGCAGTTGCCGCAGAGCAGCCAATGGGCACGTGATTCGCCTGCCCTAGGTCTGCAGGCTGCCGCACTGCGTTGACAAGATTTAAAAAATTAAGGATAATTTTTGGCTTCAGTATCTCGAGAAAGGAGACTTTCCCGCAGCGTAAGCTAGCTTACGCAATACTCGTTCCCTCTCTAGAGAGAACAGAGGTTACGTTAGTAACCGAGTACGTTTTCACACTATCATTTTAAACACTACTGGAGTTTCAGGTTTTTCCTGTGAGGAACAAAACCCTAACAAGGAGTGCTTCTCTCACTATTGTTGTGCGCAAAACTTTAGTTTAGAACTTCCTGTTTTACACAATTGACACTAATTCTAGAACAACAGCTTGTTTGCATCCAATCGAATCTCTGTGGAGTGAAAAAAAATATGAACTTTTGGCAAATCAAATGTTAAACACCGCAAAAGATAACTGGTGTGTCCAAAGTTAATGTCTGCGGTTAAGATAGAAATAATAATTTCATATAGTTTTTGTTAAACTGTATATAATTACCATTTGGAACATCAAATGTCTTGATTGATGCAGAGGCAGTTTTGTAGTAAAGGGTTTTTTCCTTCTGCTCTTTGCCATTAGTGAAAGATCAGACTCTGTGACCATTCAAAAGGTGGTGATCACTCTCTTAATCTTAATTATTAGCAAGTAAAGATTTTTATCTGAAGCCGGGCTGAATGACTAAACACTGTTATTTCACTCCTGATATTAAATTAGACCCTCAGTCAACATAGTAAAAACAAGAAATAGTATAGATGTTCAGAATGGAAAAAACATAACACAAGTTTTGCTGTAACTTCCGCCGGTCGTTTCATCATCAAATTTCTTTGGTTTTGGATATGCATCATTAAATTGATCCTCATAATTAGACATTTGAAGCATTTGGTATGAAACTGTACATGTATGCATGGCAGGTACACTAACACCAAAACTATCACTATACTAAAATTGTTATAATTTAAACAAGAACTTTCACATTTTCATAGTCCTGTTATAACTTCATAAATCTCCCGGTTTGATGCCATGCAGTGGGGTATCAGCTGCCTTTCCTTGAGCTGCTTTTACCTAAACATAAATGTTAGATAGAAAAGAAGACATTTCTTTACAACATGTCATGCTCACACAACTCAGTTGATGGCACTCGTTGTTTAACCCCTTCCATTTGCATAAATGGGGTCTTCCAAACAATCAAACATCTTTTTTGCTTTTCTTTTCTTTCTTTTTTTCCAAAACAAAAGTTACCATCCCCCCTTCTGATGCATGTTCCAACCCGTGCATCAATTTAGCATATTGGTTGTAGAAATGTTTCGGGAAACAAGGTTTGCCATCAACACTAAAACAAACTTCCTCTGAAATGAAATAGGCAGTAAAGGTGAAATAAGTTATCATTGTTTTTTGTGGTAGGACACTTAAAACTGCTGAAGTAGTTACAAGGGGGGGAAACAGTGATGTTAGTTTGTTGTGTTGTTACTAGGGCGCAGCCATCTTGAGCTTCAACGGTCTGTGACATCACTGGCATGATAGGCTACCATGACAGCTTCAGCAAAATGGCATCTCAAGAGCATAACAGATCGAGAGGGGGGTCTTATTGCATAGCAAAAATAAAAAAATTGTTATCTGTCCAACAAGCGAATATAACACCTCCGATACCATCAAGGACCGAATAACCTGTTTGCACAATGACTGTGGCATAAATGTGACCACGGCGGGTCCTGTAAACAAGTTCCACTCACCCCTTAGTTGTTATCGTGATGTTCACCTTCACCAGATCACCTAGCTAAATTAATCCGACATCGAGGATGCTATCCAATATAAGCAATATCCATCGACGACACCCACAAGATACTCGTTACTGTGATTTCAGCCGCTTTCAAACTGTGTATGAGAGACGCGGCGCGCCTTGCCAGTTTAAATTTGATGAGCGCACACGCCTAAACGCAATGCACAGACAGCAGCTGTCACAGCGCATGCACTAAACTAAATTCTCTTTATCGTCTTATTGCATTTAAAGTGTCAAAAACACAAGGTTCTTTGTGTTGAAAATTATCAAAGTTAGAGCTTTAAGCGAATGGCTCAGGCGCTAATGGATCCTATGATGTATCTCGTAAATTACCCTACAAGTAATGCCCTGTACAAAGTAGTAGAAATAGGTTCTGTACTCAGAAAACGAGGCATTGGAAAGTTTGTAAGTACATCAGGAGTTTATTTCAAGTGTTATTTAAATAAACTCCTGATGTACAAACTTTCCAATGCCTAGTTTTATGAGTACAGAACCTATTTGTACTACTTTGTACTGGGCATTATTAGTAGGGTAATTTACGAGATACATCATAGGATCCATTAGCACCTGCACTCAGCCATCCGGCTGATTTTTCTAATACCCCTTTCACACAGCGCGATGATCCCGGCAAATTGCCAGAACAACTTCTGTGTGAACGCAAACACGACCCGGGATTGATGCCGGCAATGCCGGGTTGGGGACCTAGTAACATTGGCGTGTTTAGTCCCAGAACGCGAGCTGTGTGAACAAAAGCCATTATCAATGCCATGTCGCAATGATGACGCTGAAGCCAGGATCGTTCGCCAGCTGTGAAACGGTATGTAATGCGCTAGTTTATGATCGAATCAAAAAAAAAAAAATGCACAAGCGTTGTTTCTCGAGAGAGAAATCGCAGCTCATAAGCAAACTTAAGACGCTGCTGATACATTAAATGTCAGGTCGATGTCACGTGTCTTTATGGGATTTTTACGGCTTGTGTGTGAATGCACTCTCTGATTCTGGAAAATCACTGGCAGTGTGAATGAACCAAAATCAAACAAACCCGGGTCAAATCCCGGGGCACTTTATCCGTGTATTTTCTGGAATCTTTGTGTGAAAGGAGAGCTTATTTAAGCCAACTTTAATAATGTTCAACCAAGGGGAAAAAGGCTTCTGGGGGGGTGTTTGGCTTGAGGTCATGGTGCAATGGACCCTAGGTTGATTTTACTCCAAACCATCCCTTTAACTTAAAAAAGCAGTAGCTATGTAAGCTAACAGAACTGTATAGCAGATGTAGATATCAGTTACAGTGGGACCACCTGCAATAAATCGATTCTGTTTGCTCTTTGTGTATTAGGGAAAGATCCGGCTCACCTGAGTCCAGCTTAGTGTCTATGAGGAGTGACCAATCAAAAGATGGTGGACTGCCAAGCTTCAGTGAGAAAACAACATCTACCAAAAGGTATTTCTTGTGTTTCTTGTTGGTCACATATTTACTGTGTTAGAAAGTATTTCAGAGTATCAGTATCATGTAACTTTATTTACATTAAAACCTTTTTCTGAAATGATCAGTGTTGGATAGAGGTAATCTGCTGGTTTGATAATTGTTTGACCAAATTATAAAGACATCTGTGAATGTTTGTGAATCTTTTAATTTCCATGTGATTTGCTGTTTTGTGTAATTTAGTTACAAAGGACAAAAGTAAATATTGGTGCAGAAATTGCATGGTGGGAAAGTTTAAAGGTTCAAAAGGGAATGAACAGTGATATTTTAGAAGATATGTCGTTCCTCCAGTTAATGTTGTCACAAAGGCAAATTTAGGCAAAGGACACAGCGGACTGATGAAACTATTCACTAGTTGAACTATAAACTATAGTGTGAAACTATTCAGCATTAATTTAGCCCGGACAGCATTAAACTTTACACCTCTAATTGTATGTAAGTGTGATTTCGTGAAACAACAGTGATGTATTGTTCTCTAAGGACTGATTTTCCTGCTAAGACAAAACTCACCCTGCAATAAAGCAATAAAGCCATAAATGCACCCTGGACAAAAGATAGCAAAGACAGAGCACAGGACAGGCCTGCATTATTGAGTGTGACTTAGCCTATCCAAACTTTTCTTCTTCCTTATCTCTGCATCCCCCTCTCCCTCCTCCCTTCCTCTTCTCACGAGTCAAGTCACCAAAAGTTCACTAAAATGTCTATATATCACATATGATGTATCTTGTGAATCTGTTGTTTTCCTTTTCATGTTTGGTATCATTTTAAGTGTCTCAGTGCGATTGGTAAAATGGTCTTAATTTCATTGCAGTCATTGGTTTAATAAGAAAGATTGAGAACTTAGGAGAATCCTGTTCTACTCTCTGGGTGATGACTCTTCAAGATATCTCCTGAAACCAGATGCTACCCCCTGGGGTACATGAATTGACCCAAAAATATTGGTACAACCGTTTTGTTCTGGTCTGGGTATTTAAGGGTGGGTGACAGAGCAGACTTTGGGACCTTTAACCAGGAGCATCCCCCATACTGTGCTGTTTCAGTGTTTTCCTGTTGGAAAACAGTGAGCGGCCGCTTAGGGCAGGGGTTTTCAACCTTTTAGGATATGCGCCCCCCCAAGTTTGTCTAATTTCATTCATTTTCATTTCATTCTCTTTCCACTCGTCAGTAACTATCCACACGTCACCTGTATTATGTGCTGCATATAGCGTGCATAAAAATAGTTATATTGAAACAGTACATATCTAGCTTACCTAATGTGATGGCTGAGCCTGTTTCTGAGAGCACAACATACCAATCCGTTGTTTGATACCCGACACAGCTATCCGTAAATCATCGTCCACTGTCAATAAGCGTGAGCGATACTTGCTTTTGATGTAAGTTAAAGGGGACCTATTATGCCCCTTTTCACAAGATGTAAAATAATTCTCTGATGTCCCCAGAGTGTGTATGTGAAGTTTTAGATCAAAATACCCAACAGAATTTTATTTACAGCACGTTTAAATCATCATTTTTTGGGTCTGTGAAAAACGCACTGTTTTAGTCCTTCTCCTTTAAATGCTAATGAGCTGCTGGTTCACGTCACAGGGGGCGGAGCCTAAGCAGCCGCAATCAGAGTTAGAACAGGGAAGATGATAATAATAAAACAGACAGTCACAGTAATGGTGTTCATTTCGACCATAAAAATGCCTGCAGAGTCAGAGAATATATGCTGTATTGAGTTGGAAAAGGTATAGTTTAGTTTAATTACGATTATAACCTATTTGGCATTGCTTGTATACACTATTAATGCAAGCCTGCTGTTGGACTCAGTATGACGACCTGGATTATGCGGAACATACTTCCGGGTTCTACAAAACAGATATAACTACTTCCGGTCGTCAGCTACTGAGGTAAACACAGCGTAGGAATGGCGAACTTTTATAGCCGGTGTTTACAGGAGCTACCCATTCTATCCATTTCAGATGTACATCGTATTGCCAAACGGACTTCCAGAGCCCCCAGTACTCCATTAGATAAAGGATTTAAGTTTTTACGCCTCCTCATTTATTCATGATTATGAAGGTATGTAAGTTAGTATATGTAGCTTTTGCTAATGGCACCCGATAGAGTTAGCTAACTAATCAGTAAGTTAGTTTAGACTTGTATGCTATCAGTAGTTTAACCTTTTATATTTGCTTGCAGACGATTAAAACAATCAAATGAAGACTGCATTTTATTTTTTTATAAAAAAAAAAAAATTCTGATACTTAAGCATTCGTGACATTTTAATTAAAACAGAAATAAGAATTGTATTCTAAAAAAGCGACAAATAAGTTACCTCAGAGATCACCTACCGCTGCAGATGCATACAGCAGTGCAAACCGGAAATGCTTATACCTGTTTTCCGGTTCGAACGTTGGGCGTTCCGCATAACCCCTATTGTCTGAATGATGACACAAAATATACTGATGAGTTTAATAAAGTTTACTGTATGTCACACAAAAGATGAAGCATCAGTTTTTCTTCAGAAAATCACTGTTAGAGCTGAGTAAACAGTATAAGAAGTGCATAAGTAACTTACATAAATTTCTGTAGAGTTGAGGGAGCATTTTCTTTGAAAACAAAATGAATCCACCTCGTCTTCAGTGGCTGGCAGATTTCAAGAGTAAATAGAGAGAGCTATGTGAATGAATATCCAGCTACAACCCCTTCAACGCTTGGGAGATGCTTCGACGCTTCTCGTGAGTGCATTGCTGCAGCAATGGCGGATGTGTACAACTCGCAGTGAATTCGATCAGGGCGGGTCTAAGTTATAATGGCGGTGTCAGTCAACACTCGGGGGCGGGGCCTGTGGCTTTAGTGATGTCACTAAAGCCACATTCTGAAAACGGGTCGTTTGGAGAGACTGCTTTTGATTTATGGAGATTAAAAAAAAAGGAGTGAGTGGATTTTTATCACTGTAGGGTGGTTGTGTACACACACTGCCAACACACATTTATGTCCAAACACCATACAAAAGTGAATTTTGCATAATAGGTCCCCTTTAATATAGAAAATGTTGCTTCGCAGAGCCAAGTTGAGGCAAAAGGCATCAATTGCAAGTCTCGCAAGTTCAGCGTACTCTGTCTCCACTGACAGCCAGAATTCCGGCAGTGTGTTCGAGTCAAACAGTGTCTTCAAAGTTCGGTCACTTGAAAGGTCCAGAAGGGCATACTGCTGATTTGATGACAGACTCACTGCGCTTTCGATGAAGGGGTTATGAACCCAGTCGTACTGGTTCCAACTATGCTGCTCAGGAAAATACTTATTGAAATGTGCAGACAGGGCTTGTAGATGGAGAGTTATTTCTTTTTTGTATCATTCCAATTAAGCTAATTTTCCGTGAGAAATTCATCCAAGGTTGGGAACATGTCTACATTACCCCCATCTGCCTGCCCTCTCCATCGCTCCAATTTCCTCACAAACCCCACAATTTTATTGGACATTGTTAGTAGGTTTGAATTCGGGCCCTGAAGAGATGAATTAAGGGTATTGAGTCTATCAAAAATGTCAGACAGGTATGCAAGATCTGTGAGCCACTTTGGGTCAGAAAAAAAATTTGCAAAGGAAGATTTACAATTGAGCAGAAAAAGTCTTAGTTCGTCACGCAACGCAAATATCCTCTGCAATACTTTACCTCTGGAGAGCCACCGTACCTCCGTGTGCAAAAGTAGCGATTCATATTTTGACCCCATTTCTTTGCATAATAGGCCAAACGGGGGGCGAGTCTTGATGAAATTGACAATTTGTGTTGCTGTTTTAAGTACTGCGTTCAATTCGTCAGGAAGAGTTTTTGCTGCAAGGACCTCCCTGTGGATCATACAGTGGGTGAAACGCACATGCGGAGCTACTTCACGAACCAAAGCAGCGAGCCCTTTATTTTTCACTGGCAAACTTATCTCCAAACATATTTCTACAGATGGCCATTGCTGCTGGACGAATGAGGCTCTCTGCAATTGTATTAGGCTTTTTGTCCTTGGCAACTAAATACGCCACCTCACTTTTCGATCCAAGATGGCGCCGCGGATGGCTGCCTCGGTGTTGAGCTCTCCAGTTGTTACACTGTTTTTGTTAGTTTGTCCTGTTTTATGTTTGTCATTCGCTATCAGTTATACCAGGGACGAACTGCTGAACATTCGGCAGTGCACACCAACTGATCACCAACCAGTTTTTGATTCTTCTGGCGTTTTGCGGAACATTGTCGTCGGTTGTGCCGCTGCACTGTGGAAACAGTATAAGACGCGCAGGCGTGGGAAGCGAGCCGGCACACTCGTTAAGCTCAGGCAGCGCGGATTCAGAACGGCGCTGCCTAGCATCCATCTGGCGAATGTCCGCTCTCTCCCTAACAAAATGGACGAACTACTTCTGCTCTCACGCAAAAACAAGGACTTTACCAACTCTGCTGCTCTGTGTTTCACGGAAACCTGGCTGAACGAAGCCATTCCGGACAGCGCGTTACATCTACCGGACTTTCAGCTGTTCAGAGCGGATCGCGATATGGAGTCAACGGGGAAAACGCGCGGTGGTGGGACATGCTTTTACATCAACAGAAGGTGGTGTACTGATGTAACTGTGTTAAGGAAGATGTGCTGTCCTGATGTGGAAGTGCTTTTCATTAACTGTAAGCCGTTCTACTCGCCGCGGGAGTTTTCCTCGCTCGTTCTCATCAGTGTTTACATTCCACCGCAAGCACACGTGAGTACGGCGCTGCAACAGCTGGCTGATCTGATCACAGAAACAGAACAACAACACCCGGACTCTGTTCTTATCATTCTCGGAGACTTTAATCAGGCAAAACTCACACGTGAACTGCCTAAATTCAAACAGCACATTACATGCCCCACCAGAGACAATAATATTTTGGACCATTGCTACACCACAACAAAGGATGCATATCGCTCCGTCGCCAGAGCAGCTCTAGGACTTTCCGATCACTGCCTGGTTCATCTTCTACCAACTTACAGGCAAAAACTTAAAACTGCTAAGCCAGTAATAAGGACTGTAAAGAGATGGACCAACGACACAGAGCAGGTCTTACAAGCCTGTTTTGAATGCACTGACTGGAGTGTTTTTGAAGCTGCTGCCAGCGATCTGGACGAGCTCACAGAGACTGTAACATCATACATCAGTTTCTGTGAGGATTTATGCATCCCTACCAGGACTTACTTATCATTCAACAATGATAAACCATGGTTCACACCAAAACTCAGACAGCTTCGTCAGGTCAAAGAAGATGCCTACAGGAGTGGGGATAGGATCTTGTATAATCAGGCCAGGAACACATTGACAAAGGAGATTGAAGTGGCTAAGAAGAGCTATGCCAAAAAGCTGGAAAACCAGTTTTCCTCCAACGACCCTGCATCAGTGTGGAAAGGCCTGAAAGACATTACCAACTACAAGACACCATCCCCCAGCATCGACAGCAATAAGCATCTTGCGAACGAGCTGAATGTCTTTTACTGTAGATTTGAGACCCCCGATCAGACACCCCATACCCGCCCTGACCATCTCTCTACACAGCCATCAACACCTCCAGCCATCCCCCTCCCCTCCCCCCCTGCACTTCAGATCAGTGAGGATAATGTGCGTCAGATCTTCAGGAAACAGAAGAGAAGGAAAGCACCAGGCCCAGACGGTGTTTCACCAGCCTGTCTGAAAACCTGCGCTGACCAGCTGGCCTCTATCTTCTCACTGATCTTCAACAGATCACTGGAGCAGTGCAAAGTCCCTTTCTGCTTTAAACGCTCCACCATCATCCCAATCCCGAAGAAACCAAAGATCACAGGACTCAATGACTACAGACCTGTTGCCTTAACATCTGTGGCCATGAAGTCATTCGAAAGACTGGTGTTAGCATATCTGAAGGACATCACTGGACCCTTGCTGGACCCCCTGCAGTTTGCCTACAGAGCAAACCGGTCTGTGGATGATGTGGTCAATATGGGACTGCATTACACCCTACAACATCTGGACAAACCAGGGACCTATGCAAGGATTCTGTTCGTGGACTTTAGTTCTGCCTTCAACACCATCGTCCCATCACTGCTCCAGACCAAACTGACCCAGCTCTCTGTCCCTAGCTCCATCTGTCAATGGATCACCAGCTTTCTGACAGACAGACAACAGCTAGTCAGAATGGGCAAAATCACGTCCGACAGCCGCACCATCAGCACCGGTGCTCCACAGGGATGTGTTCTCTCACCACTGCTCTTCTCCCTGTACACAAATGACTGCACCTCTAAAGACACCTCTGTCAAGCTCCTGAAGTTTGCGGACGACACTACTGTTATCGGACTCATCCGGAACGGTGACGAGTCTGCGTACAGACAGGAGGTGGAGCAGCTGGCTCTTTGGTGCAGTTATAACAACCTGGAGCTGAACACGCTTAAAACAGTGGAGATGATCGTGGACTTCAGGAGAAACCCCCCTGCACTCCCTTCACTCACCATCATGGACAGCACTGTGACTGCAGTAGAGTCATTCAGGTTCCTGGGCACCACCATCTCTCAGGATCTGAAGTGGGACACTCACATAGACTCTATTGTGAAGAAAGCCCAACAGAGACTGTACTTCCTGCGTCAGCTGAGGAAATTCAACCTGCCACAGGAGCTGCTCGTACAGTTCTACTCAGCTGTCATCCAGTCCATCCTCTGCACTTCCATCACCGTCTGGTTCGGCTCTGCTACCAAAACCGACCTCCGTAGACTACAGCGGATAGTTCGGACTGCTGAGCGAATCACTGGCACTACCCTTCCCACACTCAAAGAACTGCACTCATCCAGAGTGAGTAAAAGGGCTCGCAAAATCACTCTGGACCCGTCACACCCAGCACACTTTCTGTTTGAACTGTTACCGTCTGGTCGACGCTACAGAGCACCGAGCACAAAAACAACCAGACACAGGAAAAGTTTCTTTCCCCAGGCCATCTACCTCATGAACACTTAAATGTTCCGCTACTGTGGAACAAACATGTGCAATACTTCCCTCAGACATTTCATTATAGCACCTTATAACTTTATATATATTTATAATTTATAATCTTTTATTTTTATTTTTTCTATTTTTTATTTATACCTATGTTACTTGTCTTGTCACTTTATATTGTATGTGTACTGGAAGCTACTGTCACCAAGACAAATTCCTCGTATGCGCAAGCATACTTGGCAATAAAGCTCTTTCTGATTCTGATTCTGATTCTGATTCATATGAAGCTGTAAGCGCTTTGACTGCAACAGTGGTTTGGCTGGTCATAGTTTGTTTTTGATTTTTTTAATCCTGATTCTTTACGGCGAAAAAAGTCAACCGGTTTATCTTTTAACGTCGGGTGTTTGGTTTGTAAGTGACGTATTAGTTTCACAGGTTTTAAACTGTCATTTGCAAGCACCTCAGAACATACAACACACTGTGGACGTGGTTCGTGATTAAGTGTGATGCACGTGAATCCGTATTTGATGTACTGTTCGTCATACTTTCGTCGTTTTGATGCACCCAGGCCTTTGGTTTTTCCTATTAATCCTCTCTGCGTGGAAAGCCCCGTTGACGTGGAGGGTTCGACATCAATTTGCGGAAGTTGTACAGGTTCAGTCGGACACTCTTCTTCTTTTTTGCCTGACGGTTCACCCGTTTTATCACTGGTATTATTACGTTTAAGCCACCGGTCCATTTTTGTTTTGTTTTAATATTTAGCTTGAACTCGATCGCGTCAACTCTGCTCCTCTGCTCTGTAGCCAACTAATATATCACCATGGCAACATCACAGAGACTGAGGTCGCCTCGCCTGATTAGCTGCGGGACTAATCAGATTGCCCCCTCTAGTGGATGACTAAAGATTTGCTATCTTACATTCACGTTACACTTAAGCCTCTGAATTCACAGTTTCTCGCGCCCCCCCTTAACAGGTGTTGGTGCCCCCCTAGGGGGGCGGGCCCCACAGGTTGAAAACCCCTGGCTTAGGGTAAAATAGTTGCAACTGCACCCTCTGACTATTTCAGGACTGGCTAGTTTGTGATCGTGAGCGCACATTCGCGGCGTGACGTCTCAAAGTGACACCGGGTCCTTAATGAACGAATATTTGAAATTATGAGATGCTCAGAATAATCAAAGATCGAAATTAATTCATAATCAATATTTATGACTATTTTCTAATAAGAAATACGATCTAAATTATCATTTGAAATTGGAGTCAGATTACGCATAGAGCTAAAGTAATATTGAAACTAAATTCCAATAAATTAAGTGAACTTTACTGGAGCGCTGAAAAGACATACACGCATTATTCCTTCGCCCACCGTTGGATTCCGTCATTGGGCCAATGGGTGGTCTTTACAGTTCTCTTTTAAAATGTTTGATTTTAAAACTCTGATATCATGTTTTATTTGTATACGTTATGTGTGAATATTCCCAAACTATCTGACAGTGCGATCTCTATGGGTTATGCAATGTCATTTTTATAAAAAAAAAAAAAATAATAAAAACACATATGTCTGTATTAAAGAAAAAATTATTGATAAACATGTATTTGGAATGGAATTAAATAACAAGTACTCCTTTATTAAGTTTTGTTCATTTTATTTATTTTCATATAAAAGCAACAGAACTTAAATTACATCCAGTTTATTAGCAACACTGTGCACAAGTGTGAATCCCGCGATATCCATCTTTGATCTTGCAGGTGTCTGATCTATTACGAGAAGAGAGAACTGTCCGGCTTGCCTGCGCTTTTTTCACTCCTCCTCTCACTGCAGCCGCCTACTCTCGCATACATTTCAGGCGACGCAAGGCGCATCTCAAACAAGCCTAATATAGTTGCTGTCGTGCACACACCTGCTCCTCATGACACGGCCTCACTGCGCTCATTTGGTATAGCACTTGGTATAGTAAATTTCTCCCTGACTACGCAACAGTGGTTGAACTCCACTGACATGAATTTTCTCTGGACTGATCAAAGTTTTACTACCCTGAAGACACTCTTATCAAAGAGCCCCATTCTAGCTCTATTCAATCCCCGATTGCCAACTTGCATGAGTACTGATGCTTCTGATTACAGTTCGGGAGGAGTCCTTTCTCAGCTACACACTGATGGTACTGAGCGCATAGTTTTACTATTTTATATTTGAGTCTGATACTGTTTTGCTCCTCCTGTTTTAAGGTGCTCTTAGCTTTGCTGCTCTTATTTGTGCTCTGTGTTGTTATGTAGGTATTATTTTCTTTTAATGTGTTTGTTCTGTAAAGCACTTTGGTCAGCCAGTGAACTCTTTTGTCACCTGAAAGTACTCGACCGGGGAGAGGGAAGCACTGGCTTGTGTGTGGAGTATTGAAAAATGGAGGACGTATCTCTGGGGTAGACATTTCTTTCTGCGCACACTGACCACCAAGGTTATTTTTGTTAACGAAAACTGAAACCAAGACTAAAACTATTGGTCAAAAAACATTTTCGTAAACTGAAAAAAAAAAAAAAAAATCATAATAAATGAAAAACTAAATGAAACTAACTACAGTTACTGAAAAACGAACTGAAATAAAATAATAATTAGCAAAAATAAATAAATGTTTTCATATTTATTTATCACACACGACGTGCAGAAAGACGCGCAACAATATCGTGTGCACAGACAGCGTGCCAGAATCAAATTTTCTTTCGCTCTTGAACGAACAATAACACACACCATTATGCCAAAATATCCGTTTGGGTCGTTTTATGTTCACACCTTAAACGAACTGTACCAGAGTTCGTTTGGAACCGTACCAAGACCACCTCTTCAGCTGGGTCTCGGTTCGGTTGTTTGGTCCGGTTTGTTTGGCACCCGAGTGCGATTGCTTTTTTTTTTTTTTTATGTACCAGTGGTCACTCTGCTACATTTACAGCTGAAAAAAGTAAACTAGACATGTTTAACAAGATTTCATCTTTAATATGAATTAGTTTGTCTGAATTTTTCATAGTTTTTTCTTGTATACTTTTAAGTTCCATTTATTTGGTGCTTTGTTCAATCTCGAACCATTATTTTTATTTTTATTATTAAGATATCTGCACAAGAGTTAACTGTAATCTCGGCAAACATTAAACTTTGCTGAAATTAAGCGTCTCGCTTTGGCCTACACTGCTCTGTTTGCTCTGCTAAACTATAATTACTAAAACTCAAACTAAATAAAATAAAAACTAAATAGAAATGTGTTTGCAAAATAAAAACTAAACTAAAACTAACAAAACCATTAATGAAACTAACTAAAACTAAACTGAAATTTGAAGCAAAATTGAAAACGATATTAAAATAAAAACTAATTTAAAAAAGCAAAACTATAATAACCTTGCTGACCACCAAGCCCTTACAATGCTTCTTACATCAAAAGGCACAGGTAGAGCTGGCATGCGAATTGCTACGTGGTCAGCCCGTCTGTTATGCTATTCCTATGATGTTGCATTCTTCCCTGGGAGATACAACACAACAGCAGACTGTCTCTCTCGACTCCCCTTACCTGAGACGAGTGAACCAACCATAAACTGTAAAAAAATATGGACGTAGTATCTGTGACGTCACCCATAGGTTTTTGAAGACCGTTTTTGAAGCCTAAAGTGGGCGGAGCCAGCCGTCGCCATCTTGGCCTCGCGTCACTCCCGGATAACAGAAAATGGGCAAAGAGGCGGGGTGTGAGTGGAGCCATATGCAGCCCAAACTTTACACAAACAAATAGATAGTTACCTCCTTCACAGACTATTCAATTCAAATTTCACTTCACTACTTGCAAACAATAGAACTTAAATTACTACAGTGTCCAAAAGGTTGTAATAAATGTATTTTAGCTTAAGAATTTGTGGCGGACATCACAGCTATTACAGGATAATTTCCTACACATATCTTTGAGGACATGTCAAAAAATACTTCCAAATATAGTCAGTGTTAATAAATGTTACGCTATTTATGAAATGCAGGCATAACATTAACGTTATATGACAACGTTTCAGACGTTTTTTTACAGTCTATGGCTTCAGCCTAACGTTACAGATCACACAGTCTGTTGGATCTTGGGGTGTAATAAAGTTTTAAATGCAATTATAAATAATAAATAAATTATTCGAAATAAAATTAATAAATGAAATTATATTCAGGGAACTACACTGCGACCAAAATGGTCGCATATGCGACCTTTTGAAATGCCATTGCGACCGTAATTTTCAATGGGTCGCAAATGTATCACTGATTATTTTTGTACCTATGTTTTAGGCAATATGCTATGATTTACTATGTTTATTTATTAAAACAGAAATGTGTATTTTAAGAATACGTTTTATAACGTGCTCTGAGCATTCAAAACATCAAGTTGGCTTCAGCCCCGCGACCGTAACTTAGATTAAAACGTACCATTGTATCAGTGCTGCGCTCTCCCTCTCTCACACACAAACACGGACGCGCGCACACAGAGAGAGAAGATAATTGTAAAATGAAAATGGACGGGCTATAGTTTAACATTTAATATTTAACGTTTAATATTTTAACGTGTTCTAACGTGTGCGTTCCTCAGCGCGTATGTGAAGCTCACATGCACTAAAAGCCTGTCGACAAGCGCCTGGATACTGGACTAAGTTATCTTTAGAGTCTTACGGTGCGTGTCCACTGGCACGGTGCGAGCGTTTTCGAGCGAGCGTTTTCAATTCATTCCTATGGAAGTCGAGCTTCACGCTCGCGCAGTGCATTTTGGGATTGACAGCGGACCGGAGAAAGCGCTGAGAGCGTCAAAAGGTTGGGCAGTTCTCGACTTTATGCAAATATCAAGCGAAAAACGCGGTCGGAAGCCAAATTGCTGTGAGGTTTGGGATGTGACGTCTGTTTTGAGAGTTTACAAATATGCAAATTGTGCCGGAGTTTATGCTGGATTTAGTACGTAAATCATTTTGTTTACAAATTAGACGCTTTGCAGTTGTTATATATGTTAAAAGGTTTTATTTTGGATGTGTTCATTGTGATTATATTGGCTGGGTTTATAAAAGTTTATAAAATTGAAAGGATATCTTTGCTTGGTGCATTTGGAAACAAAGCTTGTCTATTTCTAAATGTAATCGCGTGCATCGCTGATCATGATTACTGTCCGTGTGTTGAAAAAAACTTAGATTAAACACACTCGCAACAGACACACCCCAAAGCGGAGACATTACAGCGTTGCCAGCGGCACTGAGCGGAGTTTTGCCGCTGTAGTGGAACTCATTGGACGGCGCTTCACATTGCAGATGGACAATGACCCGAAGCATACTGCGAAAGCAACCAAAAGAGTTTTTTAAGGGAAAGAAGTGGAATGTTATGCAATGGCCAAGTCAATCACCTGACCTGAATCCGACTGAGCATGCATTTCACTTGCTGAAGACAAAACTGAAGGGAAAATGCCCCAAGAACAAGCAGGAACTGAAGACAGTTGCAGTAGAGGCCTGGCAGAGCATCACCAGGGATGAAACCCAGCGTCTGGTGATGTCTATGCGTTCCAGACTTCAGGCTGTAATTGACTGCAAAGGATTTGCAACCAAGTATTAAAAAGTGAAAGTTTGATTTATGATTGTTAATCTGTCCCATTACTTTTGGTCCCTTAAAAAGTGGGAGGCACATATACAAACTGTTGTAATTCCTACACTGTTCACCTGATTTGGATGTAAATACCCTCAAATTAAAGCTGAAAGTCTGCAGTTAAATCACATCTTGTTCGTTTCTTTTCAAATCCATTGTGGTGGTGTATAGAGCCAAAAAGATTAGAATTGTGTCGATGTCCCAATATTTATGGACCTGACTGTATGTATGTTTATTTATATATATGTATGTATGTGTGTACCAAGAGCTCCTGTAAAACCACAACAAATTCCTTGTGTGTTTGCGCACACTTGGCAAATAAAAGCTCATTCTGATTCCGATTCATATACTGAAAATGACTCTAAAGTTTATTATCAATGTTGTGGATTTATTTTTGTTTATAAAAACTTAACTTAAAAAAGCAGTAGCTATGTAAGCTAACAGAACTGTATAGCAGATGTAGATATCAGTTACAGTGGGACCTCCTGCAGTAAATCGATTCTGTTTGCTCTTTGTGTATTAGGGAAAGATCCGGCTCACCTGAGTCCAGCTTAGTGTCTATGAGGAGTGACCAATCAAAAGATGGTGGACTGCCAAGCTTCAGTGAGAAAACAACATCTACCAAAAGGTATTTCTTGTGTTTCTTGTTGGTCTGTCACATTTTTACTGTGTTAGAAAGTATTTCAGAGAGTATCATGAAACTTTATTTACATTAAAACCTTTTTCTGAAATGATCAGTGTTGGATAGAGGTAATCTGCTGCTTTGACCAAATTATAAAGACATCTGTGAATCTTTTAGTTTCCATGTGATTTGTTGTTTTGTGTGATTTAGTTACAAAGGACAAAAGACCACAGTAAATATCGGTGCAGAAATTGCACGGTGGGAAAGTTTAAAGGTTCAGAAGGGAATGAACTGATATTTTAGAAGATAATATTTTGTTCCTCCAGTTAATGTTGACGCAAAGTCAAATTTAGGCAAAGGACACAGCGGACTGATGAAACTATTCACTAGTTGAACTATAATCTATAGTGTGAAACTATTCACAGGATTTCTAAAGAGGAATTACATCCAGATCCTGATAATGTAGTTGTTGTCGTGCACACACCTGCTCCCCATGACACGGCCTCACTGCGCTCATTCCTGGCCCTTATGTCTTGGTTTAGTAAATTTCTCCCTGACTACGCAACAGTGGTTGAACTCCTGCGTGAAGTTTTGAGAACCTCCACTGACATGAACTTTCTCTGGACTGATAAGGCTGATCAAAGTTTTACTACCCTGAAGACACTCTTATCAAAGAGCCCCATTCTAGCTCTATTCAATCCCCGAGACCCTGAGAGGACAAAAGGACCTCTGGAGATTACCATTTGAACTGGCTCTTGTGCACCATCGAGACGAAAGTCTCACCTCCAAATCAACTTCATCTACATCTCTTTCCCTCTCCCTTCACCCCCTCTCTCGCATGCTCAGATGATTCACCTGAATTCCCAATAAAATGTATAGTTTAATGTGAATGATTATCACAGAGTATTTTCATGTTTGGTATCGTTTAAAATGTCACAGTGCGACTGGTACAAATGTCTCATTTCAGAATAAGTAAAACACAAGGTAATAAGGTTTTAAGAGTTTATGGATAACTGACACAAAAAGGAAGATGGTCTCTCAAGCAAATGGTCACACACCCCCAAGAGGTGCTACCTCTGAATGCAAATTTCTATTGTTAGCACGTTTCCAAGTGAAAGGTTTGTCTATATAAGGAAATGCAGCAGGGAGATCGACGCCTTTTCTGTACTTCAGATTGGCCCGTGAGGCTGAGAGAGAGATCTCTTAGCCTCACGTATTTCTTAAAGTTGGGTTTGCATCTTCTCGCTATTCCAGAGCATTTTATGTTTTGTATCAATTATCTTTGAATTGATTATGAAATTGGCATGATACGTTTACCTGACATAATAAATTGTTACATGCGATTATTCTCATCTTGACATTGTTCATTTAATGGTTAAAAGGAATAGTCAAACATTCGCTCACTTTTAGTGAGGCACAGATATTATTAAAACCTTTCTTTTATGGAGTCAGATGAATTAACAAGTAAATACATATGATTAGTGTATTACAAATTTAACCAACCAATACTTTGCATGAGTGAGGACAGAACACGTGATACCTTCCCCGTGTATTGGCGAACCGGCAATTGGACCAATATATCGGGCCTTACAAAACAATGAATCGAATCTGCAATTCAGGAAAAGAAGCCCTGGAAGGCAGCTGTGACACAGTTCTTGCATAATTTCCAGGTGACGCCACATGCTACCACAGGGGCTACACTTTTCAAACTCCTGCGTGGCCACAAGGTGGGATGTCCTGTCTGTCAGCACGGAAGTGAAGACATATTCTGAGATCAAACACACTGTGACACGTAAACAGCAGAAATGTAAAGACTATACTGACAAAAAGAGAGGAGCTAAGGTACCCAAATTCAAGGAAAAGGACTGGGTGCGTATTAAGAAACCAGAGCATGTTCACAAAGGCTCAACAAGGTCGTAGCTTTTTGGGGTTAAAAATTCTCCAAAATAAATTTTTGAACCAGTACATAACCAGCCAGTGTTCAAAACTATCTGCTTGCCTTAGCTCGATTTAAAGGGCACCTATTATGACTCTTTTCACAAGATGTAAAATAAGTCTCTGATGTCCCCAGAGTATGTATGTGAAGTTTTAGCTCAAAATACCCAACAGATCATTTTTTACAGCATGTTTAAATTTGTATTTTTTTGGGGCTCAGAAAAACGCACTGTTTTAGTGTGTGCCCTTTAAATGCAAATTAACTGCTGCTGCCGGCCCAGGGGGCGGAGCCTCATGAGCTCACGCTCAGAGCCAGCAGGACAGTCTCATCTGATAATATCAGAACAGAAACTCTCAGTTGCGGTGTTCATTTCGACTCGGAGTCGGACAATAATGCCCACAGAGCCAGAGAATATATGCTGTATGGACATAGAACAGGTATAGTTTAGTTTAATTATGGTTATAACTTATTTGTCATCTGCTTGTGTCCACTAATACAAGCCTGCTGTAGCAAAACCCGTCCGAATGATGACCAAAATATACTGAGGAGTTCAATGAAGTTTTTTGTACATCACACAAAAGATGAGCGTTAGTTTTACTCCAGAGAATCACAGTAAGAGCTGAATAAACACAGTATAAGAAGTGCACATTAAAGTCTTATCCATAAACTCTCTCTCTCTCTCCCTTTCATTATCAACAACATACACAGCGAAGTACACAAAACACTCGTTACAACTAACAATAAACAAATATACACACCTTTTCAGTGGGTGCTTAATCAACTGGTAAACCTTATATCGGTAAAATGACTCGAAGAGCTGTCATAAAGAGCGCGCTCGCACTTTCATTTCTTCCGTGTCCAGTCACGTTAGGCCTGTTGCTCCGGAGAGTGTAAGCTTGATCACAAACAGTTGGTGAGATCCATCCTTGAGTAACAGCGGGAGTAAATGAAGACTGCTATGTTCATTCTTACATCCATCAACAACACACCTCAATCGCTTAGGAGACATTCTTGTCTACAGCTGCTCAAGCATCGAAACAATGGCGGACTCTGTGTCCAGCTCACTCAGGGCGGGTCTATGCTCAAACTGAAGTGTCACTCAACAGTCGTGGGAGGGGCCTGTGCAATTCTACGTCACATTGCGCCGAATCTTAGAACAGCTTATTCTGAGACAGTGCTTATGATTTATTGAGATTGTAAAAAAACCACTGGGTGGATTTTTATCATTCTAGGGTGGTTTTGCTCACACACTGCCAACACACATTTATGTTCAAACACCATGTAAAAGTGAATTTTGCATAATAGGTGCCCTTTAAAATGGTAAGCTTGTAATAATGTTTTTAATTCCAGTGGTATTCCAGAGCATGTCTTTGCGTAATTACGTCACATCTGTACACATAAAGAGTAGTCTCGGCTAGTAGGCTATGAGTGTGAGGATGTTGGAGGTGGAGATTTATAGCCTTTTCTCACAGCACTTGATATAATTAAACGTATCAATTTGATGGCGGATACAGAGAGGTTCAAACGACAATCACCAACTGGAGAATCACCCGTTGTAAAATGCAAAAGACTTTGGACTTCGGAGTGGCTACAGAAAAAAAGAGACTACAACCAAGCCCACGCGAAAATAAGGATAGACATCGGAAGGGCATTAAATGTAGACACGCAATGCTTATTGTTGTTAAAATTAACAATTTGAGAACAATAATTTGCATGGTTTGACGTGATATGATAAGCGATCGTTAGATTTAATCGGCACGATTTACTGCAATGCTTTTTTCCCCTTAGTTGGTCAGAACAAAAGTGGATGTTACTTGTTCAGATGACATTTTCCGGTAAAAATTCTTATGTTGGTCATACTTCCAAAAACTAGAATCTTTGATTGCGAATGCCAGTATCCACAACCCATGTAAAGTTGATCATTCCGCGAATAACTACAATTGCAGATTTCAAACAGAGATGGCGACAAAGAGGAAAAACTGCGGACTGCAGCTTTAAAGAAAGTGCTAGGAGTTAATACACCATTTGTTTTGCTAATAGAACTTGTTTTATATAAAGTGGTCAATTGTTTCTTAAAGTAATTCTTTAATTCTATAATACTTACAGTGTTTGGAATAGAGTATGGTATCATGTTGTAATGTTCGAAGACAGTACCCTAACCAAAATACTTCAAAGAAAATTGGAAATGTTGTGTCTGCAGAGTTATTGTGTAGTCACAAGATGACAGTGGAAGGAAGGAAAAGAAAAGAGTAGCAAAGAGACGAAAGAAAATACACACTTGTGTCTGTGCTTGCTTCTTTATTTTATTACAAGACGTACAAACCTCACAATAAATATACATATTTTTTATATGCTTGTATATACAAAGTACATAATTTACAAATCTGTACACAGGTCTTCTGTTCTGTTTCAGATGTATACATTATTATTTATTTCTTCACTTATTTTTATTAGTCTTATTTAAATATTCTTCTGTTCTCGTGTCATATATGTATGTTTATTTATATTAGGGCTGAACGATATTCTGTTTTAACATCGACATCGCGATGTGCGAATGAGCGATAGTCACATCGCCGGAACATGCGATGTGAAGGGTAACGTTACGTTAGTAGCACCCATAGTGTAAGAGAACGGTAGCACCAGGGTAGCACACAGTAGGCCTAAACACAAGTTTGTTGTATGGCTTTTGCTGGGGTGACATACGCGTTCCGCGTGCCTGCACAGTGAGGATCTGACAGGAACGCGCTCACCGCTCACAGCCAACATTCACTGGCAATCCTATAGCTAAAAATGCGCGACGAAGAGGATCCGCCGCAAAAAAGTCAAAATCAGCTATTTGGGACTAGCCTATTTCGTCTACAAAAAGGAGGATGTTGACCAAAAAGAGGTAGGCTACTTTGCTGGAGTGTTATAAAGTTGTGGATGGTTGTCTTTTTAAAAAAAAGTCGTTTCGTGTTCGCATTTATGAGGGAAAAAAACAATGTTACGTGACATTACGGACTCGTCACGCGGCCGTTATGAAAGCGGCACTAAAATACTGCTGTAAAACTTTCACAGAGACCTCAAACAGAAAGCACAAAGCCTTTCTTTAAAACGAATTTCGTTTTGTATTAATTGTATCTTTATTTTAATCAGTATTTCATTATCCCAATTTCCTGGATTTAATAAATTGCCTAAAAATTAAATATAGCAGCCAGCGCCTGAACTGGAGATTAAGCTATCATCCATGAACCGAAACTCAGCATAAAAGGTAGCCTACTCGCCTCTCACACCGAAAAATAACAATAATAATAAAAAAAAAAATAGAAATATAACTATTATCTACAGAAGAACCATTAAAAAAAATAAAATAATAATCTGTATGAAAAGTGCATTTCTCCGCGAAGATTCATCTTTACAGAAAACACTTGTTTATTAATAAACAATTAAAATGTTTCATTATAATATTTTACATACTATTAATCATTACTTTTGCTGGTTCTAGGTGCCGTTTACATGAACGCGTCACTGAATCAGCACAGAAAACATAATTTTTCGGGTCCTAGAACCTGAAGAACGTTAGGTCCTGTGTAGAACGTTCACCGAATTCTGAGAGAAATATGTTTCTGGAATAAAATATTAAGTGGCCTTTTTGTCACTTGTAATGAAGCTTTCTTATTAGTGAAATTATTAATAACATGGAATGGTAATTATTGACTTTAGCCTGGATTGATGGCTCGCAATATCGCGATATATATCGTTGGGAAAAAAATATCGCAATGTAATTTTTTTCCAATATCGTGCAGCCCTAATTTATATGTATGTTTGTATGTACCAAGAGCTCCTGTAAAACCACAACAAATTTCTTTGCGCACACTTGGCAAATAAAAGCGCATTCTGATTCCGATTCATACACTGAAAATGACTCTGAAGTTTATTATCAATGTTGTGGATTTATTTTTGTTTATAAAAACTTAACTTAAAAAAGCAGTAGCTATGTAAGCTAACAGAACTGTATAGCAGATGTAGATATCAGTTACAGTGGGACCTCCTGCAGTAAATCGATTCTGTTTGCTCTTTGTGTATTAGGGAAAGATCCGGCTCACCTGAGTCCAGCTTAGTGTCTATGAGGAGTGACCGTTCAAAAGATGGTGGACTGCCAAGCTTCAGTGAGAAAACAACATCTACCAAAAGGTATTTCTTGTGTTTCTTGTTGGTCACATATTTACTGTGTTAGAAAGTATTTCAGAGTATCAGTATCATGAAACTTTATTTACATTAAAACCTTTTTCTGAAATGATCAGTGTTGGATAGAGGTAATCTGCTGGTTTGATAATTGTTTGGCCAAATTATAAAGACATCTGTGAATCTTTTGGTTTCCATGTGATTTGTTGTTTTGTGTGATTTAGTTACAAATGACGAAAGACCACAGTAAATATTGGTACAAAGTTCCATTGTCTCTGCGTTCAAGACTAGTAAATTTAGCTCACGAAGGACACCAAGGCAATGTACGGACAAAACAAAGGCTTCGCAAGCTCTACTGGTGGCCAAAAATGGGCAGAAGTGTAGAAACTCTGAATGCCTCATGTTTGACATGTCAGCTGAACGACAAAACGGCCAAGCCTTCACCTGCACCTCTCGTACCTGTGGAACTACCTAACGGTCCATGGCAAAAGGTAGCCATCGATAATAATAATAATAATAATAATAATAATAATAATAATAATATATTTTATTTGTAAAGCACTTTTCATAGTTAAAAACAATCCCAAAGTGCTACACAGTATAAACAAAGTTAAAAACCGGAAAGAAAAATTAAAAAGTTAGCAAAAAGTAAAAAATGCTTGTTTAAAAAGAAAGGTTTTGAGTCCTTTCTTAAAAGAGTCTATGGCTTGAGGAGCCCTTAGGTTTTCTGGACGGGAATTCCAAAGACGCGGCGCGGCTGAGCAGAAGGCTCGATCCCCCATAGTGCGGAGCTTAGTTCTGTATGTTTGAAGAAGGGCTTTGTTTCCAGAGCGGAGGTTGTGTGAAGAGTTTTGTGTTGTGAGTAGTTCCTTTAAAGGCAGGGTCGGCGCCAGGACATACGGAACGAGGGGGCCTCGTTGTGTCACTGGGGGGGCATACCTCTCCCACCCTCAATAATAATAATACACCCACTTTTAATTAAAACAACAACAACCTCTATAAATCCATGATTGCTTGAATGATCAAGCACGTTAGGTGTTTTAGACGAATACAGATTATGAATAAAGAGTAGAAGTTGACTGAAAAAAAAAATACTTAACGAGCTGCTAGTGACGTAATTTATTTAATCGCCTGTCGCAAGTGAAAATGCAAAGTTGCAAAGCTGATTTTATTCTAGTAAAACTAAATTAATTTACAAAAAGAAAAAATATATAGGCTATATATATTTATTTTTTTAAATAGGCCTATATATCGTCGCTGTCGGGCGGAATCCTCGTATCTCTCAGGAAATTAAAAAAACGGCATATTTTTTTTAGTTATTAAACATTGTATCGTTAAAGTTGGTGTTATACCTTATTGCTATCCTATACTGTTGTGTACCAACATTAACACAACATTTCCCCAAAATCATGTTTAATCGATATGAGTGATGCATGCAATACCAAAATACTAGGCTGTCTAAAATAGGCGGAAATTAATCTGCATGCAAACAAAGTCAGCGGTCGCGTTGAGCCTTTTGACAAGAGAAAAGGCTTCAGTAGTTAACCAAAGCTAACGACTGGTTACATACATCTTCCTAAACTCCATTTTAAAGGTTTAAGAGCTATAAGTGAAGCAGAACAAAAAACGATGAGCTGACTAACGTTAGGCTGTCTAATAGGCGGAAATTAGACCAGTAGACCTACCTTTTTTCTCCCATAAATAAAAACCTTGCTACTTGGGGTATTTTACATGCACAGTGCCAACTTCGAGTCAGTAAAATAATAAAAACAATAATTTAATGCTGGTATCCAAAACATTTAATTCAATTCAAGTATTATATTAGATACATTTTAAAACTTCAATGCACACGTAGGCCTATAATAAGCCTAGTAATAATAAGCCTAGTAATAAGTAGACATTTAAAATACATCAATAACTGATATCATAGTTTAACACAGATAAAATCAGAGTTAAGGCTTGCTTTACGTGTTGCTCGACGAGGACTTCTTAATCGTTGTGACTTTTCAATCCTGAGGAGACAAAATGCCGCGAGCCTCCCGCCCGCCGCGGAGTGAGGAAGAGGTGGAGTTATGAGGATTCTCAGACAGTTAAGTGTCCAATGGAGTTAAGAGATTTGCTCTCAAGCTATTTTCAACACTTTAGATTGGTTAATAATTTGTAAAAATAACAGTACCACGTGGGGACTGACCAATAGCATCAATTTGTGAAAAAATATGAAATTGACCAAATTTGGACATACAAGGTTTCCACCCGACAGGCGACAGCAACGATATGTAGTCAATTATATGTCAGGAATAAGAGGGCACAGTGGAACCGTCACCATGCCTGTTGCTGAGTCTCAACGGATGAAATCGCGCTCCGAGGCATGGTGGTGTGCTGACCAGAGGTGAGGGGGCACAGTAACCTAGGTGGCCGGGCCAGGCCCCCTGGGGCCCCCTCGTGGCGCCGACTCTGTTTAAAGGGTTACTTCAGGATTTAGCATTAAGCTTTGTATTAGTAGAAAACCTGTAGTATTTTCGAATTACCATGCTTTCCACCGTCATGTGACCCTGAGACAAGAGATTTATGTATTTTTTGTCTGGAAAAAATCCTCCGATGACGCAAAAATCGTCATTTTGCGTCATCGGAGGATTTTCTGGCCAGAGGCTAAAGACTACAGGCAGTAGATGGCATGTTCCGCATGTTTTCAGCCCGCCCATACAGGGTGGGATCTCACTCACAGAATGTAGACACAGTCAGCCTTTCTTTGGAAGCTAAGCTAGCAAGCTCTTGTTCTGTGGAGAAAGCTGAATAGTAGGAGAAAGCTGAGTAAGTAACCATCCTCCTTTTCCCGGACTTGTCCGGCGGGCGAGATCGTTCAAAATGTCCGGGATTCAGCTTTTGCTTTCTGCGGTCGCCATTCATTGTTTACATACATGCACACCTTTCAATCTAACTGAATTCATTCCGATTGGTGAATTTGAATGTAGTGTTTACATGAATGCTAAACAAGTGATCGGTTGATGTGCGTTTTACCATTGCTAAGAAAAATTCCCGCTCCTCCGTGAGAGATGCGAGACCGGCGCGTCTCAGTAATCACGCCACCGGCCTCGCGCCATTCTCCCGCGGCCGTCAGCCTCGTCCTGCTCGCCACAGTAAACATGATGAATGGCGACTGTAGAACGCAAAAGCCGAATCCCGGACGTTTTGGACGATCTCTAAATCCCTCGCAAACTCATCACGTAGGCTAGCTTTGTTGTTTTCAACAACTGCGCACTCTTACCGGTAGGCGTGGCCTCCTAAGGCAGCGAAGCAAGTGCATTCTGGGAGTTGTTGTCTTTCATCCACATAAGCCAAAAATACATTTTCTGGCTTTTCTCAGTCTAGAAAGCTCCAAATTCAAAAATTTCTTCACATTTCTTCTACTTAAATGACCTATTTTAAATACACATTCATCTTCCCAGAGGTGAAGTATCCCTTTAAGTAGGGGGGTGCGTTTCCTTGGATGTATTGATGGGTAAGTAAGATGATTTTATAGTTAATCCTGTATGAGACAGGGAGCCAGTGGAGTGAGTGAAGGATGGGTGTGATATGGTCATATATTCTTATCCTCATTAGGATCCTGGCAGCACTGTCCTGAATGGATTGTAGTTTTTGAAGACTTTTGCCAGGAATCCCAAAGAGGAGAGCATTGCTGTAGTCCAGCCTGGAGGATACAAAAGCATGGACAAGTTTTTCAGCATCTGACAGACCAAGTGTGGGACGGAGTTTAGCAATGTTCCTGAGGTGATAGAAGGAGGTCTTACACAGATGTTGTATGTGGGCGTCAAATGTGAGTTGAGCATCAAATCTTACTCCCAGGTTGGTGACTGTCGATGATAGTGGAATGTTTTGACCAGAGAAGGTGATGTGAGTTATAGGTGATGACTGGACCTGGTGTGGTGTACCAACTAAAATAGCTTCTGTTTTGGAGCTATTTAGCTGTAGGAAGTTTGCCTTCATCCATGCCTCAATCTCAGGGGGTGGTGTGGCGCAATGGATAAGACACATGCCTTTGGTGTGAGAGACCCGGGTTCGAATCCACTGTGAGACACCAATGTGTCCCTGAGCAAGACACTTAACCCCTAGTTGCTCCAGAGGCGTGCGACCTCTGACATATATAGCAATTGTAAGTCGCTTTGGATAAAAGCGTCAGCTAAATGAATAAATGTAAATGTAAATGTAAATGCAATCTCCTCAAGGCAGGAGCTCAGTGATGACAGAGTGGCTGTAGATGGGGTGAGGCTGGTTTTTATATAAATCTGAGTGTCATCGGCATAGCAATGAAATGTAAAAATTCCATGCCTGTCGATGATGTCAGCACTCAGACTGTGACTATGAACCACAATATGGATAACATCATGGAGAAGCTCACAGCTTTGCAAAGGCAAATGGATCGTTTCGGAGACCAAAATGGACCAGTAGCTGTGTAAATTGGAATGCGGCTACTCATCCCAAGACCAAACAACCCCAATCTTATCTGCTTTCGGCCCCCCTCAACCAGCACTGGCCTTGGCCAAGGCCGCTGTTGGAACAACAACTACCCCGGAAGAGCATGGCAGCGAGACGCTCTTGCGTTCCTTACCCCACTCCCCACAGACACCTGCTGATTGTTGACTCTGTCTGGGACCTGATCAAGGTTGTCTCCATGGCAATTGCTGTGTATCGCTATTAGGCATGTGCCGGTATCAAATTTTCATGCTGCGATTAATTGATTGAGCTTTTATCACGGTATACGGTATTATCACGATATTTTAATTGCACAGGAGAAATGGATGGATTGGGGGGGATGTAAAAAAAACAACTTGCATCACAATAGGTGTAATTGTGATTGTCAAAACATTTGGTAACTAAACAGAATTGTATTAAGTTTAGTAACTTACAACATGTTATAATGTTTACATGGTACAATGACTGGTAGGCTACTGTTTGTATTATTGCTTAACACAATTTTCACAATTTCAATTCAGTTCTTGGGATTTGATTTCAATCTTGATTCAAAATTGACTCATTTGGATAAATATTAGGTAGGCTACAGTAGATAGATTGATCTAGTAGATTGAGTGCACATTGAGATCCCTGACTTGCAGACACTTCAGCAAAGGTTTGCTCAAGATGGCGGCGCGCACGGACGCAGCGGCTAACAGCTCTTGCTTTTGGTGCATTTTTGTTTGTTTTCTCATGTGTTTTTTGTTTGTTGCTTCTTTGAAGCATAATTACAGCCGTCAGAACTTATTAGACATCGGATTTCAACACAAGATTACAGTCACACCTGACTTTTATCGCAAATGTAATATTCCGAAGGATATCACCAGACCACCGGGATCTCCATGGATTGTTGTCGGTCCTGGCAGACGGCGTCGGGAAAGAAAACAAAAGCGGGGCTGCCGGGCCGGCCTTCTTGCGAGACTCAGAAAACAACCACATAAGCCTCCTCTAACAAGTATGTTTCTTACCAATGCAAGATCCATGGCTCACAAAATGGACGAACTGGAGCTTTACATCGCCGGGAACCACTACATCCGCGATTGTTGCATTATGATAGTATCGGAGACCTGGCTTCACCCAAGGATCCCCGACGCTGCAGTGCAGCTAGCGGGTCGCACTTTACATCGCTGGGACAGAAACAACGACTCTGGTAAGAGCAAAGGGGGTGGTGTGTGTATATTTGTGCACAACGACTGGTCAAACAATAGTATAATCCTAGATAGCCACTGTTCTCCGGACCTGGAATTCATGACTGTTAAATGCCGACCGTTTTTTTTTACCACGAGAGCTCACAGTAGTAATTGTCACCGCTGTTTACATACCACCCGACGCCAATGTTAGCACAGCTCTCGCTCTCTTGCTAGATGCCATAAATAAACAGCTATGTGCTCATTCAAACGGAGTACACATTATAGCTGGAGATTTTAACCAGGCAGATTTGAAAACAGTACTTCAACATGTTAAATGTCTGACCAGAGGAAATAACACACTGGACCGTGTGTACACCAACATTAAACATGCATATAGAGCTATTCCTCTCTCTCACCTAGGCCACTCAGACCATCTCTCTCTGCTTCTTACTCCAGCATACATCTCCCTCAGAAGATGGAAAACACCACTTACAAAGACTGTTTCTATATGGCCCAAAAATGCACTCTCTCAGCTCCAGGACTGCTTTACACACACTGACTGGGAAGTCTTTAAACATCATGACCTGGCTGTTTACACTGAGGCGGTACTGGCCTACATCAAGTACTGCATGGACAACGTCACAGTGAATAAAATCATCCGGGTTTTTCCCAACCAGAAGCCTTGGATGACCAGCCAAGTCTACAAGCTCCTCAAAGATCGGAAAGCTGCTTTCAGGTCAGGTGATAGAGCTCTCTACAGTGCTGCTAGAGCCAACCTGAAGAGAGGAATTAAGGATGCAAAGAGGGACTACAAAAACAGGGTAGAAGATCATTTCACAGACGGCAAACCACGACAGGTATGGCAGGGATTTCAGCACCTAACAAACTTTAGAGGCAGCAGCTGTGCAGCTGGAAACATCTCAGCTCCACTGGCAGAGGAACTGAACTGCTTCTTTGCTCGTTTTGACAAACCACAGCTGCAAAAAACCACACCACCTCAGCCTACAACGGACTCTGGTACCCCCCCACTCATTGTCTAGGAGCATGAAGTGAGGTGGGTGCTTAAAACAGTGAACACACGGAAAGCTTCTGGCCCTGATGGCATCCCAGGGAAGGTGCTCAAGGGATGTGCTAATCAGCTCTCAGGAGTCTTCGCAAACCTCTTCAACCTCTCTCTGACACAAGCTTCAATTCCATCCTGCTTGAAATCCTCCACAATTATCCCCATACCAAAGAAATCAGTCACGGATAGCCTCAATGACTATCGCCCTATCGGCCTTACACCTATCATCACAAAGTGCTTTGAGAGGCTGGTGTTGCATCACCTGAAAACCTGCCTCCCCTCCACTTTCGATGAACATCAGTTTGCTTATAGAGCTAACAGATCAACTGAGGATGCAATAAGCCATAGCTCTCCACAATGCGCTGTGCCATCTGGAACATCAGGAGAGCTATGTGAGGATGCTTTTTATTGATTATAGCTCAGCCTTTAATACTATCATACCGGACATCCTCTTCAGCAAACTCACAGATCTGGGCTTTCCTTTACTCACCTGTAATTGGATCAGGAACTTCCTGACGGACCGCCCTCAGACTGTTAAACTCGGTCCCCATTTCTCTTCCACCCGCACGCTCAGCACTGGCTCCCCTCAAGGGTGCGTGCTGAGCCCAATTCTGTACTCTCTCTATACGCATGACTGCCGCCCAGTCCATCACCAGAACAACATCATCAAATTCGCAGATGATACTACAGTGGTGGGTCTAATTTCAAAGGGGGACGAGGCTGCCTATAGAAATGAGATCCTGAGATTGTCAGAGTGGTGTTCAGCCAATAACCTGACAATAAAAACTGCCAAAACAAAGGAAATCATCCTCGACTTTAGAAGGCACAGAGCAGACCTCACTCCCCTCTACATTAATGGAGACTGTGTAGAGAGGGTTCAAACATTCAAATTCCTTGGCACAACCATCTCAGCAGATCTTAAATGGTCAGCCAACACCACAGCAATCATCAAGAAGGCACAGCAGCGCCTTCACTTCTTGAGAGTGTTAAAGAAGACCAACCTAAAGGAGAAGCTGCTGGAGACCTTCTATTGCTCTGCAGTGGAGAGCCTGCTGACATACTGTATCTCAGTATGGTACTGTAGCTGTACTGAGGCAGAGAGAAAGAGAATACAGCGGATCATTAACACCGCGCAGAGGATCACTGGCTGCCCTCTTCCCTCCCTGAAGGACCTTTATAACTCCCGCTGCCTCAGCAGAGCACAGAACATTGGAAAATACTCCTCTCACCCTGGTTCCCACCTGTTTAAACTGTCAAGTTTAAAGGACACTGTTAAGTCAAGGACAAATAGACTCAAGGACAGCTTTTTCCCCAGAGCTATAATTACACTGAACACACATATGCACTGAACACTCTGCACTGACTGCACTGACATCTTACTCAGTACAATATGTGTATTTATGCATCATATTCCTGTGCAAGCTCCATTTCTTTATTTCTTTATACCTTCAGTCTAGTATAGTCTTGAATTTCTGTGAAATATCTTCACTTTTTTGTGCAATGTTTTTTATATTCTCGTTTAGAGCCAGAAGTCTACCTCATATTAGGGCATTAATCATTTTGACAAACTGTGGCTTATTATATATATATATATATATATATATATATATATATATATATATATATATATATATATATATATATATACACACACACATACAAGTAACTATTTTCTTTTTCTTTATTCTTTGTCTTAAGCTTAAATTTTTAATTATACATCACTTCGTATTAAGTATATTTTATTTATCTATTTTTATGTATCATGCACCTTATGCAGAAGCTCTGCAATTTCGTTGTATCTTGTGTACAATGACAATAAAGGAAATTCAATTCAATTCAATAGACTACATGTTAATTTTTCTGAAGAAAAAATACATCTCACATAATGCTGTAAACATACTGAGAGCCCTATCAGCTGGTATTATTAAAGGTTGAAAATATCAAATCAAATTAAATATAATGTGGTTCTCATTATAATAACAATTACGTAATGACACAAGTAAAAATATAATAAATATGTAATATAGTGCACATTTTTAGCAAAATACCAACATGCTGGTCATTAAATGGCTTTCCTGAGGTAAATGTAACGTTCTGTGACATAATTGTTCACCTGCAGTTTTATTGACCTCTTTCTGTGGTTGAAAAACACTGATTGATCGATATTATGTGTGAGGCATAAATACCTTTCTGTAAGTTGTACTGTGTCTTTAAATAAAAAGTAACAGATGATCGGTTTACTTGAACTGATGCGCTAGCGATCTGTCACGTCACATTTACAAGCGCCAAAAATGCTTCTTCTCCATGTGAGGATTCTTGTTATGTTTCAGGTCTTCTGTTCTGTTTCAGATGTATACATTATTATTTATTTCTTCACTTATTTGTATTAGTCTTATTTAAATATTCTTCTGTTCTCGTGTCATATATGTATGTTTATTTATATGTATGTTTGTATGTACCAAGAGCTCCTGTAAAACCACAACAAATTTCTTTGCGCACACTTGGCAAATAAAAGCTCATTCTGATTCCGATTCATATACTCAAAATGACTCTGTCTGAAGTTTATTATCAATGTTGTGGATTTATTTTTGTTTATAAAAACTTAAATTAAAAAAGCAGTAGCTATGTAAGCTAACAGAACTGTATAGCAGATGTAGATATCAGTTACAGTGGGACCTCCTGCAATAAATCGATTCTGTTTGCTCTTTGTGTATTAGGGAAAGATCCGGCTCACCTGAGTCCAGCTTAGTGTCTATGAGGAGTGACCGTTCAAAAGATGGTGGACTGCCAAGCTTCAGTGAGAAAACAACATCTACCAAAAGGTATTTCTTGTGTTTCTTGTTGGTCACATATTTACTGTGTTAGAAAGTATTTCAGTGAGTATCATGAAACTTTATTTACATTAAAACCTTTTTCTGAAATGATCAGTGTTGGATAGAGGTAATCTGCTGGTTTGATAATTGTTTGGCCAAATTATAAAGACATCTGTGAATCTTTTAGTTTCCATGTGATTTGTTGTTTTGTGTGATTTAGTTACAAATGACGAAAGACCACAGTAAATATTGGTACAAAGTTCCATTGTCTCTGCGTTCAAGACTAGTGAATTTAGCTCACGAAGGACACCAAGGCAATGTACGGACAAAACAAAGGCTTCGCAAGCTCTACTGGTGGCCAAAAATGGGCAGAAGTGTAGAAACTCTGAATGCCTCATGTTTGACATGTCAGCTGAACGACAAAACAGCCAAGCCTTCACCTGCACCTCTCGTACCTGTGGAACTACTTAACGGTCCATGGCAAAAGGTAGCCATCGATATTGTGGGACCATTTGAGTCTGCTACATGGGATTGCCGCTACTCCATAACACTGGTAGACTACTACAGTAAGTGGCCAGAAGTAGCTTTTGCATCGCAAGTAACAACAGATGTCACAATAATCTTCCTGGACACCATCTTCAGTAGAGAAAGTAATCTACAATGCTTAGTGTCTGATAATGGTCCACAACTAACATCTACTGCTTTTGCTGACTTTCTGAAGGAGGGTAACATTCAACATATGTACTCCATACATGTATATTATCCACAAGCCAACAGGGCAGTAGAATCGATTTAATAGAGTGTTGAAACAATGAATCGAATCTGCAATTCAGGAAAAGGAGCCCTGGAAGGCAGCTGTGACACAGTTCTTGCATAATTTCCAGGCGACGCCACATGCTACCACAGGGGCTACACCTTTCAAACTCCTGCGTGGCCACAAGGTGTGTACAAAATGGGATGTCTTGTCTGTCAGCACGGAAGTGAAGACATATTCTGAGATCAAACACACTGTGACACATAAACAGCAGAAATGTAAAGACTATACTGACAAAAAGAGAGGAGCTAAGGTACCCAAATTCAAGGAAAAGGACTGGGTGCGTATTAAGAAACCAGAGCATGTTCACAAAGGCTCAACAAGGTACATTGCTCCATGTTTGGTGAGAAGGAGAGTTGGTCCAAATACCTTCCTGTATGAAGATGGGAAGAAATGGAATGCGTCTCGTCTCACTGGAGTTCCAAATGAGGTGTTGATAAGTTTGGGAAAAACACCAGAAGGGAAACCAAGCTTACAGCCTCATGCTCATGTAAAGGAACAGCAAACGAGTCCTAGAAGAAGTGTGAGAGTTCTTAAACAACCAGCTTGGTTGAAGGACTTTGTGTTAGAGCAATAAATAGATGCAATGTTGCTGAAATAGTCATGATTCAAATCCAGTCAATTGTTGTTTTGGTTGTTTACTTGGATTACTTTAACGTTATTAAGGCACTCCTTAAAGAACGTGCTAGGAGTTAATACACCATTTGTTTTGCTAATATAACTTGTTTTATATAAAGAGGTAAATTGTTTCTTAAAGTAATTCTTTAAAGGGATAGTTCACTTTGAAATAAAATTTTGGTATGTTTTAGCTTACCTCAAGGGCATTCAAGATGTAGGTGGTTTTTTTCCGCAGTAGTTTCAATTTTGATATTTTTAGGTCAAACCGTTCTTGTCTGTCAGTCATATAATGCAGGTCTGTGGTCACTGTCTCAAAGAGCATGCACAGAGTCTAAATTAAAACAATTCCCCATCGTCCAAATTAAACAATTCCCCATCGGAAGTACACATTGATGGCCTAAGACACGAAACGAGCGGTTTGTGTGAGAAAACGAACAGTATTTATATCGTTTTTACCTCTTGTACACAGCCACGTCCAAGTGATCTGTGGGCGCGCTCGCTTTCCTGGTGTGTGACGTGTGCACAGACTGGTGCATAGATATATACACTACAGTAGATGTCGCCTTGGCTACGGCAGTTCATTGGAACGAATGCCGTAGCCATTGAGGTTAATTGAGGCCCTTGAGGTAAGCTAAAACATACCAAAATTTTATTTCAAAGTGAACTATCCCTTTAATTCTATAATACTTAGTGTATGGAATAGAGTATGGTATTATGTTGCAATGTTCGAAGACAGTACCCTAACCAAAATGCTTCAAAGAAAAGGGGAAATGTTGTGTCTGCAGAGTTATTGTGTAGACACTAGATAACAGTGGAAGGAAGGAAAAGAGTAGAAAAGAGATGAAAGAAATACACACTTGTGTCTGTGCTTGCTTCTTTATTTTATTACAAGATGTACAAACATCACAATACATATACATATTTATTATATGCTTGTATATACACAGTACATAATTTACAAATCTGTACAGAAGTCTTCTGTTCTGTTTCAGATGTATACATTATTATTTATTTCTTCACTTGGTCTTATTTAAATATTCTTCTGTTTTCTTAATTTATATGTATGTACCAAGAGCTCCTGTAAAACCACAACAAATTCCTTGTGTGTTTGCACACACTTGGCAAAAAAAGCTCATTCTGATTCCGATTCATATACTGAAAACGACTGAAGTTTATTATCAATGTTGTGGATTTATTTTTGTTTATAAAAACTTAACTTAAAAAAGCAGTAGCTATGTAAGCTAACAGAACTGTATAGCAGATGGAGATATCAGTTACAGTGGGACCTCCTGCAATAAATCGATTCTGTTTGCTCTTTGTGTATTAGGGAAAGATCCGGCTCACCTGAGTCCAGCTTAGTGTCTATGAGGAGTGACCAATCAAAAGATGGTGAACTGCCAAGCTTCAGTAAGAAAACAACATCTACCAAAAGGTATTTCTTGTTGGTCACATATTTACTGTGTTAGAAAGTATTTTAGTGAGTATCATGAAACTTTATTTACATTAAAACCTTTTTCTGAAATGATCAGTGTTGGATAAGAGGTATCTGTGACATCTGTGGATCTTTTAGTTTCCATGTGATTTGTTGTTTTTGTGATTTAGCAGCAAAGGACAAAATACCACAGTAAATATCGGTGCAGAAATTGCACGGTGGGAAAGTCTAAAGGTTCAGAAGGGGATGAACAGTGATGTGGAACTGGCAACTTTTCTTCTCAACAGGTGGGCATACAAACACAACTTTTAAATAACACAGTTCACATTTTAGTTTAATTTACAACACAAACAATTCACCATGTTAGAATTCATAATTATTGTTATTATAATTTTTTTGAAAGTGACCTGGCTTTTAAAATGTTGTACATTGTGCCTTTTGAAGAAAATTCAGCACCTTGCATACGTGTTAAAATACATGAAGGGATAGTTCACCCAAAAATGAAAATTCTGTCATCATTTACTCACCATCAAGTTGCTGAACAAAAAAAGTTTCTATGCTTAACAAAAAAGATGATATTTTGAATAATGATGAAAACCAAACAGTTGTTGAGCCCCACTGACTTCCATAGTAGGGAAAAATATTATGGGAGTCAATTGGGACCATGCACTTTTTAGTTATGAACATTCTTCAAAATATCTTATGTTGAGGACAACAAAGAAATGTAGGCCTATACATGTTTAGAACAGCTTAAGGGTGAGTAAATGACAGGATTTTAATTTTTGGGTGAATTATCCCTTTAAAAAGACAATGTTTATTTGCTTTGTCACATGAGTTGTGTGATAATACTCTCTTTGGCTATTGGACTGTGACATTGATGTCTTCAGTCAGTTTTTACAGAGATTAATCACTAAGGATGCTTGCATATACCTTCATGAAATAAAAAAAATACCCCATAAAAAATAAAAACACAAAACACTGGTAATGCTGATATTGAGAATGATATTATATTGTATACATTTGAAGCTCCTTAACATACTGTAGATTTGTTGTAATGAATCCAGGCAAGTTTGAAGATAGAACCCACGTGCAGCCAGGGCCGTGCACAGACATTTTAAGGGGCAGTGGCCTAAACCAAAAAAGGGGCACTATTTTGTTTGTTTGGGGGGGTTGGCACACTACCCTTACGAAAAAGAAGTTTATTCAAGTGTTCTATTAGTATACTTCTTTTAAACTAAATATAAGAAAGTATACTTTCAGTCTACTTTTTATATACTTCTCAGAAATATACTTTATGTACTTCTCAGAAATATACTTCAAATTGCACTTAAGTATACTTGACTTATACTGACAGAAATGTCTAAGTATATTTGGCCTGTACTTGTACTCAATCGAGATATACTTAAAATTTGAATTATTCAAAGTATACTTGGCTTGTAGTTGTGTTAACTCTTTTGATCGAGTAGCCTATTAAATATACTTTTTTTTACATTGTTTTTCATATACAGTCTTATGAAACTTTGTTTGAAAATATTGATTAAAATGTTGATATAAAACAGATATGTTTCTAATTCTGCGTATCTGAATTTTTGTGTAGGCTAGCTCACTGGTAGTGTACATATTTACTTACTAATTTTCCAGCTATCCATGTTTTCACTGGTATACGGTAGGGGGCGCTATGACGACAGTTCTAGTACAGAATCTCTGGATCAAAACACAGGAGAAGAAGAAGCTGAACCATGTGATCAGGGCTTAAAAACGAAAAAAAAAATCAATCGGTTCACTCCGAGCAGAATCGATATTTTAACGTTTCCGTTTTTGCGTTCCTCGTTAAACATTACCGTTCCGAAACCGGTTTGATTAGATAAAATACCGGTTAATAACGTTATTTTAATTTAGCCTATACTTTAAACAAATATGTATAAATAAGACTAATTTTCACTCAAAAATAAGATAACACATGATAATTAAACTTGAACATTTATTTCATAACATTGTTAAAACCACAACAGAAATACCTGTATTAATTACAAAGCATAAACAGCTGGAAAAATATCGACCTGTTTTACTGGACCGTTAGACAATCGAAATTGGCACTCTTATGGCTAATTCTTTTCTGAAGAGTGATACAATTATTTGTACCTATTATTATTATTATTATTTTTATTTTTTTTGCAACACGAATTGTTTTAGAAATTACATGATATAAAAATTATATAAACTGGACAATCATTGCTCTTTTAATGCACCGTCAACTGCTAATTTCAAAGCAAACACTGCGCAACACTGCATCACATAAACAATTTCATTCTGCGAAGCACGATCACTTAATGCAATAACATTGTAAAACTACAACAAATTTTCTACTATTTTTAATACAAAGCATTAAAAGTCTATAAAGAAAACATTTACCTGTCCTGTTTTTGGCTACCTGAAAGACTATAGAAAAAAATGTGCGATAGTTGCTAGCACTTATACGAAATCCATAAACTTTTTGAGCTTAAAGTCCGTACTGCTTGTTTAAACGTACGAAAAGAATGTCCTCCAATACCTGTGCATTCATTGAAGACCTCAGTGGGGAAAGAATGTACTTGAGGCATGAAAATGCGCGCTCTACGCTGACTTGCGTTACCGGTAGTGCAATTGCAAGTTTGTACAAATCGTCAACGTCACAATTCTGAACTACTAAATTTATGATTGGTCAATGGCAAATTAAAATATTAAAGAGAACGATAAAATAACGTTATTAACCGGTTTATAGTCATTTTAAATAAACGTTTCTGTTCAGAACGATTAAAATTGATTTTGTTTTCGGTTTCGTTTTTGTTCCTGTTCAAATTTCGTTCGTTTCCGGTTTTCGTTTTCGTTCCTTGAACCGGTTCAGAGCCCTGCATGTGATAGAAGATTGCTCACTCAAATGTAAAATAATGTGATCATCAAACATTAAACAGCTTGTAAATCAAAACTGCTTAATGTTTCCAAATGTCCAAAAAGAGGAAGAGGGGCACCTCAGTCGATGAGGGCAGAGGGGCAGTGGCTCTAGCCACCGGGCCACCCCCTTGTGCACGGCCCTGCGTGCAGCTTTGATTATAATAACAAAACAAAACAAAACAAAAACATGACTCAAGATCCTGGCATGATGCTTACCGACAGCAGTTACAGTGAAACAAAACTAGACCAAGACACATGGCAAACATGAGGGCTTAAATACACAACATGACACAACAGACAAGGGAACACATGGTCGGATCACATGACTTGAACAGGGGATCACAAGACAGACATGAAACAAGAACATGAAACATAACCAAATTTTGACATTTGTTTGCAAAAAAATGCTGTTTCCAGTTCTAGTTTGTCTAATATTGCACATGCTGTATTTTATTAGATATACTATAAACAATGACCACATTTATTTTGCTAACAGGATTCAGTATGAGAAAAAAACAGACTTTCAGAGTTGCCGCTTCAAGAAGTTCAGAGAAAATCTCATCTGGGTCTTTCAGGTATGGAAAAATATTGTTTTGTATTTATTGTTCAAATTTATATTATAATAAACAAATGTGTTTTTCAGCAAATGTAAAATAGTGTATTTTTATTTTTAAAAAGACAACTAATTAACATATTTAGCATTTTATTTGTGTACACATCCACATGCCAACAATGCTAGACTCCTATATTTTCATGTTGGTAGACAAGCAGCTTCATTAAACTTGCAATTATATGTAAACAATATTTAGCAACTCTACCATTCTGTATGATTTGTAATTTATGTATGATTTGGGGCACAGTCATATTGACATTCTGTAATTATAATATTTGCCTACCTTAATTCTGGTATGTGTGTTACATTTACTGCCTTAGTCTAAGAAGTTAACAGCATAATCCAGCAGCAGCTATGCGCCTGTTAAATTGTGTATAGGCAAACACTTGTTTGTCATTTAACTAGGTACTTTCAATAATTGTACCTAAAATTATTGCATAAAATAGTTTGCTCAAGCTAACTGGTGTTCTGCAGTTTTCATTTTTATTTTATATGCTATTTGTAGTTTCACATTATCACAGCTTCATTAATGCATTTACCCCTGATGTCTGTAATTTGTTTAACCATATGTTTCATATATGGATGTGAATTTGGTTACATTTTGTTGTTGTACCCATCTTTGTTTTTATGCTTTTAGGACCTTGAGCAAAAAATAATTGTATTCCTAAAGAATGAGCTGGACAAGTTAAAGAAAATACTAAAAAAGGAGAACACCCAATACTTTGTGCAGGACTATTTAGACGACACGTGTAGCATCAAAGAAGCAGCTCTTGATATCACACTGCACTTCCTAAAAAGTATGAAGCAAGATGAACTTGCAGATACTCTAAAAGGTAAGAGGCTCATGACCATCTTTCATGTTGTCATTTAAAGTCAGGAGAGAAAAGTAGGATCAAGTATTTTTATTCCTGTTTGTGTTTAGATGAGCTTGTCTTTATTCATCAACGACAACTTAAATCGGACCTGAAGAAGAAGTATCAATGTGTGTTTGAAGGAATTGCAAAGCAAGGTGATTCTACAGATCTGAATAAAATCTACACAGATCTCTATATCACTCAGAGTGGCAGTAAACAGGTCAATACAGAACATGAGGTGAGACAGATTGAGATTTCCAGCCGTGCTGAATCACAAGAGATCCAGATTGAATGCACAAATTTGTTTGAATCACCTGAACAAGGCAAGAAGATCAGAACTGTACTGACAAAAGGAGTTGCTGGCATCGGTAAATCCATCTCGGTGCAAAAGTTTATTCTGGATTGGGCCGAAGGAAACGAAAATCAATATATCAGCTTCATATTTCCTCTTCCATTCAGAGAGATGAACTTAAAGGAGAAAGAAAAACAAAGCTTGATGAACCTTGTAAGTCAGTTTTTCCCAGAGATAAAAGGACTGAACCTTACAAGAGATAAATTCAAAGTCCTGTTCATTCTTGATGGATTGGATGAATGTCGCCTTCCTTTAAACTTTAAGGACAATGAGACGTGGCGTGATGTATCGTCACCAGCCTCTCTGGATGTTCTCTTAACGAACCTCATCAAGGGAAATCTTCTTCCTTCTGCTCTCATCTGGATCACCACCAGACCAGCGGCTGCCACTAAGATTCCTACTGACTGTGTCGACCGCGTGACAGAGGTCAGAGGGTTCAATGATGCACAAAAGGAAGAGTACTTCAGAAAAAGATACACTGATGAGGAAATGGCCAACAGAATCATTGATCACGTTAAACAATCAAAGAGTCTCTTCATCATGTGCCACATCCCAGTCTTCTGCTGGATTTCAGCCACTGTTCTCCAGAACATTCTGGAGGAGAAAATAAATAATACAAAAAATCAGACTGAGGACGCCTCTATTACACTGCAGAAATCAAATACTGAAGACATTCCCAAGACTCTGACACAAATGTACACACACTTTCTCCGCTTTCAGATCCATCAGAGCAGACAAAAGTATGATGGAGAATACAGACCAGATGTTTCCTGGGATAAAGATGCCATCCTTTCACTGGGGAAACTGGCATTTCATCAGCTAGAAAAAAACAACCTGATCTTCTATGACACAGACCTGAAGGACTGTGGTATTGATGACTCTAAAGCATCAGTGTATTCAGGCATGTGTACACAGATCTTTAAGGAGGAAACGGGAATCATTATTGGTACCATGTACTGCTTTGTTCACATGAGCATTCAAGAGTTTATTGCAGCCCTTTATGCACATCTTTTTCTAGACATCAGCAAGAAAAGTGTGTTTGTTCAAGAGTCTACAGAGCAGGAAAACAAAAATGAAGCCATGATTGATTTGCTGAAAACTGCAGTGGACAAGGCGCTCGCAAGTGACAATGGACATCTGGATCTTTTCCTTCGATTCCTTCTTGGTCTATCACTTCAGTCTAATTATCCACTCTTACGAGGTTTGTTGACACAGCCAGACAGCAATGACAAGAGCAACAAGGTCATAGTTCAGTACATCAAGCAAAAGTTAGAAGAAAATTTATCTCCAGAAAGGTCCATCAATCTGTTCTACTGTCTGAATGAACTGAATGACCAAACTCTGGTTAAAGACATTCAAACACAACTTAGAGAAGGAAGTCTCTCATCTGACCTTTCACCTGCCCAGTGGTCTGCTCTGGCCTTTGTGTTGTTGACATCAGAAGAGGAGCTGGAAGACTTTGAGCTTGAGAAATTTAAGAAATCAGACGAGTGTCTAATTAGACTATCAGTTGTCATCAAAGCCTCCAAAAGAGCTCTGTAAGTCTTTTGTTTTTATCTGCATTAATTCTTAAAGGGTTACTTCAGGATTTAGCATTAAGCTTTGTATTAGTAGAAAACCTGTAGTATTTTCGAATTACCATGCTTTCCACCCTCATATCCCCCTGAGACAAGAGATTTATGTATTTTTTGTCTGGAAAAAATCCTCCGATGACGCAAAAATCGTCATTTTGCGTCATCGGAGGATTTTCTGGACAGAGGCTAAAGACTACAGCCAGTAGAAGGCGTTGTTCCGCATGTTTTCAGCCCGCCCATAGAGGGAGGGATCTCACTCAGTCAGAATGTACACAGTGTCAGCCGTCTTTCTTTGGAAGCTAAGCTAGCAGGCTCTCGTTCTGTGGAGAAAGCTGAATAGTAGGAGAAAGCTGAGTAAGTAACCATCCTCCTTTTCCCGGACTTGTCCGGTGGGCGAGATCGTTCAAAATGTCCGGGATTCAGCTTTTGCTTTCTGCGGTCGCCATTCATTGTTTACATGCACACCTTTCAATCTAACTGAATTCATTCCGATTGGTGAATTTGAATGTAGTGTTTACATGAACGCTAAACAAGTGATCGGTTGATGTGCGTTTTACCATTGCTAAGAAAAATTCCCGCTCCTCCGTGAGAGATGCGAGACCCGGCGCGTCTCAGTAATCACGCCACCGGCCTCGCGCTGTTCTCCCGCGGCCGTCAGCCTCGTCCTGCTCGCCACAGTAAACATGATGAATGAATGGCGACTGTAGAACGCAAAAGCCGAATCCCGGACATTTTGGACGATCTCTAAATCCCTCGCAAACTCATCACGTAGGCTAGCTTTGTTGTTTTCATCTGCGCACTCTTACCGGTAGGCGTGGCCTCCTAAGGCAGCGAAGCAAGTGCATTCTGGGAGTTGTTGTCTTTCATCCACATAAGCCAAAAATACTTTTTCTGGCTTTTCTCAGTCTAGAAAGCTCCAAATTAAAAAATTTCTTCACATTTCTTCTACTTAAATGACCTATTTTAAATACACATTCATCTTCCCAGAGGTGAAGTTACCCCTTTAATCGTATACCATATATGAATGTATACCATCTATATAGTTAATTTGTATCAGTAGTTTTTTTATTTATATTTTTCCATTAATTAATACAGTGGAAATAAAGTCTAATTTGACTATTTCATTATAATTTTAGTATATAAGTATTATGTAGAAAACTCTGTAATCTCTAATTCATTTGGTGGTTAAATGACTGTAACTTGACATACAAAAGCTGTTCAGTTCTGGCTGCAGTTCTTGGATCAGATTCCAATCTGAAAGAGTTGCACATGAACAATAATAATCTGCAGGATTCAGGAGTGAAGCTGCTCTGCACTAGACTGGAGAGTGTAAAGTATAATTTGGAGACACTTTAAGTTGTGTGATGTAACAATTAGGACAAAGGGAAATATTGTTAATTAATTGTGGTAAATTTGAAATATTATTAAGAATGAACAGATATAGCGAAGTTAATATCTGAATCGACTAATATATTCATCCAATGAATATTCAGTGTAATCAAGGTCAAGATGTCTTTTATTAGTACCTGAGGGTAAATTTGTTGTGCAGACAGGAGATTTAGCAATCCATATTTAAAAAAAATTATAACATTAAAACATAGAGTAAATACTTTTGACATAGTTTCAAAGTTATTTTCAAAATTCAATTTAGAATCTATGACTGTCCCAAAATTTTTGAAGCCTTCTACACAATCCACCACCTGGTCTTTAATGGTCGTAGTGTCATAACATGAAGCATGAGTTCTAAAATCTATAATCATGTCCTTTGTTTTGGTTATCTTTAAAAGACTCGTCACACGAGGTGACAAACTCCTCAATAATAGGGCCATGTTCAGACTCATTGTCGTGTAGCAGTTACCGGAACTCACAATTACTGTATCATCTGCAAATTTCAATATAGTACTATTTGTGTACTTTGGCACATATACGTGAATAGAATATAAAGTAAGGGTGAGAGAAAACAGCACTGCAGTGAGCCAGAGGATGAATATAATAAATCTGGAAAAATGCCATTTACTTTCACCGTCTGTGTTTGGTTTGTCAAAAAATCCAAAATCCAACCCACCAAATTGTGGCTCAACTCAAAATGCTTTATCAGTCTCATGGCTAAAATGTGAGGTTGGATAGTATTAAAGGGATGGTTCGGAGTAAAATCAACCTAGGGTCCTTTGCACCATGACATCGAGCCAAACACCCCCCAGAAGCCTTTTTTCAATTGGTTGAATTTTTTTTAAAGTTAGATCTTATTTTGCGCTATCGGCTCCAAATTTGTATCTCGTAAATTACCTCTCTAATAATGCCCGGAATGGTACCAAACTTCTACAGTGGTACAAATAGGTTCTGTAC